>NC_080168.1:104630754-105304779 GCF_950295315.1 Erinaceus europaeus | reverse complement strand
AGGATGGAATGTTGATATAGCATCTGTAACTTGGTGGCTGAAAGGCATCGAGATATAAAGTAGGACATGATGTTTAATAAATAGGGATCAAAAAGTAGGAATAGGGCAGATGGAAATAGGGATCTCCGAGTGTAAAGAAGCTATTTTAGTTATGTTACTAGGGGCCCAGACTTTAGTAATGTTTTTTGTTTTTTTGATTTTAGTAATATTTACTTGGGCTTGATAACTAACATGCAAGTAAACTGAAAATATTGCCTGGGAAGATGGTGTCAGATTTGAGAATAGGGATAGAAAGCTGGATTAGGGTAGATAGTAGCTCCCAAACTTGAATAAAAATATAAATACAATTACCTCTTTATCCCATCAATCTGACCCAGGGTCCATGTATATTCATATTTAGCTCAGGAGCCTGTATAACTTCCAAGTCCCTGTCAGTGTAAGCTCACTGTCCATGGTCATAGCTGGGAGCATCACAGGTAGTACTCATTTCAGAACCAGTTATCTTCAAGTGGCAGAGTAGGATGACCTTGGCTCCCTTAGAGTGAGACAGTCCCTACCACAGAAATCCAAAGTTTCATATGAGGCTTCTAAGAACAACTAATTATATGCCAACACACTAGAGAACCTGAAAGAAATGGAAGAGTTCCTAGAAAAGTATAATGCTCCCAAAATGAACCAAGAGGAACTAGATAACATGAACAGGCCAGTCACAGCCAAAAAAAATTGAAACAGCTATCAAGAACCTTACATAAAATAAAAGTCCAGGATCAGGTGATTTTACAAATGAATTCTAAAAAACCTTCAAGGGAGAGTTAATCCCTAATCTGCTTAGGCTCTTCCAAAATATTAAAGACACAGGAATATTCCCTTCAACTTTCTGTGAGGCCAACATCGCCCTGATACCAGAAGAAGACAGGGACACACAAAAAAGGAAAAATAAAGACCAATATCTGTCATGAACATATATGCTAAAATACCGAACAAAATCCTGGCAACTGAAAATAGCAGTACATGAAGAGGATTGTAACCTTAAGATAACTATGCAGTTCCTAGTGGAGGAAATGGGACACAGAACTCAGGTGATGGGAATGGTGTGGAATTATGCCCCCCCTTATCTCATAATTTTAAAGTCAATATTAAATCACTAAAAAATGAAAAAAGAGAATAAAAAAAGTGAATTCATCTTCACTTCATCTTGGATGGAGCTTGAAGTGAGGTAAATTAAGTGAGATAAGCCAGAAAGAGAAGGATGAATACAGGATGATCTCACTTACTGCGAAATATGAACAGAAACTTGGACTGGGTTTGTAGTATTGCACCAAACTAGAAGATTCTGGGGGGATGGTGGGTTTTCAGGCCTACCATAGCAGGGGGGGATCAGGACACAGACTTTTGGTGGTGGGAACTATACTCCTATTAATATGTAATATTATGAAGCCCATGTTTTTAATGTGAACATTGTTTTCATTATGTTTGGAATATGAGAAATCATTCATTTATTTTTGCCACCAAGTTTATTGCTTAGTTTTGGTGTCTTACCATTCCACTCTTCCCAGAAGTCTTTTTTTTTAATACAAGGAGAGAGAGAGAGAGAGAGAGAGAGAGAGAAGTAGACAGAAGGAGACAGAGAGTAAAGAGACCTGTGATATTACTTTATCCCCTCATGAATCTTTTCTCCCTAAAGGTGTGGACTAGGGACTTGAACCCTAGTCCTCACACTTGGTAATGTCTGTGTGTTCTACCAGGCAAGCCACAAAATAATTCTTAATGTTTCCCTTGCTTTGGGATTTTATGGGCCATTGGATCATAAATGGCTCATCACTGTGGCCAAAAACCAATAGCAAGTCTTCTCAGAAATCCAGCAAGGCCTAACTTCCCACTACCAAATTTATGGAAGCCCCACACAGCAGTTCAGAAATGGTTATCAGTGTTCCTCAGGGCTTGTTAATGTGGAAATCAACAGCATCCTTATGAAGATTTAATTATTCCTCTAAGTAATATGAAGGGGTGGGGGGCTGGGTGGTGGCACAGCTGGTTAAGTGCAAATGTTACGATGTTCAAGGACCCTGTTTGGAGCCCCTGTCCCCACCTACAGGGAGACAGTTTTGTGAGTGGTGAAGCGGTCCTGCAGGTGTCTGTATTTCTCTCTCCCTCTCCATTCTCCCTTCCCCTCGATTTCTGGCTGTCTCTATCCAATACATAAATATAATTAAAATATTTAAAAAATAATATGAAAGGAAGAGCTTAACTTTACCTTTGATCTGTCTCAGGAAAAGACCTAGAATTCTTTTTTTTCATATTCCCTATGAAATTATTTGCTTTATTGTACACTGCTACTATAAATTCCTGTCTATTAAATTATGATAAATATTTTCCTTTTCTTTTTTTATTGATTTAATTATGAACATTGAGTCCATTGGTGATAAGAAGGGTACAATCCCACATAGTTCCGGAGTTCTGCATCCCATCCCCTCCATTGGAAGCCTTCCTGTTCTTTATCCCTCTGGGAGCATGGACCCAGGATTGTTACGGGGTGTAGAAGGTGGAAGGCCTGGCTTCTGTAATTGCTTCTCTATTGGACATGGGCGTTGGCAGGTTGATCCATATTCCCAGCCTGTTTCTGAAAGACCTAGAATTTATCTTTGAAAGAGAATGTGCTAGAGAGAAATGAGAGAGAAAGAGGATAGAGAGGAAGAAAGGAAGAGAGAGAGAGAGAGAGAGAGAGAGAGAGAGAAGAGAGAGAGAAGAGAGAGAGAGAGAGAGAGAGAGAGAGAGGAGTTGCAGATTTGCTTCACTACTTGTGAAATTTCTGCCCTGCAGGTGGGGAACAAGAGCTTGAGCTGAGGTCCTTGTGCCTGGTAATGTGTACACTTCTTAACCAGGTGCTCCACTTCCTGCTCCAGCCTCCTCTTTCTTTGTGCTTAGTATTTTTTTACACGGTCTGTAGTCAGATGTTCCAACTCCTGACTTGGAGACTGAGCTCCTGAAGGAAAGCTCCTGACTGTACCTGACAGAAAGAAAGTCCACTACCTACAAGAAAAAGGCCATATGTCTCAGCCATGACTGCTTATGCTGACTGAGTTTCAAAGTACTTTCTTGTTTCATTTTTCAAGAAAAAGAAGACAAACTTCAGAATTTTAAAAAAGCAGATGGGTAATCGAATAAGCAAATAATCTAAAACTGATTACTAGAACCTTAGAGACCCAGAACTACATTTCTTTAAAGGCAGTTTTCCAGAATTGCTTACAAACAAGTAAGTGTGTCCTGGTGGAAACCTGGCTTCTCTCAGCCTCCCAGAGTGCCACATCTCTCAGTAACTCTCCGTGCTTCTGGGGACCAAAGCTAAAGCTTCCTTAGCATCAAAACTAAGTGTTCCAATTCCATCTTGGTCTTCTCACCAGCCGGAAAGAATAGGTTGGCTCACTCTGGTTTGTTTTTAAGATGATGTTCCTTTCTGAAACGAGCAGTTGTTTCTCATAAGAAAGACAGTTCTTCCTCTTAATGTAACTGGAATCTTACAATTTATCAGTTACAAACCCCAGTGTTGTTTGGGTGCCTTCTTGGTCCTGGGTTAGACTGTAAGAGTTTGTGTTTAATTCTACATAACTTTTCCATTCTCACACAGATGGGGAGACATCAACTCTTGGTTTCAAATTTTCTCCCTAAAAGAACGTTAAAAGATTTTCTTGCCACACCAGTGTCCCTGACTCATTGTGTGGTGGGAACAAACCATTTCTGCATATGTTCTCTGCATAGTCTGTGCACCTATGGATATTTTGGTAACATACATCAGTGCATGTACTCTGTTGTTACCTGTGTTCTCTGCACCAAGAATTTCAGGAATGGCTCCCAGAAAACAAGAACGAACATGCATTTGCTATATATTGAATGCAAGGGTATTTATCCAAGTGAGTGCTACACACAGCTATGGCAAACCCACATATTAAAATATTTTAAAACTAGAATTGTTTTTGAAGCATGATAAACCTTGAGCTGTTTCTTTTTTTAAATGATGTGAGAAAGTAGCATCCAGGATTCCTTCCATGTCAAGCTTCGCTGGAGTGTGAGTAATGGTGAGAAAGACTATTAGGTTAACAAGAACATCAAATGGATAGAATAATTTCTTATTTTTCTCTCTCATTGGAGGCTCTGTTTTGAGTCTGCTCGAGCCTAATAATTACTTGGTGTTGCTCTGAATTGTGTCTGAACATGCCTTTTCATGTTAGCTTTGCCCATATCTCCTTTAAGCTTTCACTAGTTACTCTGAGTTATTGTAAGGGAAGCAGAAAAATAGGCTAGTACTCACAGTCTCTAGAAGAAGTAAGAGAAGAATGAGAAGGACCTGAGGGTGACTAGAATTCTGAAGAGGGCCTGGGAAAACCAATATTAATGGAACTGTTGGATCCCAAAGCAGATTTTTCTGTCAATAATCTGCTAGCAATCTCTGCCCCACACTTCCATCATACCCACTCTCCCCCCTCCAATGTCATATATGTACATCTCCTTGTCTTCTGCAGAGAAATGTTTTTCCTTAATAGATGTAAATATAAGAGTTTGATATTGAGGGAGGGGTCCTCTGTGAAATATTAGAAATAAGCCAACAAATCTTTCTTGAAAGAGAAACAGCTTCAAAACTAAACAGGAGTATTTGAGGGGCTGGACAATAGTGCACCCAGTTGAGCATATACATCACCAAGTAGGAGGTCCTGGGTTGAAGCCTCCCAGTATCCACCTGTAGGGGTAAGCTTCCCAAATGAAGCAGTGCTGCAGGTCCCTCTCCCTCTCCGTCCCTCCCTCCCTTCTCTGTCTCCCCCCCCCCAATCCCATTTCTGTCTATATCCAAAAAAAAAAAAAAAAGAAAAAAGAAAAGGAGGAAAAATGGCTGCCAGGAAAGGTGGTTTCAGCTTGTAGGCATTGAGCCCCAGTGATAACCCTGGTGACAATCAAAAAGATAATAATAGTAATTTTTTTTAAAAGACTATCTGAGTTTGGTGTCACACTTACCACTGTGGCCAAAGTTATAAGAAGATTTGGTTGGGGTGATTTAACAAGAACTCCATGAAATGTGTGCTCATTATATGCCACAAAGGGACCACTGTACTTGTAACAGTATTTCTATCAAGTGAGTACTTTCATTTCAGTTCATACACTATGCGGTGTTGAAATAAGCCCATTCAAATTCACATTTTCTGTGTACCTCAGAATGTGACCTTATTTGGAAATAGGTCTTAGGACATATATTTAAGTTAAAATGAGGTCACATTGTCTTAGGTTGACTCTAATCCAGTAACTGATGTTCTTCTAAGTAGATGGAAATTTGGTTGTAGATAGAAAGAGGCAAATAGCATCTCAAGACAGAGATGCAGAAGGGAAGACTATGAAGACAGATGCAGAAGTTGGAACAATGCATCTCTATGACTAGGAGCAATACAGATACCAACACCACCATAAACTAGAAGCAAAGAAAGATCCTCTTCTTGAGCCTTTAGAGAGAGAACATGACCCTGAAGATACTTTCATTTCACTTTTGGCCTTCAAGACAGGGAGAAATCAATTTCTGTTGTTACAAGTCACCAGTGTATAGTTTCTTATTATGGTAGTCCCAGAAAAGTACCACACAGATGACAAAGACGTGTGAAGTTTTTGTTAAAGTTCCTTGTACTGAAGCCATGGAAGGGAAACTTAACATTGAGAAACATGGGATCTGTTCAGCAGAGACACAGCTACAGAAACTACAACTCCTACCTTCGGCTTCCCCAAATAGCCTTGATCCCTACTCCCAGCAGGGGAGAAGTGATAGGATGAAGATAAGAGGACTCTGCACTCCAGCTCCCTCAGCACCCAGAGAGAGAAGGAAAAGGAGAGGGACAGGTATATGGAGGTAGTAATGGTGGGGACAATTATGTATAAAAGTGGACAGATAGTTGTAGAGAAGATGGTTCGCCCATGTCTACAACCTTGGGGAACTGTGGTGGATTGCAGTGGGGAGAGTGAAGATTCAGAACTCTGGTGGTGGGAATGGTGTGGATTCAAACCCATGCTGACATGTAATTTTGTAATATAAAATATATTTTTAAAAAGACAAACATGGGATCATTTGTGTTTGGTTGCTGGATTCATGATCGATGTTACTGACTTTGTCTGTTGAACAGATCTATGGAGAGACAGGGGCTGTCAAGAGTGAAAAATATAGGGCTGGGGAGATAGTGTGATTGGTAGCGCAAAGATCTTCATAAATGAGGCACTGGAGGTTCCAGATTCAAGTTCCCGTACCACCATGAGCCAGAGCTGTGCTCTGGTATTTTTTGTTTTGTTTTTTGTTTATTAGAAGACTGCTTGTTTCTGGCCTATGTTGGTGCTGGGGATTGGATTTCAGACCTCAGAGCCACAGGCATGAAAATGCTTTTTTTTTTTTTTTCTTTAGCATGCAGTTACTGTGCCATCTCCCTGACCCTTGCAACAACACATTTTATTTACCTGCTCATTTTTGTCATTTTATCCCCACAAAGGCTCTAGAGTGCCTTTCAAAAATGCAAACAAAGAGGGAGCCAAAGTAAATTTTAAAAAAGATGGATTAAACAAAGGGAAGAAAAAAGAATGATAGGCAGCTGTAGCAGTAAACCTACCTGGCACCCTGTCTTTGCTCCCCTTCCTCACTCCTTCCTCATTCCTGCCAGGCTGAGATGACCATCTTGGTGGAAGTGAGAAATGTCAAAGTGAGTTAGTACCATGTTTGATTTTTCTCAAGTTTGTGCGAATTCAATGAAAATTTCAGGCTGTTCCTTCAAATAGAAATGAGCTCTAAGCGTCCTTCTGATTTCCCTATAGTTTTCAATAGGTCTGCATTCCTACTACATTCAATCAACCAGAAAGCATGGGAAGAAATCTCACATTATCTATGCCCTCTCTACCTTTTAAAGTGTGCTTGTGCAGTGTTTGAAACCCTTGTCTTTTAAAAATTTGCTAGTACAGAGAAAAACAACACAATAAATTCTAGGATGATTTAGTGTACTTTTTACCTGTGGTTTATCAAAGCACACATGCAGACTTACTATCAAGGCAGAGACGGTAGCATTGAAACTAGCCTGGGAGTTATTGTTTCATTTGATATGGAGACTTTTTTCTATAATTTATTGGTAATGTTTGACCACATGTGAAAAACTTCTCTTGCTCTGATCTTAAAACGATGACAATATGGGTATATTTCTAATCACTTTGCGGGATAATTGGGATAATTAACTCCAGAGTGATCTGATGTTGCTTTGCATGGAACATCACTGGCTGATTGTACACCCAAGCCTTCACAATAGAATGAACCCCATGTGAACTACCTTGAGCTCAGTTGTGCAGTTGAAATAGGAACTTCTGATCACTAATTGCTTTTATTTTTAGGAAGGACTTTTATTCATATGGCTGTCTATATTCTCAGAAGCAAACAGCTCTTTATTTGGAGAATAAGGTCAAGGGAAATACTGTGCTCAAAGCTTAGCATTGGTTGCTTGTTGAAGTGTACTTTCACAGTGCAGAACAACACAGTGGTTTCACGACTGACTGATTTATTTATTTATTTAAAGGCACTCTTTCAGGTTCTGAAAACAGTTGTTGTTTTCAACTGTTTTATTTCCTACAACAAAGAAGTGTGAAGTGTGCCCCTTAATGTTGTTTAGTTCATTTATTGCAGATATTAATTAAACAATGACCTGGACTGTTCACAAAATGATTAATCTTAATGAAAATTTAATTCAGGTCTTCTAGTCAAGATAACACACAAAACACAAGCTGGGCTGGGGAATGTGGCCTGTCCTGGCATGTCGGCATGTCGCAGGTGCGATTGTTTCTGTAGATGGCAGTGTAGCACTTCTGCAAAGGATCTGGCTGTGTGTTCTGAGGCTATGGATGAGGGATGCAAAGGATAAAAGCTGCAGTGAGAGCAGCCTTGCCCTCCAGCCAGCAATTTAACTAAGTTGCTGGTTTGCTACTCGATTTCATAGTCGCCCTCTAAATGAATCTTTTCTGAACTCAGCAAAAGTATAAACTGTTCCTTCATGTCCCAGATCGTCCTTTTGGTGAAGTGGGTCTTTACCTTTTATGTATTCTATTTTTTGAATTTCAGAGTTATTTTGAGGGGGAGATCTGACTTAAGCATTTCTCTTCTGGAAGTGTAAAAGCAATTAGCCTAGCTGCTGAGTCCTTTTTAAGGAAGAAGGAAAATTTAAATTGTAATGATTGTAAACTAAATTTATCATACAAGTCAACACAACACAATCCAAAATAAAGACTTTTTTGCATCAAGTGCACTATTATATTTCTATGCATCTTTTTCTCCTGTTCTGTTTGTTTTCCTCTTTTCTTTTTGTCTAGAAGTTTTTATTTAAAATTGTCCTCCCCAGTGCCCAGAGGACCTATATAACAGGAGTTTGAAATGGAATGTAGCAGTCACAGATTCTGGTACTTTTTAGTGAAGTGAAGGTATGATGTCAATTATTTCCCTAATTAATTTGATCTGTAGTGGTAGATCAAGCTCTTATTCTAGTGTAGAGTAATAGGAGTCCTGAAAGGGTGTGTGGAGTTATGCTGACTGTTTCAGGCAGAATTCCTCTGTCTTAACTACCAAGATATCTCTCTCTCTCTCTCTCATTAAGCAGCTGTGCATGAACAGTTTGAATTCACTTATTCATCATATATTTGCTATACTAACCAAAATGAAGTGTCTATTGAGGAGAGTTTTCTCCTGTAACTGTTATCATATAGTCAAAATGTATGTATATAAAGAAATGGCAAATATATATATGTATATATATATCAAATAGCAATATATGTATATCAAGAAATGAATAATGCAAGGAATCTACTGTTGATCTAATATATAGAGAAATTTTATAAATAGAATTCTGTATATAATAGGCAATCAGTACACTCTGTTGAATAAAGAAAAGCTTGAAGGGAGTAATAATGGAGTAAAAATGATGGCTAACACCAGGAAAAGAGGTATATAGCTACATCAACTAGCTATATAAAAACTTGAGGAGATATCAAAAGATTTAAAACTAATGAAAACTCAGAGATCAGGAAGTTACAGTAAGGGAAAATGAGTAGCTAATGTTGTCAAGCTTTTGCTGTTAGGTATAGGAATATGCTAAAGAAAAGATCAAAGAACCTGGAAGAATGAATGAAGCACAGATCAATATGCATCAGAGAAGATTAACAAAGAGCTGATGGTGCCACATTGAGTGATTAAAAAAAAAAAAGGAAGTCTGGAAATTAGGGCACAACATCAACAGAAGGCTATTATGTGGCTGAAAAATGGGGCCCACAGGAGAGAAAGGTTTAAGGACATCTGGGTAAGGAACTCATCAATAGGTATCTTAGCAGGGCTTTTATGGCAAAGTCAGTGCTTTCTTTTCAAGACTGCAGATGAGGGTGTGTGCATCTATGTGGATTAAGAGCCCTAAAGAAGAAATAGGTAGTCTTTATTCCATGATAAAGGGTGTAAACAAAATCAGCCCTAATTACTTGATCAACTTGATTAAATGAGAGCCTCTGTGTGCTGAAAACTTGATCAAATTGGTACCAGTCTAGAAAAACTGACAGAGAAGTTAACTAGACGTTGTCAGGGCTGCCTCCAAGCCATGATGCGACATTGAATTGTCTTTGTTGGACATTGATGATGATGAAAATGTGATTCCAATAGAAAGCAGAAGTTCTGCAGCAGTAAACAGAACACAACTGGATGCAGTCCACTTAAAGTGGTTATTTAGAAGGGAGAGATTTTTGATGCCAAGATAACTTGATATAATTTGACTTTAGACACTTTCTTTTTTTCATTTTTGATGTTTATTGCATGTGTCATAAAAATATAAATCAGTTAAATTTCTGAACTGAAACTTGTGGTCAGGTGCCAAAATTATAACACAATTTAAATTTATAGGATAGTGCAAATATGAAACAGTTGCAGAAATAGCCACAATGTGCCAACTGTTCTGAATTCTGGAAAGAGGTGTGAACACTTGCTGAAAATATTTTACAAGCTGAGATAAAAGAGATGACTTGTCCCTTTTATCACTTAAACACTTTCTAATATTAAAATTTTAATTATTAAGCAATGGCATCAATTGATAGTCTCACCCCAGTTGACCACCTCACTCAAGATTTACCTGAAGTTCAGAGATAAGGCTCAGGCATTGGGTGAAAACAATACAGAATGAGAGTTAGGGAGGGAGACAGGTGGTGGCACACATAGTACTAAGTGCAAGGATCTGGGTTTGAGCCCCTGGCTTTCCTCCTGTGGAGGTGGGAGTCACTTCACAAGCTGTGAAAGCAGGTCTGTAGGTATCTATCTTTCTCTTACCCTCTCTATTTCCCCCTACTCTCTCAATTTCTCTCTGTCCTATCCAAAAAATTGAAAAAATCCACAGGAGCAGTGGATGAGTACAGACACCAAGCCCCAGCGGTAAGCCCTGAGGCAAAGTAAATAAATTTTTAAAAAATATTTATTTTATTTATTTATTCCCTTTTGTTGCCCTTGTTGTTTTATTGTTGTAGTTATTATTGTTGTCGTAGTTGTTGGATAGGACAGAGAGAAATGGAGAGAGGTGGGGAAGAAAGAGAGGGGGAGAGAAAGATAGACACCTGCAGACCTACTTCACCGCTTATGAAGCGACTCCCCTGCAGGTGGGGTGTCAGGGCTCAAACCGGGATCCTCATGCCAGTCCTTGTGCTTTGCGCCACCTGCGCTTAACCTGCTGTGCTACAGCCCGACTCCCTAAAAAAATGTTAAAAGTTAGGGGAAGGAAGGAGTGAAAGGTAAAGCCGAGTAAAGGACATTTTTTTAGGTATAGGTTTAGAATAATCTAGGGTTGGTGAAATAGCTCACTTGGATAGTTTGAGCTTGGCTCCCACCACAGTGAAGGAAGCTTTGGTTCTATGGTCTCTTTCAGATTCTTTCTACCTCTCTGTATCTTATAAAAATGTTAGTCCATCTGCAGTTCAAGAGCTTATTCACTATACAAGATGAAAACGGCATAGCTTAAACACTACACTCTTCAGACATTTCATGGATGATATAACATTAATATAAAATATATAATTAGTTCTCTCTCTTCATCTAAGTGGTGAGACTCAGATGATGACAAAAAGAAAAGCTCAAAGATGACTTTAATGCCATTATTTTTATTGTATGATGGTGATCATTATACATCTAGTCTTAAGGTAATCTACAGAATGGAAGCTAAAAGATTGGCATTGTATTAGGAAACAAAGATGAAAAATTGAAAGCAGAAACTGTTCTGACTTCTAGTGAGTAAGTTGTTTTTCCTTTAAATTTTTTTAAATGAAATATCTTTATTTACTTATTGGATAGAACCAGTCAGAAATTTAGAGGAGGGAGATAAAGAGGGAGAGACACCTGTAGCACTGCTTCACCACTTGTGAAACTTTCCCCCTGCAGTTGGGGACCAGGGGCTTGAACCTGGGTCCTTGTGTGTTTTAACATGTGTGTTCAATCAGGTGCACCACCACCCAGCCCCAAGTCAGTATTTCTTTTCTTTTTCTTTCCATTTTTTTCCCCCTTGCCTCCAGGGTTATTGCTAGGGCTTCGAATCCCCTGCTCCTGGAGGCTATTTTTTCCCCTTTTGTTGCTCTTGTTGTTTATCGTTATTATTGTCATTGTTGCCACTGATATTGTTGTTGGATAGGACAGAGAGAAATGGAGAAAGGAGGGGAAGACAGAGAGGTGGAGAGAAAGATAGACACCTGGAGACCTGCTTCACTGCCTATGAAGCGACTCCCCTGCAGGTGGGGAGTCCGGAGCTCGAACTGGGATCCTTATGCTGGTCCTTGCACTTTGTACCATGTGCACTTAACCTGCTGCGTTACTGTTCGCCCCCCAAATCAGTATTTTTCTATGTCACTTAAAAACAAACAAACAAAAACAGGGCATGGGTAGATAGCATAATGGTTATGCAAAGAGACTCTCATGCCTGCTGAGGCTCCAAAGTTCCAAGTTCAGTCCCCTGGACCACCATAAGCCAGAGCTGAGCAGTGCTCTGGGGGAAAAAAAAAGCAGAACTGAGGTCTCATGTATGTGTGGTTTCACTGCTGCTAAGTCATATTTTAATTCAGATAGAGAGGGAGGAAACACCAGAGAGATATAAAGAGAGGAAATTAGTACCAGGGTTCAAAATTGGACTTGTGCATAATAAAGAATGCACCTACTTGGTGAACTGTCTCTCCAGCCTGTAAGTCATTTCTTTTGGTGGTTATACCAAATCACATAAGAATTACTAGATGTAACTGTTATTAGACATTCCTACATGACTCCACCACTCTTGGTGGCCATATTTTTTGATATAGGTTGAGAGACAGAAAGACAAAAATGGGGAGAGAGGGAGATGGAGATGGAGACAGAAGGAGGGAGGGAGGAAGGGAGGGAGGGAGGGAGGGAGAGAGAGAGAGAGAGAGAGAGAGAGAGAGAGAGAATAAGAATGGGAGACAGCTGTAGCATTGCTCCATTGCTCCATTGCTCATGAAACTTCCCTTCTGAAGGTGGAGAGTGGAGGCCTGGACCCAGGTCCTTGTGCATGGTGTGTGTGCATTTTGCCAAGTGAGTCACTATCTTGCCCCTTAAGAAAATTTTAATTAATGTTTTTTTTTTCTAGAAGTTTTGGCACACAAGAGGTACTCATATTTATTGAAGGTCAGTTTACTTCTGAATATAATAAGGAGTAAATACTGAAGTTAATATGACATTTTAAATATTTATCTATATAACAAGGTGAATATCTGTATAACAAGGTGAATTTTTCTGTGTGTTTCCAGTCATTTGCTCATTTATTAAATACCTGTCATGCATATAGTAGGTTCTGGGCTCTGGGCTACACTCTGGAAATATGGAAATCAACCAGACCATCTCTTTCTTCTAGGAGTTTATAGTTTAAGTGAGGGGAGACTGATTATTAGGGAATACACATGCACTCTCATTATTAAGGGAACTAGAATAGACTTCAAAGCTTCATAATAACCTACATGTTGGAGACTGCTCTCCATGGACCACTCTGCATATCCTGTTAGCAGAGGCACTGGCAGCCTTTTGTTCTGGATTATCTTTTCAGAGATTTTTTTTTGTAAATAGAACAATCTTAGAAGATAGGCATACCTGGGCAGATGACCTCACCAATGTGTCCTGGAAACCCACCTCCCCAGGGCCCTACCCCACTAGGGAAAGAAACAGGCTGGGGAAATGGATGGATCTGTCAATGCCCATATCCAGTAGAGAAGCAATTCCAGAAGCCAGACCTCCCACCTTCTGTGCCCTTTAGAGATCTTTGGTCTATGTCCATATTTCCAGAGGGATAAAGATAGAGAAGTGTCCAATGGAGGGGATGGGATATGGTGTACTTGTGGTAGGAGTTATATGAATTGTACCTCTCTTATCCCA
Source organism: Erinaceus europaeus (assembly GCF_950295315.1). NCBI lineage: Eukaryota > Metazoa > Chordata > Mammalia > Eulipotyphla > Erinaceidae > Erinaceus > Erinaceus europaeus. The sequence goes on along the minus strand of NC_080168.1, from coordinate 105,291,344 downwards.
CAATCTTGTTAATCATTATTAAATCACCAATAATAAATTAAAAAAATAAGTTGAAAAATAAGAAAACACAAAGCAGAACTTGGACTGGATTTGGTGTATTGCGTGAAAGTAAAAGACTCAGGCATGGGGTGGGGGTGGGGGAGGAGTTTCAGATCCTGTAACATGATGGCAGAGAACCTAGAGGGGGTTGAGTTGTTTTGTGGAAAACTGAGAAATGTTATACATGTAAAAACTACTGTATTTTATTTTTTGTTAATGTATTTTGTTGTTCACTGTAAACCATTAATCCCCCTCTAGTAAAATAAAATAAGAGAAGATAGGTGAAATATTCCTCTACGGAACAGAAATAGATTGTTGGCTTTCAGGGTAATAAACATAATGCACCCTTCTAGGACAAAAGTCAGGCAGGTTTTATTTGTGGCACCTTATAAAAGGTCCAGGATCCCCAGGCTTGGGATTCCTCAGCTGTGATACAAACCCACTGTATGCTCAGTATCTACCTGGGCCTTCTTCTGATGTGGGTATGGAAGGGAGAGGGCACTGACAAACACAGAGCTCACGCTGCTTTCTATGTTGTGATTTGTAAAGCCCTTTACCTCTGACCCAGAGTCTCATGTCTTCTCTGGGCATCTGTGAAACCGTGCCTGGATAATTTGTTACCCTGCTAAGAGGGGGAAAAAAAGTCAAACTTCACATTCCTTGACACTTTAATTCCTGGTTTTGGAATGCATTTGGTTAGTATACTGTAATTTTCTTCTATTTTTTAAAATATGAAAACCTGCAGCTTACTTATTTGTTATTTATTTATTTGATAGAGACAGCCAGAAACTAAGAGGGAAGGAGGAATATAGAGAGGGAACAAGACAGAGAGACACCTGCAGCACCGCTTCACCACTTACAAAGCTTTCCCCTTGCAAGGGGGGACTGGGAGTTTGAACCTTGGTCCTTGTGCATTGGAACATGCCTCAACCAGGTGTGCTACTACCGGCTCCTATACTGTAATTTTCCAAAAGAAAATGTAATGGACACATTACAGTGCATAGCACCTAGTCCCCCACCAGCAGGAGGAAAGCGCCACAAGTGGTGAAGCAAGGCTGCAGGTGTCTGTGTCTCTTTGTCTCTCTACCTCCTTCCCTCTCAATTTCTCTCTGTCTCTATCCAATAATAAATAAATAAAAATATGATTTTAGAAACGTGATGGAGAAATTTCTCTTTAAATCTTTAAAAAAATATTAATTTTTTTTCAATAAGAGAGAGATACAGAGGGAAAGAGAGAGATAGAGACCAGAGCACTACTCAGCTCTGGGATATGGAGGTGCTGGGGATTGAACCTGGGAGCTTGGAGCCTCAGGTATAAAAGTCATTATGCTGTTTCCCTAGTCCAGTAGAGAACTTTCTTTACATTCCTTCTCTCTCTTTTCTTCTCTCTCTTTCTCTCTCTCCCTCCCTACTTTCCAGAGCACTACTCACCTCTGGCTTATGGAGGGACTGGGGATTGAACTTGGGACTTCAGAGTCTCAGGCATGAAAGTCTTTTGCATAGCTGTCATGCTATCTTCCCACCTGAGAACTTTATTTCTCTGATCTTCCTTTCATATTTAATTTCTGGACTTGAATGATTATATCTTCATCTCTATAAATATGAAATGAGATAGTCTGGGCTGCTAATCTTATCCAAATGGCCTCTGTGCCCTTTTTCTGAAGAGCTGGGCTGTAAAACAAACATTTGGAGAGGGAAATTGAATCACATTATAATGAAATAACTTCAGTGTTCTCATTTGCTAATATTCCTATTCACTTGTTAGTCTACAGTGCCATGAGAGATATCTGCCTTTATTCTACGCAGAGGTAGATTATTATAAATTAAATAAATAAAATATGCTTGTTAAAGAAAAAAAGAAAGCTAAGTATTATTTTCACTCTACTATTAAAGCATAACTCTGGAAAATAAAAGTGACTATTTAAAAGTAAGGGAAATAATCTAGTGCCAGATTTTATCAATCAGTGTCTAGTGACCTTTAAGCTTTAGTTCTTAATTTGCAACTTAGAAGAACTATTGATTCTTGGGTTTTATTGTTATTTTTTGTTTATTTTTAGTCAACATCAGATGGTGTGTAAGTTTTAGATATCAGATAAAGAATGGGGGAGGTAAAGAGAATCTTGTATTTTAACACAAATGATAATCTATGTGTTCTGGGTTAAAAAATGTGTTTTAAATCATCTTAGGAAAGCAAGGCTGATTGAGAAGGCATGTGAGAAATAATCTCTATTAGATGTAGCAATCAAAGAAATGTAATGCATGAGGATTTGTAAAACAAATGACTCTAGAAGATCAAGAGATACAGTATGGAATGATGATTGCATAGTCCACAGCATTGATTGTTAATTGTTGCATATTCTGTGGAGAGAAATAATTATAGCCAGGAACTCAGTCTCTGCATCTTTACCAGCGTGGCTGATAGACTGATATTGTGGTTTTCTGAAGAAGCTCTACAGTTGCCTTCGCTGGAGATTTGACTCCATTATTTCTTCAGTTTTCTATCAGTGGGATCTTGTTTCTAAATGCAGGGAACTGGAGTGCATGAAATGAGAACCTCAGACTTTCCATTTCTGCATCTATTCCAAGAACATTTACAAAAGCAAGACAAAGTACTCTCTTGTTTGTTTCCTTGGAACTACATCTTCATATTTACAGGGGTTTTATCATCATTTGGAAGACCCAACAAATAAACCCATGAGAAAGAAAGATCTCATTTCAGCCTGTAGTAGCAGAGCACCCTTACGGTTTTTATTTCCTTTCTTTCATTTCATTTTGAATGCCAGGGTTTGAAGAATTTAAATTTTTAGTCTGGTAAATCTGTATAATTATTCCACCATTGCTAAGAGATGTGAAGAAGGCTGGGTGATGACATACTCGGTTGAGTGCACACACTATTGTGCACAAGAACCTGGGTTCAAACCCCAGTCCTCACCTGCAGGAGGAAAGCTTTGCGGGTGGTGAAGCAATGCTGCAGGTATCTCTCTGTCTTTCTCCCTCTCTATCGCCCCCTCCTCTAGATTTCTGGCTGTCTCTATCAAATAAAGTTTAAAAAAAAAGGAAAGAAGAGTAAATAAATAAATAAAAAGAAGAGACGTGAAGTAGAGGAAAGCAGTACAAAGCAAATTGAAAGGTTAAAAAAATGAGAACAGAGGTAAACAGAAAGACTCTTAAAATAAGTAGAGTTATTTGATTTATTTAACTGAAAATCCCACTGGTACTGAACACCAAAACTCAAACATTGTTGTCCACTAAATGTGTGTGTGTGTGTGTTTGTGTGTGTGTGTGTGTGTGTGTGTGTTGTGTGTATGTGTGTGTCATATCTGAATCTTGAGCTCTTCCGGAAGAAAATCATTTAATCCCATGACTCACCGAAACAGCTGTTTCCCTCTTAAAGAAGGCACCACAGTCCAAATTGTCTCACCTACGCCTTTGAGGAATCAGTGCTACATATTTTCATTGTTTCTATACATTCGCTTAGGGTAAGGAAGTGAGAATTTCATATTCCCAAGTAGTTTCATAAATATCTTTTGGTTATTTTTTAGAAGACTCCAGAAGATGTTAGAAGTTTTTTAAATTAAATTTAGTTTGGGAAATACAAGATATCACCTTTATTGTACAACAAGTTAGATCTCCAATTTTCCATGCTGCATTATTAACTTAATCTTTGGTGCTCATGAAAAAATTAAAACCAGTTTCCTCACCATTTTTTTTTCTTCTTACCTCAAATAAAATTATTTATTCAAGGTATTCTTAAGCATCTATGGTACTTTGTTTCCCCTTCACAAGCCCCATAAATAGATTAAGATTGTACCTATATTTTCATTTCTTCTATTTTCCCAGCATCTTATAGGGCCAACGAGATACTTGAGCTGCTTCTTTCTTTCTTTCCTCCCTCCCTCCCCCTCCCTCCCTCTCTCCCTTCCTTCCTTCTTCTCCTTCTCTTTCTCTTTCTTCCCTTTCTTTTTTTCTTTCTTTCTTTCTCTCTTTCTTTCTTTCTCTCTTTTTTCCAGAGCACTGCTCAGCTCTGACTTATGGCGATATCAGCTGGGGATTGAACATGGGAGTTCAGAGCCTCGAGCATGTTAAAACATTTTTTAAGGTTCATTTCATTTATTACACATGAGAGAGTGTCACATGACATGCTAGAGACAAGCTAGAATACTACTTTGCTGTGTGTGTGTATCACCAGAGATTGAACTATTGATCTTAGATATGCAAGTTTGTTACTCTACCAGTTTACTTCCCTGACTGCATGTGTATTTTCTTTAAAACACACATCATATGATGACTTTTACTATAAATATTAGTTGCCACAAACCCTAAAATCTCCCAAGCAAACTTGTTTTTTTTCAAGTCTTCTGTACATATTACATTACACACAACCCAATCCACACATTTAAATTATCTGACAGGAATGGATATTTACCTGAAAAAGTAATGATACTAATGTGAAAAGGTGTATGTGCTCAGTACTGATGGACAAACATTGCAATAGTCATGCTATAGAAGCATTTGTTTTTATATTTTTATATTTTTTAATTATTTTTATTTATTGGATAGAGGCAGCCAGAAATTGACAGGGAAGGGGAGATAGAAGAGAGAGACACCTGCAGCCCTGCTTCACCACTCATGAAGCTTTCCCCCTGCAGGTGGGGACCAGGGGCTCAAACCTGGGTCCTTGCACACTGTAACATGTGTGCCCAACGAGGTGTGCCACCACCTGTCCCCAGAAGCATTTATTAATAAGAGGATGTGATACACAGTACAAAAATATACTATGTTTGTAAATACATAATATTATATATTATATATTTAATATAATATACTATATTATGACAGATGTCAAAATCTTGATATTTGTAATGACATGAATCAATCATGAGGATTTTGCTAAAAGAAGTAAGCCAGTCATAGACAAATATCATTGTCATTTCATATATATGTGAAAAATAAACAAAAGTACAAACAAGGCAAAAATTAAAGTAAACTATTAGATACACAGAGACTTATTATGCCTATAGGGAAGGGAGGTAGGATAGGAGCAGTCTAAATAAGCAAAAGGAATCAGTTTGGTGGTGGATAGAAAACAGATTTTGGATGGTGATGGTCATATATAAGGTGTAGCATATATAAGGCCACATTATAATACTGTCTACCTGGTGCTTTTTATGATATGTTATTATAGACCAATAATGCTTCAGTAAACCTTTATTTTTAAATTTGTGATCATTAGTAAAAAATTTTTAAAAAGAAAAAAACTAATAGTGAGAGTAAAGTACAGTTAACCGGGGAAATACACACACACACACACACACACTCACTCACTCACTCACTCACTCACTCACTCACTCACTCACACTCTCACACTCTCTCTCACACACACTGTTCTTGATTTTTTTTTTTCTTCCCCATGGGTTTATCATTGGGGCTTGGTGCTTGCACAACTCTGCCATTCCTAGTAGCCATATTTCATTTTCCTTCCTTTTGGATTGAGGGTGAAAAACAAAGAAAGAGAAAGAAAGAAAAAGAAAAAGAAATGAGAAGAGACACCCGCAGCACTATTTCTAGCAGGCAAGGAAAGGGAGTGGGAATCCAGATCCTTTCATGTGGCAAGGCATGACCTTCACCAAGTGAGTTACCATAGGTCTGCATGGGAGCATTTTTAAAGTTTTGATGCCCAGGCCTTACTTCAAAACTATGACTATCTGCAGTTCTACTCAAGTAATGATGCACTCTTTGAGAGAATTGAAAAATCATTTATGGTTGCACTATGTAATATTTTTCCAGGTTTAAATTACCATGTGGATAAATTTAGCTAGAGGAAGGGAATAGAATGACCATGGAAAGAGAGTAGTAGGCAGATGGTCCATGATTTAAACTCTCTGGGGTCCCAGAAATTCAATCCAACAACCCAAAATTCACCATTTGCTACCATAGAAATTAGAGCTCACTTAGGAATAGCTTTTCTAAGAAGAGGATCATTGTACTTTAAAGTTTTCATACTACAGAGGGAAAACAAATCCTTGGGCACTCCATGTGACCTAGAGCAGGGCACAGTGAAGGGCTGGTCTGAGTGGATAGGCTCTCTCATTTCCCACCTCCTAACTGTACTCTTTCCTTTAGAGAAAGAACAATAAGAGAATAACCAAAGGGGCCAGGTGGTGGTGCACCTGTTCTAGTACACATTCTACTCTCAAGGATCCAGGTTCGAGCTTCCAGTCCCAACCTACAGGGGAAAAAGCTTCACGAGTGATGAAGCAGTGCTGCAGGTATCTCTCTGCCTCTCTCCCTCTCTATCACCCCCTTCCCGATCAGTTTCCGGCTATCTCTATCCAATAAATAAATAAATATAGATAATAAAAAATTTTTAAAAAGAAACTTGCAAAGAAAAATACTTTTTTAAAAAAAGAATAACCAAGTAATTTAGCATTCAGTAATACATGAAATGAGTCAATGAGGAATATCTACTAGGGGAAGAAAATATTAAAATTCTTCCTTAGAAGTTTACTTCTAGAGTTAAAATGTCTTCTCTGCTGAATGAAAACAGTCTTGTTGTCTTACACAACAAAATGAGCAAGTAGGCATTCACTTTGAAGCATCATACCTCCCCCAAAGTCATGACAGTCTCAAGATCATCAGTTCTTTTATGCATGTTCAAAAACAGAACCATATGCTCTTTCTTACCCACAGAGGAATATGCTGGTGGGGTTCATTTCCCTGATAGGCTAGTAGAAGCAAATGTGAGTCCTTCTTCAGAATGCCTCAGATTCGCTGTTCTAGGGTCATGTCCAGCACGAAGTTTACACACAGATTCCAAGTGTCTTACTGTGACTTTGTCAGCATAACCCTTTCATAAGTAGGAAACTTCTTATGCTTGCAGGAAAGTAAATAACCATTCCTCACCTTTCCCTTTCAAAAGAAATGCCTCAACAGCCACAGAATTCATTCCTACACAGCTGAAGACCCATAATGCTCCTGATTGGGTGGGGAGATTTATCTGCTGACAAACCATAATTGAGGACAACATTGATTAATTGATCTGTTACTAGCTTGTCAGGCACTGCATGGCAGTGAACAATATGTGGTATGCAGATCGGTTTTCAATTATTTTTATTTAGGGGCCCTTCAAATGAAATAAGTGACTAGGCAATATCATCATTAATTGGCAGCACAGAAAGAAATAGTTCATGCTACATGCTGTAGATTTAGAAATGCACAAAATGTTTATTCTAGAAGTTTAGAATGGATCTTTGCCTAGTAAGGGTTTGACCTGTATACAATGCAGATTCAAATAACAGCTTGAATTTTGCAAAGCTTTGCAGTTCACAAATTATTTTTTCATGCATAATCCAATTTGACCCTCACTACAGATTTGATAGTCCAACAGGTATTTCAACAAGCAAAGAGACTAAGAGTGTCCCATCACTCCTCTTCTTACCTCACCCTCTCTCCCCAAGAAATGTACTCTATTTTAGTCTGTGGGATATGAAAAGTACTGAAGAGTTTCAAGTTATTTAGTTATTTTTGGCTGGACAAACATGTTTAAGTCATTAATCACCCCTCCAGGCAACATCATAATATCAACACTTTCTTGAAATGTGCTGAAATAGAAAGTGTATTATAATATGATGTATTATTACATGAATTTGAGGGTATTAAGATACCTTATCTGTTTTGATTACTCAGTACTGGAAGAGTTCCAGATAAAACCCACAAACTGGAGTTTTTAAAGATTTCCCCACTGTATTTTTAAAAACCCACAGAGAAAAAAGATACACAGAATCAGTGCAAATTAGTGCAAATTCTTGACACTTAGGGAAGTGGTTTGGAATAGCAATATTAAACAATATGTGTGCTTTACACTCAAACAAGAATTACTGAGTACTGTGTATGTTCCCAGGATATTCTGGGTGCTGTGGGAGTTGAAAACAAATTCCCCCCACACAGAGTTTGCAATCTAGTTAGGTGTTTACTATCCAATAATTTGTATAGACTCCATTCCTTAGAAGTGCAACTGGGAGCATATGGAAAAATAACTGCTCTGGTAATATTAAAGAGATACAAGCAGAAATAAAGGCAGGTATATTTTTTTTCTGGGCTAATTTGTCAGAGCATCATAGCCTGAACAAAAACTGTGTCAGTAGGAATCTGCATCAAAAAAGTGATATTTTCGTTCCTTTTAATGTCAGTCTGCAAGCAAAGTGACAACTGGTAACCGTTCAATGAAAGGTCAGAAAAGAAGCCTGCAGCTGGATTTGTTTAGAGCTTACCTAATCTCTCTTTGATGAAGGAAACTATTCCCTAAGTCGCACAACTTGAGTCTCTTCACGTATTACTAGACTGCAGTCACACAGTCACATAGTTGAAGATGATTATAATGATACTTTTTTCTTTATGCCCTTCCCACTGAAGTGACTATTTAGTTTTGAAAGACAAAACTGTGGTGTCCAGGTTCAACAGGAGTCAAGAGTTTCTAGGAGTGTAATTATAGGTTTGGTTTCCCTGGGAATGATTAAGAGATTAGTGGTCCCAGAGAAGACAAAAAAAAAAAAAAAACAGTGTCAGCAGAGTAATAAAACTTTCTTCAGTAGCAACAGACAGTGACAAATAGATCCTATAAAGGATAAGATTTAGTTCTAGATCCTAGCACCTCTCACCCTAGTACCCCCTGCCTCCTATCTCTTCACCTGGCCAAAAGTTTCTGGGCCCATTTTCTCCCTCCCACCCCGTAGGATTCACTCATCTTTCCTCAAGGTGGTTCTCAAATTTGCTTCTATACTCATTCATTCTGGATGAGACTTGGGGCAGTGTAATCACACACAAGCACGAGATGTCCAGCTAGGAGCACAATCATGTCTGGTGTCATCGATTGCTTTATGGATCCGTCTGGGGATATCTAGTCAGAAGTGTGGAGAAAATGAAAAGCTGCAAAAACAACAAAGCATCGGAGTCAGGCAGCGGTGCATCTAGTTAAACGCACTTAGTACCCACACAAGGACTCTGGCTTGAGCCCCTGGCTCCCCACTTGCAGGGGTTTCACTTCACAAGTGATGAAACAGGTGTGCAGGTGTCTTTCTCCCTCTTTATCTTCCCCTCCCCTCAATTTCTCTCTGTCTTATCTAATAAAATGAAAAAAAAAAATACCAGGAGCAGTGAATTCATAGTGAAGGTACCAAGACGCAGTGATAACCCTGGAAGAAAAAAAAAAGCATGGTTCCTAGTTCACCCATCTGGTATAAACCCCCACAAAGGGTTCATAGGAGCTATCAGCACAGGCTGGAAATTCTGTGTTGAAAACTACTGGAAAGATTAGGTCTTCACCAGTAATGATCAGATAGCTTGTACTAAACAAACTCTCCAGCTTACAGTTGCTAAAGAATTTCTCCCTTTCAGTCTGTGTATATCTAAATCAATCAATCTGTCTCTTTTATATCTGTCTAGTAGCCAAGAGTTAGGAAGGATTCAACACTAAACTGGATGAAATTCACTTACACACATACATAAGAGATTTCTCCTGTGGTTTCTTCCTAAACTTATAAAGTCTATGGGAAAATCTTAGTCTTAGTGACTGAAGAGTTAGAAGGCACAATTTGAGTTTTTGGAGTGACTGGAAATTGATACAAATGTCCCTGAAAGGAAGGAACCAATTTTGAAAACTTATCTTATTAGGATTTCATGAATTTTTATAAAGTCACAATATTTGAGAAAATGTAGAGTCAGCATAAGAAGAGGACTAGAAAGAAATAAAACAAAATAGAATCCAGATATAGACCTATATACAGTCAAATGATTTTTGCCAAGAAGCAAATTAATTTAGGGGGATTTATTCTTTTTTCAGTGAATATACTGAAATAACAGGGATAAAATATAGAAAACAATGGCTTGGCAGGTGGTACAGTGGGTCAAGTGTTAGACTCTCAAGTATGAGGTCTGGAGTTCAGATCCTGGCATCACATGTGTCAGAGTGATGCTCTGGTTCTGTCTTTTCTCCTTCTCTCATTAACAAATAGATACATATTTAAAATATGAAAAATAACAAAATTCAATCTACTATATATACAAAAACAAATATGAGATGATTTTCAAATCAAAATGTATGTCCTCAAACTGAAAATCATGTAAAATATCTTTGTGATCCATCTTCTACCCAGTAAATCAACACAGAAGTCTCTCTTCTGTTCAGCATTTGGTTATTAAAATATGATATTATTCTGTGATTTATTTCATGTTATCACAATGCATTTCATTTTGCTTTGTTTCAATATTACAATGAATTATTTCATAAGTTCTTTCAAAATATATATATATATATATATATATATATATTTGTGACATACAAGTAGGCAAAAAATGTATAGCATACATTTGTTCATATACTCATATGCTTTTATTTTACTCAGTGATCTATATTTCCCTTTAAAAATATTTTAGGGAGTCGGGCTGTAGCGCAGCGGGTTCAGCACAGGTGGCGCAAAGCACAAGGACTAGTATAAGGATCACGGTTCAAGCCCTGGCTCCCCACCTGCAGGGGAGTCGCTTCACAGGCAGTGAAGCAGGTCTGCAGGTCTCTATCTTTCTCTCCCCCTCTCTGTCTTCCCCTCCACTCTCCATTTCTCTCTGTCCTATCCAACAATAATAATGACAACAATAATAACTACAACAATAAAACAACAAGGGCAACATAAAGGGAATAAATAAAATAAATATTTAAAAATATTTTAATTAATTAATTAATTTGCCTCCGGGGTTATCACTGGGGCTCGGTGCATGCACCATGCATCCACTGCACCTGGAGGCTATTTTTTTTCCCTTTTGTTGCCTTTGTTTTTATCGTTGTTGTTATTGTAGTTATTGCTGTTGTTGTTGTTGGATAGGACAGAGAGAAATCAAGAGAGGATGGGAAGAAAGAGAGGAGGAGAGAAAGATAGACACTTGCATACCTGCTTCACTGCCTGTGAAGAGCCCCCCCCCCCCTGCAGGTGGGGTGTTGCAGTGCCAGTCCTTGCACTTCTCACCATGTGTGCTTAACCCTCTGTGTTACTGCCTGACCCCCATAAAAATATTTAATTTATTAATGAGAGGAATACGAGGAGAAAGAGAGAGGGAGAGGGAGAGAAGCATACATCACTCTGGTGCATATGCTGCTAGGGATCGAACTCAGGACCTCATGCTTGAGAGTTCAATATTTTATCCACTGAGCCACCTCCTGGAACACTATATTCCTTATGTTAATATTCCATTGTACTTAATGACCAGAGGGAGCCCATCAAACTGGATCCTATTTTTTAAATATGTACCGATTATTCTTTGAACTTCTTTTAATTTTCTGATATATAAACATATTAATGATTTATTTTGTGCTTTCCTTCCCTCAAATCCAGAATCAGTCATTTCTCCAGAGAATGCTGGCTTCTTTTAGTGGAAATGGTATATATGTAGGCTTTTACCTCATTCATATAAACAGATGTCTTGTCTGATCTCATATTACTTAGGATAATAGTCCTCAGTATAGCCACTGAATGATAGTTACCATTTTTCTAGAGTATCATTTCCCAGTTCTTTCAGAACATGAATCAAATCTGCCCCTTGAAAGTGCTGTTAGTTTAGCTAGAAAGACAAAATACTTAAGATAAGCAAAAGATCTTAAAAGAAATATATTTGCATGCTTTATATACAGCCTCTAGTTTCTAGGGAATTCTAGAAGGGAGAGTATTTGCAGGACTTTCAGTAGTAGAGAATGGGCCACATGCTGTGTTCAAAGACCAAGGCCAATACAGTACCCTGTGGAGACAAAATTAAATTGATACATGAGTGGTACTGAAGACTGGACAGGATGTTGAGAATGGTTTTGTTTTTGTTAAGTAGCTATGTCACCTTACACCATCAGCCTGGCTTTCACTCAGACAACTATCCAGAGAGAAGAATGACCTATTGTCCATAATTTTTTTGTTTGTTTGTTTGCTTTGCTTTGTTTTGGAGCTGAGGTCTAATAAAGGAGTGATTTCATCACACTCAGAGTGAGTTTTTCATTCAGGGAAGTACGGAGGTAGGGAGGAATCAACAGAGAGAGAGAGAGAACATATAGTATTAGAACTTCCTGTTTATCATGCCATATTTACATGGTGTTAGTTTGAACCTGGGTCATTTGTATGGTAAGGCACACATTCTACCCAGTGAGCTATCTTTCAGCTCCCTGTTCATTCACTTTTAGCAGAATAGGTGGTTAAGCAAGAGTTCTGAGGCACACCAAAAGAAAATAAACTACCTACTGGGCATCTTTCCAATGACAACATCATTGCTTCCAGGTTAGGAACGGAATGCCCAGAATTGGTCACCCATTTCCTGAGGTCAATAACAGATCCCAGAATTCCCATTTTAAAGTCTTCAAAAATTCCTACACTCAAGTTAGAAATAATTTGAAACCCCCTCCTCTCCATATCTGATAATTTTTCTTATTATTTCTATGATTTGGGAGAGCTCTTTCTTAATAGCCACAAGGAGAGAGATCATGATCACCACAAAACCTTTCATAGGCTTAAAGTTGCAATAAGGAGACCGAGACCAGAATATAAACTATAAGTTAGAGAGCGCAGTGGAATTCCAGAGCTGTTAGTGTGAGGAGATACTATAGGACAGATTTTATAGGGTATAGTATAGTGGTTTCACTATTGACATGCAAACCAAGAATTAACCCATAACAGAACTACAGGACAGCGAGCACCTTTTGAATACTGTATGAACTTAGCATTATGATACATGCTTTACATAAAAATTTCCTTCTAATCCTCACAGTAGCTCACATCATGTAGAAGAAAAACAGAAGAAGTGCAGAAACCGAGGTTCATGAGATTGTCACAGATGAGGTTGCTCTGGTAACAGATTCTATGTCTGTGTGCCAATCGTCTGTTTAGGACATTGAAGCGTACCTGTTATGGAGTAAGGGAAGACAGGCTGTATAGCAGGAAAATTTGAACTAGGGTGATGTGACTGAGGTCGCAGCATATCTTCCACAGAGCTCTGGCACTGGGATGACCCACTGGGATTGTGTCATATTGAAATGAGGGAGTTTTCCTGAGTTCCTCCATGGACCAGTCACGGGGCTCTAGGTAGGTCCCAGTTTGGCTTAGGCCACAGCCTAGCTCTGCAGCAGCAGCACACGTCCTCAAAAGCTAGAGGAATGAGTAACTCAATGTGAAGGGAACATCTAGATGGCCTGTCACACATCCCACTATAGTTTACCCATAAAATCTATTTGTTTCATATAATAAGAGCTCTTTCTCAGGGGAAATCTTCAAAATTTGGGCTGGCTCTATTTTCTTATGAATGTGAGTGGCCCTACCTACACTGTAGTAGCGCAGAAGTCATCTTTTCCTTCCTCTACTAGCCATTTTAGATTGTCTGTAGAAATCTGAGGGAATATATTTAATCTACTGTTTTATTTGGTTTATCTTACAGAGTGGGCACTTTACCTTTCTCAGACTGTGGCTGCCGTACTCCGTTTCCCATCACAATTTCTAAGGGAGGATCAAATACATTGGATTATCTGAGTGCCACTCAGATTATTCTCTTCTGCATTTATAGAAGAGCAATCCTTCTTCCTCCTTATGAGCAAGGTTATTAATATTACCACTTGAATGGTACTTTTCCTTGCTGGCTGCTCACTTGAAACAAAGGGCTATATAGAAATGCTGAGTGGGGGGCTGGACGGTAGTGCTGCAGGTTAAGCGCACATGGCACAAAGCTCAAGGACCTGTGCAAGGATTCTGGTTCAAGCCCCCAGCTCCTTACCTGTGGGGGCGGGAAGGGGGTCACTTCACAAGTGGTGAAGGAGGTCTGCAGGTTTTTATCTTTCTCTCCTCCTGTCTTCCCCATCTCTCTCAATTTCTCTCGATCTTGTCCAACAACAACAATAGCTATAACAACAATAACAGTCACAACAAGGGCAACAACAAGAGCAACAAAATGGGAAAAATGGCCTCCAGGAGCAGTGGGTTCATAGTGCAGGCATTGAGCCCCAGCAATAACCCTGAAGGAAAAAAAAAGTGTTGAGCGACAGCAAAAATTTGAAGTTAAATGGAGCTCAGAGACATAGCATCTCCTTATTGGGGGTCAAGAGCCCTCGATACCCAGAACATAAAGTTGTGGGGTTAGAAAGCACATTTTCCCCCAGTAGGTCACTGGGAATGATGGGAAGAGGGGCCTCTACAACTTTCACTGCTTGCTTCCTGGGCCCATGTATTCCATCTTGGAATCAAAACACACACAGTGACCATTATCTTAGGGTGCCACTGCCTCCTGGAGGATGCTTACAATTGTCATATCTGAGGATATCTGCCTTCTAAAGTCCACATCATATTTTTGTCAGGCTTGTAGCCTCTACAAAGTTGGCTCTCTCCTTCTGCAGTAGTCCATGTCAGCAGAATTAACACTGTGTAAAGTGCTCCACCTTGGTGACAAAGCCCTGTGGGCAGAAAAGTCCTGTGCCTATCCTCTGGAGCAGGCACTCCCTCGGGGAGCATAGAAAGGGAGGATTTCACCTACTCAGTAAGGACAGCAGAAGCTGTGATAGGAGAAAAGACCATGAATGTAGTGAGGGCAAGCATGCATCCAGACAATAGGGTTGGGCTTTTTTGGTTTATTTTGCTGCTCATTGTTGTTTTGTTTTTCTGTTGACCTCCCACCAAGTTTTGAGGAAAAATGAGGAAATGTTGGGGTAGAAGTGACAGGAGTGGGAGTAAGCCACACATTGCATCACTCAGGTCATGGAAGGCAGATGTGTGAGCATGGCAGCAAGTGCAGGTGAAGGACTCCACAAAGACTATGTGATTTGAAGTAGGAATTCAAATTCTCAGAGAAAAAGAATGAACCTTCAGTCAGAAATGGTCTATTTTTGTTAGTATTGTTATTGTCTTTATTACTCACATCCCTTGACTGCTTTCTTCTGCATGTTGTTGTTGTTATTGTTATTATTATTATTACTGTGGCTTCTGAACCACAGGTTATTTATTTATTTATTTATCTCCAGGGTTATTACTGGGGCTCATGCCTGCACTACATATCCATTGCTCCTAGAGGCTATCGTTTTCCTGGGATCCTTACAAAGGTCCTTGCGTTTTGTGTCATGTGCGCTTAACCCACTGCACTATCCCTGGCCCCTTGAGCCACAGGTTTTAACATGTCATCTTATGACTCAAGTTTAGCCTTGATGGTGGAGTGGGGTTTTAACATGTCATCTTATGACTCAAGTTTAGCCTTGATGGTGGAGTGACAAAGGGCAGAACCCTTAGTGTATCTTTGAATCTGCCATAAAAATGCAGAAAAAACTTTCCTTTTACTTCAATTTCCATAGCTGAAAAAAAAAAATCAGGGAAATCAATCAGATGCTATTTGGTGATGTTGAAAGGTCTGATTCTAACACAAATATTTTTAGAAGGAACATGGGCAATGTCAAAAATTGTCAGCTCAGTGAATATCTTGTTGTGATAATGCTTTCCAGCAGTAAATTTCCACAGGTTCTTTCTGTTGTTGTCAGATGAACAAAGCACTTGCATGCTTTGCTGGTTTCTAACTAATGAGTTAGCTCTGGTCTTTTAAAACAGTCATATATAATGGGGAGTGTCTACTGAGTCAAGAAACCTTTAATCAGAACTGTCCTTCCTAATGACAAACAATACAATATCACATCCAATAAGGTTAAAGGTTCTTAAATTGAATCATATTTTGGTTTTGAATTTTTCAACAGGAATACAAGAGTGATAAAATGGATCATGTTAAATTTGTTATGCCTGAGGGAAGTGCAAATATATTCATTCTACTCTTGCTTCTCTTCGGAATTTTTAAAGTGGCCATAAGATAATTTTAAAAGTAACATTTAGATGTGTCATTTTCAATATTGGAAGGTTGAAGTGCATCTCTTCCTAAAACAGTACTCTAGTAGTTTCTTTGAGGGTTAGTTTTTTAAAAAATGTTTATTTATTTTATTATCTATATTTATTTATTGGATAGAGACATCCAGAAATTGAGAGGGAAAGGGGAGAGATAGAGAGTGAGAGAGATACCTGCAGCCCTGCTTCACCACTCATGAAGCTTTCCCTCTGTAGGCTCGAACTGGGGTCCTTGTGCACTGTAACGTGTGCTCATCCAGGTATGCCACCACCTGGGCCCTCTTTGAGGGTTGTTTTGATATTTTTCATAGCAAGAGTATTTGGTATCTTGCCTACAATGTTTGTTTGAAACATGAATAGCTTTCTATATTCTCAAAAATTTCATGCTTATTAAGAATTGTCCATCTTCTCTAGTCTGTCTTCATTCCATAAAGGACTGTAAAAATGTATTGGGTATAATGGAATTCTATAACCAAATGCCACCTTGAGACTTTCTATTTTGTAGATTGCTTAGCTTAAGTAGCACTACCAGATCTCTATTTTGTTGTCTTTTCCTATTAGCTCTCCATTCAGCATCTTTCAAACAGATACGCTTTCAATAGTCTATAGAAGTCTCAACTAATTCACTAGCACATTTCCTTGACTTAGGTGAAAGTAGGCCAAATCGGAGTAGCATATCAATTAAATTGAATAGAGGTCCCACGATAGCTTCCTTTTCTCTTTTTCTCCCCTAGTTCACATAACTTCTAATCTCAAAATGATCTGGTGACCAGTTTATTCTCCAGTTTTGTTCCCACCCTTTATTCCCTGAACTTGTTACTATAAGAACTATCTTTGATAACCTCAATTCTAACCAGAAATCTCTAATGCCTCAGAAAGAAGCATTTTAATATTGCTGCGTTTTAAACATACTTTGATATTGTTGGCATGATTCTTTCCCGAGAGAAAACTAATTGGAATGCCAGAAATGAATTGAGGATGTTTCTTAAATATTTCTTTCCTTGGCACATTCAATTTTTTTCTGTTCTTCTAATGAGGAAGAATTCCAGAAATTCAAGAGTATGCCAAGCAGTTAATGGGATTTCAAAAGAAAGTGCTTGCCAACCTTTGATAAACCAGTCAGAGAAAATTCACTATAGGTGCTCACTTAAGAAACCAGACTCAGATATTATCCCAAAGAAACATTTTGAAAAAGTTGATCCTTTTGAAAGGTAGGACAAAACTGAATATCTCTGTGGTGAATACACTTCAGATAACAGTAAATAAATAGGAATGGTTAACAGGCTAGAAGTCAGCATTCTTTGGTTAGTAGTAATCATTCTCCAGCAGTATTGAAGGAAAAAATAATTATAGTTAGAATAATCTGATGGCAAAGAACTCATTTGTCCTTGGAATTGGAATAAGAACTCCTCACCCAGAGGATCAGAACAGGAATACTGAATGGATCAGGGTCATTTCATAACAGAAGTTCAATCATTGATGGGGTGATGACTGAAAAAAGTTGAGGTGAGTCCTGGCAAGGATTGAGATCTCCAAAATCATACCTTACTTGGAAAGAATGAAAGAAGGTGAGGTCATGACTTGTTCAAAGACTGCTTATAGAAGACTGTGTGAACACACAAAGACACAGCCACACAGAGATCATATGACATCAAAGGCAGACTCTAGCAGTAAACTAAGGACTACCAAAAGTGTTTATAAATCCACCAGAAATGATTTCCTTTCCTAGAGCTTTTGGAGAGAGCATGGTCTATCTAAATCCTAGATTTTGGACATATGATCTTTTGGATTGTGAAAGAATAGATATGGTTTATTTTAAAAATAAGTATCGGTGGCTAAGCAGTGGCACACCAGTTTTAAGCGCACGTAGTACAACAAAGTGCATGGACCTAGTGCATGCACTAGGATCCTGGCTCCCCACCTGCAGGGGGTCACTTCACAAGCAGTGAAGCAATGTGCAAGTATCTATCTTTCTTTCCTCCTGTCTATGTCCTCCTCCTCTCTTGATTTCTCTCTGTCCTATCCAATAAAAATGGGAAAAATGGCCACCAGTAGCAATGAATTTGTAGTGCAGGCACCAAGCCCCAGTGATAACCCTGGAAGCAAAAATAAATAATTTAATGAAAAATAAATAAATATAGTTAAAAACCAAATTACCTGCAACTTACCTTTTACCAATTAAGTATATAGTACGTATTTTTTTTTCCTCCAGGGTTATTGCTGGGGCTCGGTGCCTGCACCATGAATCCACCACTCCTGGAGGCCATTTTTTCCCTTTTGTTGCCCTGGTTGGTATTTTTTTTTTATAGTTGATGTGGTTATTATTATTGTTGCCATTGATATAGTTGTTGTTGGATAGGACAGAGAGAAATGGAGAGAGGAGGGGAAGACAGAGAGGGGCAGGGAAAGATAGACACCTGCAGACCTGCTTCACTGGTGTGAAGTGACTCCCCTGCAGGTGGGGAGCTGGAGGCTTGAACCGGGATCCTTATGCCAGTCCTTGCGCTTTGCGCCATGTGCACTTAACCTGCTGTGCTACCGCCCGACCCCCTATAGTACGTATTATAAGTAGAAGTAGTATGATATTGTACAGCTGATTGCTAAACCTTACATCTTCAAGGACCAAGATTTTGTGCATGTAGAACAACAACACACTATGTATTTTTTCTCACAAATTCTGGCAACTACCTTTTTATTCCCTTTCTGAATCTGGATAGTTGAGATACTTTATATTAGTGGAATCATCAGTATTTTTCCTTCTCTGATTTATTTCATTTGCAATACTGTGTGCAAAGTTCATTTATATTACAAGATAGAGCAGGTTTACTTCTTTGTATGACTACATAGTATCCCATTTTATGTATATGCCAATTTTGTTGTATTCACTTATCCATTCATGGACATCTAGATTATTGCTAGCTCTAGGATTTTCTAAATAATACTGTGTTAAATATAGAAGTGCAATTTCATCCCCAAGATCTATATTTTAATTCTTTGGCAATCTCCCCCAAAACAGGACTGTCGGGTCACGTGTAAGTTCTGGTTTTCAAGGTTTTTTTTTGAAGAAAATCTATACAGTTGTCCTTTCATTTCTGTTCTCTACTTATTTATTTATTGCATAGATGCACATAGATGCCTCACACAAGTGTTATATCTCTATTCTGAACCCAGTTTTTTTCATTCAGGTAGAGAGAGAAAGAGAGAGAGAGAGAAAGGGGGGGCACCAGAGCATCAGAGCTTCCTCTAGCTACCTCCCACGTGATGTCAAGGCTCAAATCTGAGTCACATATAACAGGGAATGTGCCTTACCCAATGAGCTATCTCTCTGGTAACCCTCTATACTGTATTTTTAAAATACTTATTTATTCCCTTTTGTTGCCCTTGTTGTTTTATTGTTGTGGTTATTATTGTTGTTGTTGTTGGATAGGACAGAGAGAAATCTCGAGAGGGAAGGGGAAGACGGGGGAGAGAAAGATAGACACCTGCAGACCTACTTCACTGCTTGTGAAGCGACTCCCCTGCAGGTGGGGAGTCGGGGGCTCGAACCGAGATCCTTACACCGGTCCTTGCGCTTCGCGCCATGTGAGCTTAACCTGCGGCACTACCGCTCAACTATTTCTATACTGGTTTTTAAGTCCGGGTGGCTACACTATTTACATTTCTATCAATACTATACAGATTCCTATTTTTCACATCCTAGTCAATATTTGTTATGTCTTGCCTTTTTGATAATAACAATTTTAACAGGTGCGAAATAATACTTCTTTGTAATTTAAAAAAATTTTAAATGTCTATTCAGATACAAGCAGACTATTTATATAGCTTAGAATTTCTCTAGCTAAGAAACACAGGAGTAGCAATTCAAAACTTTTATTCTTTGGAAAGGATTACTTGAATGATTTTAAAAAATTTTTTCTTTTAAAATTTTTATTATCTTTATTTATTTGTTGGATGGATATAGGCAGAAATTGAGAGGGAAGAGGTTGATAGAGAAGGAGAGGGGACACCTGCAACATTGCTTTACCACTTGCAAAGATTTTCCCCTGTAGGTGGGGTCCAGGGACTTGAACCTGGGTCCTTACACATT
Organism: Erinaceus europaeus; assembly: GCF_950295315.1. Classification (NCBI taxonomy): domain Eukaryota; kingdom Metazoa; phylum Chordata; class Mammalia; order Eulipotyphla; family Erinaceidae; genus Erinaceus; species Erinaceus europaeus. Next base: position 105,271,334 of record NC_080168.1, on the reverse strand, counting down.
GTAACATGTGTGCTCAACCAGGTGCACCACCACCCAGCACCTACTTGAATTATCTCTTTTAGTTGTTTTCAGTGTTTTCTTTTTTTTTTAATTTTTTATTTAAGAAAGGATTAATGAACAAAAACATAAGGTTATGTTTACAATCAACTTTACTTTTGAAATGTTTGTAAATTTTCAGATTAAAAGCTTTCTATATATCAATATTTTATTATGGATTTATTTTCTTTGATAGAAATATCAACATCAAACCTTAACTTTGATTTTAAGAAGCCTCTGAATGCTATCTACCACTGATAGTCATATATGTGTTATTGGGAATCAAACCTAGGTCCTTAAGAATTCTGAGCATATATGCCTATTCAATTACTTCCAAAAAAGATTGAGAGCAATCTTTTTAACATTTTTCTTTTTTAGTCTGTGTGAGTCAGAACTAGAGGACTGTTCAGCTCTGCTTATGGTGATGCCAGGGGACTGAGCCTGAGACATCTGGGGCCTCAGGTTGGAAGTCTGATGTGCTAACAGGGTGCGTCAGCCCAGACCCTATAAGGAGACATACTAGTGAGATTTTTCTGTCATTCAGAGGTGTCCACATTACATTTGCTTCCTAATCCCTGATAATTATGAGGCTTTCCTTTTCTTTCTTATTTTTTTTTTTAATTTGGAGGTTAATGGTTTACAGTACAGTTGCTGGCACATGGGTACAATCTCTCATCCCACCAAGATAGTTGTCTGCAAAACATTCTCACTGACAAATTAGGTCCGTAATTATATATCAGAACCTAAAAGTCTCCCTCACTCACTTTCCTGCCCTCTTTTTTCCAGAGCTCTTTGCTTTGGTGCAATACACTATCAGTCCAAGTTTTACTTTGTGTTTCCTCTTTCTGTTCTTGTTTCTTAAGCTGTGCCCATGAGTGAGACCATCCCATATTCATTCTTTTATTTCTGGCCTATCTTAACATGATTCCTTTAAGCTCCACTCAAGATGAGATAAAGAAAATTATCATTCTTAATAGCTGAGTAACATTACTATATATATGACAACTTTCTTAGCCATTCATATGTGTTGGACACCTAGGTTGGTTCCAAGTTTGGGCTGTGACAAATTGTGCTGCTATGAACATAGGTATACACAGGTCTCTTTGGATGTGCGTGTGTTTGGTTTCTTAGGATATATCCCCAGGAGAGGAATTGCAGGGTCATAGGGAAAATCCACTTCTATCCTTCTGAGAGTTCTCTAGACTGCTGTCCACAAGGGTTGGGCCAATTTACATTCCCACCAGCAGTGCAGGAGCGTTCCTTGGAATGATAGTAACTTAACTTCCCATTTCTTTTCCTCCCATTTCTGTACACTGGTGGACTAGTGGAATATCATCTAGTCAGGAGCAGTTTGTCCACCAGACAGAAGCATTTCCTCTTGAATCACAATATTGTGAGAAAGGTGTCCAGAACAACTGGTGGGTGACTGATAGGAACAAAGTCAGGAGTCATAGTTGTTTTTTGCTATTCACTTTGAAGTTACCCAAATTAGCTGGGAGGGTGAGTATTTAATGTCACCACATCACATATGTAAATTGTACTTTCTGCTTTTAATCTCCATACCAGTTTTATAATTGTAATAACATTTTAATTAAAAATAAATGAACTGAATACTCTAATAGAACATTTAAATGCAAACTACTAGGCTGGGAGTCCAAACTCAGCTGGAGAAGCAAACAAAACTAAGCATTCCCAAAATATATACCTAAGATAGCTGTTCCCTTTTTCTCAGTTATCATAGCATTTTAGTGATCAAATGTCCTGAAGATATTACAGGCAGCCTCTGACCCACAGAGTAAAGGCCAAAACCCACAAATGTGATTCAGTTTTGGGGAATGTTCCTTTACTAAGGGGCTCCAATATCCCTTAGTTATTATCAATACTTTCAAAGGCTTATTGGCTTATAGCACTTCATGTTTCTCTCAAGAAATCCTTTGGTATAGTGGACTCAGACTCACATCTCTACTTGATATCTACTAAAGTTCTAGATAAAATGCACCCTATTTGATCAAACTCATAATATATAAGTAAGCATATGTAAATGAATACTGTCCTGTAACCTTAGAAAAGTTTTTGTTAGAAATGTCAGTTTCAAGACATGTCTAATGTTTTTACAAATGGTGACAGAAAACATAGTACAGAATCAAAACAGTGTGGGTAGAGGTCAGTTTTGACTTGACCAAGTGCTCTAAAGTTTTCAGGGGCAATTCTGATAGCAAGTAAGTCATATTTCTGGCATATAATATTTATTTTATATATATATATATAAATATATATATATATATTGCCATCAGAGTTATTACTAGGACTTGGTACCTGCACAACTCCACAATTCCTAGTGACCATTTCTTTGTCTTTCTTTTTGTTAGAGCATAAGAAGTCAGAGAGAGAAAAAGAGAAGGGGAGATAGCTTTGTCACTGTGTATCTTTCCCTCTTCAGATCAGGGCTGGGCTTGAGCCTGGATCCTCAAACACAGTAATCTATGTGCTTTACTTGGTAAACTACTGCCCTGCCCCTCATATGATGTTTTAATATTTGTTTCAAATGAATGATCTTTAAGCCATAGTATGAATGCCAGTGTAGAATTACATTATTAAAAGCTTTAATTTTATATAATTTTTTAATTTGGTTTTTATTGTTGTAGTTATTGATGTCGTCATTGTTGGATAGGACAGAGAGAAATGGAGAGAGGAGGGGAAGACAGAGAAGGGGAGAGAAAGATAGATACCTGCAGACCTGCTTCACCGCCAGTGAAGCGACTTCACTGCAGGTGGGGAGCCTGGGTCTTGAACCGGGATCCTAACCGGTCCTTGCGCTTTATGCCACGTGCAGTGTACCTGCAGCACTACTGCCCAAATCCCCAATTTTATATAAATTTTGACTATTGTTTTGAAGGAAACATAGTTTTGGAATTTCATTGACAATAGAGTTGGGATTTTATTAATAGCCTACACTCCTATTACACCTTTAGATTCTGGCAGCACTAGAATTATTAAGCATGTGATGCTAAGAGATAATATGCTACACAGAGCACAAACTTCAGTATGTGAGAGGGCCTGGGTTTGAGCCACCCTCACCATAGAGAAGCACCATGCACAGGGGAAGTTTCATGAGTGATGGAGGACTACTGTAGCATCTCTCACTTCCTCTCTCTCTCTCTCTCATATTGAAAGGAGTGAATAAAAGTCAATTGGAGGTGGAGTAATAGCACAGATGCAAAAAAGTTCCTGCAGGGAAAAACAAAGAAAGAAAGAAAAGCACATTGTTAAGCACTAAGAAATACAACCACCAAATTAAGATCTGAAATTAAGCTGAGTTTATTGCTTGCCGAAGGCCCATCAGTCTAGTGTAAGGTCAGTGAGTTTTTCTGAGTGGAAATTCAAAGAAGAGACCATATCAAGTATATCACGCAGGATTCCTGTGGTAGAGATATCATTCTTTTTTTTTAATAGTATATTTATTTATTAGATAGAGAGAGAAATCAAGAGGAATGTGGGAGATAGAGACATCACAGCACTACTTCGCCACTTATGAAGCTTTCTTCCTACAGGTGGGAAATGGGAGCTTAAACCCCGGTCCTTGCACAGTATAACAAGTGCACTCAGCCAGGTGCCCACTGCCCAGCCTCAAGATATCCATTCTTTATGAATGGTCACTTTCACCTTTCACATGCATCCAAAGAATTGAAAGGCCTGATTTCTATCCAGTTGAGGATTTTTTTTTTTTTTTTAAGATTTCAGTAGACCTGTGGTTCATTCATTCTTCAAACATGCTCCTATTGCTTGTTTGAACTTATTTTGGTTACTTTTTCTTTTTCATTCCCCCTTAGCAAATTAGAATGCAGTGAAATATGTCATTTATGATAGTGGGTATTAAAAAGCAGGAGCTATCAGGCTTCAAGTTAAATAGTGTAAGATACTAGTATGGGAAGGAGTGTGTCACATGAGGTGGGAAAGATACTTGTATCTTGGTTGTTGGCATATGTGGGCAAAGCACTCTGCACTCTAGACTCTGGTGAGAGGTGGATTCATGTTCCTAACACAGAGAGTCTTTCAAAGGAACTCTACCTCAATAAAAATGTAAGTAAATACATAGTGTTAGGGTGGTGTATTCACTCATTTACTTGTTCATCTTTTTTTTTCATAAATATTTGTGGAATCCCTACTATGTGCCTATTACTGCTGGATAAGGATGACAGTTATAAATGAGATGTCACATGAGATCAAATTTCCTCTTCTAAAATCTTTGAAAAAATCTGGGCAGGGGAGATAGCATCATGGTTATGCAAAAAGTCTTTTCATGATTGAGACTTCAAAGTGCTGGGTTCAATTTCTAGTAGCACCATAAGTCAGAGTTGAACAGTGCTCTAACGTCTTCTTGCTTTTTTTTTTTTTTTTTAAATCTATCTGTCTGTCGCCTGCCTGTCTCTCCCTCTGTATCTCTCTTTATCCTTAAAATAACACAAACAAAATATATCTTTAAAAGTAAAATAAACTCTTAAAAAATCTCATGCCTCCTATGGGGTTTGCATTTGCTGAAAACTCAGCTTTGAAACCTGTAGTTTAGTATTGGCATTAGCATGACTTTGCTGTTCAACAGTGCACATTAATCTGGCTTCTGTCTCTCAGGAAATTTTTACCCTAGAGGTATCTGTCCTGCGAGCTTTCTTAAATCTATTTATTTCAATAATATATTGCCCAAATAATCTCTTTAAGGGTAAATGGCCTCCTTCCTGAGAACAATATTGTTTACTCATCACGACTCCATCTGAAGCCCTGCCTGTGTTGTGTCTGTGAATTCTAAATTATTGCATCACACACTCTATAGAAATCTGCTCCTGCACTGAGGGGGCCCACCTTAAACCAGAGCCTTATATTATTATTATTATTATAATTTACCAGTGCACTGCTCAACTTTGGTTTATGGTGGTGCTGGGGATTGAACCTGGGACTTTTGGTGCTTCAGACACAAAAGTCTTTTTTTGTGTGTGTAGCCATTATGTTATCTCTCCAGCACTAGACTCTCTATTTAATATAATCTTTATGTCTTTGTGATGGTAGTGATCACCTTTATTACACTGAGCAATAAATTTGGCTTTAGTTAATTTCTAGATCTTTTTTGGTGGTCTTATTATAGAGTTAGAAATGTACAAAGATTACTTAGTCAAGGTTATGATTTCTTGAGTTCATCAATCTTTTGTTGATTGCCATCTACTCCCTTCTCTTTGTTTTGTGTTGACCAACACACACACACACACACACACACACACACACACACACACATACACACACATATCTTAAAAATGAATCTTAAGAATTCTTGTTCTTGATAGTCCTTAAACCTTCCCACTCTTTAAACCCACATGACTCAAAATGGGGCTTGTTATTAACTCATCATGAATAAATATAGAAACTGAGAATAAATCCATTCTAATGACTGAAAATTACCCACCTCCTTCAATTCAGACAACAAAAATCTCCTGTATATCATCAAATAGTTTGAGAGTCATTTTGTCAACGGTCAAATTCAGTTTAGGGAAACTCCTCCATTATTTAAGTGCTCCCAAGGATGTTTAGTTCTCCTCACTGTGAACACTTACTTCCTGTTCCTCTAATTGAACACACTTTTGAATATGCAGAAATACATTTGGGATTTTCTGTTAAATGATGGGATCTGTAATCTGGTCATCAAAATGTAGCTGCTAAAACAATTACAAATGGCCTTTCAGTTTAGTCTTGTCCTCTGTTCTATAAATGATTATGGGAGCAGAAGAGAACACACCCAAAATTCTCATTAATTTCATATAACTATAGTATTTCTCGTAATAGGAAAAATTGAAGCAGTCTTCTTGTCCTTAAATAATATTTTGCCTCATTACTTCATAGTGAATTGGACATTCTTCTGGACTTAGAGAATTGACCATTTGGTGAAGAGGTGGCCATGTCAGTATATCAGGGTGAGGGGGGCAGGCAATGGTGCACCTGGTTAAATACACATAATACTTACTGCAAGAACCCACACAAGGATCCAAGTTTAAACCCCTGGCTTCCCACCTGCGGGGAGGAGAGAGATGCTTCGCAAGCGGTCAAGCATGTCTGCAAGTGTCTTTTTCTCATCACTCTCTAATCTATCTATCCTATCCACTAAGAAAGAGAGAGAGAGAAAGTGTTGTTGTTGTGGTCAGGTGTCGGGCTGCACCACGGAGAAGAGAGAGGAAGTCCAGAGCAAGTGGGGTACACAAATCTTTATTATAGGATGGGGGGTGGCTCAGGCCACATGGAGTCAGCCAACAATGGCCGTCCCCACTACCTGACCACGGGGCGAGAGAAGGGAGAGAGATCTGAGAGAGAGCCGAAGGAGCCGAGAGAGAGGGGGGAGCCAAGAGCCCAGAGAGAGCGAGGGGGGGATCAGGGGGCTTTTATTGGGTGACAACCAGGGGTGACGTGTGGGGCTAGGATTGGTTGAAGGGGGCACTGCTAGGATTTCGTGGGGCGTGGTAAAACCTGGGGGCGGAGACTGCATCAGAATAATCCCTCAGCATCATCTCCTCCTTTCCCTTTATATCTAAATGGACACAATAAAGAAAAATGGAATGGAGCAGGCTTAAATGTTATTAAAGAGTGCTGTGCTCAGGTGGGAAGATGTAGGACTTTCTGTGGAGGAGGGAAGGCTTAAATGGCTGCCAACCTTGTGAGATTTATGCATCCTCCTGTGCTCAACACCACTTTAGAGAGAGAGATTTACCTGGAGGGACTCATCTCATAGGTTTAAGTGCAGCCTGCTCAACCATCTCTTCACAATATCTCTACATCTTTTCTATCTTTCTATCTAGTAATAGCATAAGATGGTTCAAAGTCTGTAAAAGACTATCATGGAGCAGAAACCTTTTGGGCATAAACCTAAATGATATAACAAAACAGGAAGGGACAAGTAGGGGAGTAGTAAAAGCCCGTGTGAAGTGAAGGGAAGGATTGGTGTGTAAAGGAACGTTCCCTGCTTGGGGGGGGGGGAGGGGCAAGGGTACATAATGAGGGGGAGGCGGGAGGGCATGACCCACCAGAGGGGATATTTGGCATTGTATAGTCCTCAAGGCAACAGTCTGTAAAGTCTATGAACTACTCAGGATCAGTCTATGAAAAACCAGCAGCATGAAAGGAAATAAGTTGCTTTAAAATTGTGTAAAATGTCTATAGGGTATGCCAGAAAGTTCAATACAAGTCTCAGTCCAAAGTAGATGGCTAGGGGAAGAATTGGCAGGGGATGAGACGCTGCATGAGGGAGGTCAGCTGCTGGAATTCTGCTTTTCTGTAGATAGCCAGCTGGAGCCGTCAACACGTGACAGGCAAGTCAGAAGCAGGAATGGCAAGCAGGCATTGAGAAAGTTCTGTCCTTGGAGTCTGTGTATCAGGTTCTTCAGATCGCGTTAAGTGACATCTAGGGTTTTGGGAGGTGTGCCACTGTAGTCGTGCCATCTAGTGGGTGACGTCAGGGTGTGCAGGGGTTCAGATGGTTTTTCCGGGATTCCTGTGAAAGAAACACAAACAATCTGCTTCTCGTGGTTAATTTGAACTTGTAACAAGTTAGAGGTTTATTATACTTGATACCTCGATGATTATAATTGGTTTAAATATCTTTATGATTTTATTTAAAGGTCATCTAATGTGACCTCCTGTAGCAGTCTCTACAGCAGGATCTTAAGACCAATTTTAGTTAAAATATGTATTTTAAACAGACTCAAATTGCTTAGAGAGTTAACACATTTTCGTGACAATGATTTTAACGTTTGTGCCAGATTGATGCCAGATCTGTTGTGGCAGATTGATGCCAGATCTGTTGTGGATTAATTTCCACAAGATAGCTTACAGGGCACCTTTGGGGACCCTCCAAGGGTGTCCTATATATAACATTTATATATTTTAGTTTTGGGAATGTATAGTCACGTTAAACATTTAGACTTTTACCTTAAATAGTTAGTTACTTTAGCAAATTAATTTTTACCTTGTCTGGTAATAATGTAGCTGTAGGGTTACACTTTTGAGTGTTACCAAACTTGAGACATACCCATAAACATTTAGTTATAACACACTGGAGGAAATAGAACTTTTGTTATAAAAACATATTATTGGGAGTCAGGCTGTAGTGCAGCGGGTTAAGTGCAGGTGGTGCAAAGTACAAGGACCGGCATAAGGATCCCGGTTTGATCCCCAGCTCCCCACCTACAGGGGAGTCGCTTCACAGGCGGTGAAGCAAGTCTGCTCTCCTCCTCTCTGTCTTCCCCTCTTCTCTCCATTTCTCTCTGTCCTATCCAACAACGACAACAACAATAATAACTACAACAATAAAACAACAAGGGCAACAAAAGGGAATAAATAAATAAAATAAATATTAAAAAATAAATAAAATAAAATAAAAACATTATTTTAAAAACAAATTTATATCTGTCATTAGTCACACAGTTTAAGACTAAACACTTACATATATACCAAAAACTATATATAAAAATCAAAAGAGGGAGAAAAACAAAAATTTTGGAATGTTTCTGGATGTCTCCAGAAACTTTGGCTGCATCCAGCATTTTTATATAAAGCCAATTACCTTTTAGAGTACTCCAAGCAGACGGGTCATGCAAAAAAAAAAAAAATTATGTCATTCAACACACTCAGTCACAAAACACAACTGGCCAGTTATAACAGAAGACATTCAGGGAAAGGGTAGGAGAGAGGTCTCTGTGAGCCAGGTTTTGTAGGTACTGCCATGTCGTATTATGGGTCCTGGGATGTATCCTGCATCTGGTCCTCTTGTAGTACTTCTTGTTCTTCAGGGATAACAGTGCCATCCTGCGGGTATTGTCGGACATGGCGGGCAGGAACCCAGACAGGTTTAGAGAAATTTTGAGGGAAAACGCATGCGAAACCCCTTCCCATGGTCAATAGTGGGTCAGGCCCTTTCCAAATTTTATTGAGTGGGTCTCTCCATTTGACCTTAATGGATGGGAGGGTAGATGGTATTTGCCAGTGAAGAATGATAGGAGGTAGGTCCGAGTTATTGTAAATATTAAAGAGATTTAACGTAGTTAAGGCTTTTGCTAGCTGGATATTCAGGGGGTACATTCCTCCTTTAATTTTATTTAATTGAGCCTTAAGGGTTTGATGGGCCCTCTCGACAATGCCTTGTCCCTGTGGATTATAGGGAATGCCTGTGGTATGAGTAATGTTCCAGAGGGAACAAAAATCTTTAAATTGTTTGCTGGTAAACACCGGTCCATGGTCAGTTTTCAGTTGAAGAAGTAAGCCCATCATAGCAAAACAGGAGAGCATATGGCTTTTAAGCTTTTTATAGCTTTCTCCTGTCTGAGCTGTAGCCCACATAAATTTAGAAAAGGTATCAATTGAGACAGACACATATTTTTGTTTGCCAAAGTTTGGTATGTGGGTGACATCAATTTGCCAAATAGCATTAGCTTTTAAACCTTGGGGGTTAACCCCAAGGGTCTGGATAGCAGATATCTTTATGAGACTTGCACAAGAAGAGCATGTAGCTAGGATATGTTTTAACTGTGGTAAAGGAACATCAGGAAATCGAGCTCGAAGGCCTTTAAGATTAACATGGGTTAGAGAATGAAAATTAGCAGGATCAGAGACAGAGACTGGGAAAGTTCCTGTGGAGGCAAGGCGGTCAGCTGTGGCATTCCCTTTGGACAGGGAACCAGGAAGAGGGCTGTGAGAATGAAGGTGTTGAATATACAGTGGTTGGGTTCGAGAACAGAGCATAGAGGCGATTTGAATCAAGAGGGGGAAAGTGGGTTGTCATCAATTTTCACATAAGAACGAGCAAGCCATGGAAGTAAGTTAACAGTATACACACTTTCAGTAAAAAGGTTGAAGGATTCTGGTGCAGCTTTTAATGCAAGGAAAACAGCATAAAGTTCTTTGTACTGAGGTGAATTCTCAGGAAGCTCAGTAAAGAGAGGTTTAGGAGATTGTTTGTCTGGGTAATATACAAGGGCAGCAGCTCCCTTTTTTCTGCCATCAGTAAAGATTGTAGGAGCAGAGAAAATGGGATCCCGAGAGAAAAGTTTAGGTGCTAGTAGAGGCAGAAGAGGTAAAGAAGCTATCAATTTATTAGAAGGAAAATGGTTATCTATTTGTCCTGGAAACCCCATGAAGCTTATGGCAAATCGGGAATGATGGCGTATAAGCCACTCTGTATCTGTGAGAGAAAAGGGCAGAATGATTAAATCCGGTTCTTTCCCTAAGACCTGCACAGACCTATTTCTCCCTTGGCGAACCATGAATGCTAACACATCTATCTCAGTGACGAGTCTTGGAGCTCCTACTGGCGTGTGAAGCCACTCGAGAACCCCATGGTCTTGCCACAATGCCCCTACTACTGTGGGGGTGGAGTTGAAGATTAGAAGGTTTACCAGAGAGGAGGGGGAGAATCGAACAATGTGCATGTCCTGGAGGGCCTGGTTAACCCTTTCCAGTGCCGAGGAGGCCTCAGGAGTTAACTTACTTTTTGAGGAGGGCTGTTTGTTTCCTTTCAACAGGTCAAACAGTGGCTGGAGGCAGCTTGTAGGCAGATAGAGATACTACCTAAGCCAATTTAAATTTCCTAGAAAACTTTGTAAAGAAGCAAGAGTAAGGTTAGAAGGAAAGGTGACATTAGGTTTTAAGGGACGAATTTGCGTTAAAGAAATCTCTGAACCTAAGAAAGATATTGGAGGAATTAGTTGTATCTTCTCAGGAGCTACATTAAGTCTGCTTTTCTTTAATGCAGGAATGAGAAAATCACATAAGGCACAGAGATCTGTATCTGTTTTTCCCCATATTAAAATATCATCTGTATAATGAAAAACATTAAGGCCCTTATGAATATATGGGACAAGGGCAGATTTAACAGCCTCCTGACAAATTGTAGGACTATTGGCCATACCCTAGGGCAGCAGCACCCATTCAAATCTGTCAGCAGGGCTGGCGTTATTAATAGAAGGAACAGAGAAGGCAAAACGTTTACAATCTTGCGGATGCAAGGGAATAGAGAAAAACAATCTTGTATATCAATAGCTATGATTGGAATTCCCATGGGAATTGCAGAAGCAAGAGGAAAACCCCTTTGGGGAGAGCCCCAGACCTGCATGGTTTTATTTACTGCACGGAGATCTTGAAGGAGGAGCCATTTTCCCAAGCGCTTTTTAATCACAAAGACAGGAGTATTCCATGGGCTTCGAGAATGACGAATGTGTCCCAAGGACAACTGCTCTCGGACGAGCTCTTTTAAAATTTCTAGTTTATCCCTAGGTAAAGGCCACTGTTCCACTTAGACAGGCTCATTAGAAAGCCAGCTTAAGTGGGGTGTTTGGCTACAAACAGTGGCATTTAGTATTGGGGGTGCTGATTAGATCTGGTCTCACGGGAGCGAGTGTTACTCTCTGCAGAGGCATCTATGGATATCCTAACATCAAGACATTCCAGAATATCCCTGCCCAGTAGGTTGGTGGTAATATCAGCTACCAAAGGGCAGAAGTGTCCGGTAGAACCTTCCGGGTCTTCCCACATGAGCGAGTCTCATGTGCGAAATGATTGGGCCACCCCTCCTACTCCATGTATACTGGGTCCAGGGATAAGTTCCCAATCTTGGGTAACCTCTTCTTGCCTTAAAATCATCTTTGCTGCCCCCGTGTCAATCAAAAATTTAAAAGGAATATTGCCAATCTTTACTGTCATAGAAGGGTGACCGTGTTCTAAAATAGGAGTGGTCCACAAAATCTCAGGCCCCGAATTTGTACCATTCAGGGGCTTGCCGTCTTTATGAAATTTGGACCAACAATCTCTCTTCCAATGAAACCCTTTATGGCATCTAGGACACACCATACGTGGCTTCTGGCTCCCTAACTGAAAGCGGGGTTGCTCTGACTAGAGGAGTGGTCGCTCTAACTGGAGGCGGGGCTTCCCTGACTGGAGGAGTGGTCGGCTTATCAGGACATTGGTTACGCCAATGACCTTGGTGACCGCACTGAAAGAAGGCCCTGTTTTGATTACGTGGGGTAACTGCATAAACCTGTGTTGTAGCAGATGCCCCATAATTGCCTGATGTAAGTTCCTGTGTCGCTAAAAATCCAATTATCTGGGTGTAGGTGTTTAAGATTAAGGCATGCCTGACGGAATTGTGGTATCATGCCTTCCCAGACAATAGAGCACAGGAGTAGTGAGTGGACTTCAGGATTATAAACCTTTCTCTCTAAGCTTGTCTTCACCCTTGAGATGAAGCTCGCTAATGATTCATCAGTGCCTTGGTGAAGAGAGTTAATGGGAACTGATGAATCTACATTGGCTGGGGTCACCCTTTCCCATGCTTGTGTTGCGCAGATGTGTACCTGTTCAAAATAACCAGTTGAAAACCTGGCTTCTGCCTGCTGAGCTCCAGATTCATAAGCTCCTGCTCCAAACAAAGCATCAAAATTACATTCTACCTGTTTGTTACTATTTTCCTGTGATTGTCTAGAGCACTCATCACAGAAGCACGCTTTCCATTGAAGAAAGAGTGGGTCTGGGAGTGCAGCACGAGCTAGGTATTTCCAGTCCTGGGGGGTGTTAAGATGCTGGTAAAAACTCCTTAAAATGGACTTAGTCCATGGCGCATGAATCTCGTCCTCCCTGACCGCTTGCCTGAGTTGTCCAAGCTCTTTAGAGGTATATGACTGCCACGGCTGAGGGTTTTGTTTAGAGGGGGCCATGTTTACCAGGAAGGTGTGGATTTGGTTCGATGGCACGGGAGAGGGAGCTACAGAAGTGGAAGGTGCTGTGGAAACTGCTGTAGTGGCCTCAGGGGAAACTGAACACGTATCTACAGGGACAGAGCTCTTGGGGCGGACTGCACATAGTTTAAGGTCCTTAAATGCTGAAAAAATATCATTTAACTCTCGTATCTCAGCCACTAGGTCTCTTAATGATGACGTATCAGCAGGGGGAGGATTTAGGGAAGCAGGGGCTGGAACCACGGGGTCAACAGAAGGCGGGCTTAGAGAGCCGAATACCGGAACTGGGCCAACAAAATCAGCTGGGGGTGGGGTCAAAAGAGGAGCCTCCGAACACGTGTGCCTGTCGGTGGGAACGGGAGCTTTTGGTCTAACTGCTGATCGCTTAGGGCATCTAAATCTTAAGCACATATGATTTAACTCATGCATCTCCTCAAGGTCGCATATCCTCAAGGCAGACCACGTTGTACATATCTTGTAAGTTGCGATTATAGCTATGAGAACCCACGGTGTAGCGAAAATTAAACTGTCTCTGACTGCACGAATCTGTCCCAGGAGACAAGGAGATAATGACTGGGACACCTCCTCATAAAACGAAAAATTTCCCATGGTGGAGGGAAACGCAGGACCACAGAGGTGGGCAGATGCCACTTACCTGTGTCTGGGCGGCTTTCAGGGACCTCAGGCCGAGCCACCCAGCGGGGCGTGGTGCAGCCCGACACCCCACCACGGAGAAGAGAGAGGAAGTCCAGAGCAAGTGGGGTACACAAATCTTTATTATAGGATGGGGCGGGTGGCTCAGGCCACGTGGAGTCAGCTGACAATGGTCGTCCCCACTACCTGACCATGGGGCGAGAGAAGGGAGAGAGATCTGAGAGAGAGCCGAAGGAGCCGAGAGAGAGAGGGGGGAGCTGAGAGCCCAGAGAGAGCGAGGGGGGTTGAGGGGGCTTTTATTGGGCGACAACCTGGGGTGACGTGTGGGGCCAGGATTGGTTGAAGGGGGCACTGCTAGGATTTCGTGGGGCGTGGTAAAACCTGGGGGTGGAGACTGCATCAGAATAATTCCTCAGCGTTGAATGACAAAATTTTTTTTTCTTTTTTTTTTTTGCATGACCCATCTGCTGGGAGTACTCTAAAAGGTAATTGGCTTTATATAAAAATGCTGGACGCAGCCAAAGTTTCTGGAGACGTCCAGAAACATTCCAAAATTTTTGTTTTTCTCCCTCTTTTGATTTTTATATATAGTTTTTGGTATATACGTAAGTGTTTAGTCTTAAACTGTGTGACTAATGACAGATATAAATTTGTTTTTAAAATAATATGTTTTTATAACAAAAGTTCTTTTTCCTCCAGTGTGTTATAACTAAATGTTTATGGGTATGTCTCAAGTTTGGTAACACTCAAAAGTGTAACCCTACAGCTACATTATTACCAGACAAGGTAAAAATTAATTTGGAAGGTAACTAACTATTTAAGGTAAAAGTCTAAATGTTTAATGTGACTATACATTCCCAAAACTAAAATATATAAATTTTATATACAGGACACCCTTGGAGGGCCCCCAAAGGTGCCCTGTAAACTATCTTGTGGAAATTAATCCACAACAAGAAAGAATGGAATAGAAAGAAAGAAAAAGAAAGAAAGAAAGAAAGAAAGAAAGAAAGAAAGAAAGAAAGAAAGAAAATGGCCACAGGAGCAGTGGCTTCGTATGTCAACACCAAACTCCAACTGTAACTCTGGAGACAAAAGAAAAAGAATGTATATATGTATATGTATCATAGTGACAATGGTGACACTGCAAAAAAATGTCAGAGGAAAGCTGAGGAGGGTAGGTTAGGTGAACCCAGGGATTCCAGGCATTATATCTATCACTGAGTAAATGTTGAATGAATGAAGTATAGTAGATGCAAGCCTAGAGCATGGATATGTTATGGGTCTATGATAGAACTCACACTTTCCCTTCTTTAAGTAGTTGTAGTTTCTCCTCCAGTGGTGTCAATATGCAGTAGAAATAACATTGAGCAGGAGGTTTGTGGTTACAGAAACTAAGCAGCATTTAATTGAATTTCTAACAGATGGGGAATAATTAAGTAATTTATTATCTTTTCACAATGAGTTAACTCGTAGATAAACTTCAGGTGATCAAATAGTTTTATCCAGTCTCCTACTAAAGATGTAACATTTTTTTATCTGATTCAATTCTGTTATTTTCTGGCTCAATTTAATAATTAACATGGCATAGAAGTAACAATTTCTTGATTATTAAAGTCTTATTTGCTGAAGATTACAAATAGAGTCTATTTTGAAGTCATTACAAAATAAATAGTCTGTAATAATAAACTAACATTGAACAACCAACTTATACAACCTTAATGGTAAGTTTATTAGAGAATTCTTTTTTTTTTTTTTTTTTAATTTTTTTATTTAAGAAAGGATTAATTAACAAAACCATAGGGTAGGAGGGGTACAACTCCACACAATTCCCACCGCCCAATCTCCATATCCCACCCCCTCCCCTGATAGCTTTCCCATTCTCTATCCCTCTGGGAGCATGGACCCAGGGTCGTTGAGGGTTGCAGAAGGTAGAAGGTCTGGCTTCTGTAATTGCTTCCCCGCTGAACATGGGCGTTGACTGGTTGGTCCATACTCCCAGTCTGTCTCTCTCTTTCCCTAGTAGGGTGTGTCTCTGGGGAAGCTGAGCTCCAGGACACATTGGTGGTGTCTTCAATCCAGGGAAGTCTGGCCGGCATCCTGATGACACCTGGAACCTGGTGACTGAAAAGAGAGTTAACATACAAAGCCAAACAAATTGTTGAGCAATCATGGACCCAAAGCTTAGAAAAGTGGAGAGGAAGTATTAGGGAGGTACTCACTGCAAACTCTAGTATACTTCTGCTTTCTTACTTTGGTGCCATACTCCAAACTCAGTCAATTTCTGCTTTGCGTTTCTACTTCTTCTTTTTTTTTTTTTTTTTACATGCATAACATTCCCCAGATTCCCATTTAGCAATACAACCCCCACTATTTCATTCATCATTTTTCATGGACCTGTATTCTCCCCACCTACCCACCCACCCCAGAGTCTTTTACTTTGGTGTAATACTCCAAAGAGTATTAGAGAATTAGAATTAGAGAATTCTAATGCAAAAAATTATCACAAAAATAAGGTCTGTTGCTATTTTTTTTCTCATTGAAACAGCATTTTGGTATTGAGTAATACATCAAATAACTCACTTTGCTAATGGCAGTCTGTAACATTTCTGGCAAAATTCCATGTGCCAAACAGGGTACTCATAAACAGAAGAATTAGATCTATCCATGAATTAGATCTATCCTGAAATGACTTATAAGAAGCTCAGTCAAAACTATCAACATCTTTAGCATCAGGGGTGATTCTACCTGGTGTTTCTGGTCAGTACTATTCATTCATGTGGCTAAGTGTGAAGCAGTCGACCATGACTCTGCAGCTTTAAACCATTCCCATGGAGTTAAGTCTTCTATGGAAGACTCATAGGGGTGGTGTCCAATGGCACCAGTAGTCACAATCTCAAGTGAAGAATTTATTTCTGAAATTAGTTATTTTTTTATTAGTGATTTAATAATGATCGACAATATTATGGGGTAAGAGGGGTATAATTCCATACAATTGCCACTACCAAAGTTCTGCATCCCATCTCTTCCATTGGAAGCTTCCCTATTCTTTATCAGTCTCTGAGAGTATGGCCCCAAATTTTTATGGGGTAGAAGGTCTGGCTTCTGTAATTGCTTCTCTGCTGGACATGGGTGTTGGCAGGTTGATCCATACCCCAGCCTGTTTCTATCTTTCCTTAGTGGGGTAGGGCTCTGGGGAGGTGGGGTTTCAGGACACATTGGTGGGGTCGTCTGCCCAGGCAAGTCCGGTTGGCATCATGCTCGCATCTACAACTTGGTGGCTGAAAAGCATTAAGATATAAAGCAGAACAAATTGTTTAATGATTAGGGACCTAAAGGTAGGAATAGAGCAGATGAGATTTGGGGTCTTCATGTTGGAAAAAGCTAGGAAGTCTATTTTAGGTATATTCCAAGGGGCTCATGACTTTACTAATTTTTGCCTGAGCCCAACAGCTAAGATGCAGGTGGGCTAAGGGCAACAAAAGGGGAAAAATGGCCTCCAGGAGCGGTGGATTCATGGTGCAGGCACTGAGCCCAGCAATAACCCTGGAGGAAAAAAAAAAAGAGTTTTGTCTTGGAAGATTGTGTCAGAGTTGAGGATAGGACTAGAAAGCTGGATCAGGGCAGAGAGTAGCACCCAAATATGGGAAAAAATATATAAATACCATCAACTGTAAACCCAATCTATCTGACCGAGGGCCCATGTCTGTTCAGATTTAGCATAAAAGCCTGTGTAACCTTTGTGTCCTTGACAGTTTGAGTTCACATTCTATGGTCATAGCTAGGGGCATTCAAAGCTGAACTCATTTCAGGACCAGTCTTCCTCAAGTGTTAAAGTATATTGACCCAGACTCCCTTTGGAGAGTAGAGCAATGGAATTAATCATTTTTTAACTCTTCTACACTTTAAAAAAGTTCTTTTTAATCTTTATTTATTTGATAGAGAAGCCAGAAATTGAGAGGAAGGGGGAGACAGGGAGAGACAGAGAGACATCTGCAACACTGCTTCATGGCTTAAGAAGCTTTCCCCCTGCAGGTGGGGACCAGGGGCTCAATCCTGGGTCCTTGCACACTGTAACCTGTGCACTCAACCAGGTGAGCCACCACCAGGCCCCTGAATTAATCATTTTCTTTTTTTTTAATTTTTTAAATATTTATTTTATTTATTTCCTTTTGTTGCCCTTATTGTTTTATTGTTGTAGTTATTATTGTTGTTGTCGTTGTTGGATAGGACAGAGAGAAATGGAGAGAGGAGGGGAAGACAGAGAGGAGGAGAGAAAGATAGACACCTGCAGACCTGCTTCACCGCCTGTGAAGCGACTCCCCTGCAGGTGGGGAGCCGGGGGCTCGAACCGGGATCCTTATGCCGGTCCTTGTGCTTTGCGCCACCTGTGCTTAACCCGCTGCGCTACAGCCCGACTCCCCGAATTAATCATTTTCTATAGAAATATTAATGGGCGGTAGCGCAGCAGGTTAAGCGCACCTGGCGCAAAGTGCAAGGGCCGGTGTAAGGATCCCGGTTCGAGCCCCTGGCTCCCCACCTGCAGGAGGTTGCCTCGTAAGCGGTGAAGCAAATCTGCAGGTGTCTGTCTTTCTCTTCTTCTCTCTGTCTTCCCATCTTCTCACCATTTCTCTCTGTCCTACCCAACAACAGCAACAGCTATGACAATAACTACAATAAGCAAAACAACAAGGGCAACAAAATGGGATAAATAGCCTGCAGGAGCAGTGGATTAATATTGCAGGCACCGAGCCCCAGCAATAACCCTGGAGGAAAAAAAAAGAAATATTAACAACCCAGGCAGAGTCCATCAGTAACATTCAGCGGTGATTAAAGTTAGTATTTTGGTTTAAATTCTTTCACATCTATTGATAAACTATGTGTGCTTATGACACATGTAAGTATCAAGGATGGAATGCTAGTAGTTAGATTTCTAACTCTAATGTGGCTTATTTCCACTTAGCAAAATTTTTAGAAATTTATTTGTGTGGGGTTTTCATAATGTTGTCTATTGCTGGATGGATTAGATTGGAAGGCATTCTCTTTTAATTTTTTAAATTTATTTTATTTCTTAATTATCTTTATTTACTGGGTAGAGACAGCAAGCAATCAAGAGGGAGAGGGAGATAGACAGGGAGAGAGACAGAGAGACCTGCTTAACCACTTGGAAAGCTTCCCCACTGGAGGTGGGGACTGGGAGCTTGAACCTGGGTCCTTGCACATTGTAACGTGTGTTCAACCAGGTGTGCTACCACCTGACCCTGGAAGACATTCTTTAAAAAAATAATATGTTTACTTTAAAAAATAAAATATAATTTATTTTAAATAATGTATCTAGAGAGAAATAAAAGCAAACTGAAGCCAGTACCAGCTTCAATTCCCAGTTCTACCAACTAACACATACAGCACTGCTCCACCGCTCATGAAGCTTATTCCAAATTTCCAGGTGGTGGCGATCAGGGCCTTGAACCCAGGTCACTATGCACTCTACTGGGTGTACCATTACTTGGCCCCCAAATCCTTGCTCATATAAGAAATGTTTAAGAAGCTAGGCTGGATGTTTTCATTCTTTGTTTCTCAGTTTTCTTGTCTGTAAAAAGGGGAGGAGAGTATGACAGTGGTCAAGGGAGCTCTCTGAAGATTAGTTGAGTCACACATAACATATTTTAACACCATAGAATATGGCCTTTAACTCTCTAAATAGTAATTTGGAGGCTTGGGGTTGGCTAGACTACTCATCTGCTAGTTTTGGAGGGCTCACTATGAAGCTACTTGCAGCTGGCAAGTCAGTGAGGACTGAACCCAGCTGCCACAGCTGAGTAGCTGAGTCTCTTTTCACAGGCCCATATTTCTTTATACAACAAAGAAGTTTCATTGTGGAGAGGTGACATCTGGGGATTTAAGTCCTAAAAGTCACAGAACAATAGTTTTGTCAGATTTGATTTTGGCTGAAGGAATCACTAGAACATTTCAGATTTAAGGGGTGGAAATATTGTCTCTGTATCTGGATGGAAGGCACAGCAAAGTGGCTCAGCAAATGGGAATGGACAATAAGAACTTTGCTTCATTTGAAGTCCATTATTTTTAGCAATACTCTATAATGATCTTTGAATATTTTGTGAGATTTTTTCCACACATACCAAAAAAGCCACCCCAAAATTTGAGGAATATATGCTTTTATAATATGGATGTCTGGAGTTTTCAGAAGGCTCCTCTCAGTAATTTCCTAGATCCTGACACTGTAGAAAAATGACAATAGTTTTCACTTTGTATTTTCCTGGTCTGCTTTTTAATATCTTTCTAGTCCCTGCGATGGTTAATTTTAAGTATTTGACAGTAATGCACATTGTGTGTACACACACGCGCACGCGCACGTGCACACACAAACACACACACACACACGGTCAAACACATTTGAATGTGAAGGCATTCTGTTGTTTTTTCTGATGTTGAGATCAATATATAAATTAATAGACTAGGAGAAAAGTAGAGTACTCTGCATAGTGTAATGGGCCTCATTCAAACAACGGAGGCCTTCTCTAAAAGAAGAAATCCAGCCCGCATAAGTCCTCTGAAACCAAACGACATCAACTCTTATCTGGGTTTCTACTTTGTGTTTCTGCTGAAGAGACCTGATTAAACTATTCTTTAGTCCAGTTTAATCTACTCATCTTTATTTTGTTTTCATTCTTCCCTTGTTCTTATTCTGATAGTATGAGTGATGTATGTTCTTCCAAAAATTCCAGACCCTCCTTTGTTTAAAATTTAATTCCTAGAAATTTTCCAGGTATTTTCACACTTAATTTTCTTCTTTAACTTTTAGGGCTACAACAATTACAAGAGATTGTTTCATTCTCTACAGCAACTCCCTAAGATTGCCTATTCTCTTTTTTAAAAAAATAATCTATTATTTTCATTTATTGGATAGAGACAGCCAGAAATTGAGAGGGTAGAACAAGATAGAGAGGAAGAGACGAAGAGAAACAGCTGTAGCCCTGCTTCACCACTTGTGAAGCTTTCCCTGTGCAGGTGGGGACCAGAGGCTGGAACCCAGGTCCTTTTGCATTGTAACATGTGCACTCAATCAGGTGTGCCACCACCTGGCCCAAAGCTTACCTATTCTCTCTTTTTTTAAAAAAATATTTTTTCCCCTTTGTTGCTCTTGTTGTTTTTTTTATTGTTGTAGTTATTATTGTTGTTGTTATTGATGCCATTGTTGTTGGATAGAACAGAGAGAAATGGAGAGAGGAGGGGAAGACAGAGAGGGAGCGAGAAAGATAGACACCTGCAGACCTGCTTCACTGCCCATGAAGTGACTCTCCTGCAGGTGGGGAGCCGGGAGCTCGAACCAGGATCCGTATGCCAGTACTTACGCTTTGTGCCACATGTGCTTAACCGGCTGCACTACCACCCAAGTACCTCCTATTCTGTTTGTAATAGGATGCAATCCTTCTTATCTGTTTACTAATAAAACCACCCTTTCTATCAGAGAAGCTATCATTTATGTATTAAATGTTAAACATAGTTGGAAAGAGGCTATCTTTCTGAAGTATCTGATAAAATTTCATGAACCATTCTGCTTGTACCATCAAGGAGATCCTGGAGGTGAAGTAGCTGTGTATTATCATGAAGGTGAAAACCAAACTCCTGTGTTACTTTAACAAGAAGTGAGAATTAATCTGGGTTCTTAACATCATTGTTGAACTTTAGACTGCTTACTCCCTTACTTTCTATCTTATAAAAATAACCGTTTTCCAGTTAAACAACCTTTGTTTTGCTTTTCCTCTGGAAAGCAGTCTAATACTTTATTTTATGTTATTTTTCTGCCACCACTAGTGGTAATTGCTGGATTCCAGTACTTGTAGGACCACTCCACCAATCCTGGAGGTCATACCCCCCCTTTTTTTTTCTTTGCTGGAGTGTGAACAACAGAGGAAAATGGAAGGAGAAAGGGAGGGATGGAAAAGTAAAGACACTTGTGACACTACTCCACCACTTAGAAGCTTGTCCCATATTAGCAGTTGATGGGGATGATGGGATTGAACCCAGGTCCTTATGCTTAGTAATGTATGCACTCTATTGGGTGTGCCACTATTCAACCCCAAAATCCTGGCTCATAAAAGAGATGTTTCAGAATCTATTAAAACAAATAAGTGAACAAAATAAAGATCTAAACCAAACATTTCAGTGGTTTATTTTGATTTTTTAAACCCTCTTAATTATTTACAATAGTTCTTATATATATGTTTTAAAATCTTTGTAATATATCTGGGGAGATAAAAAATTATCTTCAGTGTATAGACAAGTAGTTAAGAGGCCTAGAAAATCATGACTTATGGTGTTTTCTAAACTAGCATGTTGTTATGCAGTGATTAGAACACTAGCTTTTCAATGAGAAGCACCTAACTTTTTCCCTGACTCAAAAAAGATACTCAACAAATTAATTAATCAATTAATGTGTATATAAAACATTTAGTCTTAAACAATTGGGAGCTAATATCAATATCAACATTAATAATAATAACATACTAACATCTTGCCTCAAGACCTATAGAATCTTATAAAATTAATTGGTCTTCATTAAAGGCCTAAAACTAGGCTATCATGAATAAATGTCACCTTCAAAGACTGTTTCTTCCAAGCAATAAGAGAAATGAATTTATTAATTATTCAAAGAGAATATTAAAGAAACACACAAAGCTTACAGAATTTCAAAGATAGATCCCTTTGATTTACTAATGTTTATTAGACAGACGAGATCAGGTGTCTTTTTTTAAAAAATAGTATGTACTTAATCGACTATATCCTTCTCTGACCAGATGAGTGTTAAGGAAATGATTGTCAAGTGCAATGATCAAGTGCAAGTGACTGGTGAACTTCCTGGCTCATTTGATGGGAGTTTTGTGCTAGAAGACAAAGATCTTGAATGTGATTTATTTGTAATAATGGCCCTATTAAAATCAATATAATTTATCTGTACATGCTGTTTTATAAGCATTCTTACTGTCTTGCAAGGCAGTGATTGTTATTTCTTTGACAGACAGAAAACTCAGAGTGAATGACTGGGGGATGACTCCCATCCTGAGTGTTTGCTGGGTGACTCAGAGAAAAGAAATCACCTTGTCTCTGTAGATGTAGTTTAAGGCTCATGTCCTACTCTGATGATGATTCAGTCTTGGTATCCTAGTACAGGAAAGATGAAACCTTTGTAATATCTGGTGGAGATACTATGGATCACAGAGCAGACTCAATCACTCAGCTGAAAGTATTAAGATGATGTTATACAATTTCAATCATAGAACATATAGTCCGGGTCTTTCAAACATTTCCTTTACCAGTTGATATTTAAAATTGTGATGTCCCTCTGACTTTGCCAGATATTTTGGCTGTATCTATAATGTTAAAAAAAAGGAAATAATTCTGTTAATTGGGAAACCCCTACCTAATAAGTGGCCTAGGAAATTAAATTTCCCAGCTTATTTTTCCAGAATTTTTCTTAATCTCAGTAACAATTAAGACCTGCAAAATAGCTCACCAGGAAAGTGTGCCAGTTTTGTTATATGTAAGATTTAGGTTTCAGTCAGGTCCCCAGTGAACTGAGGGAAGTGTCTGTCCTTTGTTATTTTTCCCTGTTTCATTCTATCTCTGTTTCTATCTGAAAAAAAAAAAAGCCCAAAGCAGTAAAGCTCAGTGATGACAAAATTAAACATACAAACAAGCAAATAAGTAAATATTTCTTGTATTTGGTTTTTTTGTTTGTTTGTTTAATTTCTTTATTGGGAGATTAATGATTTACATTCATCAGTAAAAGCAATAATTTGTACATACATAACATTTCTCAGTTTTCCACTCAATAATACAACCCCAACTAGGTCCTCTGACTATATTTGTAATGTGATTTCCAATAGTCCTTGTTACTTTTACAAAGAAGAGATTATGGGGAAAAACAACTAGAGAGATCAAGGTTCAAAATAGTTTCCCCTTTGATTAACTGAGTGACTTCAAGCTCATCAGTTAAGTTCTAAATAATAATAATAATACTAATACTTCATTTTTCTTGAAGGATGTGAGCAGAAAATATGTCATATGAACAAGTCCTGTATAAATTATAAAATGCTATGATAATGTGATAGACTGTTTATGATCGGCATTTTATTTTACCCTTATAGCAGATCTGTAAATCACTTTAGGTGGGAAGCATACAAGTCTAGCCACTCTAAATCACACAGTTGGGATTACCCATTCATACACCCAAGAAAATAAAGACAGGAGGCCTGTCACAGACACTCTCGGGATAGAGAAACTCAGTCATAGCAACATGGATGTGGACTATGAGAATCGCAGCATGTCACTTAGTGCTTTGGGCACAGCAACATGACAAGTGTTTCTCAGCATGGACACAGGTGTTCCCCATTCACAACACCATGCAAGGCACACATCTGTGCTTTTTTTTTTTTTTTTTTACAAATGAGGGAACTGATGTTAGATCACTTCAGTGATTCACATAGACCATTGTACATGATAGATTCATGATGTAAGGACTTCTGCTCCAAGAATTGAACATTCACAGTAAGTGCAGAAAGGAAATAGCATGTATCACAACCGACCATCATTCTTAGTGGTACGTCAGTCCTGATGCCCTTAATTGACAAGAGTTTAAAATGCAAACTTTTTGTCATGGCTGCTCTATTTTCTTTTTCTAAAGTACTTGGACAGGAAGGAGACTGATGCTCATAGACTTTTGGCTTAGAGATGGTCTCTATTTCTCTCCTATTACAGGAGGCTATAGAAGAGTAGTTGAGAGGGCCAGGCTTGGTTAAGCACATACATCACATTGCACAAGGACCCAGATTCAAGCCTCTGGTCCCCACCTGCAGGGGGAAAGCTTTACGAGTGGTGAAGAGGGGCTGCAGGTGTTACTCTGTCTCTCCCCCTCCCTAACTGCCCCTCCCATCTCAATTTCTCTCTGTCTCTATCCAATAATAAATAAATAAATAATATTTTTTAAAAAGAGAAAAAAATTAAGAGTAGTTGACCTTCCCTTTGTTGCACAGCTGGTCTGTCATGCATCTAGGGCAGATCTAGATCTCAGATGCACCATCCTAGATTCCTTTATGCAACTCTTTCCCGGCAGTGAACTGGCTTTTGAATTTCAGTGGGGTGGCCATGTCCTTGATGGGCATGGCTGGGGGAATAGCCCTCTATAATGCTGCCTCTACGACTTTTCACATACTGAATGACACAGAAACAGAGAAGTATTATTCAAATCCTGAGGACATGACGTGTGTCCATTGTGAAGTATTGGTTTGCCTTTTCTGTAATAATAAGGAAAGGAATAAAAAAAGAGCCAAGAGGAAAAACCATTTTGTTGCCAAGCCAATAATTCACATCCTTCGACATTTAAACGATTAATGCAATATTTAAACGAGAAGTCGTAGCCTTGCATGAGGTGATCTATTGGCTAAATAGGCGCTGTGACATTTTGAAAAAGCAAAAACTAGTAATTACCATACAAGAGGTTTTTAATGGGAAACCAGAAGGCAGCAGCCAAGCTGAAACAGGGAAGAAGCATTAGCAATCCCAGTGCTTGTTACCACAACAAGACAGACCAGGACCTTTTTAAAAATTTATCCTAAGATTTGGCCTAGTCCCCTAAACTCACTTCACATTTTAGGGATATTAGAACTTAGAACTTTGAAACATTCTTCTTAATAAGAAGAGCTTGCATTTCTGGTTGGTCTGTTTGATTTAGAATTCCATGGAGTATGCTATTTATTTGGGCAAAGATGAACTAGCTACTTTTCCTTTCATTAAAATGAGAAGGATGTGGTCAAAAAGAGAAAACAATATTTACCCTTCAGGTGTAGGATTAGGGCTGTTAGGAGACTTTGATTATTCTTGGATTGATGTTTTCTTAGAGTCAGGAGAGAAAAAAGGTGAGCTGAGCTTCAGGTGCAAGGCTGACTGTGTGCACAGAATACAGTTAGGGAAAATAGGTGACTGTGTGCACAAGGCTGACTGTGTGCACAGAATGCAGTGAGGGAAAATAGGTGATTGTGTGCACAAGGCTGACTGTGTGCACAGAATACAGTTAGGGAAAATAGGTGACTGAGTGCAAAAGGCTGACAGTGTGCACAGAATGCAGTTAGGGAAAATAGGTGACTGTGTGCAGAAGGCTGACTGTGTGCACAGAATACAGTTAGGGAAAATAGGTGACTGAGTGCAAAAGGCTGACTGTGTGCACAGAATACAGTTAGGGAAAATAGATGACCTCCTTGGTATATAGTATTATTTTCAGCACGCTAGATTTTCAGCTGAAATGGAGCAGAGATCCTACATTTCAGGGGAGAAGAAAGGAAGACTCAGGGAAGACAGGTAACTTGTACTCGACTGGGTGGTTAGTGGTAGTTTATGGCGACTCGGGAATTTTGCCTCTCAGTCAAAGGCTTTTCTGTAACACAGCATAAAGGCTTGTAAGATACCAAGGGAAGAAGCTTTAGTCTTTCTTCTTTCAGCCCTATTCAACCTGTGCAATTATTCAGTATTTACTGAAAACCTACTGTGTGATTAGCCCTGGGGGCATTTATCCCTGATATCTAGCATGTGATAACAACCTAAAAGTGTTAAGTAAAAAATAAAGCTTGATTCCATAAAATTGATAGATAGTGTGACCGAGGAGGTGATGTAGTGGCTAAGGTGCTGGACTCCAAGTAAATATGAGGCCTGTAAGTCAGGTCCCAGCACTGAACGTGCCAGAGTGATGCTCGGGTCCTCTTTTCTCTCTTGCATTTCTAATAAATAAATAAACCTTTTCCAAAAATCGATAGACAGTTCAGATGTGAACAGCACACCTTGAGAGATGCTTCTGTGGAGCATGATTTTCCCTTCTACCTGTAGATGAATTTCTAATCCTTTGGGGGAAAAAATAAGGCATGAGAAATAAGGCTTGAGTCTGTTTCCTACTGCACTGAAGGAAGCTTTGGTGCTATAATGTATTTCTTTCTGTCTTTTTTGTCTTTCTGTCTGAAAAATATCTGTCTGCAGTGGTGGCGCTCCAATAACAATTAAAGAAAAAAGAAAGGAAGGAAGGAAGGAAGGAAGGAAGGAAGGAAGGAAGGAAGGAAGAAAGAAAGGAAGAAAGAAAGGTGAAAGAAAAACAAGGCTTATCTTCAAGAATGAAAAAGTAAGCTATTTTTATGGATTAGTCAATGAAATCTTGCAGGGCTATGTTAAATCCCATTGTAAAATAGGTTGAATTAAATCTAAAACTATCAATATTCTGCATTTAGAATAATACTAAGAGAAATTCTATTTAATTTTTTAAAAGAATTTATCATTTATACTTAGAGAAAATACTTAGTTTTAAAACAGTTTATAAAGATGTGGTTTTACATCTCATTAAAGTATTGATGTGGATGTGGGGGCGATCTGGCTGAGGCATCTGTCACCCCATTGATCACCAGAGTTGATTCAGCTGATCTGGTTGGCTGGGCTGGTATCCCCTTCCTCCCTCACTGTCCCACATGTATCCCTATTTAATCAAAGAGGACGGCCTTCGCCCAACAGAAACTGACCTGTCATCAGTTGAGGGTTACAGGAGTAGCTGCATTCCCCTGCTAGAACCTCCAAACAAGTTCTCAAAGTATTGATGTTTTTAGCAGTGTTTAAAAGGGGCATTAATTTGTTGGGACAAACTTTGACCAAACTAGTGTCCCAACAAGAAAGGTAGCCAGTTAACATTTTAGAAGGTATTTTAATCCACAGTAACAGTATATACTTCCTGAATTTGTCTTCAAATTCTATGGTACAGGAATTTTAACAGGAAAAGGTACAGTATCTGCTGAAACTTTCAGGACAAATGACTCATGGAGATCATTTTATAGTTTGGATCCAGGGAAACCTTATGTCTGCCAGCATTTGCAGCCAAGTACGGACATTGGTTTGGAAATGTCTCACTTGGAGATGCAATGTAAACCCAAGGTGTGACCGCCAACACTATTTTCATATTTCCGATTAATATAATCTTGACATTTCAGAGTACTAATGATACTCTCCTCTTCCAGCACTTGTCTTCTTTTTACTACCTCCCAGTGCCATCAATCTCAGTTCTTTGTTTTTCCATCTTAAGTTAAAACAAAGTTTTTTTTTTTTCCTTTCCCATTAGAAACACATTTCTCAGTATTAATTTTACTTTGATGAAAAACCATGTGACAGTATGAGTAACCAAAGATATTCCTGACTGGACCAAGTTTGGTCTGAGCTATTAAGTTAAATTAATCTAATTGGGGTAAAATGATACAGATCACAACTGGCAAAAGGAATAGGTCAAAAAGTGAACAGTCTAAATTGTATATTGATTTCTTCTTACTTTTGGCAATATTGATTTGTTAAGTTGAATTATGTTATACTTTGTAGTTTAAATTTTTCTATTTTTTCCTATTTTGTGTTTTGTTGGTAATAGTATTCGCAAAAATTATATTTACTTGACATTACTCCCTGCAAAGTATAAAATATTGAAGTTCATAGCTATAAGGAATTGTTAATACAAAACCATAGCATGTCTACATAATGGAGTACTATATAGCCATTTAAAAGTGTGTTTCAGAAATGCATATTTTACATATTTTACATTAAATATTCATGATCTGATACTAGTTTTAACAGTCACAAAACCATTTTTGACAGTATAAATCTGTTGATCATAACATACAATACATGATAATATACTTTTCTCTACCACTCCCCACTGCTTTCATACCTTCTCCCTCCTGTACACACACACACACCATTTTATTTTGGGGGCCATTATCCCACACCCCTTATTACTGCCAAAACTACATGGGCTGGGGGTGGAGATGGTAGGACAGATGCCTACCCCCACCCATACCTCTCCTTGTGTGTGATTGCAAAACTTCTTTTTCTGAATAAAAAAAATGATTATACTAACAACAACAGCAAAAAAAAAAACAACATAGCCAAGTTTAGAAAATAATGTATAAGAGAAGTAATAAAATAGTCTGAGTTAATAAAATGGATAATATATATCTATATATCTATATATCATTCCTGTATTTCTGATTTTTCTCTCATGAACAATTTACTACAGTAACAAAAGAAGAAGAAAAATGTTTAAAATATTAAAAAGAATGTATGGAAATTTCAACTGGAATTTTCTCTTTAAGACCTCTCTCTGTCTCTCTCTGTGTCTCTCTGTCTCTCTCTCTCTCTCTTGCCTCCAGGGTTACAGGGTTACTTACAGGGTTACAGGGTGGCTCAATGCCTGCACTATGAATCCACTGCTCCTAGAGGTTATTTTTTTCCCCTTTTGTTGTCCTTTTTTTTTTCATTGTTTTGGTTATTATTGTTGTTATTGGTATCGTTGTTGGATAGGGCAGAGAGAAATTGAGAGAGGAGGGAAAGACAGAGAAGGGGAGAGAAAGACACCTGCAGACCTGTTTCACCCTTTGTGAAGCAACCTCCCTTCAGGTGAGGAGCTGGGGAATTACTGCTCTGGTCCCTGTGCTTAGAGCCATGTGCTCTTAACCCACTGAGCTACTGCCTGACCTCCTGAGACATCTCTTTTAAGCAATTATGTTTTAAATACTAGTGTTTATAAAATGTGAAAATTATTTCTTTCTATCCTCAGTAAATAATATTGATTGGAACAAAATGGTGATGGGCATTTAATTTGCTTCCATATTTTGCACAATGTAAGTAATTAAAATTTAAAAATCTTTTATTTTACTATTGATTTCCAATATTACAAGATATAGTTTGATACCACAAGAGCTCTGTGCCCCCAGCCCTAAAATAAGTAAAACTTTAAAAACAAAAGAACAATAGTGAACAACAAGCTCGTATTTTCATTACTCCAAGGTAACTGAGATGTAAGCAGGTTGCTGCAAAAGCTCTTAAAGAGTAGAAATATATACTGTTAGATTCTCCAGGTTGACAAAGATCAAGCACTCAGTTACCCTGTCATATAGGACTGGTATAAGCAGGATTAAAAAATATCACTGAGAAACCAGAAGTTACTTCCAGTAGAATGCATGACCCACTGCACACAATATCCTGGCTTCCAGCACTGACACTACATTATAGAGCATAGATAACAGTGGGGGAACTCTGTGGACAGTTGAGCAGTGTTTTGATATTTCTGCTCTCTCTGTCATATCTCACCTGTCTTGTTCTTCCTCTCTGATCCCCTCTCAAAAATAAAGAGAGAATGAAAAATTGGAACACCAAGGCTGCTCAGTGGCATTTTATGTTATGGAAGGCCCTGGATTCACTCCCTGGTGTCACATTAGAAACAAATAAAAATATTATTAAAAGAGGTCTGCCTCTGTGCTCGCTTCGGCAGCACATATACTAAAATTGGAACGATACAGAGAAGATTAGCATGGCCCCTGCGCAAGGATGACACGCAAATTCGTGAAGCGTTCCATATTAAAAATAAAAAAAAAAAAAGAGGTCTGCCTCTTGGTCAACTATTATTATAAGTCCTCAGAATTACTATTACTCAAACTTAGAAACCAATAACCCCAAGCTCTTGAATCTACAGATTTCATTCTACAAGGAAAATAAAGCTTCGAAGTAAAAAATAATTTGTTACTTGCAAAGAAAAAAATAACAAGGCCATTCCTCTCACTAACAGTTCCACCTCCAACACCTCTAAGATTTCACTCATACAGGAAACTGTGTTCTTGAAGCAACAATAAATTTCAAAATATCTCATACTCCATAAATCTGCTTCTAGAATTAGAAAATTCTGCAAACTCCAACTAATCCCTCTACTGACTTTATCCTTACTGCACTTCTCTGGAGCTGTTTTAAGTGCATAGTGAAACATTTAAATATTTATATAAGTAAATAAAGGAAGACTGGGTACATAGACTATTTGGAAGAACTAAATGTCTAGGACAGCTTGGTTAGCCACTGAAAAATCACTCCAGTGATTACTTACTAGAAATGTTCCCACTTGCCTTAGGGGGAAAAAAGAATCTAGGTGGAAAAAAACATAGTGCCCTGCCTCACTGTGAAAATGGGCAGGAGCTGCAGCTCAGATGTTTGTTAGAACATGTAAAAAATGTCTATAGAAAAGAATGAGAGATGAGGAACGTGTCCTGGGTGGTGAGGGTATAGAGGTAGAGAAATCCAAAGACACTTCTTCAAGAGAAAGCAGGAAACATGAGCTCTTTTTTAAAAAAATTCTTTCTTATAGTTTTATTAGGAGTTAAAGGTTTACAGTACAGTTGTTGACCATGCATATAATCTCTCTCCTCCCCATGATAGATATCTGCTAAACACTCATGCCCGAAGCGAGTTCTTTCCCATCATCACATGAGGACTATAATGCCCTTTCTTTTTTTAAAATTTTTTAAAATTATCTTTATTTATTTATTGGGCAGAGACAGCCAGAAATTGAGAGGGAAGGGGGAGATAGAGAAGGAGAGAGAGAGAGAGAGAGAGAGAGAGAGACACCTTCATCCCTGCTTCACCTCTCGTGAAGCTTTCCCCCTGTAGATGGGGACCAGGGGCTTGAATCTGGGTCCTTGTGCACTGTAACTGTAACCACATGGCCCCAACCCTAATGCCCTTTCCATCTCCTTGCTTCCTCTTCTTCTCCAGAGTAATTTGCTTTGATGCAATACAACGTGCCCAGTACATATTTCACCTTGTCTTTTTTCTCTTTTCTTTTCCTTGTTTCTTAAGTTCCACCTATAGGTGAGACCATTCAATATTTGTCTTTTCTATTTTTGTCTTATCTCAGTAAGATTTCTTCAAGTTTTATCCAAGATGAATCACTGTTAACAGCTGAGTAGTATTTGACTGCGTGCATGGATATATATATATATATATATATATATATATATATATATATATATATATATATTTCTTAGCAACTTCTTTGTCATTACATCTGATTACTTCCAAATTTGGGTTATTACAAATTGCATCTATGAACATACGTGCACATAGATCTTTTGGGATAGGTGTTTTCTTTCTTTTGGATAAATTCCCAGGAGAGAAATTACCGGGTCGTGGATTAGGTCTATTTCTAGTATTCTGAGAAATCTGCAGACTGTTTTCCACAGGATCCTTATATATTCTCTCAACAACCACGTCAAATTCTTACTATTTCCTAAGCACTGAACTAGAGCAAGGATTGCAAAGTGAGTAAGATACAGTCCTCATAACTGTGGCTTTGGAATGCTAGAGAAAAGCCAACAATGAAAGCAATAGATGGCAAAGATTCTGAACCTGACTTTGGATCCTCCCAAGGGAATCACATTATGGGTGCAAAGTCTTACTGGGGTTCAGCTCAAGGATCTGGGTTCGACCCTCTAGCTCCCCACCAGCTGAGGGGAGACACTTCACAAGCAGCAAAGCAGGTTTGTAGGTGGCATATTCTCTCCCTCTCTTTCTCTTTCTCCCTCTCTCTCTCTCTCTCTCTTCCCCTCCTCTCTCAATTTCTCTTGGTCCTAGCCAATAAAATGGAAAAATTGGCTGCCAGGAGCAGTGGATTTGTAGGCCAAAAAAAAAAAACAAATTAAAAATACATAATAATCATTATTATTATAAAAGTTCTATAAGACACTGGGAAAATGAAATACAAAATTCTGCACCTGGAACCCTTTAATTGAGTAGATTTCGCCTCAGAAGAGTGCACAGGATGTTGACTAGATGAAGCTCAGTGGTGTGAAAAGGCCATGCTGGGCTGTGCACAGGCTGGAGAGTGCACAGGGTAAAGTGAGCAGAGTGATGGTACGCTTTCAGAGAGAAAAAGTTTAATCTAGATCTAACCTTTTGTTCTTGATGCTCAGGGTTCTGACAGCTCAATCATGGCTGGCTACCACTTGAACTAAGTCAGTAGGCATTCATTCAGAATAGCTGTGCAGCCAGACTCTGTCTGGTGAAGAGAAGGTTGGTTGCTGGCGGCTGGCTACACAGACAGTTCTTGCATCTGATAGCATATTTCTCTCAGAGATCTCTGGAAGCTGGTCCTGAGCAACATTTCACATTCATCATTTTGGTTCATGAAATTCTATGACTGAGACTTATCCCTTTAATATCTGTAGAGTGTTTAGGGGCTATTTGGCTACTTTGGGTTGGTCCTTCAGTAGAAAAGAGTCAGAGAAAATGGATTGGGGGCCAGCCAGAGGAATAGAAAGGAATGTAAGGATGGAAAAAAAAGACCAGTCAGAAGAAATTCATTGTTTACTTTAACATATGATTGCTTGACCTTCAAGTTTAAGATTGATTTGATTTTGACTTAATATCATCTTTATCCCATTCTCATTCCAAATAAGAGAATGTATTCAACAGGTAGTGGAACTTTTGTTTGTTTTCTTTAAATTTGGTTCTTCTGATAAACTGGGCAAATCTTAACAGGCTGCATCACGTAAACAGTATTAGATGTAGTTTGGTTTAGTGGCATGACTTAAAGGAGTCATGAAACTTTCAGCTAGTTTCAGTACTAATAAAATAATTATGAGACTTTTGTTGGGCAAGCTACTACTATACCTTTTTAAGCCACAGCCTACGATGAGGGTTGGCTTTGCGACTGCTCACAGTTCTACAATTGTATGAGTTCCATTTCTGAGCAGTCGAACTGCTCTGATATTCTTTATCTTTCCTATCAATTCTAAGCCTTTGTTTTGGAACAAGTAATTCTTGCAGGTTCTAACAACATATTTTGTTGCCACAATAACGTATGTATTTTATATATATCCACATAGTTCTGCACAGATTTAGAGCATTTATCAAGAAGCTAATTTTGAGTTATTATCTGGCTTAGGCCTGTGAGTTTCACTTAATCAAAATAAATTTAAGTGGCGATGGGAAAGTATTTTTCTCACTGTTTTCACAGGTATGCTTTGATATGACCCATCAGTCTCCCATGAACTAAGGACTGCTTTGTTCAAAATCTGCACTACTTGTAGTCTAATATACTAAGCCCCCAAACAAAAGCAAAGATGGAAAGCATGTTTAGGCGAAGGACTTGCGAATGTGTGAACAGGAATGTGAGAAGTGGCATGCCAAGGACAAATCCAAATATAATCATTTGGTGGTTTACTGTCCTAAGGAAAAGCTTTTTCATAGTCTCTATTTTTGACTAGTCAAAATAAAATTTTTAAACCACTCTGTGACTGAGATTTCTTTTTTTTTTTTTTTTAGAGAAATACAGAAAGAAAAATAAAATTCACACAGAGGCAGTGCTATGGCCCTAGTGATTTTTGTGACTAGGCAGCACACATGATCCTTCAGGGTGCATCCCAGGAGCCAAACACAGTTCAGGAAGACCCTAAGCTTACAATTAATTATGTAGAAAATGCTCTCCTTGCTGCTAAGTAAACACATAATGTTCTCTGGCAATGGGGATTTGTTTGACTTCTCATCCCTGAAGCTAAGCATCCAGGCATGGCTACTGCAAGGACTTCTAACTGCAAAAGATTCTTAGGTGCCTCTAGCTGCACAGCATGAACCTACTCAGAGGATCTTAGCCTGAGGAACAGGAGGATGGTGAATCCTTTGAGTTGAATGGATCAGTAGTAATTACAAAGAATTGATTAGCAACCTGAAGTGAAAAAGAAAGTGGAAGATGTAAGCATGACTCATTAGTTGAAATTTCTTCCCCTTCCCCAGAGAATAGTTGCTTAATTATAATACCCAGCATTGGAACTTTTAAGACTGCTCTGCCTGAGAGATTGCTAGCTTGCAAAAGTGATCCAGGACAAGCACGATGTGATGGTGGAGGCTGGGGGAGCCTGCCCATAGCTTGGACAATAACTGAAGTGACAGGACAGATATGGAGGGTGTGCCAGAACAATGTGACTGATAATAATGAGGACACGTGTAGTCGTATGCTTAAATTCTCTACAGTGTACACACTTAAGATCATACCAAAATAAATTGAGCAGAACGATAGGAAAACTTCAGAGAAACTTCTTGAAAGGGGACCTTAAAGGAAAAAGAGATTTGTTAGGCAGAGAAAAGAATGTATTACAGGTAGAAGGCACTAACGGGGCAAAAGCTCTGAGGCATCAAGTCTGAGGAATGGGGTGTGATCTGATACAATTTAACACACTTGGAGCCAGGGAGATAGATAGCACAGTGGTTTGCTTGAGGCACCAAGACCCCAGGTTCAACCCTCAGTGTTACCATAGCCAGAGTGGAGAGGCACTCTGGTGGGAAAAAAAAGGGGGGGATACAGGAAATTAGGTGGGGAAGGCTAAAGCTTAAAAAGGGGGTGCTTGGAGGGGGTGAGGCTAGAGTGATAAAGGTTATCTGTGTAAGGTTTCTCCTTCTCCTTCTTCTTCTTCTTCTTCTTCTTCTTCTTCTTCTTCTTCTTCTTCTTCTTCTTCTTCTTCTTCTTCTTCTTCTTCTCCTTCTTCTTCTCCTTCTCCATCTCCTTCTTCTCCATCTCCTTCTTCTTCCTCTTCCTCTTCTTCTTCTTCCCCTCCTCCTCCTTCTCCTCTTCCTTTTTCTTCTCCTTCTTCCCCCCTCCAGGGTTATCACTGGGGCTCAGTACCTGCATTATGAATCCACTGCTCCTGGAGGCCTCCCCCCCCCCATTTTACTAGATAGGACAGAGAAAAACAGCAACCACAGGTTAACCAAGGGAGCAGGGATGAGAAGCAGGATGACATAATGGAGGGGACAAGATGCTGGGAGCAGAGGGAGGAGCCATACAGACAGAAAATTGGGAGTAGGACAAAGAGGACAAAGAACCAGAGGTAGAACCTTCCAGAAGTTGAGTGAGGCAACAGTTTCAAGGAGGACTGATGATGTTCACCAGGTGTCAAGGGCTGTGGGAAAGTGGAGGACAAAACAGAATTGAGGTCCTCAAGAAGCATTAGTGACATTCAAATAAACAGTGTACATTCTAGGGAGAGATGCTGAAGAGTGGGTAAGGAGCTTAGCAGTGAAAATATCATATGTGGCAAAACAAAACATAAAGCTATTGTCTTTACTTACAGAGAAAAACAGCCTGGGTACTCAAAATCTCGGACATTAAAATGCCACTGTGATAGATAAGAACTTGAGAAAGGTAAACATTTATTCAAAATGCTATCTTTTGTTTTCTTTTTTCAAGCCTGGAAATCCACTTACTTTCAGTTAATCTAAAGCAAACTAAACCAATAAACAAAACATTAATTTAGTTCAGCACTTGCTGGTGTCACACTCAACATTCAGTGTCAAACCTAATACACTTACAGAGTTGTAGCATTTTCACTGCTAATATCTGCTGAATTTTGTGAGTCACCTTCAAAAAATGGATTAGTAAGTAGAATGAATATTCTACATGTTAGTCAAAATAGCCCATCTCTGCCTTTATAGGCCCCTCATTATCTCCTATATATTGGTGTAACTGCCACAACTTTTAACTATTCAGAACCACACTTTAAAATGCCATCCTGCAGGGCAGAGATATGAAAGGGCAGGCACCTGCTCTAAGGTCTGAAGCTGAACATTTAGGTTCTGACTCCATTGTTAAACATTTTAAAAAGTTATTTATTTTAGAGTGAGAAGCAGAAAGTAAAAGGCAGACACAGATAGAAACAGAGAGGGACACACACACACACACACACACACACACACACACACACACACACACACACAAAACCAGAGCACCCACCACTTGAGTTATTGCGGTGTTGAGGTGAGGACTAAGCTCAGGGTCTCCTCAAGCAAGTTCTATGCTTTACCCACTGAAACAACGTTTTTGCTGCATCTATTTCAACTACATACATGTCTGCTATCTGCCAGGCTAGCATGGGGGTGCCTTTTCCCGGGTGTGTACTCTCTGAGTTGGAGAGAATTCAACTGGAGCCAGCCTGGGCTGCTACTCACTCAGCGATGTGAGAGAGATGACTCATGAACAGAGCTCGTGGCGGCGAGGCAGTTCGATTCTTTATTGATCAGGGAGCCCAAGCTTTTAAAGGTCAGACCCAGTAGTGGCAAGTCGGAAATGGAAATGGCTTGACATGGTTTGGAAAGGGGTGGAGAAAGGCAAAAGGGGCTGGGAAAGGTAACTTCCGTAGCAACTGTTGTGAGGGTTTTAACTGGTAGGATAAATAATAATATCCTGCAGGCAGGGAGGGTCTTGAGGGTAAAAGATAGATCAAAGAAATGGAATGGGTGGGGATCTTTCAGGCAAAAAAATGTGTAGATAATAAGGGAGCAGACCACAGTATCAGGAATGCCGGGTGCTTTGTGAGGCAGGGAGTCTGATAAGACGGGGCAAACCTTTGGGGTTACTCCTGTTCCTTCTTGCTCAACCTCTCGGTAGAGAGAGAAACTGACAGGATAGACGCACTCCTCAGGTCAAGCCCTGCCAGGCTCTACCACATCCTCACAATTTCCCAACAGCTATCAATACATACAATATTCACATAAAATAAGACTGGGTTGTAAAGTTTATTTTGTTTGATTTCCTACAAAGTATACTATTCAGAAATTTCAAAACAGCAATGAATATTTTCACGTTGCTCCATCACACATCTCCTTTGGATCATCTGCTTTATCAGTAACTTGGGTAGTTTCAATGAGAACACAACTCAGCTCTGTCGAGTACAAATCTATGTCATACAAATCCCTGCTGCTATTGCTGAATTATCTACCTTCCCCTTAATTTCTTCCTTATTATTTTTCTCATAAGTCCATGGTGGAGCGTGAACATGTGAAAAACTTGGAACTTCCTTTAAGCTTTGTTGCTAATATTAAATCTTTTGTTGTATAACAGCTATTCTCTGTCTCTTTCCCTAGACAATCTATCATCCTTAATGAATTCAGTATCTTTTGTCATGAGATTTTTCTATGATCTGAGAAGTCAAAGTAATCCCACTTGTGTCATTTTTCAGGCCTTGAAATCTTAGACTTTTAACATCAGATGACATTTTAGAGAATTTAGCCTAGGTAAAGTGAAGTAGGTAAAAAGAAGAAGAAAGAGGAAGAGGAGGTGGAGGAGAAGGAGAAGCTCAAAATATTAAAGGAATAAGCTCAAACCCAGGGAGCAGGTAACTTGTTGAAGGTCACAGCACTAATTAGTGGGGGATCAGAGATTGGCATCTAGTCTTTGGATTTATATTCCTCTGAATATATCCATGGTCCTCAACCTGCTGCCTAAGAACTTAACTTGGGTGTTGTGACATCAGTGATGCTACATTCATATATTATAATTTAGCTGGTCTAGACTGGGAACTGGGTTTTGATATTTTTTAAAACCACAAAAGTGATTGTGATATGCTTCCAGTGTTAAGAACTTCTAATTTATATCCTTCCTCTTTTTTTGCATATTACCTTGATGTAACCTTTTCTGGGTCCATTAAAACTATGTTTATCTGTACTGCTTGGGAAAAGGTAAATATTCAGGTTAATATCTGTGTTTTATAAGTGAAATTTCCAAAGTATGATTGATTCATTCTGATGATGCAGAACAAGAGAAATGTCAGATCCATTGATATTTGGGGGAGTTTTTGGTTATTACTCCCATGGCTAGTGGTTTGTTCTTGAAAGATCTGAGGGGAAATATGAGTGAAGGGAAAAGGTAGCAATAAAGAAATCAAATCATGGGGCCTAGACGGTAGCACACCCACTTGAGCACACACACAACCATATGAAAGGAGCTGGCTTTAAGCCCCCCTGCTCCCCACCTGCAGAAGGAATGTGGCACTTCACCTACAGTGATGCAGGTTTACTGGTCTCTCTCCTCTCTCTCTCTCTCTCTCCCTTTTTATTTTAATGCATTTATTTATTAAATGGAAACACTGACAAGACCATAGGATAAGAGGGGTACAATTCCCACCATTAGAGCTCTTTATCACATTCCCTCCCCTGATAGCTTTCCTGTTCTTTAATCCTCTGGGAGTATGGACCCAGGGTCATGATGGGGTGCAGGAGGTAAAACATCTGGCTTCTGTAATTGCTTCCTCACTGAATTTGGGCTTTGACAGGTCGATCCATACTCCCAGCCTGTTCCTGTCTTTCCCTAGTGGGGTGAGGCTCTGGGGAAGCGGAGCTCCAGGACACATTGGTGGGATTGTCTGCCCAGGGAAGTCTGGTTGGCATCATGGTAGCATCTGGAACCTCATGTCTGAAAAAGAGTTAACATATAAATCCATACAAATCATTGAATAATCATGAACCTAAAGGATGGAATATTGCAGATGAAGATTTGGGGTCTCTGTTTTGGAAATAGCTAGTAGGTCTGTTTTAGTTATATTCCAAAGGGCCCATGACTTTATTAGTTTTTGCCTGAGCCTGACATCTGATATGCAGGTGGATCCAAGTTATTGTCTGGGGAGATGATGTCATGGCTGGAAAAAGGGTAGAAAGCTGGATGAGGGATGAGAGTAACTCCCAAATATGGGAAAAGTGTATAAATATTGTTGACTGTAAACTCCATCAATTTGATCTGGAGCCCATATTCAGCTTAGGAGCCTATGTAACCTCTACATCCCTGTAGGTCTGAACTTGCATTCTGTGTTTTTTTTCTCCCTCTGTCTTCCTCTCACCACTCAATTTATCTCTATCATATCAAATAGAAAAAAAAATGGCCTTCGGGAGTGGTAGATTAGTAGTGTTGGCACCAAGTCCCAGTGAGAATACTAGAGGGAATATAAATATATTAAAAATCATAATAACATAGGAAAGAAATCGGGTTGTGCTGGGAAATTGTGCAGATGCAGTCACATCTGCCATGTTGTACCCTCAAGGCACGGTCTATTCCCCGCGATAGTTGGAGTGCTATGGTTACTCCTCCTCCTTCCCAATCTCATGAGAGCTATTCCCATAAAAGCCCACCTTCTTCCACCCCTTTCTCTCTTGCCCGCCATTCACTTTGGTGATTAGACGCAGGGAAGGTTGCTATGCGAGGTA
Source organism: Erinaceus europaeus (assembly GCF_950295315.1). Taxonomy (NCBI): domain Eukaryota; kingdom Metazoa; phylum Chordata; class Mammalia; order Eulipotyphla; family Erinaceidae; genus Erinaceus; species Erinaceus europaeus. The sequence goes on along the minus strand of NC_080168.1, from coordinate 105,232,008 downwards.
GCCATTTTTGCTACCTCCGCATGGCCCAAACTGCTGTTCTCTCACCCAACTCTGAGGTGCCAGCACAAATAAAGGATTGAGTTCCCTTTCTGCTCCAAACCTCCTTTTTCTGCGTCCCACTGCCGCAAGTGACAGGGTTGAGGTGGCAATTGAGTGGGTGGTTGTCATGGCTGCACGGTAATACATGAAAAAATATCTTCATTGTTAAGTTTCTTGCCTACTTTCATTCAAGATGAATCAACTCTTAGAACTATATTAGATGTTTAAAAATTTAATTGTGAAACCCACAGAAAACAGGCTTCAAACATGGTAGAAAGAAGAATTTGACATCATCATTTGTAGGTGTATCAGATAATCTGGACTTATGTACATGTATTCTACTGAGAACATCTAATATATCTTTTAATGGAGTAAGTATAATTACCAAATCTGCTGACTTAACCCACTGGATACCTGGATTTGTTCTATTATGCCTATGCATCGACCAGACCATTACTTTATATGCTGCTTTTTGTTTTATTCTAGCCTTATCCCTTCATCTGTCTATTGATAGCTTATGTCTTCAGCTTCCATCCTTGTCACACTTTTTTTCCTTACTGCAGGGATTAATGGTTTACAGTAAATACAGTAATTGATACATGTGTAAAATTTCTCAATTTTCTGAAAAACACTTTCACCCCCAGCCTTGGTCCTCTTCCACCGTCATGCACCAGAACCTGAAAGCCACCCTCCCCCACTCCAATCCTTTGCTTTGATACAATACACCAAACCTAGTCCAGGTTCTACTTTGTTTCCCTTTTCTGTTGTTATTTCTCAACTTTTGCCCATGAATGAGATCATACCATATTTATCCTTCTCTTTCTGGCTTATCCCATAACATGATTCCTCAAGTTCCATCCAAGATGAGGTGAAGAAGGTGACTTCATCATTCTTATTAGCTGAGTAATATTCCAATGTGTATATATACCACAACTTTCTCAGCCACTCATTTGTTGTTGGACACATAGGTTGCTTCTAGGTTTGTGCTATTACAAATTTTGCTTCTTTTTTAAAAAATTTTATCAATTAATGAGAAAGAGAAAGAACCAGACATCACTCTGGTACATGTGCTGCCAGGATTGAACTCAGGACCGACCCCATGCTTGATAGTCCAGTGCCCTAGCCACTGCACCACCTCCGGGACCACACAAATTTTGCTTCTATGAATATATGTATACATACATCTCTTTTTTTTCTCTTCTCCTAGGATATTTATAAACAATTACCTAATTTGCATTATTTGAGGATGGGGGCCATTTTCTATTTCCTCATTTTCTGAGGAAAGCTTCCAAAGGCAGAACTTGAGTAAATGTCCAGGATAGCATGACATCTGCCATTTAAGATAACATCAACCAGCAACCCAACTGAAAACTAAATTCAGAGATAGGGGAGGATTGTGAGTAAAATCTGAGAATCTTTCTGCAGTAATTAAACAGACTTTGGAGGTTCCTTTCCCATTCTTGGTCTCTAGGATAACAATGAGTTCAGAAAGGCAGATGGATATCTATCAAATGCCCCCTGGCCCCATCAGTGTTATTCATAAGGCATTCCAAAACTCTCATCATACTCCCAAGAATTAGTCAAGTCCTGGCCCTGGGTCAATGTGTCATTCTGCCAAACAGAGGCAGCAAGAGCATCAATCATCAGATGGGCACTTTCTGTGAGTCAGCACCTCCCCACACCATACTGAGCTTCGAATATTTACATGTGCTCCCAGAAGAGAGATTTTAAAAAGTTAACTTGATGACACCACAGAAAAGCAGGTAGCTAGAGGCCTAAGGTGAAAAATGAAACTATATGTATTTATTTTAAAAATATTTTATTTATTTATTTAGAGATTTTTAAATTAATATTTATTTATTTATTCCCTTTTGTTGCCCTTGTTGTTTTATTGTTGTCGTTATTATTGATGTTGTTCTTGTTGGACAGGACAGAGAGAAATGGAGAGAAGAGGAAAAGACAGAGAGAAGGGAGAGAAAGACAGACACCGGCAGACCTGCTTAACCACCTGTGAAGCAACTCCCCTGCAGGTGGGGAGCCAGGGGCTTGAACCGGGATCCTTCAGCCAGTCCTTGCACTTTGCACCACCTGCGTTTAACCCACTGTGCTACCACATGACTCCCCAAAATTGCAATTTATTAGCATTGGCTAAATAAACAGTTCACAAAACAATGTGAAACTATTTCTGCCTAATTGCAGTTTGCCTGATGTCTTGGATACACCTGCTCCTTCTTTCTGCTATCTCCTTTCATGGCCAAGTTTTCAGAGAATTGGCCTGTGTGTGTTCTCCTCTTTCTCTTATCCTCTTCTGCTGCCACTATTTGCTGAAAACTTCATCTTAGGGAACAGCAGTCACTATTTAAGCAACTTTTAGTGTAGATCAGTATTTTGTACATGGCCAGAATCAAATGAACATTTTAATTCAACAGTTGTGTTGACTGACTGAGTGTATGTTCCAAGCTCACTCCCGGCCTCCTGGTAAATACAGTTTTGTTCTTTGCTGACTTTAAGTGTAGCTGTTGTTATAGGCAGGGGGTAGCACAGTGGTTTATGCAATATACTTTAATGCCTGAGACTTTGATGTACAAAAATGAGATGTTAATGGCTCTCTTCATACTCTTGAAACTTATCTTTGTCTGAACTAGATTTTGAAGTCCAATGGCATTATCTGCATCTTACAACCATACAAGCATGATTTTGGTGAAATCACCTTCTTTCTAAATTTAGTCCATTTCTCTAGAAATCTATTTCTACCAACAGAATGGAGGTGAGGAACAAATGAACTTATGTAAAATTCTTAGTAAGTGAATCTGTGTGCATAGCTATATGTACACACATACATGCACAACTATACTTTAGATATAATTATCCTCTCCCACTTTGCTCACCTCACTGTGTTATAGGGAGGCTATCGAGCCATATCACATATCTATGTGAAGGCACCTAGTACAGTGCTCACCTGGATGTTGGAAGGCATGAGGTGTGCATCCTAGGGATGGATGGTCAAGTAGAGGGCATGGGTAGTGTAAAAATGAGATGGAAGTGATTATATTTACAAGGAGAAATGAAATCGTGGGTTGATGTGACTTGCTTATAGAAAGCAAGGGCAGGAGTCATGCAAGATGAGGCTGGAAAGGTAGACAGAACACAGATGGTACAGACATTTGGATATTAGTCTGAGTGCAGTGGCATGTTATTTGAAGCTTTTAAGCAGGGGCATGAAATGATCCCATTCACTTTTTTTTTAACATCGTAATAGCTGTTATGTGGGGAGCAGAGAGTAGTGGAAGCAAGGAGATAGATGACTTAGGAGTTGAGGGGACAAACTGGTGGAATTTCTCTTAGGAGGGCAATCATGGAGATGAAAAGAGTGGATACACAGGGCTGTGTTCTTGAGAAAGAATCAAAAATCAAATATAAATGTTCTTATACTTGGTGCTCCTCGTAATTTTAACTATAATGTACATGTCGTTCTTACACGTCCCTTTGTGCTGTACCAGCTGGGATGCACGAACCCCGCATATGTTAATATTTATTATACAATTGTATGCACGTATATTATTTATGCATATTATAAATATTAGTAAAGCCTATTTAAAAAGTAGATTCAAATGAGTATTCTGACTATTTCTCTATCCATTTCAGGATCTGTCTTTTGAGCCTTAGCCAGCCCCCTCAACCTTTAGGTAAGTGTATCTCACTTGGTGAGCACATTTCTAGGGTATCAGTTTCCGTTGACTCTACACTTTAACGCAAACTGTTTTTCCTATGGAATTTTTCAAAACCACTCTGTCTTTTGCTCTGAAGTCCTATAATCACTTGAATGCTACCACTTATATTAAATTTACCATTTACTATTCACTGCTTGTCGTATTTCACACTACTATGTCATATCTTTCTCTACCTCTACGTATGTTTCTTGAGGGCACAACTAATGTCTTGTATTGTTTTTAGCCGTACTACTAGTTATCTACATCAAGGGTCATTTATCAACTCAACAATGTTACAACCAGTGTCTAATACAAATCTAGTATTTGAGTTGCTTGGTATATTGAGTTATGGGACCAGCTAATTCTTCACTCTGATAGGACTGACACCCAAGATAACAAAAACAAATAATGCTACAATATAAATTTTTCATTGAGGAGTTAATGGTTTACAGTGCAGTTGTTGACACATGATTAAAATTTCTCATCTCGCCATGAAACAGGTATTTACAAAACTCTTTCACTCCTAGCCTAGGTCCTTTTCCACCATCATGCACCAGGACCCCAAAGGCCCAACCCCGAGACCTCTCCCTACCATCCTTCCCTCGAGTCCTTTGATTTGAAGCAATACACCAAATCCAGTCAAAGTTTTACTTTGCATTTTCTTTTTCTGTTCTTATTTCTCAGTTTCTGTCCATGAATGAGATCACCCCAGGTTCATTCTTTTGTTTTTTCTTGCTAATTTCACTTAACATGCTTCCCTAAGTTCCATCCAAGATGAGATGAAGAAGGTGGTTCCATCATTCTTTTTTTAAAAAATGTTTTATTGTAATATTCTTGAACTTTTCTTGTTACTTTATTTTTCACTGGAGCACTGCTCAGCTGTGGCTCATAGTGGTGCCTGAGAGTGAACCAGGGGCTTTGGAGCCTCAGGCATCAAAGTTTCTTTGCATAACCATTATGCTATCTGCCTCTGCCCATCATCATTCTTATAGCTGAGTAGTATTCCATTGTGTATATAGACCACAACTTTCTTAGACACTTATTTGTTGTTGAACATCTAGATTGCTTTCAAGTTTGGGTTATTACAAATTATGTTGCTATGAACATAGGTATACACAGATCCAACAGACATATGAAGAAATTCTGAAGGGTAGTGATTATCACAGAAATGCAAATAGAAACAATGAGGTACACTTCATCCCTGTGAGAATGTCATATGTTAGAAAGGACAGTAACAATACATGTTGGAGAGGTTTTGAGAGTAAAGAAACCCTTTTAAATTGCTGATGAGAATATAAATTGGTCCAACTACTATGGAAAGCAGTCTGGAGAACTGTCAGAAGGTTAGAAATGGACCTACAGGGGGTCGGGCAGTGGCACAGTGGGTTGAGCGCATGTGGTGCAAAGTGCAAGGACCAGTGTAAGGATCCCGGTTTGAGCCCCCAGCTCCCCACCTGCAGGGGAGTCGCTTCGCAGGTGGTGAAGCAGGTCTGCAGGTGTCTGTCTTTCTCTCCCTCTCTCTGTCTTCCCCTCCTCTCTCCATTTCTCTCTGTCCTATCCAACAACAAACAACACCAACAATGCCAATAATAATAATAACCACAACGTGGCTACAACAACAAGGGCAACAAAAAGGGGGAAAAAATGGCCTCCAGGAGCGGTGGATTCATGGTGCAGGCACCGAGCCCAGCAATAAACCTGGAGGAAAAAAAAAAAAAAAGAAATGGACCTATAGCAATTTCTATCCTGGAAGTATATCCTGAAGAAACAAAGCACACCATCCAAAGAGATCTATACTCAGTATAATTTTATTGGTGATTTAATAATAGTTTATTAAGTCGTAAGATTATAGTTACAGTTCCATACCACATTCAACACCAAAGTTCTATGACTCCCTTCCCCCCATGATAATCACTATAGTTCTAAGAAAGTATTAGAGATAGGGTTTGGTCTCTCTCTTTAGCAAGTCCAGGTGTTTTAGTTCCACATATTCCACATATGAGCAATAACATATTGTAGTTGTCTTTCCTTTATTTACTTACTTCAGTAAGCATAATTACTTCTAGTTTCACCCATTTTGTCCCAAAGGATACAATATGTCTTTTTAAATTGCAAGGTAGTACTCCATTGAATATATGTTCAATAACTTCTTTGTCCAGTCATATGTCAGTGGGCATATAAGTTGTTTCTACTCCTTGGAAATTGTGCATACTGCATCTATGAACATAAGGACACTTGTGTCCCTTTAAATTAGCATTGTCATGACCTTTGAATATCTGCTTAGGAGTCACACTGTAGTATATTAAGGCATTTCCACTTTTACCTATTTAAGGACTCTTTATACTGTTTTCCAATGTTTGAATTCCCACTAGCAGCATAACAGAGTCACATTTTCTCTACATACTTGCCAAACACTTGTTATTTCCTGTTTTGTTGATATAGGCCATTCCCACTGATGTGAGGTGGTATCTCATTGTGGTTTTAATTTGCAGTTCTCTAGTGATAAGTGAAATGGGAAGGAGGTTTTTTTTTTTTTTTCATATTTCTATGGGCCATCTGTACTTCTTTGAAAATTGTCTCTTCAGATAATTTACCACTTTTGTTGTTGTTCTACTAGACAACTGCTTTGGTTTATGGTGTTTGGGATTCAACCTGGACCTTGGGGCCTCAGGCTGTATAACCACTATGCTATCTCCCCACCCTTTTGTCCACTTTTAAAAAATGATTATTTTGTTGTTGGTGAGTCATATAATTTCTTTACAGATGTTCGATATCAATCTCCTGTCATGTGTGTACTACTAAAATATCTCCCAATTACTTTCTTGCCTTTTTATCCTTGTGGATTTTTCTGTCCATGTATCAAAGCTTTTAAATGTGATGTAGACACATTTATCTAATTGTGCGTAGGTCGTCCCTGGCTCTCCGCCTCCCTGGCCACTGGCGGCAGAGACTGGGGTGGCCTCTGAGAGTCCTAAGGGGGCCCTGGTGAGGAGGGTGAAGTGCGCGGAGAGGAAGGAGACACACGACCAGCTTCAGGAGAAGCCTCATGGACAACTCATTTATTGGGGGATACAAGCAAGTAGATAGACCCAAAAGGTTTGAGAGAGGTTAAGATAATCATTAAGCCTTACACACAGTGCAGAGTTAAATCTTGACCTGTCAGGTGTTTGATCTTAGCTGGGAACTTACCATATAGGATCTGGTCATGAGCTTACAATGCCTAGGTACGCCTTTTTCTCTAAGGGTGGATTACAAGCACCTCCAGTCAGGAGCGGGGAGGCGTGGGGGCAGTAGAACAAAGCCAGGATATTTGCGGTGGGTGTCAGGTTGGCCATACACAGTAATTCATGGCTCTTGTTCAAAGGGAATGGAGGAGCATGTACAGGAAGGTACCCCGTCCAGAAAAGCCCATTCATCATTAAGTTCACGAGGTCAGGAGAACCAGCCTACCGTCCCTCAGGGAGGGGGCTCATGGGCAACCCGCTCAGACTCTCATGAAAATAATGGCTTAGACTTCCCAGACAGTGGGCCCTTTCCCCACAATTGTGTTTTAGTTCCCTTGCCCTTGTATTAGGTCACCAAATTCATCTTGATATTAAGGTCCTGAAATTTGTCACCAATATTTTCTTCTATTTATTGTATAGTTTCAAGTTTAATACCTAGATTATTATTCATCTATATTTTGATTCATTTTGAGTTAATTTTACTGTGTGATGATAAGTGGTGATCTAGTTTCATTTCTCCACATGTGGCTGTACAGTTTTTCCAGCACCACTTAAGGAAAAAGTCTTCTTTTCCCCCACTAAATGTTTTTTACAAATGATTAAATTTATGGAGAAAAGCATGCAGTAGAAATGTTGCTTGGGGTGAGTCCTAAAGGCTTCTGAGGTGCTGTATCTCTCTTTCCTATCTGACGGGAAGATGTGAGAGTTAAGTTTGACCAAGGTGAGTTATAGATGCTAGTTCAGGTTAATGACTCACCTTTTACAATCTATTTAGCTCCATCTCTACCCCGTGGTAATTTTTTTATCGCACAAAATTCCTATACATAGTGATCAATTCTGATTTCCAAAGGCTGACCCACTGCAAGAAATCAGAATAGCTAATGGTAACTGTTATAGTGAATGAATCTCAAGATCACAGTGATAAAACACAGAAGCATTTCTTATTTGTGTAATAGTTCAATGCTGGTGTGCTTTGTTAGTACATGTCTTTTGGAGACAGACATCTGTCATCTTCTGTTTCATCTTCCTGTATAATCTCAGAGTTCTCACTCATCCAGAGGGTGGGGGTGAAAGGAAAGGACACAGATGAGATGGACCTGCAAGGAAAGGGGCCATGCCTACATTCTGGAACAATATTATTTCTCATTTGAAAATTTAGCCTAGTTGTCCTGGAAGAAGAGGAAGTGAATGTTGTATAAATGTGACCAGTCACTATCAAAGTCAAGCTTTTTCAGACTTCATTTTTCTCAAAGTCTGAAAAATATTCAAATTTATTGATCATCATAAGACCAAGATAAAGTGTGTCTGATAAAATGAACCACTGAATGAGTGAATTTTCTCACCAGTTTTATTTTCACTTACATTAATTTGCTGCTGTTACTATCATGCATCAGACTCACACCCACAAACTTTTTTGCAAATCTAAATAATAAATCAAAATTCAGTTCTAAATTACCAATGTAATACTTCAGTGCAAAACTTCTTGCCACAAGTAGAAATTCACAGCATATACTTTCCAGCTCATTAAGCTCAATGCCTCAAAATGACCTGAAGCAGCACCTCTCTTTCAGATAAGGAAATGGTTGGCTACATTAGCTACTAGAATAACTAACAGTAAAACGTGTGAATTTATTCAATCATAAGCTCTTTGCCTTACAGTGCTACGGTATATAAAACTTTGTTACTCTCTATTTGCTATATGCAATTTTAAAAATCATGTTTAATAATTTTGGCTTCCAAGCACATAACTCTTTATTAATTGCTTTAATGGCTGGGGGTGAGGGGGAGTGGATAGGGTAGAGAGTGACCAATAGCTTGAGAAGCATCAAAAGTGCTTGAACTTTTTAATCTATTATTTTTGTTCATAGTCATCATGGCTCTTGCATATTAGCATTTTTTATACTGCTTTGAGGCTCTGAAAATAAAAGGTAATACATTAAGTTTGTCATTTGCTCTGGACTGAAAATGAGAGACCATTATTATACTAATTTTATTAAAGGTTAAAATGAAACAGAAAACTTGGGCAAAAATATACACAAACTTACCTAGTCCTTACTTATAGAGCACAGATAACTGTGGTTGTGATACAGCTTGGAAGGACAAAAAACAAGGGATGGACTTACTTAGCTAGTGGGGGAATTAGCTGAGGCAACCCAAATACATAAGGGAAGGCAGAACAAGAGGCCAGATTATAGTGGGAGAAACGAAGCTGAGTGTGAATTCAGACGTGAGAAGAGATACTGTAGAGTATATTTAGAAGGCAGGAGACAGGGATGGAATCTCTTATAAAGACAGGCTGAAGGGAGCACTTTTCTACTTTTCACCTTCTTTCATTCTCTCTTCCCAAACAGTCTTAACTCTTGTTTGAGTTCTTATAAAAGGCTGGGTTCTTTGCACAGCCTCCCTTTCTGTAGAGCAAAATGGAAGCATACTGGATGTGATGAAAACTTCTCTACTATCATCCTGTGGCAAGTTCAAGAGAAAACTACTTTCTGTTACTTACTTATATATACATAATGTAATAATATATTTAATTATAGTCACCCAAGCTAATTCTATCAATTATTAATTATATAACCACTATTTTATAACTTTACATGTCTATAAAAATGAAGTAATGTGGTGATCTTTGCATCAGTTTTTTTTTTTAATCTAGTTGGAGCAAGTAGGTATGTGAATGAACAATTAAAACATAATTCATCTACTTTGGTTCAAAATGTCCAACTAGGAAAATCCATTTGCTTTTTCTAATTCCATGATTCTACTGAAATGGCAGAAATAAAAACAAGGATAAACTTATAGTGAAACTACAAACCCATCAAAGGCAGAGACCAAGGAGAATTGTTGGGTAGTAAAACAAACAAACAAGCAAGCACACAAACAAAACGCAACTCACTGACCTGGAGATGGTGCACCCTGTGGAGCACACATGTCACCACACAAGAGGACTTGTCTTTCAGTCCTCAACCAACACATGGGAACACCTGAAAAGCGATGAGGATGAGGTGGAAAATGATATGGTGTCTCTTTTCCTCTTTGTGTCTTTATCTCTGTCTCCCTTCACTGTCTTTGACCATCTAAAAGGAAAAAAAGAGTCAGCAGGTAGCAGTGCAATCATGCAGCTGTAGAGCTCTAGTGATAACACTGTGTTGAAGCACAATAATAAAAGACAAAAAACCCAACACACGGGAGCCGGGCAGTGGCACAGAGGGTTAAGCACACATGGTTCAAAGTGCAAGGACCGGCATAAGGATCCAGGTTCCAGCCCCGGGTTCCCCACCTGCAGGAGAGTCGCTTTACAAGCAGTGAAGCAGGTCTGCAGGTGTCTATCTTTCTACACCCCCACTCCCGTCTTCCCCTCCTCTCTCCATTTCTCTCTGTCCTATCTAACAACAACAGCATCAATAATAACTACAACAATAAAACAACAAGGGCAACAAAAGGGAATAAATAAATAAATATTTTTAAAAATATTGAAGTTCAAGGAAAAAGAATAAACATTCTGGTCAATGAAGAAAACTTCTTACATTAAAGGCACAACAAGCACAAGTAGCAAAAACTTCAAAGAAGGGCCAGCGAAATAGCTCATATGGTCAGTATGCTGTTTCGCCATGTGCATGATCCCGGTTCAAATCCAGCCCCCACTGCATTGAAGGAAGCTTTGGTGCTGTGGTTTCTCTCACTCTATCTGACTCTCTGCTTCTGCCTAAAGCAAAACAAACAAACAAAAAGAAAGAAATCAAAGCATAGTTATTATTAAATGGCCAATGAGAGGCTTGGAAGATGGCTCAGTAGGCAGAAAACATTCTTGTGTGTATGAGGACCCAGGTTTGATCCCTACCACTACATATGCTGCAGCTTTTGCTCTGGTCATTCTGTGTGTCATAAAACAGATGAATCCCATATACAGAAAATACCTATGGGATCAACTATTCCAGTTTCTCTCTTCTCTTCTCTTCTCTTCTCTTCTCTTCTCTTCTCTTCTCTTCTCTTCTCTTCTCTTCTCTTCTCTTCCCTTCCCTTCCCTTCCCTTCCCTTCCCTTCCCTTCCCTTCCCTCCCCTCCCCTCCCCTCCCCTCCCCTTCCCTCCCCTTCTCTCTCTGTCTCTCTTTCGTTTGCTTCCAGGGTTATTACTCAGGCTCAGTACCTGCACTACAAATCCACTGCTCCTGGAAGCCACTTTTTAAAATTTTTTATTGGATAGGACAGAGAGAAATTGAAAGAGCAGAGCGAGATAGAGAGGGAGAGATACATCTGCAGAATTGCTTCACTGCTTGTGAAGCGTCCCCACTGCAGGTGGGGATCTGGGGGCTCAAACGTGGATCCTTTCTCAGGTCCTTGTGCTTAGTACTATATGCACTACTGCCTGGCTCCCCAACTACTCCAGCTTCCACAGTTAAGTGTGACTGAAGGACAGTTTGCTGCATTGTAGAGATTTATAAGTAGTTCATTAAACACATGGGACAATGGATTCATGGAAAGATCCAGCATTGTATTGATTGAAGATGTGGAAGTAGAGTAAGTCAATGGAGTAGGGCTCCTAGTCTCAGAAGGCAAGTTCCCTTTTTGCTCAGATCACCACCACCCCAGACATACATACTCATTGCAGCAGAAGTTTCTGTGATTAACAACTTCACAGCAAAGGGAGAAAAAGAGTGTCTTTTTTTGCTGAAGTGAAGAAATATATGTCTAATATATTCAACATCTATCCAGTAACTGTAAGAAAAGTAAATAGAAAATATTATCATGAAAATTAAAGTAATTATCTTCTTGGCCTGAGGCGATGGACTAATGGTTATACAAAATACTGTCATGCTTGAGGATCTGAGCTCCCAGATTCATTCCCTAACCCCATCATAAACCAGAACTTACTTAGTGGCCTCCCTCTTAATATCACTCATTAAAATAAGTAAGTATTTTTAAAAGAAGTAATATCTTCTGATATAAATAAAAGGTTGACAGAAGAGGAAAATTAGGACAGAAAGAAAAGAAAATACCTAGGAACATATATGTGAAACCTCAGAGCAAAAGTAAAAAGAAAATCTCATAAATTAACTATTCCTATGAATGGAAAAGTTACCTGCAAAAAGTAAGGATATTACTAACAGTAGAAAGCTTAGCTGCCACATAGAATCCTCAAAAATAGTGAGACAATGTCTCAGAGTTGGAAGGAAAATGGTTTTGAACCGAGAACCCTAAATTCACCAACTTATCATTCAAGTACTAAGGCAAAAAGAAAGGCGTTGGAGTTTATCATTCTGAGTAAATCTCAGACCATATCAGCTTCTTGTTAGCATGTGCTCTTTGAACATGATGAAGATCAGTATTGATGCTGATTTTCAGATTTTTGAGAGAGCTTGATGAAATTAGCTTAATAGGGATCTAAAAAAGAGGAAGGTATTTTTAACATTTCAGAAAGTGAAAGTAAATGGATAGTTCAGGTAGAACTGTTTCATACAAGGAGAGCAATAAACATGAAATGAGCTACCAGGGAAAGGAATTGGAGGGAAAGAAAAAAAAAAGATTGTAAATGGGTTTTAGGCACTTAGATTTATTTTTCAAGGCGAGTGTAGGACTAGTAGTAACAGAGAGCAGCAAAATTGAGGTCAATTGGTAAGATGGAGCCAGCGATATGATACTTCTGCTTTCTATTTCAGGCCCGGTCAAGCATAGGCCAGACTGAGTCTCAGCAAACTTTGAAAGCATTCATGGCAGAGTAGTGATAAAGGAAATTACTAGGTTTAGGAAAATGTCTGCATGTCTGCTCCAGCCAGAAATGTCAATGAAAATTGCCCAAAGGGCAGCACCAATGAATAAATAATAAGTTATCTTTTTTTTTTTTTTTTGGTCAAAGAGTATTTTTTTGTATTGTGTTTCATTTTCTCACTCAAGTTCATCTTTAAGTCTTCCAGGAAAAAAGCATGCTGTCAGTATACATCAATTTTAACAGGACAGAATTTGCATTTAAAAATGTATCCATAGAGGGGATGAGCGGTGGTGCACCTGGATGAGTGCACACGTTACCACGTATGAGAACCTGGCTTCAAACCCCCAGTCCCTACCAGCAACTTCATAAGCGGTGAAGCAGTGTTACAGGTGTTTCTCCTTCTCTCTCCCTTTCTGTCCTTCCTTACGTCTTGATTTCTCTCCATCTTTAAAATAGATACATTTTTAAAATCTATGCATAGTTTTCAGGGTATAAAAGAAAGCATACTTTTTCAAAATGCATATTATTGTGCATATCCGTACAAAAATGGATTCAACCCTCCAAATGTGAAGCTTACTCAGCTCAGTTAAATGCAGTTTAAGACTTTCAGTTGCCTAGGTGGGAAAAATTAGGGTTCACCCCGACTTCTACTTCTGATACCTTACTGTCAATTTACAGGCAAAAACTGATCAAATCTGTTATACAATTCATCCTGTCTTCCTTCTGGGCACTAATTCAATCATCATCACCCTGGGCCTGCCCACCATCAATTCTTTCTTGACACTGATGGCCTCCTAATTGGTCTCTGTGTCCACTTTTGTAAGGACACCTCCCCCTGTGCCTTCCCCAAATCATCCTCCACTACAGGATGCTGAATCTCCAGTCTTCTCTTTTTCTCAATATCTCTTCACCTTCCCTTACTGAGTTCCCAGATCTGCTGCAACAGACCATAGTTTATTTTTTATTTTTTCAATGTTTTTTATTGTTGTAATTATTGTTGTTGTTATTGATGTTGGATAGGACAGAGAGTAATGGAAAGAGGAGGGGAAGACATAGAGGCGGAGAGAAAGATAGACACCTGCAGTCCTGTTAAGTGACTCCCCTTCAAGTGGAGAGCCAGGGGCTCGAACCGGGATCCTTATGCCAGTCCTTGTGCTTTGTGCTACCTGCGCTTAATCTGCTCCTGTGCTACCACCTGACTCAGCAGACCACAGTTTATTAATGTATGTTTTTCCTTGCTGTGTTTCTGAAGTCTCACAATTTGTGAAACCATCCAGTCAGTATTCATCCTTCTTTCTCTGGCTTATCTCACTTAACATGATTCTCTTCAGTCCCATCTTTGTTGTAGCAAAGAGAAGATCTCATCTTTTCTCACAAACACATATATTCATAACTTCAATCATCCTGTTAATGTTTTTTTTTCTTCTTCAATTTCAGTATCATTTTAGTGAGGGGGATGTTTGTTATGGGATTATTTTTGTAAGTAGAATATGTTAGAGGGGAAATGTCTGCCTTACTAGTGTCTCTAGATAATAGAGAATTAGCAAAAGGAGGTCCTTTTAAGCAAACAGACATTAAAATTAGAACAGTGAAAAAATAAGTTGTTTATCTTTCTCCATCTGGCTTGTGTCACTAGTTTCTTGAAGTTACCAATTTTAAGTGCTTTTTTTTAAAAAAAAATTATATTTATTTATTTTCCCTTTTGTTGCTCTTATTGTTTTATTGTTATAGTTATTATTGTTGTCATTGTTGTTGAATAGGGCAGAGAGAAATGGAGAGAAGAGGGGCAGACAGAGAGGGGAAGAGAAAGATAGACCCCTGCAGACTTGCTTCACTGCCTATGAAGCTACTCCCCTACAAGTGGGGAGCCAGGGAGCTCGAACCTGGATCCTTATGCTGGTCCTTGTGCTTCGTGCCACATGTGCTTAACCCACTGCACTATATCTGACTCCCTTTAAGTGCTTTTAAGTACAGTTTTGGGCAGGCAAGATAGTTCACCTGGGTAAGTGCCTGTTTTGTCATGCACAAACTCACCACTGCACTGAGGGAAGCTCCTTCTCTCCTCCTGACTCTCTGTCTCTTTCTATCAGGGGAAACATGCCTTTTAAGAGTAATGTGATGACAAAAAAAGGTGATTTTTCTTTAAATCACTCTCTCTGTGAATAGGACTGTAGCCCTAGAGCAGTATTTATCCTTTTATCTCTTTGCCTCCTACATTCAGAATGAATCCTCAGAGGAACTTATTTTTAAAAGAAGATCTTTTACTTATACGCTATTATTAGGTATAAAATGGAATTTAAGTATTTGTTTTTGTGTTCCTTTTTTATCACTGCTGCCTATAACTGATAAGAGATACATATCAGATGTTGTTGAAAGTTTGATTTAACCTACAGATATCCTTTCCTGGATGCTTTTAAGTTATTCCCTCGCCCCCCTTTTAGCTGTGTGCTTTCAAAAACTCCAGTGGCTTAAATTAACTGTTATGCAAAAGCAGAAGAAAGAGCAAGAATTCAAAGAAATGTGTCCCTTGCGTGCGATTGATTCTTAGCAGTTTCTTATTAAATCTTTAAATAATTAAATACAAGAGAAAACATTATAGTGACATAAAAAAAAAACCCACCATATGTTGAAAATATAAATGGAGAGGAAAGATGTAGAGATGACCATTGAATCAAAACTACTCTGCATTAACCTTGCTCGGTGGCGCCTGGACTGATCATTTCTATGCATGACCTGCATGCAGAATCCTGCTGTGGGTAGGCTGAGTTTAGGGAGAAGGAAAACTCTTTGTCTGAAGGAGTTTGCCAAAAGGGAAGGTTATCAAGTAAGGAAACACAAGCAAAGACAGAGTGCGTGTAGGAATGACGAGTGGGTTATCAAAGGGTCCTTCAAACAAGTTATCTCTGTTTGTTTTTGACAATACAAAGTGCAGCAAACTCCCTTTCTTCCCAGAGGACCAGGCTTGCATTGTTAAGTGTGCATAAGAATACAGAGTGCTACCTTAGGGTACTCATAGGTGTGAGCTTATGAAATACTAGTCAGAAAACTGAACTGTGTAACAGGAAGTGGAAAGCAGGACAGAGCCAAGTTTCCGGACATGGAAAGCATGGGGAATTACATGCAGCATGACTGTGATGGATTTAATTGTTTTCCCCAGTATTCATATGTGCAAGTCTGAACAATGTAATTTTATTTGGAAATAGGGTCTTTGTGAATGTAATTAGTTAAGATAAAGACCTATTTCAGTATGACTGGCTTTCTGATAAAAATGGGACAATTTGACATAAATGCACTCAGGGAGAAAGAACACCACATGAAAATAAAGACAGATTGGGGCATGTTTTAATAAGCCAAGAGATGTTGCAGATTGCCAGAAAACTACCACAAACAGGGAGAAAGGCATGGAACAGAGTCTTTTTTTAATTTGCATTTTTATTAGTGATTTAATATTGATTTACAAAATTATAAGATAACAAGGTTATAATTCCACACTGTTCCCACCATTAGAATTTTGTGTCCTCATTCCCTCCATCAGAAACTGCAGTAGCTTTCCTAAGGTCACACATATGAGTTGACTATCATTTATCTCTCTCTCTCTCTCTCTCCTTCTCCCTTTCCCTCTCCCTCCCCCCCCCCTCTTTTATAACTAGGACTTTTTAAAGTTCCAGGTTCAGTCCCCCACACTACTGTAAGCCAGATCAGAGTAGTGCTCTGGTAAAGGAAGAAAGGGGGAAAAAGAAATAGTAGTAAACTGACAGATAATAATGGATATTTTTTATGGTAGTGATGAATAATGAGAAAGCAGATAAGATGTAGATAAGGGACCAAGAATTTCAATGTAAATTGGACTATTATTTCTTTCTTATCTTTTTTATTCCAAGGTTATTTCTGGGGCTCTGTGTGCTGGCACTATGAACCCACTGCTCCTGTGGCCATTTTTTTCTTTTTCCTTTTCTTCTTCTTATTTATTTATTTATTTATTTTGGATAAGACAGAGAGAGACAGAGTGGAGAGAAAGACAGAGAGAAAGATAAACACCTGCAGACCTGCTTTACCGCTTGTGAAATGGCCCCCTGCAGGTGGGGAGCCAGAGACTCTAACTGGGATCTTTGAACAGTTGTGCTTATATTACGTGTGCTCAACATGGTTCTCCACTGCCTGGACGCCTGGATTATACTTATGTATAGGTAGATGTAGCTATCTATCTCTACTTATATGTATTTGTGCATTTCTTTTCCTATGGTCCTGCCTTTTCTTCCTAAGTCACACCTACTGCTCTTGAGTGTCCTTCCCGATTTTTTCCCCCTCTTCTCTCTGGGTCCTGATAGAGTTGGGGTTCAGAGCCCTCTCATCATCTCCTACTAACATTTCTCCCCCATGAAGTATGGGACAAGTTCTTCGCAGCACCTGGAAGGATTCAATTCTACTGATATTTTGATCTTAGATTTCTGGACTTCAGAACTGAAACCATAAAATATTCTATTTAAGTTTCTTAGTTTGGTACTCTGTTATGGAAACCCTTCCAAATTAATAAGTTAGGAAGACCATATTGTGAGGTTGATATCATGTCTATCACTAGCTCCACTTAGACAGCATTCTACCCCAGAATGCACTTCTGCTCATGAGTCTGAAAAGGCTCCCATGTTGCATAGCTGAATGTTGATTAGCAGACATCCTCACACTAAATTGTGATGTGTCAAATAGCAAACACACCTTTTACTCCTCCTAACACTTGGCACAGTACCAGACACTCAAGGAACATGAAGAAAATAAAAGGAGTATTTGCCATTGAATAACTTGGGGAACAGACTAGTTACCTCTGTGAAAAGAATATACTGGATAGTAATTACGTGCCCACATGAAGACGGTCTATTTGTGGAGCTTCTGGAAGACATTGAAGAGGAAGTAACAACTTAAGTGAGACTTATGTACCAAATACAAAACCAAGCTGATTTTTAAGAATAGCTCAGATGCTATCAAGCACTGTCATTCAGAATTTAGAGGAGACTGACTTAAGTTTGGAATGGATAAGTACCCAAAATCATGCTGCTATAAGGGATGGAACTATTATTTGAACCCAGGTCTATCAAACTTAATTGGATTACAAATAAACTATTTTGCTTTATATTGATGGGATTAATGTTTACAGTAAATACAGTAATTGGTACATGTGTAAATTTCTCAGTTTTCTGCAAAACACTCTCACCTCCAGCCTAGGTCCTCCTCCACCTTTATTCAACAGGACCCAGAAACCCTCTCTTTCCCCAGAGTCTTTTACATCAGTGCAATACACCAAACCTGGTCCAAGTTCTGCTTTGTGTTTCCCTTTCTGTTCTTGTTTCTCAAATTCTGTTCCTGACTGAGATCATCCCATATTCATCCTTCTCTTTCTGGCTCAGCCCACTTATCATTATTCCTTCAAGCTCCATTCAAGATGAGGTGAAGAAGGTGACTTCATCACTCTTTATTATTTATTTAGCTACTGGGCAAGCCTGTTTTTAATTCTTTCTTTCTTTCTAAAATGGAAACACTGACAAGATCATAGGATAAGAGGGGTACAATTCCCATCACTAGAGCTCTGTATCCCATCCCCTCCCCTGATAGCTTTCCTATTCTGTAAGCCTCTGGGAGTATGGACCCAAGGTCATGATAGGGTGCTGGAGGTGGAAGGTCTGGCTTCTGTAATTGCCTCCGCACTAAACATGGGTGTTGACAGATCGATCCATACTCCCTGTATCTCACCTTCCCTAGTGGGGCAAGGCTCTGGGGAAGCAGAGCCCCAGGACACATTGGTGGGTCATTTGCTGAGGGAGTCTGGGGCCCATATTCAGCACAGTAGCCCATGTAACCTCTACATCCCTGTAGGTCTGAACTTGCATTCTGTGGTCATTAATAGGAACATTCTGAGTTCAATTTCAGGACCCATCTTCTTAAAGTGGTAGAGTATGTTATCCAACCCCCCTTCTAAGATGGAACATTCTCTACCATTATTGATCCACATTTGGCAAGGTCCTATGGGGGCCCCCAAAGAGATCTGTTATGTTTTTCCTGATGGAGATGACAAGTGATAATAGGAAGAGGGATCTATTCGAGGTCTAGGTTCATCTTGCCTATGTGGGAATCCCAATTAGGGCCCCAGCTGATGGGGTGGCCTAATAGTGGTAACAGAGTCATCATTAACGTATGCCAGTCTCTTGCCCTTATTCAGCTTTTGTAGTCCTTTGATAAGGTTAGCTTTGGAGTGACTAAGGGAAGTGTAATAGGAAGTAGGTGATGAGGGAATCTAGATCTAAGTAGAAACTATTTTATTAGGAACTTTATAGTGTCTTTTTAGGTCTTTCTACTTGCTTCATTTATTGACTCACTGCAAACCATTGTGCACTTTTGCTTTAAGGTATATATTTGCCCTAATTTATGGATACATGGTCCCTGGTTTATATCTTATTTTTTAGGCTTCGTTAGGAAATGGATCACCCAGAATGGAATTAAGGAGTCCTATTTGAAAGGAAAGATTGAACCAGAGTAATGAGGCTGAAGGGTTGACATTCCATGTCTGATGTCTCTGTACACAGTCCGACATGAAGCATGCTGAGGTGGTACTCATTGCATTGAATAGGTTGGGATTAGTAGATGGAGTATCAGTTGGTATGAATTGAGAGAAGCATGCTGGAAAGTGAGCTCCACCCTAGAAGTTCCAGGACTGGGGGAAATATAGGCTCTATAGAGGAAGTGGAAGGTTCCTGCTGACTTAGGGTTTAAGAAGACAATAGATAGTTATTTCTATAATCAAATTATTTGGCAATTGGGTTAAATTTGAATATCCCATTGTTAGGATTTGCTGTATCATACACAACCTCACCATAATTTGTCCTTTTAATATATATATATATATATATATATATATATATATATATATATATATTATAAAGTAACACCACTGGTTGCTTCTGCTCTCCTAAGCTTTTAGGAGAGTCAACATTTCAAAGACTCAGCCTATGGTCTGTGAATTAAAAAGTTTGCGACATTTCATCAATTTTTCCTTCTCATATTAATTAAATAGTGATTTATAGGACTAGAAGTTAATAAGAGTGTACATAAACACCATTCCCACCAGGAAAAGACTGTGTTCCATCCCCCGCTCCCCCCCAATTAAGCTGAGCATCCACCCTCACCCTCCACCCAGAGATTTTTACTTTGGCCCCTACTCTAAACTCAGTGAGATCCTGCTTTGAGTTTTCCTTTCTGTTCTTTCTCAACTTCTGTTTATGAGTGGGATCATCCCATACTCATCTTTGTCTTTCTGACTTAGCTCACTTAACATGATTCTTTCTAGCTCCATCCAAGATGGGTCAGAGAAAGTGGGTTCATTGTTCTTCATAGCTGCGTAGTATTCCATTGTGTATATCTACCATAGCTCTTTCAGTCATTCATCTGTTGTTGGGCACTTGGTTTGATTTCAAGTTTTAGCTATTATGAATTGTGCTTCTGTGAACATAGGTGTACACATATCTTTTTGGTTGGGTGTTATGGAATCCTTGGGGAATATCCCTAGGAGAGGAATTACTGGGTCATATGGAAGGTCCATGTCTAGCCTTGTGAGGGTTCTACAGACTGCTTTACACAGAGGCTGGACAAATTTACATTCCCACCAGCAGTGCAGAAGGGTTCCTCTGTCCCCACAACCTCTCCATCATTTGTTGCTTCTGTACTTTTTGATGCATGCCATTCTCATAGGGGTGAGGTGGTATCTCATTGTTGTCTTTGTTTGCATTTCTCTGACAATCGGTGACCTGCAGCAATTTTTCATGTGTTTTTTAGCCTTTTGGATCTTTTCTGTACTGAATATTCTGTTCATATCCTCTGCCCATTTTTGGATGGGGTCATTTGCTTTTTTGTTGCTAAGTTTGCTGAGCTCTTTGTATATTTTGGATATTTGTCTCATATCTGATGTATGACATGTGAAGATCTCCCATTCTGTGAGGGCTCTCTTTGTTTGGTGATGGTGTCTTTGGCTGTGCAAAAGCTCTTCAATTTGATCTAGTTCCATTGATTAGTTTTTGTTTAAGTCTTCCTTGCAATTGTATTTGTATCATCAAAGATATCCTTGAGGTTTAGGTGGGAAAGTGTTCTACCAATGTTTTCCTCTAAGTATTTGATAGTTTCTGCTTTAACATCCAAGTTCTTGACCCATTTGGAGTTGACTTTTGTTTTTGGTGAGATTTCTCTAGGTATAGGGGCTTAGTTCTAGGCTTTCAATTCTGTTCCATTCTGGTCTGTGTACATATTTTTGTCCTGGGACCAGGCTGTTTTGATGATGAAGGCATTATAATATAGTTTGAGATCTGGGAGAGTGATGCCTCCATTTCTGTTTATTTTCCTTATTTTGGCAATTATTGATGTTTTCTAGTTCCATATAAATGATTGTAATTTTTGTTCTATTCTCTTAAAGAAGCTTTATGGAACCTTGATGGGCATTGCATTAAATTTTCATATGTCTTTGGGGAGAATATTCATTTTGATGATCTTTCTCTTCCAATCCTTGAGAATGGGATGTCTTTCTATTTTTGGTATCATTTTCTGTCTTTGAATAGCGACTGACAGTTTTTAGTATACAAGTCTTTTACTTCTTTGGTCAGCTTTATTCCTAGGTATTTTGTTTATTTTGTTGTACCTGTGAATGGGAGTGATTTCTGGATGTCCTCTTCTTCGGACTTAGTGTTTGCATAAAGAAACGCCACTGATTTTTGTAATTGATTTTGTTGCTGATACCTTGCTATATTGCCTAATAACTTCCAGTAGCTTTCTGCTGGATTCTTTAGGTCTTTGTTTGTATAGCATCATACCATCTGCATAGAGTGAGAGTTTGACTTTTTCCCTTCCTATCTGTATTCCTTTGATTTCTTTCTCTTGTCTGATTGCTATGGCAAGAACGTCCAATTCTATGTTGAAAAGTAGTGGTGATAATGGGCATCTCTGTCTAGTCCCCGATCTGAGGGGGAATACTTTCAACTTCTGTTTGTTGAGTGTAGTGTTGGCTGTAGCTTTGCTATATATGGACCCCACTATCTTGAGGAATTTCCCCTATATTCCCATTTTTGTAGTGTTTTGAGCATGAATGCGTGTTGGATTTTGTCAAAGGCTTTCTCTGTGCCTATTGAGATAGTCATGTGGTTTTTTTAATATATATATATACTTTTTATTTATTTATTCCCTTTTGTTGCCCTTGTTGTTTTATTGTTGTAATTACTGTTGTCATTGTTGTTGGATAGGACAGAGAGAAATGGAGAGGGGAGGGGGAAGACAGAGAGAGGGAGAGAAAGATAGACACCTGCAGACCTGTTTCACTGCTTGTGAAGCGACACCCCTGCAGGTGGGGAGCCAGGATCCTTATGCGGGTCCTTGTGTTTAGCACCACCTGCGCTTAACCTGCTGCTCTACAGCCCAACTCCCAGTCATGTGGTTTTTGGTTTTGCTTTTATTGATATGGTGGGTGGTGTTGATTGACTTATGAACCAGCCTTGCATTCCTAGGATAAATCCCACTTGGTTGTGATGAACAATCTTTTTGATATACTACTGTATCCAGTTGGCTGGGATCTTGTTTAATATTTTAGCATCTATGTTCATCAAAGATATTGGTCTGTAGTTTTCCTTTGACTTCATCATTCTTAATAGCTGAGTAGTATTCCATTGTGTATATATACCACAACTTTCTCAGCTACTTATCTGTTGTTGGACACCTAGGTTGCTTCCATGTTTTGGCTATTACAAATTGTATTACTAATTTACATTCCCACCAGCAATGCAGGAGGGGAACCTCTCCAGCATTTGTTGCTACTGTTGTTTGTGATATATGACATCCTCACCATATCAGGAGAGTCAGACCACTGAATTACTGGCAAGGACTCATCACAGAGACAGGGAAAATATCTGATGGAGAATCTCTGTAGTCTGTCTTTGCACTACGATAGACTCACATAAAGGTAAACAGACCTCTGGTAACTGACTGACTGGAACATTAAGCCAAGCTTTTTCAAACACATATGGTCAAAGAATCAACCCAAAGAGAAGACATAACCATAATTAATATATATATTTAAGCACAGTGTACTGAAACATATAAAAGAAGTACTAACTAAACTAAGGGAGACATTGACATGATATTTTACCTAGAGGAACCCCAAAACTCTGCCCCCTCCAAAAAAACACTACTGGAAATCATCAATAAGTAAATTAACAAATTGTAAAATTGATACTTCTAAATCTGTGGTAATAAAAATATGTCCAGAGGCATTATCTTCACTGTCACTTCCTAATCCAGTTGATTAAAAAATCCTGCTACATTACTGCAAATTGTTTATAACAGTCTCTCGGTTTACATCTGTGTCCTCTTATAACCTACCCACTTGTCTGAAAATTCCTAGTAAAAGCATAGGCAAAACTTGTTTCCCCTCTCTTCAAAGCGTCCCAATACTTATTTTCATCATTCTCAGAGTAATGTTCAGTTTGTACCTTGACAATTTCCTGTCCCTTGCCATGAGGAAACTTCTGTGACCGCCTTGGTGCTCACTCACCAGTGCTTCAGCCCCACCAACTTCTGTTCTCTAAGGGCACCGAAGATCAGGATCTTTCCACTTGCCTGTCCTCTGTGCACGAAATGCTGCTTCTCCAGGTATTCTCATAGCATACTCTGTCATTTCCTCCAGGGGTCATTCTAAATGTCTTATATCAGAGACATCTTCCTTGCCCACACCACTGTATTTAATATCATAATCTCCTACCAAAAGCGGGTACTCTCACCAACAGAATTTCATTTGACTTCAGAGCACTTATTGTTTGTTGTCCTCACTAGCATGTGGACTTCATGAGAGTAAGAACTTGTTTTATGATTTCTACATTTCCAACCCCTAGAGCACTGCCTAGAACACAAGCATTCAATACACACACATGTATATGTGTGCATGTTCACACATACAAGCATATTGGTACACTGGGGCTTTGTACCTATTTGATTCCAGTGTTCCTGGAAGAATCTTTTATTTTAAAAAAATTGAAGATAGAGAAAGAGAGACACCATCGCACCTGCCATGCATGGTGCCACCATGTAGTGGCCAGGTGTTCAAACCTGGGTCCTCACTCTTGGTGAAGTAAGTGTGCACTCTGTGAGGTGAGCTGTGTCTTCGCTGGCCCTCACACATACTTCTGATTGCTTAAATGAATGGATTCATAGATGAATGAGTGAATGAAGAGAGAGAATTTGATTGTTATAGGGATGTTGCCTCATTTCTATGAATATTGAAGTACAGTTGCTATCATATATAAGTAGCACTTCAAAGTATTTTTTATGTATATTAGTAAAAAAAAAACTCAGAAGCTCTATGGGAGTTTGTAGGACTCATATTCACTCTGATAGAAAAGGTTTATATACAGATGAAATGGCTCATACTTAGTAATTAGTAATTTACATCAATGACCTTCCAGAAACTTCTTCAAGGAAGTTCATCTATGCCGATGACATCTGCTATGCAACTCAGGCATCCAAGTTTGACATCCTCGAGGAAACACTCACGAAAGACATGTCTCTGATATCTGATTACTGTAAAAAATGGCGACTAATCCCTAGCACTGCAAAAACGGTATCATCTGTTTTCCATCTACACCATGCCTCGGCCTCACATGAGCTTAATGTGCAGCTTGACGATACGAGAATCCGGCACGAAGCCCAGCCAGTCTATTTTGGCGTTATTCTCGATCGCACCCTGTCATTTCACGAACATCTCATAAAAACTGCAGCAAAGGTGGGCGCGAGGAATAACATCATTGCAAGACTGGCCAGCTCCTCATGGGGCGCGAGCGCTTCCACACTACGATCATCATCTCTGGCATTATGCTATTCCACTGCAGAATACTGTGCCCCAGTATGGTTGCGTAGCCCCCATGTCCACTTGGTCGATTCCAAATTATATTCCTCCATGAGGATCATTTCTGGAACCATCCGTTCCACCCCGGTTCCATGGCTGCCAGTTCTTAGCAACATCGCCCTGCCAGATATTCGTCGGGATGCGGCATCATCTAAGTTCATTTCCCACGTCTACGCTCGACCGGACCTGCCAATATACACGGATATCTTCGCCCACCCTGTCCAACGCTTGACGTCTCGTCACCCAATCTGGTTCCCTATGCCTACACTGAACTTCTCTGTTCCAGACTCTTGGAAACAGAGTTGGCAGTCAGCTGAGGTAAAGAACAAACACCTCATCACAGACCCCTGCAAGCATCAACCCGGCTTTGACCTAGCACGTTATGATTGGGCCCTCCTCAATCGCTATCGAACAGGCCATGGCTGGTGCGCCGCTATGTTCCATCGCTGGGGAGCCAGAGACGACCCGAACTGCCCCTGCGGCTACAGACAGACTATGACCCACATAGTCAACGACTGCCCCCTCTCCAGATTCAAAGGAGGTCTCGAAACTACATCAGGCTCAACCTGACGCTGTTGACTGGCTACGGAAGAAGGGCAAATGCTAGAAGAAGAAGAAATAATTAATAAGTGACATTTTGTGTTTGAAGCAAAGTCTGCTCTTGCGTTTAGTTCAAGAAACTTTTTCTCAGCATCACAATAACTTTGTAGGTCCTGATGAATCTGGTGACCTACTTTAGTATTTTGAAGCATGGTGTTTTCTTAATGTGCCATCTGCTTTGAGTGGGTTAGGGTGCTAACTAGGATTAATGAAATTTTGTGAATTTGGCTTGGGACACCAGCTCCCAGTACTGTCCTTCTAGCTTTATTGAAGGGTTTTCAGTTTTGCCAGAATAATGCCAACAGAGTGTGCTTGGAGCTTTTTAAAAAGGCACCTGTTTTCAGAGAGGATTGTGTGTGAATGTCTTTGAGCTGTACAACCCTGAAGATATCTTCAGATTTTGACTTTTCATTGACTGATACTTAAGATATTTGGGGGAAGGAAGACAAAGTAAAAATTTTCCCTTTTAGTCATCACAAAGTGTACACGAAGTTAATAAAGTGGCAACCTTTGCCACCTTCTTTCAAGAAATTTCCAAGGAGTCAGTTAAAGGGATGAGCTCATCATGCAGGAAGAGGGTCAAACAGGTACAAGACATCTACCACACTTCCTGAGAGGAGAGGAAGAGAGGAGATCACTATGCTCAATTCTGTTATCCATCAGATGCAAATTCATTACTGATAAGAGTGTGAACCAATAAGGAGAAGCTGGGACAGAACAGGAACAACAGAAACAGCTATGTCTCAGGGCCACCTGAGGCCAAAACCACCTTTTCCTTCAGGGCTTGTGGATTTTCCACTTGCATTGACATTAAAGTTTTCTCTTGCCTGTTTGTTTCCTTCCCTTAATTAGCTAATAAACACACATCAAGCATCCTTTGAAGTATGTAGGAGCTATGAGAATGTTTGAGTTGTATACACTGTCCTGGACAAGCATATAATTGTTAGCATATTGTTTCTAAACAAATTGGAGAAGGCAAGTTTGTGATACATGTTGAATTGTGTATCTCTGGACTTTTCTTTTGAAATCCTTTGGATATCCCCATATATAGTCCATTCACTTTTAAGGTGTTTTAGCATCTGACCTAGGCTTTATATATTTCAGTTTTAACTAACTAGAATCCATTCAAGACTCACCAGTTAGCAAGTGTCTGCTATTTGCCCAACACAGTGCTAGGCACAGAGACACAGTCTAAGGATATACTTTTTCTATGGTCAGGCACTGACATACCTGGTTAAGCGTAGACACTACAATATACAAGGATGCGGGTTCAAGCCCCTGGTCCCCACCTGCAGCAGAGGGAAGCTTCACAAGTGGTGAAGCAGGGCTGCAGGTGTCTCCCTCTCTACGTCTCCCTCCCCTCCCCTCTCAATTTATATCTGCCTCTATCTAATAATTTTTTTAAAATACACTTTTATGAGCAGAGGAGTTTCCCCCAGGTTATTCTTGCCTCTGTTCCCTGCTTTCTACTGGGAACTCTGCCTTTAGCCATTTTGTAAACACAGGAGGCCAATCACCAGATACCCATGGAACAACATTTCATGCTCCTCAGGGATATAACCCACTTGACAACCAGCCTGGGAGCTAGGAAACAGGCCTGTCCAGCAGTCTGCATAGAACAGAGAAATTTATTACTATTTCCTATTTCCTCCACAGGAAAAAAAAGAGCTATAGCCTGTATTTTGACATTTTAAGAAGACTTACAGGAGTTATGCCACATCAAATGAGCTGACGTTATGACATGCTGACACTAATGTTCAACAAAGCACATTTATTACTGAATTTAGAGGCTAGTCACATACCTCCAAGGCTTTTTTATTACTACTATTTCTTCTTGGGCCTGCCTATCTTGAGATTTTCAAGAAAGGCAGCACTTCAGCTTTATTCCTGAGAATTAAGCTGACATGGGCACCTTGTGCATATTCTCTTATCTCAGTTCTCCAACGTGGCTGATAAATCATACATGGGTTTGTGATTATTTCAGTACCTGCCTCTGAAGTAGAATTCAAAGTATTCTGGATTCAGATTCTAATATTAAAGACATTGTGAGGAAAAGCACATTGGCCCTTAGAAATTCAGCAATGTTTTTTGCTCCGCTTTGGTATCCATAAAGCGTATTTTCTACTGCCGAGGATGATCTGAGGTAGTTGAAGTGTCTAATGACAATCAGTGGGTAGCCTCTACTTGGTGCTTATCTCGGTGGAGGAATTCAGTTCAGTCCAATAACACTTCGATGAGCGCCAGCCATGTGAACAAGCCTACGGCAGATGCTGCAGGGAGCAATAGGGAGGGGCACAGTCTGAGTGAGGACATGGGGCATGCACACAAAAGACTTATCCAAGGTCAACACTGTAAGAAAGGCAGACACCAAGATCTGTCCGGGTTAAAAGGCATAATTATGCTGGACGATACAAGCCACAAAGCCTTGTCTCATGAGCAGAGTATCACCAAGGACTTATTACCACTAGGCACATGATCACTTTACATTTTTTCACTGAATAAATGAACACTCCCTCAGGGGTTAAATTGGAAGGCACAGGTCGAACAAAGCTCTGATGTAGAGTCTTGAGTTGTCTCTCTAAATTTGAGGAGGATTGGGGCTACAAGGGAGTTCACCTGAATAATGGTCTTCTTTTGTCATGGACACAACCCAGGCTCAAACCTGGCCACTGTCATGCTGGGGGATGCTTCCATGCTTTGATATATATCCCCTTCTTTGCCTCTTTCTCTCTATCTTTGGCTCTTGTTATCTGCAGAAGTCAGCTCAGAGCTGTGAAGCTCTGGTAACAACAACAATAACAGCAAAAGATGGGGGAGATTAGGGCAATTGACGGAGCTGGGCAGAAGGTGACTCAGGTGGAGGGCAGGTCATTTGTTAAATCACAGAGGCCAGAAGACTTAGGCCAAGCTTGGCTATCATAAGTAGTATGTATATGGGAGTCACAGAAAAGTTAGTACTCGTTGGTGTCAAGCTATGGTACACTTGTCTATGGTATTAGGGGGTTTGAATTTAATTTGTAGGACTGAAGAAACATTAATAAACATTATTGTGAGCAGGCACTTGGCATGTTCTGGTGTGGTAGTGATATGCAAAACATCACCACCACACCCAAAATTTGGCATCGTGCGAAGATTATAGCAGTTTTGAAACCAAAGAAAGACCCAACACTGGCCGCCAGCTATAGACCAATTTCTCTCCTCTCCGTGTGTTACAAACTCCTTGAGAGGCTGCTTCTGTCACGAATTTCTCCTCTTACAGAGAAATTCCTATCACCCGCCCAAGCCGGTTTCTGCCCAGGAAGATCTACCTGCGAACAAGCCCTGGCCCTCTCAACTTACATTGAAAATGGATTCCAGAAGAATTTAAAGACGGGTGCTGTCTTTGTTGATCTCACAGCAGCCTACGACACGGTCTGGCACCATGGTCTCCTAGTTAAGATCTCAAGATGCCTGCCTCCATGGGTGGCCAACACTATATCGTTTCTTCTCCGAAACAGAAGATTCCGGGTGCATCTGGGTGACAAGTCTAGCAGATGGAGACTTGTCTCAAGTGGCCTCCCCCAGGGCTCTGTTCTGGCTCCTACGCTATTTAATATTTACATCAATGACCTCCCAGAAACTTCTTCAAGGAAGTTCATCTACGCCAATGACATCTGCTGTGCAACTCAGGCATCCAAGTTCGACATCCTCGAGGAAACACTCACGAAAGACATGTCTCTGATATCTGATTACTGTAAAAAATGGCGACTAATCCCTAGCACTGCAAAAATGGTATCATCTATCTTCCATCTACACCATGCCTCGGCCTCGCATGAGCTTAATATGCAGCTTGGCGATACGAGAATCCAGCATGAAGTCCAGCCAGTCTACCTTGGCGTTACTCTCGATCGCACTCTGTCATTTCACGAACATCTCATAAAAACTGCAGCAAAGGTGGGCGCGAGGAATAACATCATTGCAAGACTGGCCAGCTTCTCATGGGGTGCGAGCGCTTCCACACTACGATCATCATCTCTGGCATTATGCTATTCCACTGCAGAATACTGTGCCCCAGTATGGTTGCGTAGCCCCCATGTCCACTTGGTCGATTCCAAATTATATTCCTCCATGAGGATAATTTCTGGAACCATCCATTCCACCCTGGTTCCATGGCTGCCAGTTCTTAGCAACATTGCCTTGCCAGATATTCGTCGGGATGCGGCATCATCTAAGTTCATTTCCCACGTCTATGCTCAACCAGATCTGTCAATATACGCGGATATCTTTGCCCACCCTGTTCAAAGCTTGACGTCCCATCATCCAATCTGGTCCCCTATGCCTACACTGAACTTCTCTGTTCCAGACTCTTGGAAACAGAGTTGGCAGTCAGCTGAGGTAAAGAACAATCACGTCATCACAGACCCCTGCAAGCGTCAACCAGGCTTTGACCTAGCACGTTATGATTGGGCCCTCCTCAATCGCTATCGAACAGGCCATGACCGGTGCACGGCTATGTTGCATCGCTGGGGAGCCAGAGATGATCCAAACTGCCCCTGCGGCTACAGACAGACTATGACCCACATAGTCAACGACTGCCACCTCTCCAGATTCAAAGGAGGTCTCGAAACTTTACATCAGGCTCAACCTGATGCTGTTGACTGGCTATGGAGGAAGGGCAAACGCTAGAAGAAGAAGAAGAACCACCACACCAGAACCTTTGGCATACATTGGGATTACTTGGCCTGAGGTCTCCCGCACACACAACCGCACTGCTCTGGGTTACATTTTTATTCAGGGGTAGGGGGGAGATACTACCTTGACAGAGTATCTCCCATACCATAGCACCTCCCATGTGGCCCTCAGGCTTGAATCAGGGCATGCACATGGCAAGTCCTGAATCTCCCTGGAGAGCTATCTCTCCAGTCCCTGGTATTTTAGTTACACGGATTTCTATATCTCACCAAAGATAATTGAGCTGGGCAAATCCATCTGTATTTTACCAAGTTCTCAATGTAATATCCAACCAAAGTGTCCACAGAATCCCAGTCAACCCACCTGGAGTTACATCTGCTAGCAGGGCATGAGAAAAAGAGATGAGAAGAGAGGGAGGGACAATATTTCAACCTTCTGTGGGACAATCTGCAAAGAAAGGTTAAAAGAAAGAATTCTGAGACCAGGATAGTTTACAGATAGCCCTGTAGGAGAGTCCTTGAGGCCAAACTTGAAATCAGGAGTCAAGAAAATAACTGTTGAGAGGAAAACCAGAATTTATGAGGGTCTGCAGACAAGGGTCCAACATGGGCAGGCATCAGGACAAGCGCAAAGGCAGGAAGTGGGGCTCCCTGGCCTCAAGAAGACCTCAGGAAGAAGCTTCTCTGTGAGCAAGTGAGAACATCAGTCATTTTCCCATAACCACACTTTTATTTGTATCTGCACCTGAGTGGAATTTTGGGTGCTAGCTCATATGTGCTTATATAAAGTATAAGTACTAGAGATAGTAAGAGTTTTCAAATTCCAGTAATTTTATGTCTAACTGAAAAGTCTGCAACTACAACAGTATAAAAAGACAACTTTATTTTAACAGAATTCAAAACTGAAGAATTAACAGCAGCACTGTTGTAAAGACAGAATGTTTTTTTTTGTACATGTAATAAAGGCAACTGAAAACACAACTAGAAAAATTAAGAGCCTCAAAGATTTATTAAGTTAGAAATAGATTCTAAACAGTATGTTTAAAAGTTTATTGTAGGGAAAGATATAAAACTTGTGAATATTCTACATAAACATTTTTATTTTATTTCAATTTGTTTCCTTTAAAATAACAAAGATTTATTTAGGGACTGATGGCCAAGTAGTTTGGCTTTGAAAAATGGGGACCTGGGTAATATAAAATAATGACAATAACATTCTGCAGGGAATCAAAAGACTGAATGACAGTATAAATAACAACAACTACAGCAACAATACTGCACTTAATTTAGTGATCTTTATGTAACAGATCCTATACTAAGTGCTTTACATGCACAGACAGCTTGCTTATGTTCAAACGACTCCTAAGTGTGGAATGGTAGTATAACTCAAATCTAAACAAATGCCTCTAACCAACACTTTCTGACTTTACCAGCTGTTTTATCTTGCTTTACATACGACTCTAGCTTAATCCTCACAAAAAACATAAGATTCATTATTATTATTTTATTACTGCTTCATAGATGAGATCAGCAAGGCACAGGAACCATGATAGTTCCCTTCCAGGATTGTGGGGACATGGTGGGTTGAGCCTGGTTGGAACCCCAGATACCTCTCTGTAAGGATGGAAGGCGTTCACCTGTAAGCCTCCCCACCTCTCCCTGACCTCCATCTTGTAGACCCAGAGGCCATAACCCTTCCCCCTCCACCTGGTCTGGATAAACCTGATTTACTCAATGGAATGTGGATAAACCCGAAGAGTCCCTTCCTCATTCTTAAGTCCCAGGCCCCAGGTAAGGGGAAATCAAGAGCCAGAGTCAATAATAGGAAGCTAGAGTCTGAAGTATCTGATTGGTTCTTGCCTGTCAAACTTTTGCCCCTATTTGGCTTGTTGCCCCAGCACCTGCCTCAGCACCTGGCTTCTTTTTACCCCATATAAACCCTGCCTTTTTCTTCAATAAACGCACTATCCCCTGCTGTAGTTTCCAGAGTCCTAACTCTGTGTGCTCACCCCCACGATGGCCTGTTCTCCTCCTCTATGACACCTTTCTGGTGGCCAACGGAGTAGTGGACATGGGGTGGACAGGGCAGGCCTTCCAGAGCTTGCCCCACAGAGGATATACAGTTTATAAGCAGAGAGATTGCAACTGCAAAAATACTTGGATTCAAAGTCTGCCTCTCAGTCTAGGGGTGTACTCCCAGGCTCCTCCTCTCACTTTAGTCCTTGGGGATAGTTTTGCTAATATTGTGCTGAAATATTGATGCCGCAACTCTACAGAATTATAGCAATTGTATTGGATGATTAGTTTGTAATTTATATAGAACATGAGAGGCAAAATAGATAAAAATTTAACAAAATTGTTGGCTAAGTGAACTAAATATCAGACTCATGGACCGAGACGCACAGTTAACCAGTGGAGTTAGTTGGAGTCAAGAATAGTGGAGTTCCAAGTTATAGCAAACACAGCATGAATCAGTGATAGCACCTTGCTTCTAACCTCTCAACTATAACAATGGCAACATGCCTAATGCCAACTTAGGGAATAATAAGACCTTTTCATGACTGATCAGCAGAATCTGGAGTGCTGCATTTTGTCCTAGGCTGATATCAAAGCTTAGTATGCTAGAAACAGAGATTTAAAATGTTCATGTTATATAGTAGTAGTTGAAAAACAGAGTATTTAGCCCAGGAAGGGAAGGGACACAGTGGGAAAGGTTATAGCTGCTTTTATGTGTCTGAAGAACTTTGAAGGAGAACATTTCATTGTTCTGTTTATCAGAGCTAAAATAAAAATATTGTTGGGAGATAACAAAAAGTAGTGTACCAGCCTGATCTCAAAGGTCACATGCCCATCCCTAGCACCAGCATATGCCAGAGCTAAGCATTCTCTGTTCTCTCTTTGTCATGAAAATAAACACAATATTTAAAATGATTACAATTACCAGCAATATTAACAGAGATTAAATTTGTCTAGATAGAAGGAAGGTCTTTCTAGAAATTGGGATTTGGGAGAGATGAAACTGGTCAAATCACCTGAACTTTTCCTCTAACCCAGATATTGAGCAGCATTGCCTGTGGGGCTTTTTTAGACATCAACTCCAGGAGAGTACGGGGAGGAAGTGTTGCATTCTTTTAAAAGTTACCTAGGCGAATCTGGTGTTCAACTAGGATTGCAAACTATTTACTTGATGGGTGACAGTAAAAATGGCTGGTACTCTGGGCCAGGACTTATACTTCATGCTTTACACATGCAATCTCATTAAGAATCTCATCTCAGCCCTTAGCTAAATGTCAATATGGAGATTTTTATGATAACACTTTACAGATAAACTCGATCAGATTTAGCAATTTGCAAGGTTTCTTGGGTAGTAGATGTGACAAGGCTAGTCCCTTCGCCAGTTCACCAGGGTGATGGAGGTTCTTGATAAGAGGATCACTCGTCTCAAACTCAATTTGAATGAGCAGCCTTAGAGTAAATTTCCTCAACACTGCTGCTTCAGAGTTGCAAAGGCAAGTTACAATTAGTGGAATTTATAGGGGTTTCCAAATGAGAAATCTGCAATTTCTGGTATCTATTGAAATTTCTTTTTTAAATTTTTATTTATAAAATAGAGACACTGACAAGACCATAGGATAAGAGGGGTACAATTCCCACCACCAGAACTCTGTATCCTATCCCCACCCCTGATAGCTTTCCTATTCTTTAACCCTGTGGGAGTATGGACCCAGGGTCATTATGGGGTGAATTTTCTAACATATAGCTGTTAGAAACATATAACATATAGGAGTTCAGCTCAACCAGGTATGCCACTGCCCAGCCCCGCTCTTCTGAATATTTTAAAAGGAATAAGGTAGATCATATGAACTGATGTGGAGAGTTGCTGATGTTACATTTATTCAGTGGCAAGACAGTGTATAAAGATATATACAATATGACCCAACATTTGTCTAGGAATAGAAAATATACATGTGTATATACCTGTATAGTTGTACACACATTCTATACAGTCTAATTTAATCTATAGGAGACATCAACCTTTTTCCTTTCTTTTCTTTTCTTTTCTTTTTTTTTTTTTTTTTGTAGTGACAGAGGGAAAATGGGGAAGATAGAGATGAAGAGAGAAAGAAAAACATTTGCATCACTGTTTCACTACTCTTGAAGTTTTCCTTCCTGCAACTGGGGGCCAGGGGCTTGAGCCCAAATCCTTGCACATGGTGACCCCTGTGCTCTACCAGGTATGCCACTGCCCCAGCCCCAGCTCCACCAGTAATGTCAAGAGTTTCACGAGAAAAATTAATTTCAAGTCTTATTTGGCTCTTTTATTTGTTTTATAAGAATACATGGCTTAGGGGCCAGGTGGTGGTGCACCTGGTTAAGTGCACACATTACAACGCACAAGGTCCCAGGTTCAAGTCCCTGGTCCCCGCCTGTAGGAGGAAAGCTTCACAAGTGGTGAAGTAGGGCTGCAGGTGTCTGTCTTCCTCTCTATCCCCCCCCCCATTCCTCTCAATTCTCTATTCAATAAATAAAAAAAATAAAATAATACATGGTTTAAATGTATTGATAACTTTATACATAATATAATATTGCCAGATATATTAAAATGGTAATATTAATATATAGGCTTTGAGGCTATAAAAGAAAGAAGAAGTTTGAATCACAGAATTTTACTGGAATATAAAACTACTTCTTAAAATAAAAAATAAAATAAAATAAAATTTAAAAAAACCTCCGTAAAGCTGGTGGAAATATTTAGTTCTCCAGGCAAAAAAGATTTCACGGAACTATTATAGCCTAACCTGCTCAATCCACTAGAGACTGCCATGTAAATGTCTGTCAGAGTTACACTTATGAGAAGTTACACAACATCAGTATTAATTAAGATGGGTCATTCAGTACAAAGTGAGCTCATTTTACCAATATAAATTTGCAGGGATTGAATGAAGGGGTAAAGGAAAATACAAAGTGTGACCTTGAGCCACTGCCTGTGGGCACAGTCTTGTTTCATCAGTGTCTAGGAATGCAGAGTTAACTTTTAAGTTATCTTGGAGCACGCAAATTACCTTACCATTCTCTCCCCAGATGAGAAATCAAACTAATACACACCTGCCTGTCTTACACTGAAACACAAGTCTCACCTCTCACTAATGTACAGGGACCCTAGTGTGGGCTACACACTTTCATTTTAGAAAGCATGCAAACAAAAATGACAAGCAAGAGTCAACCATAGCCCATGACAGAATTGTACTAATTGGCTTGGAGAGAATTTCTTTAGGATATGTTCCTTACAGACACTAAGGTGTCATGGATGTATCCAAAGGGAAAAAAGTGGTTAGAATGTGAATACAGTATAATGATTTGCCTTGTCTCTGCCCTATATACATACTTTGGTCTCCTTGGATTTGGGGGCTAATAAAGTTAACAGAGAAGTTTCCTGTGTAGAAAGCAAGGCAGTTAAGAAAACAGACATCAAGGTAAATATCTGGCATTTTCTTAAGTATTTCTCATCTGTATGCCAGCCACCATGCGTCATTTACATCTCCTGCGTTCATTCTGCTTTTATTGTTCTTTTCCTTTACCTTTACGGTTTTTTTTCTTTTCTTCTTTCTTTTTCCTTTCCTTCCTTCCTGTTTATCCCTATTTCTTTTTTAATAGCCACCAAGGTTTTCACTGGAACCCAGTGCCTGTACCACAAATCTACCTCTCCCAGTGACCTTTTTTTCCCCTTTAATTGCATAGAACTGAGAGAAATTGAGAGGAGAGAAAGAGAGATACCTACATACCTGCCTCACTGCTCATGAAGCTTCCCCTTTGCATGTGGAGAGCAGGGCCCTGAACTCAGTTCCTTGTGCACGGTAGTGTGTGTGCTCAACTGGGTACACAACTGCCCAGTCCCCTATCCCTATTTTTACCCTTTAATAGAACTGAAGTCTTTTTTTAAAAATCAGCGATTTATAAAATTATAATAGTGGGAGGGAGGTAAGATGGCGGCAGCCTGAGAAATCGCTGACAGCGAGTGCTCTGATAGCATCGTCGGCAACGGTAGGATTTTCTGCCTTTAGCAGGCCAGTCAATAAGGGGGGAGCACCAAAGAAGTGATTACAGTTTAATTTGGGTTAACAATTAGAGCAAAGGTGACACGGACTAGCGGGGCTCCAGAATTCCCAGGCGGCGCCAGGCAAGGCGAGTGCGCCGGGCATTGTCCTCCGCCCGCCCGGGAAGGCGGCTCCTCCGCCGGTTGCAGAGCCCGGCGGGCAGAGGACCCAGAGAGAGCACTTTAGCTCGGGGGCTGCCTCTTGGGAGTCGCGAGGGTCCACCGCGACCCTGAGGGTGGATCCAAAGACTTCTTGAGTATAGCTCTCATTGGATCAAAGGACTTGGAGCTAGTTTTCATTTTTGAGAAATCCTTTAAAAAAGTCTGGAGGGCGGGGTTTCCCGGAAGATGGCGCCCGGAGAAGCTGCCAGCCTTTGAGCTCCGGACACATCTCGTGTAAACAATAGGATTTTCTGCCTTTAGCAGGCCAGCCAATAAGGGGCCATAACGGTCATACCAAGGATGTGTCTATAACTTAATTTGGGTTAAGAATTAGAGTAGGGGGAAAAAATTCTTTTTTCTTCCTTTTAATTTTCAAGCATACATCCTTCCCGCCGCCCCCCCCCCCCGCCCCCATAAGCAGTGCCTGGGACCAGCTACTAGCAGGATAGCCCATACCACCAAACAGGGTTTTTTTTTTTTTTTTTTTTTTTAATTCACTGATACACATTTGGGAAGTTCCTCGCACTGCTCTTTAATTACAACTCTTCTTCTTATCTTCTCCCTTTTCTCTCTCTTATCTCTCTCTATCTCTCTCTCTCTTTTTTTTTTTTTTTGTTAATCTTGTCATACACTTCTTTCTTCTTTGCCTTTCTGAATTTGTGAATTACTTTGGGGAAGAAATCTGACCCAGAGTGGACTCTCTACGTGTGTATCTCTGCTCTAGTTCCCTTTACACTCTTGTTACCCTTAGAATATACACTGGATAGTAGATTTGCATAACTGTCTATTCTTGCTATCCTCTCTTCCTTTTCTCTTTCTTCACTGGGATTTGGTTACTATTTTTTCACGGACTGGAGAAATTGTTTGGCTAACTGGTAACGATTAAACTCCTTCAATACTTACTTCAGTTGCTACTGTTATTCCGGAGGTTGGTGAGTGCAATTGTCATAAAGGTATTTAGTACAGTGTTACTTGTGCTCAAAACACAACAACTGAGGAACAACAGAGCATTAAAAAAAAAAAAGAAACACATAAATTAAAAAAAAAATGGGTAGATTAAAAACAAATAAAACTGCTACCCCAATGAATGAAGACAAGAGCCCAGAAGAAACCACAAATCAGTCAGAAGTAACCATAGATAAGAAAAGTATGCAGGCAATAATAAACTTATTAATCACAGAAATGAAAACAACATTGGAGGAAAGAAATGGCAGTATTAGGGAAACAACAGTTGAGACCCCCAAGGAAAATACTGATTATCTTGAGACAATTAGAGAACTGAAAGCTGAAATAGCTGTAATGAAGAAAGAAGCTGAGGCAAGGGAAAGCAGACTAACAGAAGCAGAAAACAGAATTAGTCAGACAGAGGATGAGTTAGAGAAAACTAAGAAAGAGGTGAAAGAGCTTAAAAAGAGATTGAGAGACACTGAAAACAACAACAGAGACATATGGGATGATCTCAAAAGAAGTAACATTCGTATAATTGGCCTGCCAGAGGAAGAAAGAGAGGAAGGGGAAGCAAACATCCTAGAGGAAATAATACAAGAAAATTTCCCAGACCTGAATAACAGAAAGGATATCAAGGTGCAAGAGGCCCAGAGAGTACCAAACAGAATCAACCCAGACCTGAAAACACCAAGACACATCATAGTCACAATGAGAAGAAGTAAGGATAAAGAAAGGATCCTAAAGGCTGCAAGAGAGAAACAAAAAGTCACATACAGGGGAAAACCCATAAGACTTTCTGCAGATTTTTCAACTCAAACTCTAAAAGCCAGAAGGGAGTGGCAAGATATCTATCGAGCCCTGAATGAAAAAGGGTTTCAACCAAGGATTATGTATCCTGCTAGACTTTCATTCAAGCTAGATGGAGGGATCAAAACCTTCTTAGACAAACAACAGTTAAAGGAGGCAACTATCACCAAGCCGGCCCTGAAAGAGGTACTAAAAGACCTCTTATAAACAAGAACATCACTATAATACTTGTAATATATCAGAGTAAACAAATTGTTTTTTAGAACAATGGCACTACAATACATTAAATCCATAATATCAATAAATGTCAATGGCTTAAACTCACCCATCAAAAGGCACAGGGTGGGGGGATGGATCAGAAAACATAACCCAACCATATGCTGCTTGCAAGAATCACATCTGTCACAATAAGATAAACACAGACTTAAAGTGAAAGGATGGAAAACTATCATACAGGCTAACGGTCCACAAAAAAGGGCAGGAACAGCCATTCTCATCTCAGACACGATAGATTTTAAATTGAATAAAGTAATAAAAGATAGGCAAGGACATTACATAATGATTAGAGGATCAATCAGCCAAGAAGACTTAACAATTATTAACATCTATGCACCCAACGAGGGACCATCTAAATACATTAAACACCTATTGAAAGAATTTCAAAAATACATCAATAGTAATACAATAATAGTGGGAGACTTCAATACCCCACTCTCACACTTAGACAGATCAACAAAGCAGAGAACCAATAAAGATACAAGAGAATTGAATGAAGAGATTGACAGACTAGACCTCTTGGATATTTTCAGACTCCTCCACCCCAAAAAACTGGAATACACCTTCTTTTCAAATCCACACAACACATACTCAAGGATAGACCACATGTTAGGCCACAAAGACAGCATCAATAAATTCAAGAGCATTGAAATCATCCCAAGTATCTTCTCAGACCACAGTGGAGTAAAACTAACTTTTAACAACAAACGGAAAATTATTAAAAGACATAGAATTTGGAAACTAAACAACATGCTCCTTAAGAACCACTGGGTCAGACACTCACTCAAACAGGAAATTCAAATGTTCCTGGAAACTAATGAAAATGAAGACACAACCTATCAAAATATTTGGGACACAGCTAAAGCAGTACTGAGAGGGAAACTTATAGCTATACAATCACATATTAAACACCAAGAAGAAGCCCAAATGAACGAACTTACTACACACCTCAAGGACTTAGAGGAAGAGGAACAAAGGAACCCTAAGGCAACCAGAAGGACAGAAATCACTAAAGTTAGAGCAGAAATAAACAACATCGAAAATAAAAGAACCATACAAAAGATCAATGAAGCCAAATGTTGGTTCTTTGAAAGATTAAACAAAATTGACAAACCCCTAGCCAGACTCACCAAACAAAAAAGAGAGAAGACTCAAATTAATAGAATTGTAAACGATACAGGAGATATCACAACTGACACCACAGAAATCCAGAGAATTCTGCGAAACTTCTATAAAGAAATATATGCCACCAAGCTAGAGAATCTGGAAGAAATGGAACAATTCCTAGAAACCTATGCACTTCCAAAACTGAACCAAGAAGAACTACAAAATCTAAATGCACCAATCACAGACAAAGAAATTGAAACCGTTATTAAGAATCTCCCCAACAACAAAAGTCCTGGACCAGATGGCTTCACAAACGAATTCTACAAAACTTTCAGGAAACAGTTAATACCCATACTTCTTAAGCTATTCCATAAGATTGAAGAAACAGGAATACTCCCTTCCACCTTTTATGAAGCCAACATCACCCTGATACCAAAAGCTGATAGGGACAGAACAAAAAAGGAAAACTACAGACCAATATCTCTGATGAACATAGATGCCAAAATATTAAACAAGATCTTGGCCAACCGGATACAGCAACACATCAAAAAGATTGTTCATCATGACCAAGTGGGATTCATCCCAGGAATGCAAGGCTGGTTCAACATCCGTAAATCAATCAATGTCATTCATCACATCAATAAAAGCAAAGCCAAAAACCACATGATTATCTCAATAGATGCAGAGAAAGCCTTTGACAAAATCCAACACCCATTCATGCTCAAAACTCTACAAAAAATGGGAATAGATGGGAAATTCCTCAAGATAGTGGAGTCTATATATAGCAAACCTACAGCCAACATCATACTCAATGGAGAGAAGCTGAAAGCATTCCCCCTCAGATCAGGGACTAGACAGGGCTGCCCACTGTCACCGTTACTCTTCAACATAGTATTGGAAGTTCTTGCCATAGCAATCAGGCAAGAGAAAGAAATCAAAGGAATACAGATTGGAAGGGAAGAAGTCAAGCTCTCACTATTTGCAGATGATATGATAGTATACATAGAAAGACCTAAAGAATCCAGTAGAAAATTACTGGAAGTTGTTAGGCAATATAGCAAGGTATCAGGCTACAAAATCAATGTACAAAAATCAGTGGCATTTCTTTATGCAAACACTAAATCTGAAGAAGAAGACATCCAGAAATCACTCCCATTTACTGTTTCAGCAAAATCAATCAAATACCTAGGAATAAAGTTGACCAAAGAAGTGAAAGACTTGTATGCTGAAAACTATGAGTCGCTACTCAAGGAGATAGAAACAGATACCAAGAAATGGAAAGATATCCCATGCTCATGGATTGGAAGAATAAATATCATCAAAATGAACATTCTCCCCAGAGCCATATACAAATTTAATGCAATACCCATCAAAGTTCCACCAAGCTTCTTTAAGAGAATAGAACAAACACTACAATCATTTATCTGGAACCTGAAAACACCTAGAATTGCCAAAACCATCTTAAGGAAAAGAAACAGAAATGGAGGCATCACACTCCCAGACCTTAAACTATATTATAAAGCCATCATCATCAAAACAGCATGGTACTGGAACAAAAATAGGCACACAGACCAGTGGAACAGAATTGAAAGCCCAGAAGTAAATCCCAACACCTATGGACATCTAATCTTTGATAAGGGGGCCCAAAGGATTAAATGGAAGAAGGAGGCTCTCTTCAATAAATGGTGCTGGGAAAACTGGGTTGAAACATGCAGAAGAATGAAATTGAACCACTTTATCTCACCAGAAACAAAAATCAACTCCAAATGGATCAAAGACCTAGATGTCAGACCAGAAACAATCAAATACTTAGAGGAAAACATTGGTAAAACACTTTCCCATCTACACCTCAAGGACATCTTTGACGAATCAAACCCAATTGCAAGGAAGACCAAAGCAGAAACAAACCAATGGGACTACATCAAATTGAAAAGCTTCTGCACATCCAAAGAAACTATTAAACAAACAGAGAGACCCCTCACAGAATGGGAGAAGATCTTCACATGCCAGACATCAGACAAGAAACTAATCACCAAAATATATAAAGAGCTCAGCAAACTTAGCCGCAAAAAAGCAAATGACCCCATCCAAAAATGGGCAGAGGAAATGAACAAAACATTCACCACAGAGGAGATCCAAAAGGCTAACAAACATATGAAAAACTGCTCTAGGTCACTGATTGTCAGAGAAATGCAAATTAAGACAACACTAAGATACCACCTCACTCCTGCAAGAATGGCATACATCAAAAAGGACAGCAGCAACAAATGCTGGAGAGGATGTGGGGACAGAGGAACCCTTTTACATTGCTGGTGGGAATGTAAATTGGTACAGCCTCTGTGGAGAGCAGTCTGGAAAACTCTCAGAAGGCTAGACATGGACCTTCCATATGACCCAATAATTCCTCTCCTGGGGTTATACCCCAAGGACTCCATAACACCTAACCAAAAAGAGGTGTGTACTCCTATGTTCATAGCAGCACAATTCATAATAGCTAAAACCTGGAAGCAACCCAGGTGCCCAACAACAGATGAATGGCTGAGAAAGCTGTGGTATATATACACAATGGAATACTATGCAGCTATCAAGAACAATGAACCCACCTTCTCTGACCCATCTTGGACAGAGCTAGAAGGAATTATGTTAAGTGAACTAAGTCAGAAAGTTAAAGATGAGTATGGGATGATCCCACTCATCAACAGAAGCTGACTTAGAAGATCTGAAAGGGAAACTAAAAGCAGGACCTGATCAAATTGTAAGTAGGGCACCAAAGTAAAAACCCAGTGGTGAGCGATAGACATGTAGCTTCCTGGGCCAGTGGGGGGTGGGAGTGGGCGGGAGGGATGGGTCACGGTCCTTTGGTGATGGGAATGGTGTTTATGTACACTCCTAGCAAAATGTAGACATATAAATCAGTAGTTAATTAATATGAGAGGGGGAAGTCAATTGTATGTCTCAAAGGTTCTCAAAAGACAAACTTGAATCTTTTAAATAGATAGGCTACATATTTGATATGCGGACTCTCTCAAAAGCCTAGACCAAGTAGATTAGAAGCTTCCAATAGCACAGCTATATACAAGATACTGGGTACTGTACAGCAAACCATAACAAAGGGACTTTTCAAAGTTAACCCTATTAACAAATAATGTGATGATAATATTAACTATTGATTGTCTTTTTGAACCCTAAGACAGCAGGAACCTCACATCTTCACTATAGAGCCCCTACTTCCCTCAGTCCTGGCACCCTTGGATAGGGCCCACTTTCCCGTATGCATCTCCCAATCCAAACCAAATAATATTGCATCCGCCGATCACAACCTAACCAAAGCAACGATTGCCATCTCAACATGCTTCACCTCAGACTGTATCCAGAGACTTCACATGTGGAATGACAACCCTTCAGCTTCATTACTCGGGTGAGACCTTTCCTTTAATAGTACACTCTAATTTCATCTCAGGTAGTTCACTTTCTAACAAAGTCCCATAACCTAGACATACAACACTTTCTGTGAGAGAGAGCTTATGTTCACACGTATCCATAAACTACTGCAAAATATATACCTGAAAGCAGGATTACACTAGAGTTTGCAGTGAGTACCTCCCTAACACTTCCTCTCCACTATTCCAAACTTGGGATCCATGATTGCTCAACAAATTGTTTGGCTTTGTATGTTAACTCTCTTTTCAATCACCAGGTTCCAGATGCCACCAGGATGCTGACTAGGCTTCCCTGGATTGAAGACCCCACCAATGTGTCCTGGAGCTCAGATTCCCCAGAGACACACCTTACTAGGGAAAGAGAGAGGCAGACTGGGAGTATGGACCGACCAGTCAACGCCCATGTTCAGCGGGGAAGCAATTACAGAAGCCAGACCCTCTACCTTCTGCAACCCTCAACGACCCTGGGTCCATGCTCCCAGAGGGCTAGAGAATGGGAAGGCTATCATGGGAGAGGGTGGGTTATGGGGATTGGGTGGTGGGAATTGTGTGGAGTTGTACCCCTCCTACCTTATGCCTTTGTTCACTAATCCTTTCTTAAATAAAAAATTAAAAAAAAAAATTATAATAGTGGTATAATTCTATTCCATTCATGTGTCCACACCCCCTCCAGCATATGCTGCCATAGTTCTCCAAAGGTCATAGATAAGGGTTGGCTATTAAAAATATATATATTTCTCTTTTTTGCCCATTTTTATTCATATCTACAGCCCTGCCTGCCTTCACTTCCTTTCTAAGTCATACCTGTACCTGCTACTACTTCTGAGAAGAATATCCTTTCTTTTTCTTCTTTCTTCTCAAATAAGAGAAGCAGGGCCTGACTTCCTCTGGTGTTTTCCAGGTTCTTTTCCCTTTCAGTAATGATATAAACAAAAACTATTCCCGGTGACAAACATTCTGGGCCCTGGTGGAACTAGGGTCCAGAGCCCTCTGGTCATCTTCCCCTAACATTTTGCCCCTCTGAGATTATGAACCAAAATTGTTTTTGGTATGCACAAGGAAGGAATTCTGGCTTCTGTAAGTGCTTCTCCAGTGGGTGTTGGAGGATGAAAGCTCATCTCCATTGTCTATGTTAGGAAAATGTTGATGCATAACTAACTCACACTTCATAGTTTGAAGAATCAGTCTGAAATTTCCCTTGCGGTATTTTGAGAGTGCCTCCTTTCCTCTTAAAGTGTCCCTTACTGTTCTTCCCATTCCTTTCCATGACTTTCCTGCGCCCTGACCCATGAAATCTTACACATGCAAGGCCCTGGCAACACAAAAGAAAACAATTAACAAAGAAACAGAGAAAGCCTTGATGCACTTAAGTTTCCACTTAAACGTAAAGCATCTGAGTCAAGAAGCAGTACAGTTAGTCTCTGTACTTCTGGGCTTCAAAACTTGTAGAATTCTGGATTCCACACACTTTGCCAACGAAGAAATGCTACAGCACTTGGCCCTTGAGTGACACTTGTGCACAAGACCCTCCCTACAGCTACACAGAAGGTCTTTTGACCACAGGCTGGGGAGGACTGAAGGGCTTGCTTACTGTGGCACTGCTGGGAACAATACCTGGAGAGGCCGGTGGGTGGGTCAGGACCAGGCATTGAGATGCAGTGGGCTGGTGCAGGGCCATTTCTCTGGCTCCACATTCAGAAGGCAGCAGCCAGGTCGTGGTGGGTGGGGGAGGAGGGATAGGTTCCATTTCAAGACACAGCCCAGCTCTCTGGTGTCCTCTAGGCTCACGAGATCGCCATGGGAGCCGGAAATTGGCAGCCGCCCATCACTTGGCGGGCCAGTAGGTCAGCCAAGTGGAAGTGAGCAGCAGGCTGTGCGCTTTACACAGAGGTCCAGACTGTCATCAGTGCCTCCACCTGTGCAAGCACG
Organism: Erinaceus europaeus; assembly: GCF_950295315.1. NCBI lineage: Eukaryota > Metazoa > Chordata > Mammalia > Eulipotyphla > Erinaceidae > Erinaceus > Erinaceus europaeus. Next base: position 105,187,376 of record NC_080168.1, on the reverse strand, counting down.
CCCTCCCGTGTCCACAGCCCGGCTGTGTTTATCGTCCAGGGTCCCCAAACAAGTGCGGAGACCGGCGTTCTGCAGTGCCTTTCGGACAGCAGCCCCTTCACAGGAGCTACTTCAGCAGCACAAAGTTCCAGTCAAGTCTCTCTCTCTCTCGAGATAGCCCTCCCCAGGCCTTTTCCAAAGGTCACACCTGCGGTTTCAACTGCAGCGTCTGCATCACAGAGGATAAGACACAGCCACGTTGCTGGTACTGGGGCCAGAGGTGGGCAGGTCTGCACCTGATCTGGTGCTTAAAGCACGTGCTTAAAGCACCAGGCTGCAGCGACCTCTCCCACAGGACAGCGGCCTGCAGGATCATGCAGGGGCAGCTCATGTGCTCGTCCGGCTCAGCTCCCCTGGACCTGATCCAGGCTGCGGCCTAGCAGGAGAAGGGCGAGCAGCTGACAGGGCGGCCATGTTGGAGCACAAAGTGAGGCCTGGGGTGCCACTCGAGACCTGCAGTTGCAGGCCGACCACCTCCCCAAAGGCCAAGGAGCCCGCAGCCTCCCTCTCGTCTCGACCAGTTCCTCTGCCTCCTCTACCTCAATACTATCCCATGGGGCCACCATGCCTCTCAGTACAGGTAAGGTCAAGTTCATGTTTACTTTATCCATCTTTTTGTTGTTTAATTTATGACCATCTGGCATTAAGGGTTCATATCAATAAAAAAAACCCATTAATTTATAAATTGCCATGTAAAATGGGAGGATTCTGAGGTTCAGAAATGTATTGTTTCAGTTCTCATTACTCTTTACGCAAAGATTTGTTTGTTCTGCATTGGTTGTTTCCACCATTCGTCATGCCGTATGGAACCAATTAATAACAAATGCTGAGGCACCACTGTGCCAGTGAAAATATGGCCACTTTTGAAAACTCCCACAGCTTCTCATGATATCCTAGTGTCTTGGTATGAAATCACCTCTCCTTTATCTGTAGACTGTTGTTACACATCCTGTGAGACTAATCTGTGGTCTTTTTCTCTATTATACGTAGCTAGCTTTCCTAACCTCTGATTCTCTTATATTAAATGTAACACTCCATATTATAAAGCAATTACTATTCAACACATATATAATTTACCTTGCACAACTTTATTTACCCACCAGTATTTATAATCTTATAAACAAAAGATTGACATGATGTCTTCAAATTTTAGCATGACTGACACAGAGGACACATAGAAAAGCTTTGTTAAGGGGGGCAGGTGGTGCCGCACCTGGTTAAGTGAACTTAGGGACCTGAGTTCGAGCCCCTGTTCCCCATCTGTAAGGGGGGAAGCTTCAAGAGCAGTGAAGCAGGTCCACAGATGTCTCTGTTTCTCTCTCTCTTGTCTCCTCTCATTCCAGTTTCTCTCTGTCATAGCAAATAAAATGGGGGAGGGGGTAATGGCCACCAGGAGCCATGGATTCCTGGTGCCAGCACCAAGCTCCAGTGATAACCCTGGAAGCAAAAAACTATATATAACAGTAAGCTTTCTTAAATGATGAGAGGATGAATGAATATGTGAATACATGCATAAATGAGAAGATAATTATGTTACCACTAGATATGCAAATACATTTTTTAAAAAACATAAGCAGAGAGAGTCGGGCGGTGGCGCAGTGGGTTAAGCGCACGTGGCGCAAAGTGCAGGGACTGGCATAAGGATCCCAGTTCGAGCCCCCGGCTCCCCACCTGCAGGGGAGTCGCTTCACGGGCGGTGAAGCAGGTCTGCAGGTGTCTATCTTTCTCTCCCCTCTCTCTCTGTCTTCCCTTCCTCTCTCCATTTCTCTCTGTCCTATCCAACAACAAAGCAACGTCAACAATGGCAATAATAACCGCAACTAGGCTGCAACAACTAGGGCAACCAAAAGGGGGAAAAATGGCCTCCAGGAGCGGTGGATTCATGGTGCAGGCACCGAGCCCAGCAATAACCCTGGAGGAAAAAAAACATAAGCAGAAAAGCTATATTTTTAAGAGAATGGATGATGATGGTTTTTAAGTGCAGTAGTTAGAGACAATTCTATAATGCAAGAGTCTGGATCTAAATTGGATTTCAAAGGTGAGATATTAGTTTGTTATATTAATTTGACTTTGCTACTACATTGATCAATCATATCATTCACAAAATTGCTTTCCTAAGCATAGAAAGTTTCAGAAGTTGCAAAACTTCATTAATACATAGTGTATTGAGTGTACTGACCTACCTGTAATTGATACTCCAGAAAACTTTTATGATGAAAAAAAAAGAAAAGAAACTCTAAAGCCCAGTAGAAGTAAACTTAAAATTTAGCTTGAAAGTAAATCGACCTCGAGCATCTGTTTGATATTAGCAAACTTAGATACTAACAAATATTTTCAAGAGGAAAAAAGATGTTTAAATATTTTTTTCTCAAATACAAAATAAAGATTTATTTATCTATTTCATGAGAATGAGGGAGAGAGCACTGCTCAGATCTGGTTTATGATGGTGCTGGGATTAATACTTAGAGGCCTCAGGTATGCAAGTTTGGTACACTACCTCCTCTCTATCTGCCCAGCTTCAGGCTTTATTTTTTGACCAGACGGTTGTATGATTTTACATTTTTCGTCTGAAGAAATATCAACATTATGGTTTATTCAGGGATTGAAACTAATGTTAAACTATATGGTCAGAATCTAAATAACATGACACCTTCAAATGTCATAAGACCTTCTTCTTTCATCTCATTAAAATTTTTCATTTAGAAAATAACTGTAATTCTTCACTTCTGTAGCTCAGAATTGTGTGATAGATTCTGGAGAGGAAAGATATAACTTACAGCAATGCATCTTTATTTTAATTGGTATTTCTATACACACTTAGAAATGTCAGAAACAGGCATAGAGTCAGACATAACAGTGAAATTCAGATTAGAGTGATTGTCCAGTTAATTTGTATTTATCTGGAAGAATGCTTCCTAAATCTCAAAGCTGTCAGATTTAACTAACATCTGCTTGACTGACATTTTCATGAATGTTCTTCTTCATCTATGATATAGCTATTGTGTGGCTGGTTTTGAAACAACCTCGTCTGATCAAATGGAGATGGCAGGTATAAAGGGCAGTCGTAGAGGACTGCATCATCCATCCCTAGCTAGACCTTACATGCGCTGCTTCAGTTTGTGGAACACTGTTGAGCTAGCTTTTGTGGGACAATTCACCTGTTATTTTCACTACTTAAGCAGGTAATACTGAAGCACAGCTCCCACAGTATTTATATAATTCTGCTACTGAAAAATGCTGTAGCTGACATGAGGATTAGAGCTGATGAACCCATTAAGTGGGGAGAAATGGGGTTGGATTATTGTGCTTTTGATATGTGGTATCATGTTTGAAATATGCCACCTTGCATTTCCCTATAGCATCGAAAATTCACTGGGCATATCAAAGGGAAAACGAAGGACAGTTAAAAAATTGGGAATGGGAATGGGGTAGGCACACCTGGTTGAGTGCACATGTTACCATATACAAGGACTCCATGTTCAACCCTCAATAGAGCATTTTGTATAGAGTATTTGACAAAGACTTAAAAAAATACCTTTTAATTCTGATAATTCAGGTTTAATTTAGAATAACATTAGTCAAAGTGGAGGTGATTTAAAAAGTAGTAGACAATGGTGCATTTGAGAGGATCCAATATATGATTAATTGAAATTCTAAAAGAATAAATATTGAAACTATACTTGAAGAGATATTGGAATACTGCAAAATTCTCAGAATTGAATAAAGACATAAGTCATGAAGTTTAAAGTACATCATGATGGTAAATTACACAAGTGAAAACACAAGCAAGGCAGATACATATACAAGCTATGTCCTCTGCTCAAGGTCTTTCAAGACCAAAATGAAGGTGCTGGCCAGAGCTGAGACTTTATCTAAGGCCCAGTTCTGTGGACAGAACTCAGTTCTTTTTTTTTTTTTTGCCTCCAGGGATACTGCTGGGGCTCAGTGCCTGCACCATGAGTCCACTGCTCCTGGAGGCCATACCCCCCTTTGTTGTCCTTGTTGTTGTAGCCTTGTTGTGGTTATTATTTGCCGGGATAGCCTGAGGGTGCGTCTTCCCAAGCAAGTGCTCTCTAGGTTGGAGAGAACTCAACTGGAGCTAACCTAGGATGCTGCAGGGGAGAGGGATCAGGAAGAACTCGTGCGGGGCTAGCGTTGCAGGAGAGAGACTCTGGGACTCTCCCATCTGGAAGGCAATCCCAAGTGTGTGTTTATCAGCAGAGCAGCTCACCAATTTATACTTGCCAAGTAGGGTAGAAACAGGATGTGAAGTAGAGAGGGTGGAGTGAAAAGACAGTGGTGGAAATCAGGGTTTGTCTAGGAGAGTGGGTGGAGCCAAAAGAGAATGCAAACCAGTGAGATTAAACCAGTGCCCTGCAGGCAGGGTGGTTCTTAGGTAACTGGTTATGTAAATAGACTGCAGTTAAGTAGGGGGAAGCTGGCATAGTGCCCAACAATTATTGTTATTTATTGTTGATGTCATTCATTGTTGGATAGGATAGAGAGAAATGGAAAGAGGAGGGAAGACAGGGGGGAGAGAAAGACAGACACCTGAAGGTGGGGAGCTGGGGGCTCGAACCAGGATCCTTACGTCAGTCCTTGCGCTTTGCACCATGTGTGCGACCCCCAGACCCCAGTTCTGTATGGTTATAGAACTGAGTACTGCAGTTTCTGGTTGGTTATCAGCTGTGTGTTGTCCATGATTCTTAGAGGCTGCATTTTGCCCTGCCAACTAGTCCTGATTGTAGCCTGGCTGTTTGCTGCCTCCTTTCAACACATAATGCAGTTGCTTCTTTCAGTAAAGATCTCTTTTAAGAAGTCACTTAATTAGATAAGGCTAGTGAGGGTATTCTCCCTTTTGGTTAACTCAGTGTCAACTGGGTTTGAGACCTATATTGCAGCTTTAATTGTGAAAGTAAAAGGATCAACTACACATAGTCTGGCCCATGGCATACATTATTTTTCTTCTTTTTCACAGATTACAAATATCAGTTCTCAATGAATAGATATAATGTGCCAAGATATATTAATATATCTTAGAAGCCTCATTTAAAAAATTTCAGTAACAGCTGCTTGGAGTGGTCAACAATCTAGATATTAAAGCCTGACCACTTAGGTTCAGATCCAGCTGCATCTACCTTTCATTTTCAAGACCTTGGTAAATCATTTTATCTCTCCCTTCCTTATTTATCTTACCTGTTTAAAATAGTGACAATCATCACACCTAGTAATCCTGTGTGAAAATCAAAATTAAACAAAGTAGTGTAAAGGATGTAAAATATTACCTGGCACATAGCAAGTGTTACATAAAGCATAAACTTTTTAATGGTAGATTAGTTTTCTTTCAATGTTTATCATTATTTATTCATTTATTGGATGGAAACAGAGAGAAACTGAGGTAGAAGGGGAAGACAGAGAGAGAGAGAGAGAAACACCAGCAATACTGCTTCATTCCTCCTGAAGCTTCCCACTGCAAGTGAGGACTGGGGCTTGAACCCAGATTCTTGTGCATGGTAACTTGTGCATTCAACTAAGTGTGTCTGGCTCTTAAAACAAACTTTTATATTCAATTTATTCCTTGTTGCCTGGTTGTTATACCATGACAAGAGTGTGTACTAATGAGAAACTGCCTTTTTATAAATATAGACATGGGGGCCAGGTGGTGGCACACCTGGTTAAGTGCACATAGTACTAAGTGCAAGGACCTGCACAAGGATCTGGGTTCAAGCCTTTGGCTCCCCACTGCAAGGGGATGCCTTACAAGCTGCAAAGCAGGTCTGTAGGTGTCTTTCTCTCTCCATCTCTATCTCCCCCTCCTGTCTGTTTCTCTCTGTCTAATAAAATGGAAAAAATAGTCACTAGGATCAGTGGATTTATAAATTAAATAAATAAATAAATAAATAAATAAATAAATAAAGGCATGTTTGGGTTAGAAACATAAATCAAACAAGTAAAAGTCACAGAATGGCCCAAGAGGTGGCTTAGGTGGTTTCTGGCCTGAGTCGGCACTTGGGTTCATCTCTTGGCATTGTACATCATGGAGTGATACTCTGTTCCCTCTCTCTTTCATGAAAAAAATTAAAAAGAAGAAAGAAAGAAAGAAAGGAAGCAATGAGCTTTTTTAAAAGATAGCACTGAGAACTATAGCATTACCACATCAAAGTTGTGTCTGTGAGAAGTGGGATAATGCAGCTGTGGCAGGAGACTATATTCTGAGCTTAGTACAAAACTAAGGCAACCAAACTCCCCTAGTAAGCAATTGGTGATCTTTTTACTGGCAAAATGTAGTAACGTAACAATTTTGTGCAGGATTATTGCTTTTTTAATTATACATTTTAAATTAGTTTAAGTAAAACGCTTGAATCAAGAGCTAGCAGAATTTTTGCAAAATTCTTCAATGAATTGGAGATTGAAAATTATGATAAGACTATTGGTCTAGATGAGCATGATTAAATGCCTTTTTTTAATTTCTGACTTTTGGCACTGTGCAGATGGAAGGGTGGGGGACAGTGGAAATTTGGTCATAGTTATTCCTGGGCACCACTTACTGGCTTATCATGCTCCTTAGTGGCACCATATTCAGATTTTAGGGATAATTATTGGAGGGAAAGCAGTGCCATAAATATATTTAAAACAAAAAGAAAACTTATTTTGGTAATGAAGTTGGAAGTAGCAGGTGGCATTGGAATGGTCTATTTTCTCTGTAGATCACTTTGCTTGATAGAACTCAAAGATAAAGATTCTATTAAATTTTGTGATAGGCAGGTTCAGAATTTGTATAGTCTTGGTACTAAATAATACCTGTGAGTATAAGGTTACATTATTTTTGTCTAACATGAAAATGAAAGTTTTCATATTAATGGAACTTAATTGATAAACTCTGTCTGTAAATTTAAATTTCAAAAGTCTCTTAACCCAAATTCATTTGTTAAGATAAGTGCTGATACTCCTTCTGGGTGAGTTATTAAGGAATCTATCTAATGCATTTTCAATAAAGAGCTAAAATTTAACATGCCATTTTAAAAATTACTGCAGCTAATTATGAAACCCAAACTTAGTATTTATTTTATATTGGGGCTTGCATATTAGAAGACAAACATAATCATTAAAAATTATAAAAACCATAATCATAGGTAGTTAAAGCTGTAGGTGTTTATATTTTCAAAGGAAAAGAAAATGGCTTTGAGAGTTGTACATACGTACATATTGTATAAATAAGGTGCTTACTATGTGAGGAAAGATGGAGCACTTATTTAATATGTCTGAAAGCACACAATGGGTAATGTAAAATGCATATAAAATTAAACCAAACAGGTACATTAATCAGTGCCACCAGGACAAATGGATCTAAGCTGCAAACATTTATTTAAATGACCTACGGCAGGATGGAGGAGAATGGCAGAAGATAAAAAGCACTAGGAAAAGTTTATAGGTTTTGTACTCAACAAATACCTCAGGGGCTTGGGGAAAACAATGGGAAATGAGCAGACTCATTTGGCCTTCTTTCTGACAGAGATGGAGAAAAGGGGTTGGAGGGGTGGCCGTCTTCTTAATGACCTAATTGTAAATACATTTGTTTTAGATGGCTAATCTGTTTCTATTGTGTCAGTGTGGATGACTTGGATAATTGCTGGCCCCATGCCTCTGGAGCAATCAGATGGCACATTATAAATTGGAAGGTAGCCAGATCTTGCCCAATATAGAGTTGGCTAAAACCTTTGATGACATACATGTCTGATAAATTAAATATCTCGTCAGTTAAATTTTAGCTTAACAATTTTATTGATGAACAGGTTGATTCATTTTTGAAATCACAGAAACTCTTAAGACTGAGTCAAATCAAACTCGAGAACAATTTCAGTGATTTTGGGTAAAGTCTGCTTTCTTCACATTCAAAGAATCACTGTTTTAATGTGGCTTAACAAAGAGACCTGAAGTTTGCTACCTGAGAATTATCTGGAAAAGTATGACTTTGATAAATTAAGTGTAGATCAGTAATAAATATAGCATAAATTGTGGGGTTAGTTTTCTCTAACAGCATATATAGATTCCAGACTGGGAGCAATTATTTTCTTCTATAAGGGTCTCCAAAATATCTTCCTGATGGTGTCTATTTAATCCTATTCTCATGTGACATGTGTAACTAAGCAGTTTTATTCAGCAACATAATCTCCATATTATCATGGAAACATGGGAATGTGCTCCCCTATTCAATAATTGCAGCACAGAAGAAGAATATCATATAAACAGGAAGGGGAATTTTAATTGGCAAGAAAACTAGAAATGGTTTGAGCTTGGCCTCCACCACATGAAAGGTGCTTTGTTGCTGTGGCCTCTTTCACTATCTTTTTCTCTACCTTTTTGTGTCTATCTCTATCTGAAAAAGCCACCCTGCAGTGGTGAAACTCTAATGATGAAAAAAAAAAAAGGAGGTTCTAAAACTAGAAGCAACAGAAATGGTTCTAAGAGAGGACATATTTTGATAGATCAAGAATACCTAAGGGAGAATTCTGATGAAATAAACTACATAAGGAGTGAGCTGGAAGTTTAATACGTAATTAGAACTTTGGCTGCAACAACAAGGACTGATATTTGTAACCTGATCATAGTTCTCCTAGTTCAGACAGGGACCCGAGGGAACATCTTCACAGTCCTGTTAACAAGATAGTTTCATGTTAAGAGGCACTGCCAAATTCCAGTGTCTATTGTCTCTCCATGGAGAAGCCCCAAACAGACAGAGATTTCCTACAAGGTGATAATAAGATTGAGAGTCAGGTCCTTGAGTCCTGATTTCCTCCACTTCTCATAATCTAAACATATTTTAAATTCCTCTACCAGTTTTTGGCTTCCAGCCTAATGCAGCTTCTTCCTACAGGGCCCCTGTAATTCCTGCCCTCCCACTCCATCAATACACACTGCCATCAAATTGGCTTTCTTTAGGGAGTATACATGTGTGGCAGACTGTGGGGTCATTGGGTGACCTTATTCTGTAATCTGTATTTTGGCTTCTACTATTTTCCATTCTCCTCTTCCTCCTTCTCCTCCTCCTCCTCATTCTACTCTTTCTCAGTAAAAGCATTAATCAACTCCAATTTATGGTGCTGGGGATTGAACCTAGGACCTTGTATCCTCAGGAATAAAAGTCTTATGTAACCAGTATATTATCTCTCAACCTTGGCTTTTAGTGTTCAGACCTACTGTCCTGAAAAATGAGAATTTTTCTACTTTTGCACGTTCTTATACAACATGAAACTGTGAGGTGCTCAAAAGCAAGAGCTATGTCCCCCCTTTTTTTTCAGCATTGTATTTATATCTGTAGTAGTACAGATATAAATACACTGTCATTTTAGTTTAAGCTATATATATAGATAACCATTCTATTTGGTGAAGGAATTAGAGCTTAGGAAATAGATTATCTTGCATTTCTTTAACCCACATAAAACCAGTGAAATAAAGCACTCTTAATGCCAAGAACTTAAGGAAAAGACCTTTAGGGTGGAGATAGTGGGCAAAAGAGAAAAAAATGCAAACTTCCAAGCAAAACTGTATGCTTTGAACATTTTCCTTTGGGAAAGAAATGGCCATAGAAAAGCACTTATGACTCCTATAGATACAATGATTTGAATAGTACTGGGTTTCGTTCTTTGGTTATTTGTTTAATGAGTTGTCAGATAAACTAAATTGATTCTCATGACATTTATCAAACAGAGTAATTACAAATATAAAAATAATTCCACTCTTTGTTTAGGGCTTCACCATTATTCTTTCTTTCCCCAACCCTACTTTTCACTAACTGTAGCCCTCACTGTAACACTAGAATGTGAAGTTTAGTTCTCGCTAGCTAACTTAATATTCAGTCTTCTATGAATAGTTTGCCTGATTATTATCATCGCCTATGTAAATATGTGGTGCCTCATGCAAAACCCCAAACTGTTGAATTTGGACAGCCAAGGAATTTGTTTTGGTCTTTGAAATATGCTCAGAGGTGAGGAGTGGTACTTCCAGCAGAACTATTATGAAGCAGTCTATAATGTTTCTGTTATAGTCTCTCTTCCTTAATTCCCTAAACATGGGAATCTATGCAGATGAAGTTTTCACCAGTTTTCAAACCCACTATCAAATATGAAGGCCCACTACATCATAAGAGGTCACAGCTTAGCTGGGGTGATGCCCCCATACATAGATTACAGAAATTCAAGGCTATGTAAGTGCTAACACCTAGGTACCAAATTTCTTCAAGCACGAACTTCCTATAACAGAAACCTAATCACATGGGCCAGGGAGGTCGCTCAGTGGTAGACTATGTGCCTATAAGGTCTTGAGTTCTATCCCAGGTACTATATAAAATGACAGAATAGTACTCTGATCTTTTTCTCTCCAAACAGGTAAATAAATAAAATTAATGATGCTATTTCTGTCTTAAAGCACAATGCTTGGCACTAAGTACAAAGTTCATACGGTTAAACCAGCTTTGTAATATGGCTCCTCACTAGCATCTTCGTCTTTACTTTCCCTCCCCTCACACTTCTCTCTCCTCGCCTTCAGTTCCAGGTCACCAGATCTACTCATCAGCAAGCACATCACCAGACCTTACTGAGCACATACTGCTTCTTGAACAGTTGTCCCCACCCTTGTGTTTGCAGCTACCACCCTTTAGTTAGTCCTTATTCTTCAGATTTAAGTTCAGATGCTACATTTTCTTGTAGCATTCCCTGATGCCTCTATCCCCTCTTCTGTGAGTCTTTACCAACTTGAATCTCTCCTGTATTAGTAGTTACCACACAGTATCCTATCCTCTTGAATCTTACACAAGACTGTTAGCTCAGTGATGGCAGCAGGTATCACTGATACAGCATAGCTACAGCCTTGCAAATACATGTGAGGGAATGAATGGATGACTATATAGTTTCTATGTATACTCACAACTGTTAAATTCATACCTTAGCTACTAGAAATAGTAAACCCATTCTGTTTCACTTTTCCAGGATTACTTTTCATCTTCATTAAATTATGTCTAGAACTAGAGTCTGTGGTTAGAACCACTCTTTCATAGTATATTCCTTCAGCAAGTATATGCTGTTTTGTACAGCAATGGTTCCCTAGTTTTTATGCAATGCATTGTAACAAAAATCTCAACCTCAGGTGACATGAAAGCCTTAGTATACTTTTAATTATAACTTTGAATTGAGTTCCTGTATAACTCATTTCATTCGTAAAGGGAAGAAGCAGATTTATTGGCATGTTTGTTCACATTCTCCAAATCAAATTAGATATTTTTTTCAAAAAATTTTAATATATGTTGTCAATTTTCTTTTTCCCTGAAAATCCATATTGACATTGATCCAAACCCATTCTGTAAAAATTGTATTTTACTGTATATCATTATGTACTTGCTTTGTTCTACAGCTGCTTTCTGGTAGTTTCATCAATCAATCAACAAGTCTTATTGACTGCCCTCTAGGAAAGCGCTCAATGCAGATGAGAATGAAGAAGAAAGAGAGCAAAAGGATAATCAGTCTGCCTCCTGGCTTCAGGCAGTGTGAAATCTAGTAAAGGAGTCAACTGACATATACAAGCTGATTTTTTTTTTTTAATGAAAACAGCTATGTAACAGGTATAAATCTCTAGATACAAAACATGAGTATCTCTACTTACTTGTTACTCAGTGTAACCTGAGGACCAGCGGCACCAACATCAACAAGAAATTTGATAAAAAATGCAGATTCTTGTGTCTGTGCTTTAACAAGTTCCCCAGGCCATATACATGAATATCAAAGTGGTTGAAGGTCTACTAAAGGATATTTTTAAGTAACCCACAGATTACTTGTGCTGGATCACCTGGGGATACTGGTTTAAAAATGCAAATTCAGCTGAGACCTGGAATCATAATTTATGAGTATAAAATCCAGGAATATTCACTGATATAAGATCTCTCAGGTGAGACACAAGCTATCTAAAAATTGGAAACATTTCCCACACCACCTAGAAATAAGATAGACTTGGGGCTGGGGAGACAGCATAATGTTTACGCAAAAGCCTTTCAAGCTTTGCTTTCAAGCCTGAGGCTCTGAGGTTCCAGGTTCAATCCCCAGCCCCACTATAAGCCAGAACTGAGCAGTGTTCTGGTATCTCTGTCTCTGTCTCTCTCTGTATCTTTCCCTCTGTACCTACTTTTTCTCATTACAATAAACAAAATTTAAAAAATTAAAAAGAAGGAAAAATGTCTGAATGTCTCAGGCAAAATTTATAAAAAAAAAAGATAGACTTGTAAACTTATGGAATTGTAGTTAATTATCAGTGAATAACAGCAAAGTATGTATAAATATTCTGTGTTAGGCTTGTTGATGTGAATAGTCTAATGTGCACTGAATTGATTTAAAAATGTACAAAATCCTTGGATTTCCAAAATATTTTAGAATTATTGTCCAAAGCAGCTGAATCAATTCAGCAAATGTTTATCGGCACCTATTATCTGTAAAGTAATATAAACCAGAGCTACAATGATTAATTCAATGTTAATGGACTTTTCAAGTTTTTCCATTATGTGCCAAGAATTGCAGCAGTGGACCCATTCCTCAGGAGAAACTGGTAACAGAGTTTTGGAGTTTTCTTAGAGCTTTACTTATGGTTTATTCACAAAAAAGAAAGAAAGAAAGAAAGAAAGAAAGAAAGAAAGAAAGAAAGAAAGAAAGAGGAAAGAGAGAAAGAAAAAAGTGGTGGGGGGCTGAAAAGTAGAAGGAAGCTGGCAAGTAGAAGGAAGCTTACTTATATATAAGACTATATACTAAAGAACATCATTAAAAATATCTTGCTTTGGGTCAGCAAGATAGCTCATTTTGATAGTGAGATAGTGAGCTCTTTTTGTCATCGGCACAACCCAGGTTCAGACTTGACCCCCAGTGCACTGAAGGAAGAGTAGTGCTGTGTGATCTTTCTCTCTTACTCTGTGTTATATATCTCTATCTTTCTATGTCTGAAAAAGTTGTCCTGAAGTAGTAAAGTCCCCTGTGATTACACACACACACACACACACACACACACACACACACACACACACACCAAAACCTTGTGGCTCAGTGGGTAATGCAGTCTGCAGTGGCAACCCCCAGCACCAGCACAATCGAGATCTGGGCAGTGCTTTGTCTTGCTCTCTCAGTTTCACTGTATCTGTCTTTCATTAAAATAAAACGAAAATCTGCAGACGTAAACTTTAAAAAATGAACAGACATATCTTTGCTTTAATAATTACTAATACTTAACAATATTACTGGAATAGCAAACAAACTGTTTTCCTGCAGTTAGCAAACACAAATAAGAAAAATCTATTTCAGTGATTTCAAAACAACATTTGTTTTGGTTTGTACTTTATGTTCATCCTAGAAAGTTTTTTTTTGCTATTTCTCCCACCACTTATTTGGCATGTGAGTAATGAATCACCTCTCATTATCTATAAAGTAGTGCCAACTAAATCTGGGATCAGAAAGTAGCAATAGTTATTTTCTGTAGCCACAGCATAAAAGAATATCACTTAATTTAGACCATTCATGTCTTGAGGTTAGAAGAAGATCACACTTAAAAGTTTCTGTGAACAATCTGAAGTAATCATGGTATATCCAACCCCAAATGCTGCGATACTCATTCTACAAATCCAATTCAATTCTTCCTTTTGTCTGTCTTAGCAGGAAATTAACCAGAGAAGCTGTTGGGATTTGTTATAATAATACTTCTTAGCATTTATATAGCTCTTTCTAGTATCAGTGAACTTTAGGCACATTAATTACTTAATCACAAAGGCTTAATTATTTCTCCACGTTGTGAGGTGTGGAAGTAAATATAGTTATATAGCTATTTTGCCAATAAGGAAATTGAAAATGCAAAAGGGGCAACTGGCTGTAGATTGGCCTGTCAATAAGAGGTAAACTCAAGATTAACTCCCAGAAGGCCAGTACACAGTCCATTAGGCCAAGACAAAAACTATTCCTGGAGTCCTGAAAGAGAAAGGGCTTTGCATTACCATAAGGGAAAGCAAATATAGTAGCCAAAATTGTTCCCTTGCTTCTCCTTTCCCCACTAAGCACAGAAACAATTTCATGGGTCCTGAGACAATGTATTAACCTTGAGGCTAGATCCTGTACATGAGTAACCCGTTCTCTAAGTAAAAATGAGCTTCTTGCAGGTGCCTTCATTTGTTGAGGATACTAGTAAACAGTTTAGTAGATTCTTGCTACGAGCACCAAGTGATACCCTTGTGGCTTGGAAACCTGGCCACTGATTGATGGAATCTTACTCTAGGAATCATTTCTCTAAGGCAGTGGGACTTCTGGGTATTAGAAATCAGCAATGACCCATATTCCCCTCTTACGTCATATGTTGGCTAAGCATCGTCTGCTTCATGATGTAGTAGTGTTTATTTCATAGTGGGCTTTGAAAGAACAGCTCATCTGGGGCTCAGTGCACTGAAAAGCTTACAGCGGCTAGCTAGATAAATGTGTGTGTGTGTGTGTGTGTGTGTGTGTGTGTGTGTGTATATATATATATATTTATCATATGTGATTACAGCTTCTAAGCATCTGGAAAACAACCAAGAATTAAAGAGGCAGTTTCAAATAGTGAGCTGCAGTAAGATGCATTATAGATACATGATAGGCAAGCTGGGAATATTAGCTGTGTATTTGCTGAATTAAGCCCTGGAGCATGGTCTAATTAACACAAGAGAACCCTCAGTGCTGTGGCAGGAGTCTCCCTTGGTGAGTTTGGGCACTGCTAATTGAATACTTAACATTTTATGTCCCATGTGTGATTGGAAGTTAACAGGAAATTTCCAGAAATTCAGTTGACCTCTTTAATTATCCTATATATCAAACTATTAAATTCTTTTCTATTTATTTATTTATTTATTTGGTAGAGGCAGAGAGAAATTAAGTGGGGTGGGGGAGATAGATAGATAGATAGATGGAGACACCTACAGCCCAGCTTCACCACTCGTGAAGCTTTCCCCCTCCAGGTGTGCACCAGTGGCTTGAACCAGGGTCCTTGTGAACTGTAATGTGAATGCTTAATTAGGTGCACCACCACCTGGACCTGATATCAAACTATTAAAAGATTTACTTTAAACTATTTTATTTTGTGTTATTAGAGACTTTTCTCCATTAAAAATACCTCCTCAGAATCTGCCCATCCCAACTTTTTGGTAGCACCACTCTTTCCTTTCTCCAAGTCTCTCTTTCCTCTTATTTGCACTTTTTAATTTGAAAAGAGAAAAACATCAAAAAGATGATGAGGCTGCAAATGAGCCCAGGTCCCAAATGCAAATATTGTAGAAGCCATTTTAGCAAAGAAGAAAAATATTCATGTTTCCTCAGAATAAATGAGAATATTAAGAGTTGCCATTTACTTAGTATCTGGAACTTTTAGATCTATATATGTTATTTCCTTTAATAATTATGCCAGTCATTTAAAAAAAAACAGCAAGAAATAAACTATGCAATGTTATTTGTCTTCCTCTTTTTGGTGTTTCTGGGGTCTTGCACATGTTCAGTTTCACTGAGTATCAGCTTTTTAAGATATAGACAGACAGACAGAAACTCCACGTCACTGGAGCTTCCTCTGGTGTCATAATAGCCTCATATGGTTCCGGGGTTTGAACGTGAGCTGGGTGCATGGCAAGGAAGGCGCTCTACCAGGTGACCTATAGCATCAGCCATAAGACTTTTGTTCTGTAAATAAAATTATGCCACTATCTGGCCAGAAGACATAGAGCTTTAGAATTAGGAAGGATGTTATATGTTATTAGGCTAAAATCCCTTGTGTTATAGGTGGGGAAATGAGACCTGGAAAGGGTCACATTGTTTGGGTTTTTTTATATTTATTTATTTCCTTTTTGTTGCCCTTGTTGTTTTCATTGTTATTGTAGTTAATTGTTGTTGATGTCATTGATGTTGGATAGAACAGAGAGAAATGGAGAGAGGAGGGAAGACAGAGAGGGGGAGAGAAAGATAGACACCTGCAGACCTGCTTCACCGCCTATGAAGCTACTCCCCTGCAGTTGGGGACCTGGGGGCTCGAACCAGGATCCTTATGCTGGTCCTTGTGCTTTGTAACATGTGCGCTTAATCTGCTGAACTACCTCTCAACTCCCAGAAAGGGTCACATTGTTAACTAAAAGTGAATACCACCTTTTTTTTTTTTTTAATTCTCAGTGAAAGTAGAGAAGTGGAGAAATAAGCAGATACGGATTCAGTCTCTGATTACTATGTATGCCATTAGCTGGTGCTTAGGGAAATTGCTCAACTTTACACGGCGGTCGCTATGCATGAAGGAGTATAACTTGAATATATCCTGTCTACGGTCCCTTGTGGCAATGATCAGCCTTTACAATTATACTGGAAACTGGAAATGCAGTGGATTACTTATGTACTTACCTACATACAGTTTACTCTCTCCACCCTCACTTATACTGTCAGATTCGTATTATAAATGAAAAGGCTACTTAAGAAAAGAAAATCTACACAAAACATACTGTCCCAGAAACTGAAACAGCAAGAGATCATAAACCTAAAACTACCTGGCCATGTACCTCTGATATACAGCTCATGTAAAAGAAAGTGTTAGCCTATTAGAAACCTCTGATTTTTGGCTTTACAAATACCAAAAATTCCTGCTGATACAGGAAACTCTGGTTCTAAAATATTCAGAGACTGAAAGTGTCAGCCAAAAGCAGTACAATCAGGTCTTTTTGAGAAATTCCCAGGACTGTTTTGGCAAGAGGAGAAACCGTAGGGTGAAACTGGCACGAACCAGTTAAGCTACGTGCTGTCCCAAGCTGACTTCAGTCCCCTCCATGTTATACTGCAGGCGCTGTGTGGCCTCTCACTCCAGGTCTTTCCGATGTCAGTGGGATTGTAGGCAGTGGCATAGCCTGAACTTTAACAAAGCACTTGCTACCACAGGCAAGTTCTGTAGAACATTAGTGATTATACTGAGGTAGTTTTCACTAAAGTGTGCATTCGACTTATATTTTTGTCATGAGTAATTTTTGAAAATCAATGTATATACTTGACACCACATTAAATTAATGATTTCATCTCTCATGCCATAGTGAGTAGACCACATAATTAAACTTCCTTGGCTTAAAATTTTAGTTGTTTTTTTTTTTTCATATTAGACAGACATGAAATAAACATTGACACATAAGAAAAGATGGTTTGTTGGCGAAAATGTATATATGTATGTATATATATAATGTTGAGAATATTGTGCTCTTTGATATTTTTTACTATGAAATATTTCAGACAGTTTTAAATGGTGGCACTAAAAATAAAGTAGTGAGCACTGAACAGATGGATTGAATTAAGAATGTGTTTAATGCCAAATTCATTCATGTCTGAATGGTGAAAAGAGGTATTCATTTTAAAGTCTTGTTATTACTTTAAAAAACAGCAATTTTCCCTCCCTCTTCTTTCCTTTTTAGCAGCAAAAGTCATTTTAATAACTGTTACATACATATCCTAAAGGATTCTGAGAAAATATAGAATAAAGTAACTATATGACTTGGAAGGAGTTAAGGAATTTTTTAATGGTGAATCAGTTCGTTTTTAGTAAAACAGCAATTTCTATTAAGTTTGGAATTTAATAAAATATTATGAAAAGTAGTTTTGAGGCATACATGATGGTTTGGGGGTAACAATTTAATTTTAATAGACTATGATTTCTACTTTTAATCGAAATTATTTCTAAGCCACAATGAAGTGTCTAAGTATCAAATAGCTATTGTTAAATAGCAGGTTGAGTTAAGTGTAAATGAAGCAGAAGAATTTGTTTTAATACTGTCTTAAAATATATCTGCATAGATTTTTAATTTTTTTATTTTTCTTTAATGGTGGGATTAATGGTTTAGTCAACAGTAAAATACAGTAGTTGGCACATGTGTAACATTTCTCAGTTTTCCACATAACACTCTAACCCCCCACCCAGGACCTCATCATGTTCCAGGACCTGAACACTCTCCCCTGCCCCAGAATCCGTTACGTTGGCCCAGTACACCAAATTCAGTCAAAAGTTCTGCTTTGTGTTTACCCTTCTGTGCTTATTTTTCAACTTCCATGTATAAGTGGGATCATCCTATATTCATCCTTTCTTTCTGGCTTATCTCACTTAATACAGTTCCTTTAAGCTCCAACCAAAATGAGGGGAAGAAGGTGAATTCACCATTTTTAACAGCTGAGTAGTATTCCACTGTGTATATATTCCATAACTTACTCAGCCACTTATCTGTTATTGGACACCTGTGTTGCTCCCAGGTTTTCGCTATTACAAATTGAAATTGTGCTGCTATGAACATAGGTATTCAGAGATCTTTTTTTGATTGGTGTTTACATCGATTGATTTTTAAATTGAAATAAAACAACCTTCGTATATATGATTTCTATCAAGCCAAACCTCAAATATTTGAAAAGTGGTTCAATCTTTTTGAAAAACTGACAATTGGACTTGACAAGCTGAATATTAAAATATATTTACAAGAAAAAGAAGCATGGGCATATATACCTGCATAGGACTAAAGTGGTCTGTATACCACGCTTGAATTAGAAGACTTTGATTCTGGCAGTAATTACTTAAGAATGTAACAGTCTTTGTAGGTCTCATATTTGTTCATTAGTATTCTTGGTGGAGCAGCTATCTCAGGGGTTTTTACTATTATTATTTTTTCCACTTTACTAGGCATTTTGAATCTACTTCAGAGCATGTGATATTACACATATGAGAGAGATCCACAAAACATATAGTAAAACACTACTGCTTAAATATACGTAAAAGTGCATATTATGTGTTTCTCAGAAACTTTATAATTCCCTTTAGTACAGAAGCCTATTAGTTACATGGCTAATAGTACTTAACACAGTGGAGGTCTACCAATGGTAAATCAATGGTTAGTCAATGACTAAAGGTATTACCTTTAAAAATCAAAGGATACTGACATAGCTATATAAACATTATACATGATATATAATATTGTATGTGATCTCCTCTGCATCTGAACTGACTCCTGAGTCATTCTGTGTTCATATATACAGACACATGGTTATGTATACTTATTTGCACATGGACATATGCAATGAATTCTGAGGATGTTAATTGTATAAGTCTAGATGAATAAACTGATGGATCTGGATGTGAGGGCGATCTGGCTGCAACATCTGTCACCCCACTGATCGCCAGGGTTGATTCGACTGATCTAGCTGGCTAGGTGGGTGTCCCCTTCCTCCCTCACTGCTCCATGTGCGTCCCTCCCAAAGCTGAGTGCTCGGTCGAAGAGGACGGCCTTCTCCCAATAGAGACGGACCTGTCTTCGGTCGAGGGTATAAGAGTAGCTGCACTCCTTTGCTAGAACCTCCAAACAGGCTCTCAAGAAACATAGGTATCCTAAAATGTTCGTGTACCTTTTAAATTCTTTCTCATACTTTCGTTAGGCCAAGCACCAAGGATATCAACTCATCATTTGATATGCCAGTCTATGTCACTGTGATAAAGCTCATATATTGAGTGGACATCTGCTACTTTGTAA
Organism: Erinaceus europaeus; assembly: GCF_950295315.1. Taxonomy (NCBI): domain Eukaryota; kingdom Metazoa; phylum Chordata; class Mammalia; order Eulipotyphla; family Erinaceidae; genus Erinaceus; species Erinaceus europaeus. The sequence continues at coordinate 105,167,773 of NC_080168.1, read as the reverse complement.
TTTGTAACTATCAGTCCCAGTTCTGAATCATTGTATATCCTTTCTGTGTAACAGCTTTTCAAATATTTTCTGTCACTTCCTTATTGGGACATCGGTAGGGTTACAGATGGAGAGAAAATTTAAATATGTAGTAGGTAGTTGGATGTATGGTTAATGTATAGTGCAGGAAATGGAAGGTTGTATGTCTGGAAATAAGAGAGTGAAATAATTTCAAGGGATATAGAGTGAAATAATTTCAAGGGATATGTGTCTTCTTGATTGTCATAATACCATTGCTTATAGAAACATAACAGTTGAATTAAACATAATTATCCAAGAGTGAAGTTGAACAATTTATAGTAAGGTTATAATGGACTAATGTGAGGCATTAAAAATTAATCATCATGGGCTGGGTGGTGATTCACCAGGCTGAGTGCTTATGTATGTGAATATGCACAAAGACCCGTGTTCAAGCTCCCCATATACCCTGCAGGTTAAGCATCATGATCAGTGAGTAGTGGGGCAGATAACTTTCTCTTCCCTTCTCGGCCTCCCACTTCTACCTCACTCTCTGTCTCTGTCTGATAAATTACATACAAAATAAAATGAATCAGCAAGAAAATAATGTTTCAGCTTTCTAAGAGAGAGTGAAATATTTTGGTGAGGAAAAATAAAAGCTTTATTTCTGAAATTTATGTCATATAATAATATACAAATATTCTGATTAATGACATGCATATATATGAAAGAATAGAAGGATACTAACTTAACTAAGGTGGTAAAGATGAAAATTAATGTGACAGTTTTCACTTTTCATTTATTTTTTATTATTTTTTATACTTATTTATTTTCCCTTTTGTTGCCCTTGTCCTTATTGTTGTTGTTATTGATGTCGTCATTGTTAGATAGGACAGAGAGAAATGGAGAGAGGAAGGGAAGACAGAGGGGAGGAGAGAAAGATAGACACATGCAAACCTGCATCACCACTTGTGAAACAACCCCCTCCTGTAGGTGGGGAACTGGGGGCTCAAACCAGGGATCCTTCCATCGGTCCTTGTGCTTTGTGCCACAGGTGCTTAACCCGCTGCACTACTGCTCAACTCCCTCACTTTTCATTTCTTCAGGTGGATGTAAAAGTCCTAATTTCCTTCATAGTTAAAACATACTAGTCTTAGAAACCATCACATTAATTCAACAGCCAGTTCATTGAAGAAGTAGTTGGCTCTGAAGAGCACTATGACAATCTTGAGTTTGGTACAAACTGCAGATGCAAGTTTCCTATTAAGCTGGCTGTGCCCATTGGAGATGAAAATCCCTTCCCTTGGCATACACTAGCACCCTTTAGTTCTGCCACAAAAGCTGGCTATGCTTCTCTTGCTGAAAACTGCACATGTTTAGTACACATAATCCATAAACCATTCTTGGCTTCCAAATGTGTTTATTTCTTTTGATAAGCTCTGACACTCCAGGGAGGTCTCCATTGAGATGGTCTGCACCTCTGAATACTGGTCACTCATTAATCACAATCCCTGGTATTTGCCACTGTTGTGAATTTAGACCAAACTGTAAATGTCAAGTGCACTCATTGCCTCTGGTTGTCCAGTGTATGTAAAGTACCAGCTGGAAGTCTGCTGTCTGTGCCAGGCTCTCCCATCAAGAGAGAATACATGAAAGAAGGTCAGAGCTGTGAAACCCTGTTATGTGTTTGGCAGACACATGTTCTTCTAGGAATAACTTGCAATCATTCTCACATTGGGCTACAGTGTTGACAGCCTAACTGGGGTGACACAGGCTATTACAAATGAGCACTAAATACTTTGTAATCTATTCAATTCATTTACAGTCCTCCCTGCTATACTTTGTCTGCTGAACCTTGATGCACACAAAGGGCTAATGTTTCCAGCTGATTGTCATGTCCAAATCACTTAGGAAGCTGAACGAAAGCACAATACTGCATCTCAAATGATGAGTAGAAAATTACTGTAAAAACTCTGAGAGGAAATTATCATAAAAATTACTGCAACATAGAGAAGTTAAATCAAATATGCATAATCCATAAACATTGTAGACTAAACAGTTTAACACAATACATAAAAATATGACTTAAGTTTTGATGAGTCTGGAAAGGGTATTGTGTGTCAAAGTATACTTGTGCAGGCCTTAGTTAAAAATCATAATAGGAAAATCAGGCATCTAGAATTTTCAGCTGCGCAATCCTAGATTTTATTTTTCTCGCTGTCATCATTTTAAATCACACAGTAGTTGACTATTAGAATTCCCAGTCACTTTGGTTTACTGTGGAGTCTTTACATCCATTAATTTTGATCAAAATGTAAAATTTACTTTAGCTACCAGTGAGCATACACTTTGCTACAATGAAGCTGCTAGATGAGGTGGGATTTTAGAGCCTTCAGTATCCAGCCTAGAGGAGGGCACATATCAGTGAGGTCGACAGTAGGAGGCTCAGTGGGTCAAATTATCAGGACCAAATCTAGAGGGCTTGTTTGTTGAAAAGTGAGGTTGGAAGTAGGGAGCCCCTCACATGTGTAAGCATAAGGTCAAGGCAAGAAACAGTTCTACTCACACAGAATGCTTGCAGTGTCCCAATGCCTTGCAAAGTGAGTGATAGTACAGTTTGAGGAGACTTTTAGAGATGATGATGGGAGTTATCCTTAGACTATAATAATCCTTTTGTCATCATAGATGCAGTTTTAAATGCTTTAAAGGGTATTTTAAAATCTTTTTGAAAATGTTTTTGGAAAAAAGTCTTCTTTGATGGTGTGCTAGAAAAGCCAGTAGAAACAAGGCAGTGAAGTAGGCCTGCCATGCCCCCAGAGCTCAGGAGCTGGTGAGCCTTCAGTGTTGTGCTTCCTGAGTAGTAGGCACACTGGTTAAACATGGACGTTTGCCCAGAATAAGCTAAGAACAAGTGCTTTCTGTTGTTTGTCACTTCTATGTAAAGCCCTTCCCAGACACATAGTTCAAAATAAGAGTTTGGGAAGATAGCTCACTGAGAGGGTGCGCCTGCTTTTCAGCCTCGGTTTGGGTCCAGCTCTCACTGCACTGGAGGAAGCTTGGATGCTGTGATATCTTTTCCTCTCTCCCTTTGTCTCTGTCTCTGTCTCAGTCTCACTCAGAGAAAATCAGCCCAGAGTAGTGAAATCCCAGTAACAATAAATAAATAATATGAAATTTCTATATTCACTTTTGAAAAAAAAAAGGCATTATCAGTCCATTGTAGGGGCTTATTTATTGCATATCACAAATTACAAAATCAAAAGACTAACTTTCAACTTTGAACCCTCCTTTATTTATTTTTCATTTTGTCGCCATTGTTGTTTATAGTTGTTGTTATTAGGATAGAGAGAAATTGAGAGAGGAAAGGAAGACAGACAGGAGGAGAGAACAATAGACACCTGCAGACCTGCTTCATTGCTTGTGAGGTGACCCCCCCCTTTGCAGGTGAGGAGCCAGGAACTCGAACTGGATCCTTGAGCTGGTCATTGAACTTTGCACCATGTGCGCTTAACCCGCTGTGCTACTGCCCAGCCCCGAACTCTCCTTTATTTGAAATGGTTTTAAGCAAGAGTGATAAAACACTTCTGATCCAGAACCTCAGAAATATAATCTCTAAAATGCTACTGGTCAGCTTGACTCAAGAGAATATTCTAAAAGATTTATTTAAAATATTTGAGTCCAACTACCTGTGTTTAGTATATTCTTTCTTTATTCAGGAATGGAATTTGAGGAATGTCTGTTATAAGACGAACTTAATCATGTTTTAGTGAAGTAAGATTAAAAATAAAGACCTCTCGTCATATATCAGGAATACTCTGAGATTTGCCATCTGAATTCAAGCTTTGACATGTTCATGCTGTTTGTTTTCCCAATCATGTCATGTCATCTTTTCTTCCTTTACAACTGAACATTTTTCAATCTTTGTCCCCATATTTAGTCCATGAGTATCAATTTTCCTTTTATTAAAGTGATTGCTTTGATTGTTTTGAAAATACCAAATCAATCTGACATTTAAACTCCTCTAATATACTGTCATATGTATTTCCTTTTCCAGGCACCGAGATGCCTGTGTTAAATGTAGCTTGATGTGTAGAAGTTATTGCTAAGAAAAATAAGTCATTTATTTTTCTTTTCAAGAAATAGTTGGTCCAGAATAATTAAAATAAAAGCTATGAATGCTTATTTCTTTTTACTCTACAGTGTTTGAGTCTGTTTGATATAAAGTGTTTTTAGAGAGGATGGCCCATTGAACCATTTTCCTAACACAAAAACTTTTGCTGTACCAGCTCACACTGCTGATGATATTCTTTTTAAAAAATATTTATTTATTCCCTTTTTATGACTTTGTTGTTTTATTGTTGTAGTTATTATTGTTGTTACTGATGTCATCGTTGTTGGATAGGACAGAGAGAAATGGAGAGAGGAGGGGAAGACAGCAAGGGGAGAGAAAAATAGACACCTGCACACCTGCTTCACCGCCTGTGGAGCAACCCCCCCTGCAGGTGGGGAGCTGGGGGCTAGAACCGGGATCCTTAAGCCAGTCCTTGGGCTTCACAGCCACGTGCGCTTAATCTGCTGTGCTACCACCCAACTCCCATGCTGATGATATTCTTAACTAATGTCAAATTCCTTTTGAACAGACAACACTAAGACAAGTTCTAAGTATCCTTTACAGTTGGCACAGGCTTATATAGTATTATATCAGGTGCATCTAATTTTAGAGGTAGGGAAAAGAAAATACAAAAAAAGTTAAAAGGAATAGCTTAAGGTTATAAAGCAGTTTTGTGTAGTGCCAGAACTAAACTCTAAGCAACTTCACTCCTAGGTGAAGGTTCATCCCTCCAGAAGCCCTTAGTACTACTACTATGATTTCATTGTGGATGTGGTATGTGGGCAAGTAAACTAGCAGATCACAGACAGAAGTAGGCATCCTGACACAGGGAAGCTAGTAGTGTAGGCATTGTGAGGCTTCCAGAAACTGTTCAGGGAGAAGAAAGACTGATTTTCTTCCTCATTCATCTTGGATACATTACTCAAAGAGGACTTTTTTTTCCAAGTTATTTATTTGTAATTAATAGCAGTAGATGTAGTTCCACTCCACACACATCACTAAAAGTTCCCCATGAATAATTTTCACACCTCAAAGATGCTTTCCCTATAAAGGACTAGAGATGGAAGGCTTGCTATGAGGCCACAGATCCTGGATTTGTGCAGAAGGACCAAAAATGAGCCCCATCAGGATTTTCATCCTGGCAACAAACAGTGCTAGTTTCCTAGATTCTTGCTTTAATGCAACTGATGTCAAAAATGTGACAAAACTTTATTAAAAAGCAACAACAGTAGAATAGAAATGAAAGTAGTTGAGAAAGATAGTAACTTAAGCACATTTAAGCATGGATGTATTTAGTAGATTTGGGAGGGTTGTGAAGCAAATAGAGTTTGAACCTTAGCAATCTGAATCTAAATCTGAAGTCTGTAACCTCATTTTATTTAATCTTATTTTATTGTTTTTATTAATAGTATGTTATAAGTTTGTAAGATTACCATGTATAGTTCCATACTATACCCACCACCAAAGTTCTATATCCTAACCCTCCCATCTCCCAAAGATAACCACCATAGTTCTCATAAGTCTTAGAAACAGTTTGCTTGCTTCTGTTTTTTTTTTTTTGGGGGGGGGACGTTTTGCAAGTTTATGTAAATCAGATCTCTAGATTCTACATATGAGGGAAACCATCTGGTGGTTGTCTTTTATCTCTTTACTTATTTCACAAAGTGCAATCACCTCCAGTTCCATCTTGTCCCAAAGGACACAATATCATCCTTTTGGATTGCTGAGTAGTATTCCATGGAATACTTCTTTAGCCATAATTTCTTTAGCCAGTCATCTGTTGGTGGACATTTAGGCTGCTTCTACTCATTGACTATTGTGAATAATGCAGTTATGAATGTAGGGCTGCATATGTCACTCTAATTAGTGTTTGAGTGTCCCCTGAACAAATGCCTAAGAGTTATACCCTCATTTTAAAGCTAACATCATGAGAAATTTGAGAGAAGAAACAAAATGGGGGCAAAGTCTTTGGAAAGCTATAAGAGGAGAAGCAAGAGTTTGTTTTTCCACAATGACACAGATCAAAGGTTGACAGCTTATTTTCTCATACATCCCAATCAAGAAACATTTTTGAACTCATAGTGTTACAATTTCTAGGGCTGTCTAAAGATTAAAAATGCAAATATAGCAGGAATTATATAACATTATTGACCTCCTTCAGGATAAGTGGTTTAATGATATGATCTTAAAACAAAGGTCACCGTGAAATGGTATGTTTTATTAATAGATTTCATGGCATCCAATGTCTTTTTTATAATTTTTTATTTTATTTGATAGGTCAGAGAGAAATTGAGGGGGAAGAGAAAGATATAGAGAAGAGAGACCTGTAGCACTGCTTCACCACTTGTGAAGCTGCCCCCCTCCCACAGGTAGAACTAGGGCCTTGAACACATGGTAATATATATACTCAACTTTGCATACCACTGCCTGATCCTTGACATCTAGTTTATTTAGAGGGAAATCTACCAAGTCATAAAGTCTGGACTCCAAATTCCAGGTCCTTTTAAAAAAAATTATTAGTGACTTAATATTGATTTATAAAATTATAACAGTTTAATTCTATACTGTTCCCACCACCAGAGTGCTGCACCTCTGTTTCCTCCTTTGGAAGCTTTACAAGTTCTCCCAAAGTTGAAGATATGAGTTGACTATTATTTCTATAACTACCTATCTATATTTGTATATATTTGCTCTTTCCTGCCTCCTCTTCCCTTCCAAATCACACCTATACTGATTACTACTTCCAAATGTCCTTCCTCTTACATATTCTCTCTCTGGGTTCTGAAAGAGTTGGAGTTCAGAGCCCTCTGGTCATCTCCCTTCTATTTGTACTCCCCTGCTGGGGGTATGGACCAAAATGCTTTTTTGGAGTGCAGATGTTGGGAGTTCTAGCTTCTATAATTGCTTCTCCACTGGATATAGGTATTGGAAGGTCAATCCATAGCCCCAGCCTGTTTCCATCTCTCCCCAGTGGGGTTGGGCTCTGGAGAGGTGAAGTTTCAGGACACAGTTATGAGGTCATCTGCCCAGAGAAGTCAGGATGGAATCATGATAGCTTCTGAAACTTGAGGACTGAAAGGCAGGTAGCAAAACACAAAGCAGGACAAAATGATTAATGAACAGGAACCAAAAAGTAGGAATAAAGCAGATGAGAATAGGGATCTTAGGGTGGAAAAAAGATAGGAAATCTATTTTAGGTATGCTCCTAGGGGGCCATGACTTTTGTAGTTTTGGCTTGAGTTTGATAGCTGTCATGGAGGTGAGCAAAAATATTAACTGGGAAGATAGTGCCAGAGTTGAGAACAGGGCTAGAAAGTTGGATTACAGCAGAAAGTAGCTGCCAATCTTGAAGAAAGTCTATGAACAAAATGAACTGTTTACCCCATACACTTGACCCAGAACCCATATATATTTATATTTAGCACAGGGTCCTGTGTAACCTCCAGATCCCTATTGTTCTGAGCTTACAGTTCATAATCACAGTTGTAAACAATTCTAGATTGCACTAAGCATTTTCCTTTGAGTTATATAAGTGTCTCTTGCTTATGGATACATATACATCTGTACCCTGTACCCTCTTCTATATCTTGTATCTGTAACTTTGTTAGATAATTTGCCATTGGAAATGGAACTAGGTGTTACCATGTGTTGGTAAGTTTAGAGGAATTGGGAGGTTGTCATCTCAGACTTAGTGTCTGGCAACAATCTATAGTAACAAATCAGTAGCAGCATAATGTGGCATGGCAGCATTGGTAGTGTTGATTTAATTGAGATCAACAGAGGCAGTATTATAGTAAGGGATCAGAGAGAAGAAACACCAAGAAATATGAGCATAGTTCTAGAGGTTCCAGCACTAGGAGAAATAAGGACCCAGATCCTCTTTTTACAAGTGAGTGATGTTAAGTGATTCATATCAACTCTCAGATTCTCAATTTCCTCATTTTTAAAGACCATTAAATATCTATACTGTGGATTAATTGGGAAATAGTGCATATATGACATTTTGTTGTGTGAAGGGTATAAATGTTTAAAACATGAAAACTTATGGTCATAAAAATATTTATATTTTGTTCCATTCTCAGTGCCTAAAACAATCTCACCAAAGAAGTAACTCATAATACCGAAGTAGAAAGGCCCTAAAGAACTGTCCAAGAATGTCATCATTTGGAGGGTGGGGAAACAGCACTTTGGTGATGGGTGTAGTCTATAGCTATAAATTGTAATATTAAAATATCATAATATGATATTAATCACAAACAAAAATGAAAAAAAGAATGCCATCATTAAAAGAAAAAGGGTGGCAGTGCCGCGGACCACCACAGTGGATGAGCAGCAGGAGGGTCAGGGGTCTTGAAGGCAACTTTCCCTGTGGGTCAGGAGTCGGCACGAGGGAGAACAGATAGACACCACACTCTATTGGAGGGTGAATCTGGACTCATTTTAATAGAGAAACTGCATTAGCTTTTATACTTTTTTCAGGTTACATTCAGGTTGCCTAAACAACCAGCTCATAAGGAAGTAGCAATAAGCATCATAGTCTTGTGGCTTTGGCAGGCTACATGTTACTCCCCTATAACTGTAAAGAATGGTACAATACTTAGTATTGCCCTGTTCTCAGGGAAGGTCATACCCAGAATTGTTTTTGACTTTTGCGGAGGGCTATTTCTATCATTAATCTTCTATGGGGGGGCATACAGATCTTTGCCTAGTCGTGGACCACTGCTCATCTAGGTCTGGTACAGTTTAACTATTAATCTTTCTTTGTTTCAATACGTCAACTTGTACCTGGGAGGCCTCAATCTCTGCATTCTTTCTTTGAGGGGCAGGTAATAACATGGCTTCTTTTGTCCGTCTATGTTGACCCACCTTCCCCACTTTCATAATGTAACTTTCAAATATGCCCCTGTGTAAGGGAGAGGGGGTGCTTCTGACTCTCCATTCCCACCAGACACTGCCAAAGCACTATTAATCAATTGTGACAGTATAATTATTTGTAGCAATAACGGGGGGAGAATGTGTCGACCCATTCTCGTCCTCCTGCCCAGCTTCCTTGAAGTCTGAATGCAGGTCCAGAGGAGATGACCCTGTCAGGCTCCCTGGTATTCGTGTTGGGGGCGCTGCAGGACAGCTGGTGGTTCATCCTGAAAAGCACATATAGTACTAAGTGCAAGGACCTGGGTTCAAGCCAGCTCCCCAAATGCAGCGGGGATGCTTCAGGAGTGGTGAAACAGGTCTGCAGTTGTCTTTTTCTGTCCCTTTCTATCTCTCCCTCCCTTCCCTATCAATTTCTCTATCCTATTGAATAAAATAACAACAATAATAATAAAAGAATGGCATCATTGTCTTTTCATCAGTGTTTCTTTTTGTAGTGTTCACGTTTTTAGAAATATTTCTTTCAGTTATTTCTTCCATCTGATTAAGAGTAAATGCTACCAGGAATGTATACTTTCAAGAAGATGAAATTGGAGTATTTTGTTAGGTTCACTCTGAAGAAATTATCCCTTTTTTTTTATTCATGTCAGAGATGAGTTTCCAAATACTGAGGATGCTAGTAGTAATATAAGTAATAGTTGGACTTTATTTCTCGAAACATGTCTGTTGCTGAGGAGTTATTCTGATGCAGTCTCCGCCCCCAGGTTTTACTACACCCAGCGAAATCCTAGCAGTGCCCCCTTCAACCAATCCTGGCCCTACACGTCACCCCTGGTTGTCGCCCAATAAAAAGCCCCCTCACCCCCCCCCCTCAGCTCTCCCTCTCTGAGATCTCGCCCCCTGCTCTCCCCCCGTGGTCAGGTAGTGGGGACGGCCATTGCGGGCTGGCCCCACGTGGTCTGAACCAACCCCCCCATCCTGTAATAAAGATTTGTGTACCCCTTTGCTCTGGACGTCCACTCTCTTCTCCGCAGTGCAGCCCGACACCAGACCGCCACAACAACACATGTCTCACAAAACATACTTTGGGGGAGTCGGGCTGTAGCGCAGTGGGTTAAGCGCAGGTGGCGCAAAGCACAAGGACCGGCATAAGGATTCAGGTTCGAACCCCAGCTCCCCACCTGCAGGGGAGTTGCTTCACAGGCAGTGAAGCAGGTCTGCAGGTATCTATCTTTCTCTCCTCCTCTCTGTCTTCCCCTCCTCTCTCCATTTCTCTCTGTCCTATGCAACAACGACAACAATAATAACTACAACAATAAAACAAAAAGGGCAACAAAAGGGAATAAATAAATATAAAAAAAATTTTAAAAAAACATACTTTGGTAGGGAAGTCAAATTTCCAATTTACGATAACCGCTTTATTTAATCTTACATAATCAGGTGGCAAGATGTACATCACTGAGTTAATATAGGGTATCCACAACATGCAACAATTGTTTGGGCAGCCTCAAAATTAATATCCACACATTATAACAAACCTTAAAGATTTTCTCTGTGTCTCCATAGATTAAAACCATAGTAGCAATGGCGTGATTTCATTAACAACGGAGGATCTGTGTGACAAGTTGGAAGAAAAGCAAAATACTTGCGTTTTCCTTTTCCATAAATTTTCAGATGCATAAACTGAAGAACAAAGCCCAGTTGCAAGCCGAGATACATTAAAACAATTTTTTAATTGTTACAAAAGTAACAGTATATCATGACCCAAAAGAATCCTCCTCTGGAAGTTTAATTACCATGACATGAGAATAAAATGTTTGGGAAACAAGCTGACTGTTGCGATGGAAGCTGCTTAACTGTGCCTCAGAAAATTGCAACAACTTTGAAAATCTGTCTGTCATTATCAACACCAACCTAAACCACATTTTAAGTTTGTTTGAACTTCCCTACAACTATTTTGCATTTTGGATAATGAGCAGTTTAGAATTTAGAATTTTCTTTTTTATAATGGCAGAGAGTAGAGTTGATCTGGAAGATAAAATTAACATACAGTCCTGATCAGATGCACACATTCATTTTTTGTATTGTCCTCACTGGCACACATTCATTTTTTGTATTGTTTCTTGGAGCAACTCTTTATATTAGATGGGAACTGAGATCCAGAGAAGGAATGTAGCCTGGCAGACGTCATTATTAATAGTCACATTTTTCTTTACCCATTCATCTTTCATCTGTTGACATTTAGGTTCTTTGCATGAATTATTTTTATTTGTTATTAGTAGTATAAGATCGCAAACTTACAGTATATAGTTCCATACCAAGCTCACCTCCAAAGCTCTGTGTCCTCATTCTCCCTGCTCCCAAAGATAACCACTGTAGTTCTTACAAGTCTAGGAAACAGTTTTCTTGCTTCTTTTTTTTTTTTCCAAGTTCATGTGTATCTGATCCATATATTTCACATATCAGTGAAACCATCTGGTAGTTGTCTTTCATCCCTTGTTTCGCTAAGCATCATCGCCTCCAGTTCCATCCATTTTGTCCCAAAGGATACAGCATCATCTTTTTTGAATGTCAGAGTAGTAGTATTCCATGGAACATATATGCCGTGACTTTTTGAATCATCTGTTGATGGGCACTTAGGCTGCTTCTACTCTGACTATTGTGAATGATGCAGCTATTAATACAAGGGTGCATATATTTTTTTGAATTAGTGTTTGAGTGTTCTCTGGATAAATGCCTAAGACTGGTATTCTGGATATCTTGACTAATGTAAACAAGCAGTAGACATGGGAGTACAGATCTGCTCAAGATCCTGATTTTAATTCATGTGGATGTATACTCAGAAGTGGGATTGCTGGATTATACCATGATTTTGTTTTAAATTAGTTGAGAGACCTCCATATTGTTTTCTATAACTGGTTGTTTTATATAGTGACTGTACCATTTACATTCATATTATCATATATAAGGGTTCGGGTTTCTCCACAGCCTTACCCAACACTTACTTTTTCTAGTAATAATTGAGTGGGCATGAGATTATCATCTCACTGTGGTTTGATTTGTGTTTCTTTGGTGACAGTGATTTTATTGAACATTTTTTCATATGCCTATAGGTCGTTGGTATGTCTTCTTTTGAGAAAAGTCCATTGAGTCCTTTTTTCATTTTAAAATCAGGTTATTGTACTACTTCTTAACATATCTTCTATTGATTAGTCTGAGTTCCTTATATATCTTGGGTACTAACCCCTTTATCAGCTAAAGGGTTTGCAAGTATTTTATCAAATTCTGTAGGCTATATTTAATTAATTAATTCATTAATTAATTTTGTCTACAGGATTATCACTGGGGTTCAGTACCTACACTACAAATCCACTGCTTATGGAGACCATTTTTCCGATTTTGTTGCTATTGTTGCCATCGTTGTTATTATTATCATCGTTGTTGGATAGGACGGAGAGAAATCAAGGGAGAAGGGGAAGACAGAGAAGAGGAGAGAAATAAGCACGCTACCCCTCTGCAGATGGGGAGCCAGGGGCTGGAACCAAGGATGCTTACTCTGGTCCTTGCGCATCACGCCATGTGCACTTAACCTATGCATTATCGCCTGCCCCCCATTGGCTACATTTTCAATTTTCATTGATTTGTTTCATTTGCTGTGCAGGTACCTTTTCTTAATAAAAGGAGAGCCCAGTGAATAAGAGAGGCAACAGAAAAAAAATTAAATTAGAAATTGTATCAGGTGAGCTATTTTCTTTCTCTTCTTTTGGTTGTAAACTATGATTATAGTAAGGAAGAAACCCATAAAAGTGTGAGATGTTTGCCATCAAACCAGTTGATTAGTGTGCTGTCTCTGTAGAGGGTATATCCAGATAGGAAGATAAGTCTTTTCTGATGGGTTGTTTGTAAGCAGGGATGGGAGGAAGGGTAGCAGTGTGGGAGGTACAGAGGCTGGGGTCAGTGAGAATGAAAACCTGAAATATCCACTGGATGGATCAGATACGGACATTTTGTTCTCTGAACAATGCAAGAGAAACTCTCCCAAATAACATAACTTATTTTGGCCAAAAATAACAGAATAAGAAAAATATCAAGCATGGTTTTTCTTTTCTTTTTTTCCTTTAGAGTTGTGTACTATATTGTTACTGTTTGTTACTAGTTATAGCCAGCCCTGCTGCAATTGCATTATGAGTACTTAGAATTATTATAGGTATACAATGTGGAGGACACTGCACATGTATCATATGATATTTCGTCTGTGCAGCAATTGTAGAGAAGGGAATCATCCTTCTGTGGTTAAGTAAAATAGTAGAAAGTTGGAGATGTTTGCAGTCTGAGTTTATCATCTGGAGAGAACAAATTGATTAGAGCACCAGAAACATAAAGCCTACTTTAACTCAAGAATAATACACACAGTTCAAGTAGAAGCATTGAGGGATGTAGATAGCATAAAAACATAAAATTTACCTTGAAAGTTGATTTTTTTAACAGTCACTGTCATTAGCAATAAAGGAGCAATTAACACAGTTAATAAAATCACATTAAAATATGTCAGATAAAGAAAGTACAGTGGGAGAAATTTAATGGATTATATTTCCTGCCAGATTTTATATTGGGTGATAGATTATTTATAGTACATGTGTTGTAAAAAAAAAACACAAAAATATTTAAGCTAGAAATGAGCAAATCTAGAGGTCTGCTTCTTTGCAGCCTTGTAGTTTACATTATTCAGATAATTAGTATGTCCTAGAAAACATGTCTTCTTTTATTAAAATACATCTAATTTTGTAAATACATTTTACATTACATTATTTTAATATTTAAATATAAAGATAGTGGGTGTGTCTAAAAAGGGGAACCATGGCAGATCCTTGTGGCAAGAGGGATGGTCTGTATCTTGACTGAGCTAATATCAATATCCTGGTTGTATTATTTTACTATATTTAGGAGGATGGTATCTTTAGTGAAAACTAAGTGAAGGATACAGACTATCCCTATCGCCACAAGGATCTGTCATGGTTCCTCTTTTTAGAGTGAAATATTGCAAAGACAGCTACTGTCTCATGGTTGTGATTTCTTATCACCCTATGAGAGGTATCAGCACACCATTCCCACCATTATTTTTTTATTGATTCAATAATGATTGACAGACCATAGGATGAAAGGAGTACAGTTCCATATGATTCCCACCACTAGAGTTCCATATCCCATCCCCTTCATTGGAAGCTTCCCTGTTGTTTATCTCTCTGGGAGCATGGACCCAGGATCATTATGAGGTGCAGAAGGTGGAAAGTCTGGCTACTGTAATTATTTCTCCACTGCACATGGACATTGGCAGGTTGATCCATACTCCCAGCCTGTTCCTGTCTATTTCTAGTGAGGCAGAGCTCTGGACAGGTGGGGTTCCAGGGCACACACGTTGGTGAGTTCATCTATCCAGGTAAGTCAGTCTGGCGTTATGGTTGCATCTGCATTTTGATGGCTGAAAAACATTAAGATATAAAGTAGAACAAATTGTTTAATAATCAGAACCCTAAAGGTAAGAATATAGCAGGTGAGATTTGGGGTCTCTATTTTGGAAAAGGGTAGTAGGTCTATTTTAGGTATATTCCAAGGGGCCCAAATTTATTTATTATTATTATTATTATTTATTTATTATTTTTGCCTGCTCCTGACAGCTAACATGAAGGTGGGCTAAAGGTATTATCTGGGGAGATGGTGTCAGAGTTGGAAATAGGACTAGAAAGCTGCATCAGGGAAGACAGTAGCTCCCAAGCATGACCCACCACCAATTTAAGTCTTTCTCCACTACGTGCACTTTCCCAACACTTCGGGTTAATATTGTTTTCTGATTCTTGACAAATCTGAGTTTTCTTCAAGAACTATTTTTTTTTCCTCCAGGGTTATTTCTGGGCTCGGTGCCTGCACCATGAATCCACTGCTCCTGGAGGCCATTTCCCCCCCTTTTTGTTGCCCTAGTTGTTGCAGCCTCGTTGCGGTTATTATTGCTGTTGTTGTCGTTGCTTTGTTGTTGGATAGGACAGAGAGAAATGGAGAGAGGAGGGGAAGACAGAGAGAGGGGGAGAGAAAGATAGACACCTGCAGACCTGCTTCACCGCCCGTGAAGCGACTCCCCTGCAGGTGGGGAGCCGGGGGGCTCGAACTGGGATCCTTACGCTGGTCCCTGCGCTTTGCATCACGTGCGCTTAACCCACTGCGCCACCGCCCGACCCCCAAGAACTATTTTTTTAAAAAAAGCTAACTTTTGTGTTATTGATGTCCCAGAGGAGAGGAAAATTAGGAAGCACTCAGGTTCCTGAGTGCTTCCTAATTTGCTCTTTCTGTCTAGGTTATTATTTACTATTATGTTTTAGCTTTTTCTTTGTGGTTCAGATTGATTGATAGCCACTTCTCTATCCTTCAATTTACTGATTCTATCCCCTGTCCTCTCCATTCTACTGTTGATTCCACCTAGTGATTTAAAAAAAAAATTTATACCTCTAAAATTTCCTTTTGGATAGAATGGACATAACTTAATGCTAAGAGGACCAATCAATCAAGAGGACTTAACAATGATTAACATATACGCATCCAATGAGAAGCCATCTAAATACATCAAACATCTACTGAAAGAGCTACAGCAGTATATTAGAGCAACACAGTAATAGTAGAGGACTTCAATACTTCACTCTCTCAACTTGACAGATCATCTAGAAGAAAATAAAGAAACAAGGGAACTAAATGAAGAGATGGATAAATGAGAACTATTGACATTTTCAGACTCATTCACCCCAAAAAACTGGAATACACAATTCTATTTAAGTCCACAAATATGGGTCACTCTCCAGAACAGACCATATGTTGGGCCACAAAGACAGTGCCAACAACTTCAAGAGCATTGAAATCATCTTCTCAGACCACAGTGGAATTAAATTAATACTATACAACAAACAAAATGTTAGTAAAAGTTTAAAACTATGGAAACTCAACAGTATACTACTTAAAAACTACTCAGGTCAAAGAGGAAATTAAGGAGGAAGAAATCAAAATGTTTTGAGAATTCAATAAAAATGACAAAATATTTGGGACACCACTATCAAAATATTTGGGACACCACTAAGGCAGTACTGAGAGGGAAGTTCATAGCTATACAAGCACACATTAGGAAACAAGAAAATGCTCAAATAAACTACCTGACCACACACCTTAAAGACTTAGACAAAGGGGAACAAAGGAACCCTAAAGCAATCATAAGGACCGAAATAACTAAAGTTAGGGCAGAAATAAATAACATTGAAAATAAGAGAACCATACAAAAGATCAGTGAAACTAAATGTTGGTTCTTCAAAAGGGTGAACAAAATCGACAAACCCTTAAAGACAGCCTCACAAAAGGGGGGGGGGGAGACTCAAATAAATAGGATTGTAAATGAAAGAGGACATATCAAAACAGACAACACAGAAATCCAACATATCTGTGAGACTATTATGAACAACTATGCACCACGAAGCTACAGAACTTGGAAGAAATGGTCAAGTGCCTAGATACATACAAACTTCCAAAATTAAATGAAGAGAAACTAAAAAATATGAGCAGACCAATCACAGCCAAAGAAATTGAAACACTTATCAAGAGCCTTCCCTACAATAAAAGTCCTGGACCAGGTGGTTTTATAAGTGAATTCTACAAAAACATTCAAGGAAGAATTAATACCTCTACCTTTAAAACTCTTCCAAAAGATTGATGACACAGAATACTCCTTTCCAGCTATATGAAGCCAATGCCACCCTGATACCAAAAGCATACAGAGATACAACATGAAAACTATAGACCGATACCTCTGATCAACATAGATGCTAAAATATTGAACAAAATTTTAGCCAACTGGATACAACAGTATATTAAAAAGATTGTTTATTATGACCAAGTTGGCTTTATCACAAGGATTCAAGGCTGGTTTAATATATGTAAATCAATCAACATGATCCATTACATCAGTAAGAGCAAGACCAAAACCACATGGTTATCTCAATAGATGCAGAGAGAGCCTTTGACAAAATCCAAAATCCCTTTATAATCAAAACAATACAGAAAATAGGAATAAATGGAAAATTCCTTAATATAGTGGAGTCCATATATAGCAAACCTACAGCCAATATCATTCTCAGTGGTAAAATTAGGAAAAAGCAGGAAGCAATTCCCCTTAGATCAGGTACTAGACAGGGCTGCCCATTATCACCATTACTATTCAACACAGCATTGGAAGCTCTTGCCATAGCAATCAGACAGGAGCAAAGAATTAAAGGGATACAGATTGGAAGAGAAGTCAAACTCTCACTATTTTCAGATGACATGATAGTATAATATACATAGAAAAACCTAAAGAATCCAACAAGAAGCTTTTAGAAATCATCAAGCAATACAGTCAGGCTACAAAATTGACATACAAAAGTCAGTGTCATTCACTTCTTCTTCTAGCGTTTGCCTTTCTTCCGTAGCCAGTCAACAGCGTCAGGTTGAGCCTGATGTAAAATTTCGAGACCTCCTTTGAATCTGGAGAGGTGGCAGTCGTTGACTATGTGGGTCATAGTCTGTCTGTAGCCGCAGGGGCAGTTTGGGTCGTCTCTGGCTGCCCAGTGATGAACATAGTGGCACACAGGCCATGGCCTGTTCGATAATGATTGAGGAGGGCCCAATCATAACGTGCTAGGTCAAAGCCGGGTTGACGCTTGCAGGGGTCTGTGATGAGGTGTTTGTTCTTTACCTCAGCTGACTGCCAACTCTATTTCCAAGAGTCTGGAACAGAGAAGTTCAGTGTAGGCATAGGGGACCAGATTGGGTGACGAGACGTCAAGTGTTGGACAGGGTGGGCGAAGATATCTGCGTATATTGGCAGGTCTGGTCGAGCGTAGACGTGGGAAATGAACTTAGATGATGCCCCATCTCGACGAATATCTGGCAGGGCGATGTTGCTAAGAACTGGCAGCCATGGAACCGGGGTGGAACGGATGGTTCCAGAAATGATCCTCATGGAGGAATATAATTTGGAATCGACCAAGTGGACATGGGGGCTACGGAACCATACTGGGGCACAGTATTCTGCAGTGGAATAGCATAATGCCAGAGATGATGATCGTAGTGTGGAAGCGCTCGCGCCCCATGAGGAGCTGGCCAGTCTTGCAATGATGTTATTCCTCGCGCCCACCTTTGCTGCAGTTTTTATGAGATATTCGTGAAATGACAGAGTGCGATGGAGAGTAATGCCAAGATAGACTGGCTGGGCTTCATGCCGGATTCTCGTACCGCCAAGCTGCACATTAAGCTCACGCATACACTAAGTTAGAAGAACAAGAAATCCAGACATCAATCCCTTTTACTATAGCAACAAAAACAATAAAATATTTAGGAATAAACATAATAAAATAAGTGAAAGACATATACTGAAAATTATGAGTCACTATTCAAGGAAATAGAAAAAGACATGAAGTGGGAAGATATTCCATGTTTAAGGGTTGGAAGAATTAACATCATTAAAAGAAGTATACTACTCAGAGCCATATAGAAATTTAATGCAACCCTCATCAAGTTCCCATCCATTTTTTAGGAGAACAGAACAAAAGCTATATATATATTGACCTGGACCTAGGAAAGATCTAGAATTTCCAAAACTTTATTGAGAAGAAATAACAGAATAGGAGGCATCACACTCCCAGATCTCAAATCGTTTTATAGGGTCATTGTAATCAAAACTGCTTGGTACTGGAATATGAATAGACACACTGACCTGCAGAATAGAATTGAGAGCCCAGAAGTAATCCCCCACACCTGTGGACATCTGAATGTTGACCAAATGCCCAGATTATTAAATGGGGAAAGCAAAGTCTCTTCAACAAATGATGTTGGAAAAAATGTATGATTTCACCTTTCTGGGATGCACTTTTTTATTCAAAGAGAGTGTGGGCAAGGAGGGAGAAGCACGATAGTGCCCATAGTACATCCTATAAGGTACTGCTTTTTAGACCATGTGTGCATTATAAGACACACATCCTACCCTGTGAACTTTCTCTCTGGCCTTTTTCCTTATCTTGGTTGGAACACGTTGCTGTTGTTGCTGTTCATCCAATTGGAGATTTTCCTGATTTGGGGGTATAATTAGTACTTACTTATAATTATAACCATAGTAAAAAAAAAGACCCGTAGATATCTGGATTTTTTAAAGTGATGTTAGGAGATTATGAGTCTTGTTTAAATCAATTCATTTACCTGGATTCCACTGACACTGCTCTTGTTTGTAACTGTCAGGTGAAAAAAGATGGGCTGATTCCCAGATAGACCTTCACAAACTTTCAGGAATTGGGTTTCTTAGTGCTGGGTTGGCAGAGGGTCTTGATTGCACTGTGATAAGTATGGCCTCATTGCCTGAGGTCATACTTATCACAGGAGACCCTGCCATAGGTCTCCTGTGATACCTGTGATACCACTTCAGTGAAGTGAAAGGAGGAAGCCTCAATGATCCTGGGCAGGTATGGAAGTCAAGGATCACCACATGGTCTCTAATGCTGCAAGGGGGAGGTCATTATGGGCTACAGGGAAAGACAGTCCTAGCATTCTGTTTAGCTTCTTTTAACATCACCCAGAAGGTGGCTTGGTGTGTTCCATTGTAGTCTCACCAGAAGGGGAGTCTGGGCTCCCCCACTCAGCCTTTGCTGACTTAGGTAAAAGTACAGTCACAGATTTCTCCTGTAGTTATTTGTTGGATGGAACTATTACTTTCTTTTTTGTATTTATTTATAAAAAGGAAACATTGACAAAACCATAGGATAAGAGGGGTACAACTTCACACAATTCCCACCACCAGAACTCCGTATCCCATCCCCTCCCCTGATAGCTTTCCTATTCTTTATCCCTCTGGGAGTATGGACCCAAAGTCATTGTGGGATGCAGAAGGTTGAAGGTCTGGCTTCTGTAATTACTTCCCCGCTGAACATGGGCATTGACAGGTCGATCCATACTCCCAGCCTGTCTTTCACTTTCCCTAGTAGGGAAGGGCTCTGGGGAAGTAGAGCTCCAGGACACATTGGTGGGATTGTCTGTCCAGGGAAGTCTGATTGGCATCATGCTAGCATAAGGAACCTGATGGTTGAAAAGAGAGTTAACATACAAAGCCAAACAAATTGTTGACCATTCATGGACCTTAGGGCTGGAATAGTGCAGATGAAGAGTTGGGGGGAGCTCTGTTTTATAGATAGCTAGTAGGCATATTTTACTTAAATTTCAAAGGGCCTGTGGCTATACTAGTTTTTTTTTTTTCTTTTTCTTTTTCTTTTTGCCCCTGAGCCTGAAATCTGATATGCCAGTGGATCCAAGTTATTGTCTGGGGAGGTGATGTCATGGCTGGTAGAAGGACCAGAAATCTGGATCAGGGAAGGGAGTAGCTCCCTAATATGGTAAAGGGGTATAAAAATTCTTGACTGAAAACCCCATCGATTTGATGTGATCTGGGGCCCATAATAAGCTTAGGAGCCTATACGACCTCTGCATCCATCTAGATCTGAGCTCACAGTTTGTGATCATGAGTAGGAACATTCCATGCTGCCCCAATATCAGAACCCATCTTCCTCAGGTGTAGCATAGAGTATGTTGTTCATCCTCCCTTTGGAGGATAGAACATTCTCTACCATTGTTGATCCAAGTTGAGTACAAGGTCCTATGGGGGCCCAGAAAGGAGTCTGTTGTGTTGTTCCTGATAGAGATGACCAGTAACAATGGGAAGAGGGATTTATTCGAGGTCTAGGCCCATCAGACCTGTTTGGGACTCTCAGGACTCCCCGATTAGGGCCCCAGCTGATGGAATGGCCTGATAGTGACTAAAGAGTCATCGTTAAAGTTTGACAGTCTCTTGCCCTTATTCAGCTTTTGCAGTCCTTGCTTTGATAAGGTGAGCTTTGGAGTGAGTGAGAAAACTGTAATAGAAAGTAGGTGAGGAGGGTATTTAAGTCTAAGTACACACTATGTCATTATGAACTTGATACTGACTCACTACAGACTATTGTGGATTTTTGCTTTCAGGTATATATTTTCCCTAATTTATGGATACATGTGGACATATGCTCTATCTTACGGGATCTGGTATATATCTAGGTTTTGGGACTTTATTAGGAAGTGGACCTCCTGGAATGGAATTAGAGAATACCATGAAAGGCAAGTTCTCACCCGAGTAATGAGGGTGAAGGGTTGACATTGCACGCCTGATGTCTCTGGACACAGTCTGAGGTGAAGCATGCTGAGGTGGTACTCGTTGCATTGATTAGGTTGGGATTGGCGGATGCAATATCATTTGGTATGACTTGAGAGAAGCATGCAGGAAAGTGAGCTCCACCCTAGAGGTTCCAGGACTGGGGGAAATAACAGGTTCTACAGAGGAAGCGGGAGGTTCCAGCTGTCTTAGGGTTTAAGAAGACAATGGATAGTTATTACTCTAGTCACATTATTTGGCAATTGGATTAACTTTGAAAAATCGCTTTGTTCGGATTTTCTGTATCATACACACCATCACCATATTTTATATCCCTTGACAATATTTTTATATAGCTATGCCACTGTTCTCCCTGAACTAAGCTTTTAAGGTGAACATATCAAAAAGTCAGCCTACGTATTAAAAAGATTCAGTCTGTGCTTTAAAAAGTTTGAGACATTCAATCAGTTTTTCCCCTCTCATATTACTTAAATGGTGATTTATATGACTACAAATTAATAGGAGTGCATATAAACACCATTTCCACCACCAAAAAACTGTGTTCCATCCATTTGAATTTATTGCTTGAGTGTCTCTCTGATCCAGTAGTTCTTAAGCAGTATGTTGTCTAGCTTCCAAATTCTGTGACTTTTAGTAATTTTATGTTTGTTCTTAAATGTTAGCTTTACTCCACTATGTTCTGTGAAGATACTTGGGATGATTTCAATGCTCTTGAAACTGTTGATGTCTTTGTGGCCTAACATGTGGTCTATCCTTGAGGATGTGTAGTGTGGATTTGAAAAGAATGTGTATTCCAGTTTTTTGGGGTGAAGAACTCTGAAAATGTCCAGGAAGTCTAGTCTGTCCATATCTTTATTTAATTCTTAACTCTTGTTTCGTTGTTGATTCTCTGCTTCATTGATCTAAGTGTGAGAGTGGGGTGTTAAAGTCTCCCACTATTATTGTATTACTATTGATGTGTTTTTGTAGTTCTTCCAGTAGGTGTTTGATGTATTTAGATGGTCCCTCATTGTGTGCGTTGATGTTAATAATTGTTAAATCTTCTTGGTTGATTGATCTGCTAATCATTATGTAATGGTCTAGCCTATCTTTTATTACTTTATTTAATTTAAAGTCTATTGTGTCCAAGATGAGATTGGCTGTTCTTGCCCTTTTTTTGTGGTTCATTAGTCTGTAGTATAGGTTTCCATCCTTTCATTTTAAGTCTATGTTTGTCTTGTTGGGTCAGATGGGATTCTTGCAAGTAGCATATGGTTGGGCTGGGTTTTCTGATCCATCCTCCCACTCTGTGCCTTTTAATGGGTGAGTTTAAGCCATTGAAAATTATTGATATTATGGATTTAATGTATTGTAGTGCCATTATTCAACAAATTTTTTATTTGCTCTGATACATGGCAAGTAGTATGGCAATGTTCTTGTTTATAAGAGGTCTTTTAGAACCTCTTTCAGGGCAGGCTTGGTGATGGTTGCCTCCTTTAACTGCTGCCTGTCTGAGAAGGTTTTGATCCCTCCATCTAGTTTGAATGAAGGTCTAGCAGGATATATATATTATCCTTGGTTGAAACAAACCCTTTTTCATTCAGGGCTCGATAGATATCTTGTCACTCTCTTCTGGCTTTTAGAGTTTGAGTGGAGAAGTCTGCTGATAATCTTATCCAAAGTCCCCTGTATGGGACTTTTTGTTTTTCTCTGCAGCCTTTAGGATCCTTTCTTTATCCTTACTTCTTTTCATTGTAACTATGATGTGTCTTGGTGTCTTCAGGTCTGGGTTGATTCTGTTTGGGACTCTCTGGGCCTCTTGGATCTAAATATCCTTTCTGTTCAGGTCTGGGAAGTTTTCTTTTATTATTTCCTCTAGAACGTTTACTTCCCCTTCCTCTCTTTCTTCCTCAGGCAGGTCAATTTTACAAATGTTACTTTTTTTTGAGATAATCCCATATGTCTCTGTTGTTGTTTTTAGTGTCTCTCAATCTCTTTTTGAGTTCTTTTACCTCTTTCTTAGTTTTCTATAGTTCATCCTCTCTCTGGCTAATTTTGTTTTCTGCTTCTGTTAGCATGCTTTCCCTTCCCTCAGCTTCTTTTTTTCAGTTCAGTTATAGTATTAGTTTGTTCTGCTAACTGGCATTATAGCTCTGCTATTTCAGCTTTCAGTTCTCTAATTACCTCGAGGTAGCTAGTATTTTCCTTTTGGGTCTCATCTGTTGTTTCCCTAATTCTGATAGCCCTTTCCTCCATAGTTGTCTTCATTTCTGTGACTATTAGGTTTACTATTGCTTGCATACTTTTCTTATCTATAGTTACTTCTGACTGATTTGGAGTTTCTTCTGGGCTCCTGTCTTGATTGAGTGTGGTAACAATTTTATTTGCTCTTGATTAAACCATTTTTTTTATTGATGTGTTTTTTAGTTTTCTGTTCTCTCGTTTTTCAGTTGTTGTGTTTTGAGTACAAGCTGTACTAAATACATTTATGACAAATGCAGTCACCAACCTCAGAAATTAAAACAATAGTAACTGAAGCAAGGATTGATGCAGTTTGACCAATACCAGTTAGTCAAACAACACCTCCAGTCCAAGAAAAAGTAGCAACTAAATCCAAAAGAAAAAGAAAGAGAAAGGAAGACAAGAATAGACAATTATGCAAATCTACTGTCCACTGTAAATTCTAGGGATAGCAAGAGGAGAAAGGGAAGTAGAAAAGAGAGATACACAGAGAGAGTCCACTCTGAGTCAGATTTCTTCCCCAAAATAATTCACAAATGAGTATCAGTGAATTCAGAAAGCAAAAGAAGGAGGAAGGAAGAAAAGAAGATAAGAACAAAAAAAAAGAGCAGTGAAAGGAAAGAGTTTATTTATTATTATTTTTTAATTAGCTAGGAGGAGGGAGAAAGGAGAGTGGAGGGAAGAAGTAGAGTGAAACAAGATCCTCCCACAATGGATACAACACCTGTCACCTAGCAGTGGAAAAAACAATAACAGTTAATTTTGGTCAACCTGAAGAAGGAGGGGGGAAAGCAACACGTATGTATAAAGTAGTAATAATAAAATAGAATAGGGTATAAAACCCTAACAGTCAATCTGAAGCATGGATGACTCCAGATTGGCTCAGGCAGCCTGAGTAAAGGCAGTAGGAAGTATCGAAAAAAAATTTTTTCCAGGTAGTCTTTCCCAGGCAGTGGTGAGGCTCTGATTGGTCAGATATTTTGTCACTCAAATAGAGCTCTGGCCACTTAGAGAAAAAAAAGAGAAGGAAGTCAAAAAGGAAAGGGATTGGGATGACAACCCTGGTTGTCCAGGACTTGGTAAAGAAAATAGCTCAGCGAGAAGCCTGCTAGGAGTGGTTGTCCAGCCCCTGGGGGCTGATTCTGGGGTGGAGGGGAGGGGTGAGCTTCAGAAATAATAAAAAGAGTTCCTTTCTTTTTCCTTCTGGCCTCCGTTTTCTAACCCAAGAGTGAAACATAGGACCCCTCCATGGTGTCATACTTAGGACCTTTTATTTACCCTCCTGCTGAAGTCCCTGTATCCTGCCCTATTCAGAAAATCCTAGGTCACAAGCTGCTGCTTGTTGGAGCTCACTCCAGCTGCTGCCTCTAAGTCACCATCTTGGCTGGAACTATTACTTTCTAAATGTCTCTGTCTTGCTGGAATGCCCTTACTAGTCTGTTGATGCTTTTTTACATTTATTTTTGGTCTCAGACCATTGATATTTCCTGGTTGTTGGTTTCTTTTGCTCCAAATAGAATAAATGAGGCAAAATAATCCAAATTCAGGAAACCCACTGTCGTGCTGCGATGCAGAGGAGAGAGAGAGAGAGAGAGAGAGAGAGAGAGGAAATCTGGAGCGGAGAGAGAACACAATCCTTTATTTGCGTGGACACCTCAGAGTTGGGTGACAGCACAGAAATTTGGGCCATGTGGAGCTAGCCGAAATGCCCGCCTCCTGCTACACGCCGCACCCTTCCACTCAGCGATGTGAAAAACAGGCAAGAGAGAGAGGGGCAGAAGAAGGGCTTTATAGGGCAAAAACTTGGAGTGACCAGCAGGGACAAGATTGGTTGGGAAGGGCACTTCGAGAATATCGTATTAACTCTCGTGGGAACTGGCACTAGCGTGAGGGGACAACATGGTGGAACAGGTGCTCCATGTCCCAACTCTTGCGGGAACTGGCACTGGCCTGAGGGGACATCTGCACAGCAACCCACCTCTCTGAGTTCACTTTGGTCGCAGAATTAAAGTCAGTCTATCTTCTCTCCACCTTTCAGACTTGTGTTCATTATAGACATAAAATGTCTAGTATTTTCAGTTATGTTTAGTGGGAATTAGGGGAAATTATATCTACTCCTTCTCAGAAGCAGAAGTGACTCAGACTGCATTTTAATAAGCCCTCCAGATGATCGCCATGCATGCTAACTTCTCAGGAATCTGTGCCTTTTTGTTTTTCTAACCTCTCTTCCACCACAGATGCTAGATATACAAATGAACATCTGTGCTTAACTGCAAAATTGGGGGGTCAGTGTGCCTGTCACAGCAGTGAATTCCTTCTCTTACCTGTAAATCCTCTGACAGTTCCCATCTGTGCTTGTGACTTACATGACTTTAAACCAAAGGGCTTGAGATATTTTTAGAAAGTGAGTGGTTGCGTTGGGATGGGCATCAGCCCTGGGTAAGATAGAGAACACGATAAAGAGTGACCTTTGAGTGTGTATGTCCTAGGCCAGAGTTGTGGCCCACATTGCACATGAGAAAACAAGCAGAAAGAGTGATTTTGGTGCAGAAATTATTCTGAAATGTGGCTGAGCATCTTCAAGAACAATAAAGCTGTGTGTGTGTGTGTGTGTGTGTGTGTGTGTGTGCACATGTGCGTGTGCACACATGTGTGTGCATGCATGTACAACAGGGGGAAGCAACAGTCCTTCCCACCCTGGGCGTGTCTGCCTCCATTTCTTCCCAGGTTCCAGTGAGGACAGATTGGGAATTAGTAGCAGCTGGGAGTCCCCCTAGGAAAGCTCCCAAGTTGGAACAGTATTATGTAAAATAAAAATGACATATTGAAATTGACCTAAACCATCCAGTTATTTCAAGAATTTATTGATATCATTAGATCAATAGGACTGGGCTAACATCAACATATTTTCTTTTCAAATTACAATGCAATAGCTATTAGAGTTTCTCAAAATAATACAGTGCATAAATATCATTTATTCCTTTTTAAAGTCAAGATTGGGTCAACAAAGTAGCTCATCTAGATAGTGGTCCTGCTTTGCCATTCCAGGTTCAAGCCATGCCTCCACCACATTGGAGAAAATGTTTGTACTGTAATGTATGCCCTTCTCTCTGCATGTGTCTCTCACTCCCTATCTGTAAAGATCAGCTCAGAGTGGCAAAGCTCTGGAAATAACAACAAAAAATTATATAAAATCAGTATCATCAAGATATTCATTTACTGTTGACATGCTATCATCATATACTCTCTAACAGATAAGAAAGCTGAGGAAGTGAGGTGAAGAGATTGTTAAAAGGGTTTTTAGACAAATAGACAGCATCAAGGAGATGCTTCCTTTCTTCTTGTTGTAGAATTTTATATGCATATGCATACCCTTGGGTTTTTCAGTCCTTGTGCCAACCTTACTTGTACCCATGGGATTTCAGTTTATGGAGATGACTGAGAGAAGGGGCTGTGTGACATCTCACAGGGCCATGGCTGAAACATCTAGGTTGGTTAGAAATTGGAAGCAGGAGCAGGCGAATACCTTAAACAGTGCTTTTGTTGGTGTTATCATGAGGAAGGCAAGGCAAGATAGAATAAACTGTTTAGGATCTGTAATTCTGAGTAATTTCAGTGAACGGTTGATAGAGATGATCTTTAGTGTTCTGGTCCTGAGTCTGGGTTGATTTAAGGTAGAGCAAACAATGAACTGACCAGTGAAACTTAGATAAAGAGGGTGGTTGTAAGTCTAGATGGATGGATGGTTTGCATTTGAAAGGCATGTTTTCAAATAGGGTGTTCACTGTTTTTCGGAATTAACAAGTCCTTGGAGATGCAGTCTCTTTCCAGATTTGTAAGGGGTCCCCAAAGCATCAAAACATCTTAAGGTGTGAAAATTAGAAAGCATGACCAATGCAGACAAGGGTACTGAGGTATGAAGAGTTTAAAGGTCTGGCCCATGGTCAGTGGCAAAGCCTGAGCAAAAAGGAACTCCAGTTGCCTTTTTGGATTCTTCAGAGTTGGCCTGGGGAAAGCGTCAAACTTGGCAAGCCTGAGGTTCCCAATGTGATCCCTGGTACCTCACAGACCAGAATGGTGTTCTGACTTGTCTTACATGTGATATCTTTTCCCATTCTTTTTATTTTGATAGAACAGAGAGAAATTAATAGGGGAGAAAGATACAAAGGGAGAGAGAGAGAAAGAGAGAAGGTGAGGGAGAAGGAGAGGGGGAGGGAGAGGGGAAGGGAAGGGTAAAGAGAGAGAGTGAAGCTGTAGCACTGCTTCAATGTTTGTGAAGCTCTCCTCCAGCAGGTGGGAACCAAATCCTTTTGCATGGTGACATGTGCCATCATTATGCCAGGGTGGCTTCACGGGCGGGAGAGACAGACGACCAGGGACTCATGGCTGAGTGGTACTGCAGTTCAGTCTTTATTCATGTGGAACACAGCACAATCTAAGCTATCTCTAATCACAGTCCTGCCCTTATATATCCTGAGGCGGAAGTGTCAGGTCCGAAGAGGATGTACGTAGGATAGGGGGTGGGGAGAAAGAAAAAGCGTGTAAAACAGTGAGGATTAAACCAATGCCCTGGAGGCAGGGTGGGACCCAGGTAAAACAGTGATTATGTAAATAGACTACAATGTCAAGCAATGCAACAGAAGGGGTCTTAAAAGCAGAATTTAGAAGCATACCAACAGACATGCTGTCAGCTGGCTGCATCTGCATCTGATCTATAGTTTTCTATAGCAGGAAACATCACACCATCATTCTAAATCATTTAAACCAGACTCCATACCTCCAGCCACTGAGGCAATGAGAACTCAGTTAATCACCTATCATGAGACTATGGAATTAGTAGAAAGGGTCTAAGTCCTATACTTAAGGTGGCACAAGAGAGTAGGGGTTGAGATTGATTCTGGAAAACCAAAATGAATTTCTAGTCTTCACTATGATGATCTCAAACAAGTTTGATTTTTTTCAGTCCATGGTATTATAAAAGCAGGGCCCTTTAGTATGTGGGATTCTGCCATATGTGTGCCCCATCTCAGAGCAGAAGTGCTGAGCTTAGTGCCTGGTGTACATCCTCTCCAGCACTCCAGACTAATCCTGTGACTCCATCAAGCACTATCTTATCTCTCCAGGCTTATAGAATTGCTCCTATGAAACATAAGGAATTGTTCTTCCAGTTTTCCAATCCCAGAGACCTCTCTCCCACCTTTTCCTTTTTGTTTATTCCATTAGGTGGTGTAGATTTTCAGAAACAAGTAAATAAGTGTTGT
This sequence comes from Erinaceus europaeus, assembly GCF_950295315.1. Classification (NCBI taxonomy): domain Eukaryota; kingdom Metazoa; phylum Chordata; class Mammalia; order Eulipotyphla; family Erinaceidae; genus Erinaceus; species Erinaceus europaeus. The sequence goes on along the minus strand of NC_080168.1, from coordinate 105,139,059 downwards.
CCTTGAGAAACTTCAGCTTCTTGCCATAAAATTCAAATATACTGAATTCCATGGTTTTTGTTTGTTTCTTCCCATTTTAATCTGGGGCAAATATCACAGCGAGACCAAGTGTAATTAGTATCTAAATAAACTATCATAAAATCATTGTCATGGACTTAGAGAATGATTGTATGTTCCACAACAAGGTGCTGCAAATCTATTCTTAGTGATACTTCAACCTAAAATTGCCATCTGCCAGCATCCTGCTGCCTCCAATAAAGGGCTCTGTAACTGCTAGAGACCAGCTGGTCATTTCTTTCATTATTTAATGCAAATCTGTTACACAAAGAGAGTATAACATGAAATAACATTTCAAAACATAATGCCACACTAGAAAAAAAAATATCCTAAATACCAACAGAATGCATGTTTTGGCCATGGGATTAAAAACAGCTTGTTGGAACTCATTTTGTTTGTTATAACTAAGCCACTCTGGAATGGTTTCTTCTTTTCCAATGTGTAATGGTTCATTTCATGCATGGAACAGCTATAATGAAAATAGCTCTTTACTAAGTCTTTGCCTTTGGCAATTTAAATAACATTATTCAGATCTTCATTGTCCCTCACCTTTACCTTGGTGCCTAGGTGGTGGTATCTGCCTAAAGTCCTTTGCCTCATATAGAAATATGTGAGAAGCTGAGAAAATCAGTTTTAAAGAAAGCATGGATGAGAGCAAAACATATAGTATTCCATAAACTAGAGATTGCAGAATCTCTCAAATGGAAGCAATAGCCATCTTGAAATGCATCAAGAAAGGAACTAAAGACTTGGGAAGAAGCCAAATATGTAGCTGCAGGCAAGTGACTAAAGGGTGTTAATAAATTTACATCCCATTGTGGGGGACAGTCAAGGTCAGGTGCTATGGCCAAACAGGAGATCTTTGAAAATAGCATGAGCCACTTTTCCAGTGTTGAAAGTTGGGACGGGAAGCAGTTTTCTTTTGTGGAGTTGTGCTGGGAAATTGTGCAGATGCAGTCACAGTCACCATGTTGTCCCCTCAGGTTATTGCCAGTTCCCACAAGAGTTAGATGATATTCTTGGATTGCCTGTTTCACCATGTTGTTCCCTCAGGTTATTGCCAGTTCCCACGAGAGTTAATATGATATTCTCAGAGTGCCTTTCCCAACCAATCCTGTCCCGACTCGTCACTCGTCACTCCTGGTTTTTGCCCTATAAAGCTCTCCTGCTTCTGCCTCTCTCTCTCTTGCCCGCTTTTCACCTCGGTGAATGGACGCAGGGAAGGGTGTTGCACGTAGCGGGAGGCAGAATTTTTGCTAGCTCCACGTGGCCCGAACTTCTGCAAGCTCACCCAACTCTGAGGTGCCTGCGTGAATAAAGAATTGTGTTCCCTCTCCGCTCCGGATCTCCTTTCTCTCTCCTCCGCATTGCAGCCCAACAGAGATGGACTGTTTATTCAGCAAGATAATAGCAGCTAACTTTCCATTCTCTACACCCACACCCATCTGAGATTTTTCTTATTTCCCCTCTACCCTAATCCATCTACCCTAGAGTTATTTCAAGTTTTTAGAATAATTTGGTAGCCTTAGGGCAGAGAAAAGGACCACTTTAGGGCCAGCTGGTGGCACTACTGGTTGAGCACATATGTTACAGTGTATAAGGACCCAGGTTAAAGCCCAGTTCCCCACCAGAAGGGGCAGCTTTCACAAGCTGTGAAGCAGTGTTGTGAGTGCCTCTCTGTATCTCTCCATCTCTGTCCACTTCTCTCAATTTTTCTGTGTCTCTGTCTAAAAATAAGTAAATAAATACATTTAAACAGAAGAGGAGGAGGAGATAGAACCACTTCTCTGCCATGATTCTGACCAACCCAGGCTTCCAAATCTATTTCTTATATTCTTTGTACCCTTATATCACCATCATTTCTCAGATTTTAATTACTGTATATCTATTTATAATAACCAAAATATAAAAACAGCCCAACTACCCAAAGACATATATATGTTAGATAAAGTGTAGTGTAGCCACACACAGAGAATACTACTCAACTATAAGAAAAGATGAAATTTTGCCATTTGTAACAATATAGATGGAACTAGAGGGGTTCTTACTAAGTAAAACAGGTCAGAAGAAGAAAGAGAAATATCAAGTGATATTATACTCTCATGTGTGGTGGAGAGAGATAGAAGGAAAATAAAGAGGATAGACATAGCCAGATGAAAATAAAACCCTTATATTCTGACCAGAGAAGTGATTTTACTGAACAGGGAGGATTGAAAGGATAAAGAGGGGTCAATGGACTGCAGTGAGGGAGGGGATATTGATACTTTGGTGGTGGGCATGGTGGGCTAAGAGACATTTGAAGAACTGTGAAGTTACCTGTCAACAAATACAGTCCTATATTACAAATACAGTTTTATGTTACCTCTATAGAACAAAAAAAGAAATAAAAAACTGAGTAATATACTTTATTTTCCGTCTTTACTATAAATGTTAATTATTTTCAAAATCAAAAATAAATTCCATATTCATTTGACTCTGGAGATGTTCATTCCACACAGAGGCTGAAGAATGCTGCAAACTGGGGGCCAGCCAATAGCGCAGCAGGTTAACTACACATGGCACAAAGTGCAAGGACCAACATAAGGATTCTGGTTCGAAACCCGGCTCCTCACCTGCAGGGGGTGGCTTCACAAACAGTGAAGTAGGTCTGCAGGTGTCTGTCTTTCTTTCCCCATCTCTGTCTTCCCCGCCTCTCTCAAGCTCTATGTCCAATCCAACAACAACAGCAGCAATGACAACAAGAACAATAATAACAAGGGCAACAAAAATGGGAAAAATGGCCTCCAGGAGCAGTGGGTTTAAAAAAGAAAGAAAGAAGGAAGGTAGGAAAAGAAAGGAAAGAAGGAAAGAGTAAGAGTGCTACAAATCAGCAGTTCTCAAATTTTGCTCCATATTAGAGTCACTTGGGGGAGAATAAAAAAATTGAAAAATAAAGTACTAGCCTAAGCCATGTAAACCAATTAAATTAAGCTGTGTGGGAATGGACCCGAGGCATCAGTATTATTTTTAAAATTCCTGGAATATTCTGACATAAAGTCAAGGTTGAGAACTACTACTCTAAATCAAGTAATCTACAGTGTGTGTGTGTGTGTGTGTGTGTGTGTGTGTGTGTGTGTGCGTGTGTGTGTGTGTGCGTGTGTGTGTGTGTGTGTGTGTGTGATTCAGGCTTAAATTGATCATATGTGGGCTAATACTTTGTCCCCCAGAGAAGAAAAGAAAGTCATTCAGCAAACAGATATTCAAATAATAAAGTAAAAAATAACTCCCAACTGTTTTTAAGAAACAAGATATTGGGTCCTGGGCAGGTAGCACAACAGTTATGCAAAAGGCAACTCTAGTGGTTACCTAAGGCAGTGGGGATCAGGGACCTTTGTTGATGACAAAAAAAGGAGATGTAGTGACACTATAACTTTCTTCGGTATCAATTGTATTTAGCAGTGATTTTTGAAACATAAAAACTGTAATGCGAGGGAGTCGGGCCGTAGTGCAGTGGGTTAAGCGCATGTGGCACAAAGCGCAAGGCCCGGCTGAAGGATCTCGGTTCAAACCCCCGGCTCCCCACCTGCAAGGGAGTCGCTTCACAGGCGGTGAAGCAGGTCTGCAGGTGTCTTTCTCTCCCCCTCTCTGTCTTCCCCTCCTCTCTCCATTTCTCTCTGTCCTATCCAACAACGACAGCATCAATAACTACAACAGCAATGAAAAACAAGGACAACAACAAAAGAGAAAATAAATTTAAAAAACTGTGATGCGAGGAAAATAGAAATTATACAATCATATTACTATTATTATTATTATTTTGCCTTCAGGGTTATTGCTGGAGCTCGGTGCCTGCACCACGAATCCACTGCTCTTAGAGGCCACCTGGCACCGTGGTCTCCTAGTCAAGATCTCAAGATGCCTGCCTCCATGGGTGGCCAACACTATATTGTTTCTTCTCCAAAACAGAAGTTTCCGGGTACATCTGGGTGACAAGTCTAGCAGATGGAGACTTGTCTCAAGTGGCCTCCCCCAGGGCTCTGTTCTGGCTCCTACACTATTTAATATTTACATCAATGACCTCCCAGAAACTTCTTCAAGGAAGTTCATCTACGCCGATGACATCTGCTGTGCAACTCAGGCATCCAAGTTCGACATCCTCGAGGAAACACTCACGAAAGACATGTCTCTGATATCTGATTACTGTAAAAAATGGCGACTAATCCCTAGTACTGCAAAAACGGTATCATCTGTTTTCCATCTACACCGTGCCTCGGCCTCGCGTGAGCTTAATGTGCAGCTTGGCGGTACGAGAATCCGGCATGAAGCCCAGCCAGTCTATCTTGGCGTTACTCTCCATCGCACTCTGTCATTTCACAAACATCTCATAAAAACTGCAGCAAAGGTGGGCGCGAGGAATAACATCATTGCAAGACTGGCCAGCTCCTCATGGGGCGCGAGCGCTTCCACACTACGATCATAATCTCTGGCATTATGCTATTCCACTGCAGAATACTGTGCCCCAGTATGGTTCCGTAGCCCCCATGTCCACTTGGTCGATTCCAAATTATATTCCTCCATGAGGATAATTTCTGGAACCATCCGTTCCACCCCGGTTCCATGCCCCTGTGGCTACAGACAGACTATGACCCACATAGTCAACGACTGCCACCTCTCCAGATTCAAAGGAGGTCTCGAAACTTTACATCAGGCTCAACCTGACGCTGTTGACTGGCTACGGAAGAAGGGCAAACGCTAGAAGAAGAAGAGGCCACCTTTTTCCCATTTTATTGCCCCTGTTGTTGCCCTTGTTGTTTTTGCTATTATTGCCATTGATGCTGTTGTTATTAGATAGGACAGAGAGAAATGGAGAGAGGAGGGGAAGACAGAGAGGGGGAGACAAAAAGGGGGAGAGAAAGATAGAAACCTGCAGACCTGCTTCACCAATTGTCAAGCGACTCCCCTGCAGGTGGGGAGCCATGGGCTCTAACCAGGATCTTTACACAGGTCTTTTCGCTTTGCCCCATGTGCAGTCAACCCGCTGTGCTACCGCTCGGCTCTCACAATCATATTATTTTTTAAGAGGTACAAGTAGCTTCTTCTATTTGAAACTTCTCATGTTTCTCTTTCTATTTGTCTCATTCTATTTAAAATATTGAATAGATTTTTTAGTATTTTCCCTCACTCCAAACACCCCAAACTTGGTGAGCAACCTGTAGAAAGAATTAGAGAATCAGGGGCATCTTTAGGGAAGAGTTTACATTGAAATCCATTTTCTTATCTTCTCAGATATTTTTCTGCTTTTCCTCCATATACTTTTCAGAATCACTCAGTCTCATTGCATAATGACTTCAGAGAGATAGCTCACCAGGTAGAGTATGTGCCTTGCTTTGTCTGTCACCCAGATTTGAGAGCTTGCAGCACAGAGAAGATACCATGGTATCAGGAAAAGCTCGATTACCGCCTATCAGTTTATCTATATAAATGAAAAAGTGATGGAATTGCACATATATAAAGCTTGGGCTTGGAGCATGAGGAAGGTTTTGATTTCAACTGTAAACTAAGAAAGGCAGAATTTTTGTCTTTCTTTTAAGAAAATTTAATCTGTACTATGGTAGTCTTTAATGTTTACTTAGTAGATAATATTGAGCACACCTTATTTTTCCCTCTGGGCTTCACTAATTTGGGTTGACTTTTTTAGGGTGGAGAGGGAGAGTGGATGGACACCACATCAGGGAAGCCTCCCTCACTGTGGCGGGGAATGAGCTTGAAGTTGGGTTGCACAAAAAAAACTGTCACCTTCCCAGTTGAGCTCGCTCCTGAGCATGTGCTACAAGCAACGTGCTAGGCTAGGTCAGGACATTGTGGAGAGAACATGACACAGTTCACAATCTAGTGGGTAAATTTTTCCAGCAAGTGATTTCTTTATAAATCAAATAACTTTGATTTTTGAAACAATCATACATTTGTATGCTTCAAAACCCAAGGAAAATTTTTCTTTTACCATTGTCCAATTCATAAATGGTTTCTAGCCTCTAATTAGCTAGTCAGTAAACAGTATTGTTGATTCTTGGAGTCTCCTTCTAGAGAAGTTTTAACTTATATCACTCCACTTTATTCAAAAAGGTAGTAGTTCATATTTTATTATTATTTCATTTTACATCTGGGAAACCTTTTTACATCAATGCACAAAGTCCTTATCCTTCCCTCCCCCCCCCCCAGTTGGGGCATAGCTACCACTGTACCATCTATAATTCATTTTGCCAGCCTTCTCTAGATATTCAAGAAATTGCCAGTCCTTTCTCATCACAAACAATGCTCATGGAACATCCTCATCTCACACACGTACACATTCCTAGTAGTGATTGTCTTGTCAGTGAACCTGTGCTTTTGATAAATACTGACAAACTGTCACTCACTCAAATGACTGCCAGTTCTCTCACGGGCCAACGGTGACTATGTGGCGCTTTCTGTGTCCTCCCATCATTGCCAACACCAGAAGCTGGCTGAAATTTGGGTTTTGCTGATTTGATGCATGGAAAGCAGTGTGCTGCTAATTTATTACAATCCTTACTATAAATGAAAATAAACATATTTTTGATAGTCTCAGTGTTATGCAATTGGGAGTAAAGAATGTGCTTGAACTAAGTATAACAGAGACATCCCTGCGGGAGTAATTACCGTCTTTACTCCTGAAAACAAAAACTCAACTTAAGCATGATTCTGGGCTGTTAGTAATGAATTCTTCCCCAGAATGCCTTAAGTTTACAAAGTAATGGTGACAACACAATGACATGGTTCCCATTTTTCCTTTTCTGCTCCATCCACTTAATTTGATCTTTTCACATGTACCACAGTCTCAGCTTATGAATTGCTTCCAGTGTTTTCAGTAAGTTTTGTTTTTGTTCAGTTTGAGCTTATGTGTGTCATCTTTGAAGTATTGCGGTGACATTTTTACTATACTACTCTTTTCATATAATTTTTAAATATCTGGATATAATGTTCCATGTTTAATACCACAAATATAATTACAAAAAAATGTCCAGTGTAGCATTTAGAGTTTCCAAAGTGTCTTAAGATAGAATTATTTCATTTAAAGTTTTCACGAGCTCTGTGTTTTATTATTTAAAAGTAGCCTCCATGTCATCTTAACATGGGCTTTGTTGGAATCCATACTCAGTAACTCAAAACCCAAATCCAGTGCATTTTCCAGCTAGATGCTCTCGCCTTGGGTTCTCCTTACACTCCGTCTCTGTCTGAGCCTGTCTCCTGCATCCAGAGAGAGGACCTTAGCAGCCAAGTGAGCAGACACTGATTGGCTCTCACCCACTACATTTGGTTTCACAAGTCTCACTTCTGATTCTTCTCCAAGTCTGCCAGAGCCAGAGTAACTTAAAAGACTTACTTCATTGACAAGTTGTTGTACATACACTTGATGAGAGGCTTCTCCCAGCCTCCTCCTGATCTAGTCTTCCTACAAGGTTTGCCACCACAACCAAAAGGCCTAGTCACCTATCTTGTCAACTGGGGTATTTGTTCTTTGCTTTAAAATAAATTAACACAGACCCAAAATAATTCTTTATCCCTTTGGTATCCCTCATCACCATCCTTTGAATTACTTTTGAAAGGAGCAATTGAATTAGAATCTTTTGTGAAATTGTCTGTCTAATGTCTAAGTGGTCTAGATGCACACTGTGTATGTGAAAGAGCCAGGATAAACTATTTCCCCTACTGCAGGGTCCTTCCTTTGTAGCGCAGAAATCTGTGAACAAAGGATCTTTATTTTATTCTGGTCTAGCCCCCACAGCAGCAGCTAATGTCTTTCTTTTTCCCTGCTTAGAATTTCACCTGCATCATTCTGTGGGCCCTGGTAGGATCTTTTTTCTTTTAATAGAGGGTGAAAGACAGAGGGAGAAGGAGAAACACCACAGCACTGCTCCTCCCCGTGTGAAGCTTCTCCTTTGCATGGTGCTCTCTTGTGGTGCCTGAACTCAAAGCCAGGTCCTTGCACATAACTGATTGAGGAAACTTTGAACTTTATATCAGGAGTAGAAAATATAAGCTTCTCCCCATATTTATTGAACCTTCAGAGGAAAGAGGACTTTGTACTATTCCAAGCTTATCATATTGGTGACTTACAGCGAGTGCTCTTGATTATATCCCTGTGGACATTTAAGAAAACAGTGCAACTTAATAATGAGTCCTGTGTCATAATAACTGTGCTGCCTTATGGAAAGCCGAGAAGGAAACACATTTAATTAATGAAATCCTTCAGGGTAACAAGCTGACCTCAGATTGAACAGTCATGGAAGGTAGAAATGACAGAAATGATTTTGGAGAAAGCCTACAAAGTACAATCATGTCAATGAAGCTGGGAAACGCTATTAAATTGAGTACCTCCCAACAAGTGAATGCTCCATTTATGTAATAACAGATTCTATTTTTACCATGTTCAACTTCAGGTTCTTTATTTTCTCACCCTTCCCTTCATCAAACTTATTTATTTATGCAGGCTCACACACACACAGTCTCCTCCACTTCTGTATCTATAGAACTAAGTACGTACTAAGTACTCACTAACTGTCTGATCAGGATGAATGTGCTGTAGCAACTGTTTCTTTACCTGCCTCTGTCTATGCTCCTGCCCTTTCCATTTGAGTGTCTGCTCTGTCCTACACTTTCCACAGTTCTGCTTCTGCCATTATGGTTGACCCTTCTAATTTTTGAAATTACCTCAAGAAATGTCAAAAGGATGGCATTTCTATTCCTTATTATTATCCCAGTCTTTCTACCCAAACCAGAATTATGGGTATTTTTTCTAGTCCTCACTGCTCTATCAAATCACAAGATTCTGTTATTCAGAAGAGCTCTTCTTTTAGGGCCTACTAATTCTGCCCTCTTATAGGCCACCACTACCCTTTGTCTCTGTTACTAAGACTTTCTCCAGATATCCTGCTCAACCTTTACTCTGACAGTCTTTCAGTCCATTGCTATATACAGATTGATCTTTCCAAAATGCAATGGTGATGGCTAGGGAGGTTGCTCAGTGGTTTCTCTCTGTTCCAGTCTCTTGGAAACAGAGTTGGCAGTCAGCTGAGGTAAAGAACAAACACCTCATCACAGACCCCTGCAAGCGTCAACCCGGCTTTGACCTAGCACGTTATCATTGGGCCCTCCTCAATCGCTATCGAACAGGCCATGGCCGGTGCGCCACTATGTTCCATCGCTGGGGAGCCAGAGACAACCCGAACTGCCCCTGCGGCTACAGACAGACTATGACCCACATAGTCAACGACTGCCACCTCTCCAGATTCAAAGGAGGTCTCGAAACTTTACATCAGGCTCAACCTGACGCTGTTGACTGGCTACGGAAGAAGGGCAAACGCTAGAAGAAGAAGAAGTGGTAGAGAGTAGGAATTCCACACTGCATCTGCAGATAAATAAATCTTTCAAAAATAATATTCAATACTATGATCACATATCTTTCTATATAAAGTCCTCCACTTCCATTTCTACTAAATCAAAATGCCTTAGCAATTAGACAAGATTCTACAAAAGCCCCATACACTGTGGTCTCACCTCTTGTGCTCTGTGCTTTATATGTACTTATTTTCCAGCTCGGGTTTAGCTCTTACTCCAGGAACACTTTATAACCAACAATTGTTAAATTTCTCCATAAAATACCAATATCATGCTTTCTTTTTCTTTTCTAGTACATTGCAACTATTTTTCAACTTGTAAATTTTCTCAGGTACACATTCTTTGAAGGCAGAGGTAACTTAAAAATTTATTATGTAATATTTCACCAAAGTAAAAGACTCTGGGGTGGGAGTTGTCCTGGTCCTAGAACATGATGACAGAGGGGAACCTAGTGGAGGTTGTATTGTTATGTGGAAAACTGGGAAATGCTATGCATGTATTTAAATCATTAATCCCCCAATAAAGAAATTAAAAAAATATTAGTGATTTAATAAGGATTAACAAGATTTTGAGATGAGAGGTGCAATTCCCCACAGTTCCCACCACCAGAGTTCCATGTTCCATCCTTTCTGTTCGAAGCTTCTCTATTCTTCATCCCTTTCTGGATGTATGGCCCAGAATTGTTTATGGGGTGCAGAAGGTGGAAAGTCTGGTTTCTGTAATTGCTTCTCCATTGGACATGGACTTTGGCAGGTCTATCCATACTCCCAGACTGTTTTCTGTCTTTCCCTATTGGGGCAGGGCTCTGGAGAGATGAGGTTCCAGGACACGTTGCTGAGGTCCTCTACCCAGAGAAGTCAGGGTGGCATCATGGTAGCATCTGCAGCTTAGTGACTGAAAGCCAGCAAGATGTAAAGCAAGACAAAATATTTATTAAACAGGAACCAAAAAGTTGGAATTGAGCAGAGTAAACTAGGATTCTTTGTGTGGGAAGAGGCTAGGAAGTCTATTTTAGGTATGTTCCAAGAGATCCTTGACTTTAGTAATTTTTACCTGAGCCTGGTAGCTAACATGCAGGTAAACTAAAAGTATTGTCTGGGAAGATGGTGTCCAAATTGAGATTAGGACTAGAAAACTGGATTAGAGCAGAGAGTAGCTGCCAATCATGTAGAAAATCTATGTATAAAATTAACTGTTTACTCCATCAACCTGACCCTGGGCCCATATTTAGCACAGGAACCTGTGTAACTTCTAAGTCTCTGTTAGTCTGAGCTTATAGTCCATGGTCACAAGTAGGAACTTCTAGGGGCAGAGGTAACTTTTATTGTATCCATCATTATGTCTCCAAAAATTATGTGGGCTATACTAACTTCTCATTTAGTACCAATATGACAGAATGATGAGTACCTGAAAGAATGGCTCACCTGAGTAGTACACCTGCTTTGTCATGCACACAACCTGGTTTGAGTCTGAACCCCTTGGCGGTGAAGGACAAGTTAGTGCAGTGGTAGCTTTCTTTCTCCCCCTCTGTCTCAATGTGTTTGTATCTCTTTCCATCTGGCAAAAAATGGCTTCTTAGAGCTGTGAAGACCAGGGTATGACAAAGAAAAAAACATATATGTGAGTCCGTCTAAATTACTTGACAGATGTTCTACTATTCAATAAAATGTTACAACACAACAATGTGTACAAAATTATACACAAAAATATTTCTTTTCTTATTCTTATTTGTATCCTAGGAAGTCTTACAACTGTGCTGTGGGTTATGGTGATTTGAGTTTTCGTGTTACAACCTATTGCTATGAAGTATAGAACTTCATGACTGCGATTGTCTTATCTATAGTTCAGTGCCCCATGAAAGTACTGGAATTATATTTCTAGAATTAATTGGAGTCTGCTGAGATTGAGCAGAATGTGCTGGTCATAGGATAGCTGTTCCATAGAGTAACACTTGGATTGGTCCTTGAATTTCCCAACTAGAAATGCAGTCAATTATCAGATGGCTTCACAAAAGAAAATAATAAAGATCGTTATTAGCAATCATTAAAATATCTCACAGCTGGATGCATCTGTGCTATTTACTAGACACATGAATGCACGTGCAAACTCATTTCAATTAATATTACTGGGGACCAGGAACCAAGCAGCAGATATTATAGCTCTTTGTTCCTTTAATTTTTTTTTTTTTTTGCCTTCAGGGTTATTGCTAGGGCTCAGTGCCTGCACCACAAGTCCACTGCTCCTGGAGGCTACTTTTTCCCTTTTGTTGCCCTTATTGTTTTATCATTGTTGTGCTTATTATTGTTGTTGTTATTGTTATTGCTGTTGGATAGGACAGAGAGAAATCGAGAGGGAAAGGGAAGATAGAGGAGGGAAAGATAGACACCTGCAGACCTGCTTCACCGTCTCTGAAGGGACCCCCCTGCAGGTGGGGAGACGTGGGCTCGAACCAGGATCCTTACGCCGGTCCTTGCAGTTTGCGCCATGTACGCTTAATTCACTGCACTACTGCCCGATCCCCCAATATTTAAAAATTGATGATAAAAATGATGCGTATCTTATAAGAAATATAACATTTATATGAGCCTTGATTACCTCATTTGACCCTTACAAGAGTGTAGGGAGAAATGAGTAGATGTTGTCATTTTTCACTTTAGCTATGAGAAAGCTGAAGCAAAGCCTATTTATCCACTTATTTATTCACCACCTCCTGAATATGTCCTATGTTCTAGATATACTGACATATAGTAAGATATGTGAAGGCGATGGCAAATATCTCTATAAAAAGTAAATACATAATAAAAGGAAAGAAGACAAGAAAAGGGGAGAAGGAAGGAGAGGCGAAGGAAGGGGAGGAGAAGGAAGGGGAGCCTCCAGGAGCAGACACTGAGGCCCAGAGATAATCCTGAAAGCATTTTAAAAGAAAATAGAGTGATGTGGAAACAAAATAATGATTATTTCCCACTCAACCACTTCAATTTTTTTAGATCATTTGCTTCCTTGCCTCAGTGTTTGCATGCTTCTGTCCATTCCACAGTTGTTTAGTTATGTTATAGAGCATTATGTAAGTAGGCTGGGTGTGGAGAGAAAAGGGGAGGCAAGGGTGTGTGGGAAAGAGAGAAGATGAGATGAAGAATGTGGATAAAAATGCACAGTTCATGGGAAACAGTATCTTAACAGAACTTCCAGTTGTCAGTTGAATATGTCCAGTTGTATCTTTACTGTTTTGTCCTTAAATGTTCGTTTTATTTTTTATAAAGTTTATTTGTTTCATTTTTACTAAGAGAGAGAGAGAGAGAGATACAGGGAGGGGGTGAGGAGGGAGTGAGAGAGACACAGAAACACTGTTCAACTCTGTTTTATGATGGTGTGAGAGATTAAATGTGGGACTTTGCAGCCTCAGGCATAGAAGTCTGTTTGCATAATTACTATAATTCCTTCCCCACCCAATGCCACAATTTTCTACGAATATAGTTAATAGGTGCATAGTTCTAATCTATCGCTAGTTCAGTATGCCTCCTTGGATTTCTGAGGCTTCTGGAAAGTCAAATCATGCATCTGCTGGCAAATCAGATCTAGGAGCAGGACTGTTGAGATGTACTCTGGCTTTGAAGTGAGGTCAGACCATGAGTCCTAGTAGCAGCTTCAGGAGTGTCAGGAAGCTGCTGACATTCTGGCAGAATAGGCCTGATCTGGGGATCTATTCTATGACTTTAAAAAATTTTACAAGTCAGGCAGGGCTTGTGTGGTAGCGCAGTGGGTTAAGCGCACATGGTACGAACACAAGGACTAGTATAAGGATCCCAGTTTGAGTCCCCAGCTCCCCACTTGTAGGGGGGGTCACTTCACAGGTGGTGAAGCAGGTCTGCAGGTGTCTATCTTTCTCTCCCCCTTTCTGTCTTCCCCTCCTCTCTCCATTTCTCTCTGTCCTGTCCAACAACAACAGTAATTGCAATAACAACAACAAGGGAAACAAAATGGGAAAAATGGCCTCCAGGAGCAGTGGATTCATAGTGCGGGCACTGAGCCCCCAGCAATAACCCTGGAGGCCAAAAAAAAAAAAAAAAAACCCACAAAAAACTCCTTACAAGTCAGTGCTTTAACTGACTGTCTCATCATGATAGGTTATCTAATTATTCTAATAATTCCATTTTTATCTTTTTAATTTTATTGCAGTAATGTTGACTTATAAGATGATTATTGTATCAGGGGCATAATATTGCATGTCCCCAAAATATGTGCTAGTAAAATTCACCCTCCACCACAGTGTCATCTCCTTCCATTGCAAGGCACGGTGTCGCCAACCCTCCATGGGCCTTCTCTCCCGTCCCCATTATAACATACATGACACTTCACAGATTTGTGTGTCACTCTTGTGCAAGGGCCACGTTAATCTTCTCTGTATAATTCCAGTCTTCAAGTAGTTTTTAGAATAATTTAATTTCTGTATTAAATCCCTTTCTGTTTAAAATAGGCGTGAAGGTCTGTCTTTTTTTTTTTTTTTTTTACCCCTATAAAGCTGTGAAAAATACACACACTTGCAAAAGTTGAAGAGTTTCTGAATTTCCAGGAAGATACTGGGGAAATGTCAGAGGGGGTTGGGAAGACAGTTCATCTGGTCGAGCACAGAGTTCGCATTTCTGACATGCCCTTGCCAAGTCCTGGCTTCATATGTGCCACCTCCAGGTCTGGCTTCTCTTTCTTTCTCTCATATAAAAACCTCTCTCCTATGATTTCAGCAATTTAAATTTTCTGAAAAAAAATATCATTGGAACAGAGAAAGTCCTAAAGAATATATGTTCTAGTGACTTGCATGGATTCATGAAGCTTGTTATAATAAAACCTACTGATAGGTCTGTGTTCAGATATTCCAAATTTGGATTCCAAAACATTTTATTTATCTCATACTATTGATTTTCAACACCTGCTAAGGTGTTTCTTTAGTGCCTGACCAAAAATAGAAATCATCAAAAAAATATAGAAATCATCACATTTTTTTCAATTAGCCTGAATTTTCAACATCTCACCAAACACCAACAGAAGAATCACTTTCAAAAAAAACTAGTTCACTCTTTTTGGGAACAAGTGAAGAAAAACCTTTACATTTGGAAAGGCAGAATAAAGTAACTACAGAGTAGAAATGTAAGGCTTTAAAGGCCAGAAAGTAGGAATAGCTTATCTTATTACATTATTATAAAACAAGTATTGATTAGAAACAAGACAATTAAATATTGAGGACTTTTCGTTTGTGGACATGCCATTTATGAAAATGGTTCAACTTAAGACTGATGTGCTTAGAGGTGGAGGTCACGGGTAGAGAGTCTAGAAACGAGTTGTAGTTCATATTTCATCTTCCTCGGCTAGCAGAAAAGTGAAAGTCATAAAGAACTTTATTTTTAACGTCTTACGCTGTTACTTTACTAGAAGAGTACTTTGCATAATTAGCAAAGATCTTAATGACCAGATTATTCCTTTACATCAATTCATTCTCACTTGACAAGTGAGATGCAAAATTAGTCAGTGTTCATCTGCATAAAGCAACAATGATTAGTCATTTAGTATCATACCAACTCCAGTCTTTTCAACTTCCTTCCACCCCTCCTCTTCTTTCCCCATCTCTCCTTCTCCCCCTCCTACTCTTTCCTCCTTTCTTTCTTCCTTTCTTCCTTTCTTCCTTTCTCTTCTTTCCTTCTCTCTTTCTTTCCTTCTTTTGTCATCTCTAGGGTTTCACTGCTGGGATTGACTTTTCCAATAAACACAGACGGAGAGAAACCTCAACACTGAAGCTTCTTTCAGTACATGTGGGCTGGGCTCAAACCCGGGAAGAGCCCATGATGAAGGGACACACTATTCAAAGGAGCTATTTCACTTACCTTGTAACATAACCTACATAAAAGGTTCACTGAGATTTCAGGTGGATTTATTTACTAGAGAAATTATTAATGATCAGATAATCTTTTCATCATTCATTGCTAATGATTTTGTATTGCTTATTGCCAATTTTATGTTTTCCATCTTAAAACTAAGGTTAAGAGAAACAGAAGTTCATTATATAAATGGGGAGACAGAAAATATGCTAACTGTAGAAGCTCTCAAATTAATGAGTAAAATCAATAGAAGTTTGTTAAATAGTAGAATTTTTAATGACTATGAGTTTAAGAAAAGCATTATGATAAAATAGCCAGTAAAGTACAGTGATAAATGGTGAAATATTTTTAGCTGAATGACTCTCTTGTCTCTCTCATTATAAGGTACATTTCAATTTATTTTTACATATGTGCTTCCTGTTTACCATTCATATAAAAGCCTGAGATAGTTGTCTTCAAACCAAATGTGAATTTTATTACATTGTGTTGGCAGTCTTTTATTTTTAAGTTTAAAAATGTTCTGTTTTATTTGAAAGGCATTTACAGAACTTCTTTGCTTCCCTGAAAATGTAGCCCTGTTCCTGTCACTTGGCTTAATGTTCCACACATGTTTTCTCACTTAAACTTTGCCTCATTTGGCTGTGGTTTTTTATGTAGCCTTTGAAACCATCTCTAAAGGAAAAATGCAGCTGTGAGCAAGATTTCCTAAAATGTACATGGAATTAACTTTCCAGGCATTTCATGCAAGGGTCCCAGTGTATCCAAAGGAGAAATTTTGCCAAAAGGAGTTCTAATGTAACCAAATGAAAGGGGAAACACAGGCAGAGAAGAGGTGAAGGAAGCAAGAAAACCCCAGTGCAGAAAGGAGAGAAGAAAAGCAGAGAGAGAGAGAGAGAGAGAGAAGAGAAAAAATACTAAAGAAAAAAATGTGAGTGATGAAGTCAGAAAGGGAAAGCAAGCACAGTCTATGAGTGGGAAGAAGAAAATAAAGAGAAGAGGAAAATGGTTGATGTGGAGAACTTTGTCAGAGAGAAGGAAAATGCTATATCATCACAGTTTCTATCAGAGCATCTGATAGAAAAGCAGTCACTAGAGAGATTACATCAGATCATGGATTTTGTAAATTTAAATAAACTAATTTCAATTAAAAAGACATTATTGTAAAATAGAACCATACTTTAGTATAATTGGTAGGAATTTTTTCTCTGACACACACTGTGTGTTTATCGAGACTATAAGGCTAAAACCTGAAACTGGAATGTTTAAGTTTACTGACTCACAGCTAGTGAGCTTTTCATTACCAGGAGATTGTAAGAATAGAGAATTGGGTAGCTTACTTTGGACTATAAACAGAAAAAAAATTATTCTGTCAGTTCTGTCTCAGTTTTTCACCATCTTTTATTTACTTTTTAATTCTTTTTTTAAAAAATTAATTATCTTTATTTTATTTGATAGAGACAGCCAGAAATCTAGGGAGAAGGGGATGATATAGAGGGAGATACAGAGACATCTGCAGCACTGCTTCACCACTTACAAAGCTTTCCCCCTGCAGGTGGGGGCCGGGGTCTTGAACTCGGGTCCTTGTGAGTTGTAACATATGCACTCAACCAGGTGTGCCACCACCCAGCCCCATCTTTTATTTACCTTAAGCTCTCAAGACAGGTGGCAAAAGTCTAAAACTCACAGAATAAACAAAATGTAGTTTTAATTTGCCTGTGAAGGTTCAGTATTTTCCAGCTTTGCTCCCAGTGAGAAAGAAAATAAACTACAAATGTATGGGTAGCATATTTCCACAGAATAAAATATTTAACATGTTAATAAATTGCAACAAATTATTAATTTGTAAGTATGTGTGATTGTAGGACTCATTTATGCCAGTTATTATCATTTTATATATATCTTTTTTTCATGTAGTTCCATAAAAAAATATTTTAATATGAAGAATTGGTCATATGGAATGGAGAACACAGTGAGCATTATCATATAACCTCTTTAGTTAGTCAAACACAAAATATAACATGATAACAGTATGGTAAATCTTTTTTTTTTTTTGGTAAATCATTTTTAATAAAATCACATCAGCCTAAAAAAACTTTAAAACTTTCCTGAAACATAATGTATTAATATAAAATATGAAATTATATGCATTACAATATAAATACATCTTTAGTAATCCTAACATAATTAATTTACCACAAATGATAACAATCTGTCACTACATATGACTTGAAAACAAATATCCTGAAATTAGTTTGTTGCCATGTAGACTATACTGAAAACATAACATAGCTTTTCCTCTCTCTACCTCCAACCTCAGCTCTAATTTTACTCATTCTTCTTGAGCTTTAACTCTGTTTTTATCTTTTTTTTTTCCAAATCACTTTGGGGGTGGGGCAGAGGGGAGCAGTGGATTGCAGTGTGGTCAGTGACATAATGGGTACAGTTTAGCATCTCTCTCACCCAGCTGAGGCCCCTTCCACCACCACCAGGCCTCCAAGGCCCCCTCTGCTCCCTCCCTCCCTCTCAGTCGAGAGTTCTTCACTTTGGTGCAATGCACTACATCCAGCGAAAGGGGTTTTGTTTTGTTTTGTTTTGTTTTGTGATTTAATAACGATTAAAAAGATTGTAAAATAGCAGGGGTACAATTTCATATAGTTTCTACTGCCAGAGTTTCGTGTCCCATCTCTTCCATTGGAAATTTCCCTATTTTTTTTTTAAATCGCTCTGGGAATATGGGCCAAAATTCCTTATGGGGTGCAGGAGGTGGAAGGTCTGGATTCTGTAATTGCTTCTCCAGTTTTATTCTACTTTCCCTCCCTGTTCTTGTTTAAGTTCCACCTATGATTGAGATCATCTGGTATTTGTCCCTGTTTTATTTATTTATTTATTTATTTATTTATTTATTTATTTATTGGCTTATCTCACTTAACGTAAATCTTTCAAGTTCCATTCAAGATTAGGCAAAGGAGCTAACTTCGTCCTATCTAACAGCTGAGTATTATTTCATTGTGTATCTGTACTACCACTTTCTACTCAGCTGTTGCTGGACATCAGAGTTGCTTCCAAGTTTGGACTATTACAAATCGTGTGGCTGCAAACATAGGTGTACAGAGATCTCTTTGGATGGGTGTCTCTGCTTCTTTTGTATATATCCTAAGGAAAGAAGTTACTGAATCATAGAGTAGGTCCATCACTAAGCATTCTTAGAAATCTCCAAACTCCACAGGGGTTGGACCAATTTGCATTTCCACTAGTTCAGTGTTGATGAGTTAAGACAATAGTGAGATACCACTTTAGACCTGTGAGAATATCACACATTAGAAAAGTGTGCCCCCTAACACTTCCTCTCCACTATTCCAAGCTTTGGGTCCATGATTGCTCAACAATTTGTTTGGCTTCGTATGTTAACTCTCTTTTCAGTCACCAGGTTCCAGATGTCATCAGGATGCCAGCCAGGCTTCCCTGGACTGAAGACCCCACCAATGTGTCCTGGAGCTCCACTTCCCCAGAGACCCATCCTACTAGGGAAAGAGACAAATAAGCCAGACCTTCCACCTTCTGCATCCCACAATTACCTTGGGTTCATACTCCCAGAGGGTTAAAAAATAGGAAAGCTATCAGTGGAGGGCATGGTACACAGAGATCTGGTGGTGGGAATTGTGCAAAGCTGTACCCCTCTTATCCTATGGTTTTGTCAGTGTTTCCTTTTTATAAATAAAAATTTAAAAAAGAAAAGAAAAAACAGAAACTAGTGTTGATGAGAGAAGATGTGAGGGAAAAGGAACACTTCTACATTGCAGTTGGGAATGGTTTGATTTTTAAGTGTCTGTGTGTGTGTTTGTGTGTGTGTGTTTGTGTGTGTGTGTGTGTGTGTGTGTGTGTGTGTGTGTGTGTGTGTGTACAAACCTGAGTAGTTTTTGTTCCAGTAGTATTATGTGAACTTCGTTTATAATTGGTAAGCAATCTATTTAATATAAAAAATATGAAGCATCATAGAAATAATTTCTTCAGTGATATCTATGTGACAGGAAAAAATTTACTGAAGCCTTAGAAATCATAGATACAATAAACACAATATAGACCCATTTTTTACACTTTATTTTTACCTAGTAGAGAGAGGCAGTAGAGACATTAGTTGGGGCACTGTTATTTATGGTTCTTGAGATGACAGAACTGATTTCTGTGGCACAGTAGATATTTTGAGACAGAGTGAAACATTAGAAGACACTCTAGACTGAAGGACAAGACCCTGGGCTTTTATTCAACTGCTACCATGTTAGTGAATTACTTATTCTCAGTTAAAGAAAAATAGAAATATTTCTCCCTTAGAAATCATACACATGGCAGGAAAAAAGAAAATAGAACTCCGTTCTTTTTAGAACTTAATTTAATTCTCACTATTCAATGGCAAGTTAGAGGATAGTGAAAGCCACATTTTAATTTTAAAAAAGTAAGTTTATAGTAGTAAAAAAAATATCTACTGACTGGAATATGGCTTACCTGGGAGGATGTAGGCCCTGCCAGCATCATATGAAAGTGACACAGTACCAGGGAAACTCTGGTGCAAAGGTGACTCTCCCTCTCTGTCTGCTTGATTTTTTTTTTTTTTTTTAATGATAACATTAACTGTTGATTGTCTTTTTGAACTCTAAGACAGCAGGAACCTCACATCTCCACTATAGATCCTCTACTTCTCCCAGTCCTGGAACCCTTGGATAGGGCCCACTTTCCCGTATGCCTCTCCCAATCCATATCAAATAATATTGCATCTGTCGATCACAACCTAGCCAACACAACAATTGCCACCTCAACATGCTTCACTTCAGACTGTGTCCAGAGACATCACATGTGGATTGACAACCCTTCAGCTTCATTACTCGGGTGAGACCTTTCCTTTCATAGTATACTCTAATTCCATCTCAGGTGGTTCACTTTCTAACAAAGTCCCAAAACCTAGATAGACACCAGTTTCTGTGAGAGAGAGCATATGTTCACATGTATCTGTAAACTACTGCAAAATATATACCTGAAAGCAGAAGTACACTAGAGTTTGCAGTGAGTGCCCCCCTAACACTTCCTCTCCACTATTCCAAGCTTTGGGTCCATGATTGCTCAACAATTTGTTTGGCTTCGTATGTTAACTCTCTTTTCAGTCACCAGGTTCCAGATGTCATCAGGATGCCAGCCAGGCTTCCCTGGACTGAAGACCCCACCAATGTGTCCTGGAGCTCCACTTCCCCAGAGACCCATCCTACTAGGGAAAGAGAGAGGCAGACTAGGAGTATGGACCGACCAGTCAACGCCCATGTTCAGCGGGGAAGCAATTACAGAAGCCAGACCTTCTACCTTCTGCAACCCACAATGACCCTGGGTCCATGCTCCCAAAGGGATAGAGAATGGGAAAGCTATCAGGGGAGGGGGTGGGAAATGGAGATTGGGTGGTGGGAATTGTGTGGAGTTGTACTCCTCCTACCCTATGGTTTTGTTAATTAATCCTTTCTTAAACTTAAAAAAAAAAAGAATGAGAAAATTTACTCTTGGGAGTGATGAAATCCTGAATGTAGAAGACTCTGCACTACCAAAGCAACATTTGAATGCCTGTAACAATGGGCTGCTCATTGAACTTCTTAACTTGGGGGGCCAGGCAGTGGTACACCTGGTTAAGCCCACACATTACAGTATGCAAGGACCCAGGTTTAAGCTCCTGGTCCCCACTTGCAAGGGGAAAGCTTCATTAGCGGTGAAGTAGGGCTGCAGGTGTCTCTGTCTCTTTTTCTTCCTATCTCACTCTCTCCCCTCTCAATTTCTCTCTGACTTTATCCAATAACAAATAAAAATAAAATTAAAAAATTGAAATAAAAAAAAACGTTTTTGCTTAGTACTTGCCATTTGACAAGGTAACAGCTTCACTCATTAGCTCATTTTTTCATTAATTCATCCTCTTAACTTAAAAGCCTTACAGTGGCCTCCAGGATCATACTTGACTTGCCCTTTCCCCAGCTTTCTCAATTTCTCTTTCTTACTATGCAGTGGAGAGTGGGAGGGGGGTATACTCCGGATTTATTCCCCTTTACTCTAACTGTCCTCATGTCCCTGGGAGTTTTCCTTCCCCCATATTTCTACTAGATTCACTGCCTCATTTCCTTCAAGTCTTTGCTCAAATGTCACCTTAGGCCTGTGTTAATACCGCTGTCTGCCTCCCATTATTGTGTTGATTATTTCTCTTCCCTCCTTTGTAGATGTCAACTGTGTGAAAATCGAAATGTATAAGTAAGATCATATTGGACTCATAGAGAGCACTCAAATATTTGTGGATTGATCGAAGCTAGCAAATTAGTATTGGGTGTCTACTCTGCCTCTGGATTTGTGCTTAGCATCAGAAATAAAATGCAGAACAAGACACAGTCACTAGCCCACAAAAGCTTGTGTGGTATAATTCCCAGGACACCACAGATTCTGATTCAGTAAATTCCTGGTGCATCCTTGGTACCTGCTGCTCTGCCAGGCAGGCACGAGAGGTTTCAGACGTTCCTAATTCTCACTGTCTTCTGGCAAGCAAAGTTGTCTTTGTCACTGAATACAACTCTGAAAACACACTGGGTGTTGAATAATTCCCCTGAAGTGATAAAAGGAACATTGTGATCATTAAGATATATATATTTTGCCTTCCGGTGACTCATAATGTAGACAAAATTTCTACAGCCCAATTATTATTTTTTTCAAAAGTGTTTCTAACAAAGAAACAAAGCCTCTATGCAGAACTGCTACACTAAAACAGATGTGTGCACATGGAAATCTAGAGGCAGTAACACCTCAGAAATATTCTGCTTCTCCAGCCTCAGAGGTCATATTTTAAAACTGATATAATTTTATGCCATGTCAAATCTTGTGTGTGGAGTTTTTTTTCCAGGTCCATTAATAGATTCTTCATTGCTATTAGTTTATTAACCTTGATGTAGTTAAATGAGTTCAAATGTAGGTGGTCACAACGGAAAAAAAATAAGAGCCTTTATACATTACAGGTGGAAAGTGCTAAAGTGATCTCATGCTCATAAAAATGGGCCAGCATTCTCTAACACAGGTGTTAAGAAAGAATTAAGACAATCAGAGACCTGTTGAAACCACAGCTGTCCCTTTTACTGAGTACAGCTGTCTATATATATTCTTTGACTTTTTTTTTGCAGCAACTGGCTTGTGATATAGAATTTTTAGTTCTAATGAGTATACTTAAATGTCCACTCAAATACAGAAAACAGATTCCTCCTTCACCTCTATATATAGCCTTGTATAGTCTTGTTAATTACTGAGTTTCTAGCAAAAAGTTAAGGAATAAATAAAACAAAGCTTTCTAGATGTACTGAGAATATGTATTATCCAAGATTTACTACATTTTTCTGTAGCATTGATAGTATGAAACTAATACCTATATACCCATTATATCACAGGGCATGAACATAAGAATAGTTACTAATTGAGAGTCAGGCGGTAGTGCAGCTGGTTAAGCGCATGTGGTGTTGAAGCACAAGGACCAGAGTAAGAATAGTTACTAATATAAAAGTGCGTTGAAATAATACAGATGTTTAAAACATAGAGATGTTAAAACATACATAAAATATACAGATGTTAAAATATAATACCCAATCGTGAAAATTCCAATATAATAAATATTAACTCCATTTTAGTACCTTACACTCTGAGTTCTTCGTTTTATTTAAATTTACTTTCCTATAGTTTCAAAAAGTTACCTTTACTTTGGATCTCAGTGTATCCAACAGGTAAATTTTAGAGCATCTGAGTCAAAACATGTTTCAAAGAAAAAGAAACAAAACTTCAAGTAAGACCCCATTTAGATCTTGGACTCAGCTTCACAACACTCATACTTTGCTTGGTAATAGAATCCGCGTTTCAACTTGGTTGGGAGGTAGAGAGGGAGAAAAAAAGGTAGATGATGAATAATAAGTAAACTATATATAAATGTCTTTGTTTAAGTTTTCTTCCCTGTGGTGGCTGTTTCTCTAAGTCTTCATCCATCCACTGTCTATCTTCTATTTGATTTCTTTTTCCTTTTAAGGATACGTTGACTTATTGCTTGAAATATTTTTTCAGAACTACAGCCTTCAAAAATAATTCAAAAAGAACCACAGTGTACCTTGGGATAAAACTATCAGAGAGCAGAATAGCTGCCGTAACCTTGAGAATATTTGATACCATGATCTTGTCTTGGACGAGTATTATTTGCAGGAGGACATACTGCATATTTGCTATGCTATTCTATGCTCACTTTTGAGCCAGTCATGGCTAAATGCTATTGTTTGTCTTTTTTGTACAATCTCACCTAGAAACTTAGAAAACAAGTCATTTCTTTTTGTATGAGGAAGTATTTTATATCAATATTAAGATCATAGGCAGGGCAGGGATAGATAGCATAATGGTTATGCAAAAAGACTCCTGTCTGAGGCTCCAAAGTCCCAGGTTCAATCTTTTTTTTTTTTTCCTGCTGGAATATCTTTCCCAGGTTCAATCTTGTAAATCTTGTACCACCATAAGCCAGAGCTGAGCAGTGCTCTGATAAACTAGGAAAAAAAAAAAAAAAAAAGATTGCTGTCCTTCATAAGTGATGACGATGATTTAAAAAGTAATAATTGGGGCCTGGTGGTAGCTCACATAGTGGATCACAGATATCATCTGGCTTGAGGACCCAGATTTAAGTCCCTGGCCCCTACATACAAGGGGAAAGCTTCACAAGTGCTGGAGCAGTGTGGGTGTCCTTCCTTTTCTACCTTTCTCACACTGGCCTTCTCTCTGTCTCTTATCTTATGAGTATATGTAAATCTAAACATCTTTGGGTGTACATAAAACATCTCGAGGGCTCTCCTAGTAAGTAGATCACTCTGTATCAGACTTGTTATCTCCAAGTCTAATGATTATATCAGATTCTATGTGTACTCTGCAAATCTTGACCTTCCCCCAAGGATGTAGGCATAATTCAGGGGTATCAGATAAGGCAAGCTTCATGTTAGCCTGAAGATGTATTGACCACTATCTCTGTTAACCCTGATACGAAAAACACCCCCTGGAGACTAGAGACAGAATTACAGAAATAACAAAGAATTTATAGCATGTCTGGTATAATACATAGCTGTTAGTAAGAAAAATAGCAGAGAAATAACAGGTATTATAACTCAGGGGTCTATCAAGAAATCAGGGGGTCTCCAAGACTTAAAGAAGAAGGCATAGCAGTGGTGGTTAGACAGTATGTCTATCTCTGAAAGATATTCAGAAAGCATTGTCCTGGGTGTTAGGGTAATCTGGCTGGCCATACAGGTGTCCCGTTCCTTCCTCATCACACCATGTGCATCCCTCCCAAAGCTGCATACTTGGTCAGAGAGGTTGGTCTTCTCTAAATAGAGATGGACTGGTCTTCAGTCAAGGGTATACAAGTAGCTGGCTCCCCTGCTAGAACCTCCAGACAAGCTCTCAGAAACCATTGTCAAATAAATTAACTAAATTCATCAACTTTCCAATTCTACTTATTCTTCCAACTCCTTCCTTTCAGGCAGGGAAGTTCTTGAAAGGAATCTGACTGGTACAGCACAGATTTGTCATTGAATACATACAGTGTTTGCAGGACCCTCTGTCTCCTCACTAGGGACACAGCCGCTAAGGGAAGGTGGTGACCCAGATGTCAAAGTGTTCCGGTCCTGTGGTAGACTTTGCTTTCAAGCTCCTTTTTCTAAGTATGAAATACTTCCTCACTTAGCTATCTCAGATATTTAGAGCTAGTGGATATAGCATGACTTCATTTTATTGCTTAAAGAGTATACATGTAGCAAAAACAATATTTATTATTATATAGACTTCTGATCCAAGAACAAGATAATCAGCCCATCCTTTCTTTAACTCATCTATGAAAATTAAATACTACATATCTTTTTAAATTACTATTTTTGTTTGAGAAGTTTTCTACAAATTTATTTATTTTCATTTTTAGTACTATTTTTTTATTGTGGAATTAATGTTTTACATTCAACAGTAAGTACAATAGTTTGTACATGCATAACAAATTTATTATTTTAAAAATATTTTATTGTTTTATTACATTTCTTTTCCCCTTCCAAAAAATAATATGTTTAATAGCAACATAATGATTTTCCAAATTGTTTTTAATTAAATTTTACTGACTTGAAAAAATTCTTTTGTCAATAATGATATCCTCTCTATGCCTGCAGAAAGAAAGGCAATGCATAGTTAATAAAATATGCCCTTATTTTTCTTCTCTTTATAAATTCCCGTATGATGTGTTGAGTCTCGGTGCCATAGCTCATATGTTTATACGTTTCAAGTTCAGAGATTTGAGGATTTAGTATCCTTGGAGTTATCTATAGATCTGGATGTTCCAAGTTTTGTCTCAATGAAGCACATTAGTTTTTGATTATTGAATAAATCAAGTTCTCACATATTTTCTATTTGACAAAGTTATAAAATTATGAAGCTATGTGTTGACCACCTTTTATCCTCCTTTTAAAAAAGAATATTGATGGGGGGAGAAAGATGGGGGGGAAGAGAGAGAGACCTGCAGTACTTTAAAAACTTCTTTAAATTGGTCCTACAACACTTCTTGACTGCTCATGAAGCTTTCCTCCTTCAGGTTGGGACAGGGAGCTTGAATCCAGGTCCTTAGACATTGTAACATTAAACAATCTACCAGGCGCACTATCTCCCAGACTCCCTTCTCTGCTACTTTTTTTCCTTCTTACTGAGTCAGAAAGGCTTATAGTTAAACTGAAGAGGTTCATTTTCTGTTCTAACCTATGAAACACAAATGGTCAGGGCAAGGAGCAATATCAGAACAATTTAAAAATAGAATTGATTGTCTCTCTGCATCAAAGCCTGGTTTTGGTTTTTACTATTCTCTCATCTCTGTCTTGAGTTAATGTTGATTTTTATCAACATTTCCTTCCTTACTGTCAGTCCATTTAGAGGACGATTCAATGTTGTCTTTCAGTCCAGGCCTATCTGAAACTAGTGGGCTTTGTTGTTGTTGTTTTAATATAGGTATTTTAGATACATAAAATTGCATTTCTACAGAATTGTAAAATATACACGATGTTGAAGAATATAATAATGTTACAGCAATGGCTAGTATACTTAAACAGTCTCAAGTTTTTGTTTGACCTTTTGAATAATTATTATCTGCATCTTTGCAGCAATCATGCTGATAGTTCTTCATGTGTGTCATTTTTTTTTAACTTTGAGGAAAAATTATTTATTCTTTTTGGTCTCACCTCATTACTGGGAAATGCGGCTCAATGGAAGTATAATAGTGGAAAGACGTCCTTAGACAAGCTGGAGAACTCATTATGAAGCTGTGCTTGTAGCACAGACATGTTTTGGGAAGTTAATCTCAACCTTTGAAGTATTTTGTGATCTAATAGGAAATATGGATCCAAAAAATATCAGCTTATATTTTGTTCTCTGATGAATGGAGGTTTTCTTTTCTAAGTTACCTTTTTACTTGTTTGAAGTTTTAGATGAAGTTAATTCACACACACACTTATTTGAAATATCTGAAATCATACTTGAACAGTGTGTCTTAAAACACCTAGTTTTAGAGTGACTTCTTAAAAATCAGTTCCCTGGTACTGAAAAGTCTTTTATGCAAAATGAAGTTTTTTATATAGAAATGAGTCAAATAAAAAATGCAGGAATAATGACAGTATGATGAAGGTCTTCACTGACAGAAGGACTTCAAAAAGTGGTGTTTGAATGAACTGTTTTCACTAAGAACTAAATACTCTGGGGGCCGAGTTAAGCCCACATAGTACAAAGCACAGGTATCTAGGCTGGAGCCTCTGGCTCCCCACCTGCAGGGGGGTCACCTCACAAGTGATGAAACAGTCTGCTGGTGTCTCTCTGTCTCTATCCCTCTCTATATCCCCCTCCATTCTCAACTTCTTTCTGTCCTATTGAATTAAAATGAAAAATGTCTACCAGGAACAGTGGAGTCATAGTGCTGGAACTGAGTCACTGCAATAACCCTGGAGACAAAAAAAAAAAAAAAACAAAAAAAAAACAAAAAAACTAAGCACTCCTAACTCAATGGACCAAATAATGTGACTGTTCATAACTTTCTGACATTGTCTCTAATTTTTTTTCAGAAAGTTCCAGAGATATGTATTAAACATCACATCAGTTTGTAGTAAATGTCATAAACAGCAGTAGTTTTTAGATGTGGAGAGACTTGAAAGTTGACAGAAGATACAAAGATATAAATGAAATTGAACTCTTAGAATGTATAGTGAATAGAGATTTTATGAATCACTGTCAAACTTCTCATTCTTGTCAGGTTTTAGAGAGGATATAAAGGTGGGGAGAGAATATATCTGAGAAATATATCAGAAGTGGCTATGCACCCAGGTAAGCACACACGTTACCATGCTCAAGATCTCTGATTTGAGCCCCTGCTCCTCATCTGCAAGAGTGCTTCAGTAGTGGTGAAGCAGGTCTTCAGGTGTCTTCTTTCTCTTTCTCCCTTCTCAATTCCTCTCTGTCCTAACCAATAAAATAGAAAGGAAAAAAAAAATTTAAAAATGGCCACCAGGAGCAATGGATTTATAGTGCCAGCACCAAGTCCCAGCAATAACCCTGGTGTCAAAAAATAAAACGTAAAAAGAAATAAAGTGAACAACAAAGGAAAGATCTGATAGGATTCTGATTTTTTCTTTCTTTTTTGTTTATTCTTTTAAATGTTTATTTAAATTAGTATGTACATGTTCTTATTTATTTTTTTTTCTTTTTACTGAGGGGGTTAATGCTTTATAGTGCAGTCAATAACACATGGGCATAATTTTATTATGTACCAGGACCCCAAATTTCTCTTCTGCCCCTCCCTCCACTGCCTTCCCTGGAGCCCTTTGCTTTGATGTAATACACTATGCCCAGTCCATGTCTCCCTCCTTGTTCTAATTGCTTAATTCCCACTTATAAGTGATATTGGTCTGTATTCATCTCTCTCTCTCTCTCTTTTAACTTATGTCACTTAACATTATGTATTCAAGTTCCATCCAAGATGACTCAAAGGAGATGACTTTATCATTTTTAACAGCTGAGTAGTATTTCATTGTGTATATATAACACAGTTTGTTTGTTTTTTAGTCACTCATCTCTCATTGGACATCTTGGTTACTTCCAGGTTTGCACTATTACAGATTGCTCTGCTATGAACATTAGTATACTTTTCTATGAATATTGTACTTTGATCTCTTCTGATCGCAATTTTTTGGAGTGTGGCAGGGGGTAAGTTCCCAGGAGAAAAATTGCTGGGGCCATAGGTAGGTCCATTTCTAATGTTCTTAGAAATTTCCAAACTGTTTTCCACAAAGATTGGACTAATTTACACTCCTACCATCAGTGCAGAAATGTTCATTTCCCACATCCTCTCCAACATTTGTTGTTGCTTGTCTTTCTAATGTGTGGTATCCTCACAGGTGTAAAATAGTATCACATTGTTGTCTTTATTTGCATTTCTCTGATAATCAGTGACTTGGAGCACTTTCTCATGTGTCTCTTGGCCTTCTGGATCTCTCCCTTGGTGAAGTTTCTGTCCATGTCCCACTCCATTTTTTTTAAATTTTTTTATTTATTTTATTTATTTATTCCCTTTTGTTGCCCTTGTTGTTTTTTTATTGTTGCAGTTATTATTGTTGTTGTCGCTGTTGGATAGGACAGAGAGAAATGGAGAGAGGAGGGGAAGACAGAGAGGAGGAGAGAAAGATAGACACCTGCAGACCTGCTTCACCGCCTGTGAAGCGACTCCCCTGCAGGTGGGGAGCCGGGGTTCGAACCGGGATCCTTATGCTGGTCCTTGTGCTTTGCGCCACCTGCGCTTAACCCGCTGCGCTACAGCCCAACTCCCATCCCACTCCATCTTCTAATGGGATTATTAGTTTGTTTGATGTTAAGTTTACTTAGCTCTTTTTAATTTATTTTTTATAAATATTTATTTATTCCCTTTTGTTGCCCTTGTTTTATTGCTGTAGTTATTATTGTTGTCATTTATGTCGTTGTTGTTGGATAGGACTGAGAGAAATGGAGAGAGAAGGGGAAGACAGAGAGGGGAGAGAAAGATAAGACACCTGCAGACCTGCTTCACCGTTTGTGAAACAACTCCCCTGCAGGCGTTTTTATTTATTTGTTTGTTAGTTTATTTATTGGATATAGATAACCAGAAATTGAGAAGAGTGGGGAGATAGACTGAGAGACACCCGCAGCATTGCTTCACCAATTGTGAAGCTTTCCTTCTGGAGGTGGGGAACAGGGGCTTGAACCTGGGTCCTTGCACATTGTAACATGTACACTCAAACAGGTGCACCACCACCCAGCTCCCTGAGTTCTTTATGTATTTTGGTTATCAGTCTTTTACCTGAAGAATGTTGTATTAAGATATTTTCCCTTTCTGTAGGGGGTCTTTCCGTGTAGGTGATGGCACTATTTTCTGTGCAGAATTTTTCAGTTTGATGTAGTTCCATTGATTTGTTTTTGTTTTCTTTGCTATTGGATTTGAATCTTTGAAGACTTTTTTGAAACATAGATAGTGAAGTATTCTGCCAAATTTTTGTCTATGTATTTGATAGTTTCTGGTCTAATATCCATCTTTGATCCACTTGGAGTTGACATTTGTGCACAGTGATATATGGTGATCCAGTTTTATTTGTTGCATATTTCAATCTACTTTCCCCAGCAGCACTTGTTGAAGAGACTCTCCTTCCTCCATTTAATGTTCCAAACTGTCTATGTTTTAGAGATACATTTCACATCTCTACAAAACATCCCATGATGCTTCACTCTCCACCAAAGTGATAATTTCCCTCAATTACAGACCTTCTACTT
The DNA here is from genome assembly GCF_950295315.1 of Erinaceus europaeus. Lineage (NCBI taxonomy): Eukaryota > Metazoa > Chordata > Mammalia > Eulipotyphla > Erinaceidae > Erinaceus > Erinaceus europaeus. The sequence continues at coordinate 105,108,850 of NC_080168.1, read as the reverse complement.
AACCTGAGAGCTGTTCTTTTCATATGTAATGATTTTCTATCACACCAATCTAAATAATTAAATGATTGGTAGTTAATACTTTATTTTTAACTCTCTGATTTACATTTGCCCTGTGGTTTATTTAAAAAAAATTCTTTGTGTTATAAAATGATCCCAAATATGGACAAATATCAAAAGCACTCTGCTGAGTGACAGAGGTCAAACATAAATTTGCCTCAGGGTCTTTGTTCTGTGATCCTTCAGTTCAGAATTGCCTTCCTGTCGATATTAAGAGAATTCATTCTCTGGCTTCCTAGGTGTTTACTGGAACAGTCTTCTCAGGAATTAAGTATTTCTGAGCTGGGTGAGTAGATGAATCTTATAGTCATTGTCTAAGAGAATAGTGAGAGTGTTAGCAAGACAAAGGCTTAGAAGAGAAAGTAATGACTGAATTTGCTGTGCCAATGGGGCTTTTCAGTAGAAAGTGCACTAGGCAGATGGGGCCTAAAAACTACAATTTAGGAAGGGTGATTGGGTTGCAGGGCTGGTTGAGTGATCGTGGAAACACAGGCATAGAATGTACAGAAATATATCAATTCATTAAATACTGACAACATCTATGGAACCAAGAAAAGCAGCATTTATGGGTATAGCAGCAAGCCATTCAAATAAAAGGGAATGCAGGCAGGGTGTGGCAGGTGATAGCACAGCCGGTTAAGCATACATGGCACAAAATGCAAGGTCTCGGTAAGGATCTTGGTTCAAGCCCCCGCTGCCCTGTGCAGGGGTCTCACTTTGCAAGTGGTGCAGCAGGTCTGCAGGTATCTATCTTTCCCTCTTGATTTTTCTCTGTTCTATCCAGCAACAACAGCAGCAATGGCAACAATAACAATAATAACAACAAGGGCAACAAAAATCAGAAAAAAAATAGCCTGCAGGAGCAGTGCAGGCACCGAGCCCCAGCGATAACCCTGGAGGCAAAAAAAAAAAAAAAAAGGTATCATGGGCAAGAGGTGGCCAATCTGATCCAGTGTCACAGAGAAGGTGACTATAACACTGAAGTTTCTGCCACAAGATGTTAGGATGAAGTTCTCTGCAAGGATCAGATTTGTCAATGTTATTCATAATAATCCTAGAGGTCAGTGTAGTCATAGTCTGTTTCTGTAGATTGCAACCAAACAAAACCCACTGATAAGAGAGGGTGAATGAATTAACAAATGCCAGAGAAGGACACATCCCGGATGCTTAAAAATATATTATGTTGCAATCATAGAGGAGATGCAAAGTTATAGAATGGAAACAAATGAATTTTAAAACAGCACTTGACATTTTTATATGGGTCTTTGTTTTTTATGATGTTAGGATGAAGTTCTCTGCAAGGAGTAGTTGTTCTATTCATAATCTGGAGGTTAGTATGGAACTGCTATTAATGTTAAGTTTGATACTCTTCTGTAAAAGACAAGGCCGATTAATATAGTTAGATGATAAGTGAGCTTATATTCTAGTCGAGTGAAATCCTAAACAGCCATAATATTTAAAAACATAAAATAGTATTTGGATTCATGCATTTATTTTATCCTATTCGTATTTTATCTCTTCACAGCATTTTTTAATGCTCATTTGTAAAAATATATATATATATATATATATATATATATATATATATATACACTTCCTATAGTTACTAGATTTCTACATGTAAATTAAAGCACAGTATTTAGTTTCTGGAGGAAAAATTGCTGAAATTAACTAATTCAGAATGCAGGGACTTCTCACCTTTTTGCATAAAACGTGGTACTTTTTTAAAGTCTTTGTGGTTTTGGTGTAGATAATCTTGACTGAAAGGGTTACTATTATATCTGACTTTACATTAGAATCATCACTTTAGAGGGTGCTAGAGCAGAGAGTTTAGAGACAAAATGTGTAGAACAAACACATTTGTGGTGAGCAAATTGCTAGTTGGATGTGTGGGTAGAATTATGGTATCTGAAATGTAAGCGATACTCTAATTATCACACAATTTCTGGTTGAAAGTATATGGGAAAGTGGGTTCAGTTTCAAGTAAAGAAATTATCCTGACTGTATACCAGATGGGCACACTGCCCTTAGAGCCAGCCACCTTTTGAGCCAGGAATTAGGAGAAATGAATAGTAACTAGCATCCCTGAAATTTGTTCCTTTCTTCTCTTAGTGGCCTATTAGCTGAGGGATCTTATTTCCATGGTTAGTTTTTTTCCATACTAATTGCATTTCACAAGTTTTAGAGATAAAAAGTCAAGGAATCCATAGCTGGTTAACCTTTGTTCTTAGATTTCCACTAATTCTCATAAAATAACCATGTGGAAGATCAAAATATGCTGATGATTATAATTCGCTACCAAAAATACAGCTGTATTCCATTTAATAATGTTTTGGTCAATAATGGACTAGATACCTCTAGTAGAATAATACAGTCTAAGTGTGTAGGTTACATGATCTAGGTTTTGTAAGTGCACTCTGGAGTTCCTTTGTCCAACTATGTATTTTCTGAGTCAATCTTTCATTAAGTAACACATGACTACATTTCTGTTCCCTTAAAACTCAAGCTGTTGACTACTGAAGATGATACACATTTCCTTGTTCTTTTGGAATAAACAAGCTTATGTTTTCATTTTCAGACCATCCTGGACTGCCATATTTACATTAGATATGGAGTGGGTTTTGCAAAAGGAATTATTCCAGATGCTCTGGAGAAAGGATTTTCCTAGTTCAATTTTAAAGGTGTCTCTCTTGTATTTAACATGGCAATACTAGTCATAATTTAATGCCTACCAGTCATAGTAAACATCTGTTCCTCTATCATATGATTGTGAGTGGTATATGTATAGTGAAGAAGTAAGAAGTTGCCACAGTTTAATTAAAAATAGCTTACAGCTATCATTTACTTTACAAACACTTTCTGTCAGTGCATAATCTACTAGATGCCCATTTGGTTTGTTCTCACACTGCCCTGTAAGACACAAGACTAACATATTTGAGACTTCATGCATCTATTCTGTGGCTGGGAAGTTCAACTTACTCTAAATACATTTCTGTGTCTCCACAGACCCCTGAGGATCCCAGTTGTAGGTAAGGAATCAGTAGCTCAGTACCAACCCCTTCAAAATTCACCTGTTCAAAGTGCTGCTCATATTTTTTCCAAATCCCAAGAACTCAAAAGAAAAATATGAGCACTATGAAGCTGTTGCAAAAGTTTAGAAATAGAAACAACCCCAGTATTAGTGTGTGTGTGTGTTGAGGATGGGGTGGGCATCAAATGTCATTTCTCTATTGTCATATTCATTTTCTCAAAGTCATTCATTAGCAGCTGACCAGCTGTACTCCATATACATGTTTGATCCTTGTACCCGCTGAATTTTAGAAAACTCAATTCCCACTTGCCCTGTGGATCTTTGTTTCATCTTGCTCCTTAAGTACACTTTGCAAAGGAGCCTCCCACCAATAGGTGGCATTTGGATTGTAGAAAAATAGTAATGATAACCCAGGAAACAGTAGGCTATAAGCCAGTCGATATTATTTTAACAGAACTTGCCCAGAAATTATCTAATGTGTGGGTAGTGCCTGCCTTCACTGCCATTCATTATCAGCCTAGTAAGGAAGAAATTATCTTGAAATAGGAATAAAAATCATAGGATAAAATACTCTTTTTTTTTTTTTTAAGTCAGGAGCCTTACCAACCATGATTTTTCCATTCCTGTGTTCTTCTTCAGAGAAGGGGAGGAGAGAGAGAGAGGGGGGAGGGGGGAGAGAGAAAGAATTGGAGCTTCCTTCTTCTAGCATTTGCCCTTCTTTCGTAGCCAGTCAACAGCGTCAGGTTGAGTCTGATGTAAAGTTTCGAGACCTCCTTTGAATCTGGAGAGGTCATTGACTATGTGGGTCATAGTCTGTCTGTAGCCGCAGGGGCAGTTCGGGTCGTCTCTGGCTCCCCAGCGATGGAACATAGCGGCGCACCAGCCATGGCCTGTTCGATAGCAATTGAGGAGGGCCCAATGATAACGTGCTAGGTCAAAGCCGGGTTGACGCTTGCAGGGGTCTGTGATGAGGTGTTTGTTCTTTACTTCAGCTGACTGCCAGCTCTGTTTCCAAGAGACTGGAACAGAGAAGTTCAGTGTAGGCGTAGGGGACCAGATTGGGTGATGAAATGTCAAGCGTTGGACAGGGTGGGCGAAGATATCCGCGTATATTGGCAGGTCTGGTCAAACGTAGATGTGGGAAATGAACTTAGATGATGCCGCATCCCGACGAATATCTGGCGGGGCGATGTTGCTAAGAACTGGCAGCCATGGAACCGGGGTGGAACGGATGGTTCCAGAAATTATCCTCATGGAGGAATATAATTTGGAATCGACCAAGTGGACATGGGGGCTACGGAACCATACTGGGGCACAGTATTCTGCAGTGGAATAGCATAATGCCAGAGATGATGATCGTAGTGTGGAAGCGCTCGCGCCCCATGAGGAGCTGGCCAGTCTTGCAATGATGTTATTCCTCGCGCCCACCTTTGCTGCAGTTTTTATGAGATGTTTGTGAAATGACAGAGTGCAATGGAGAGTAATGCCAAGATAGACTGGCTGGGCTTCATGCCGGATTCTCGTACCACCAAGCTGCACGTTAAGCTTACGTGAGGCCGAGGCATGGTGTAGATGGAAAACAGATGATACCGTTTTTGCAGTGCTAGGGATTAGTCGCCATTTTTTACAGTAATCAGATATCAGAGACATGTCTTTTTTTTTTTTTTAATTTTTTATTTAAGAAAGGATTAGTGAACAAAAGCATAAGGTAGGAGGGGTACAACTCCACACAATTCCCACCACCCAATCCCCATAACCCACTCCCTCCCATGGTAGCTTTCCCATTCTCTATCCCTCTGGGAGCATGGACCCAGGGTCATTGAGGGTTGCAGAAGGTAGAAGGTCTGGCTTCTGTAGTTGCTTCCCCGCTGAACATGGGCGTTGACTGGTCGGTCCATACCCCCAGCAGAGACATGTCTTTCGTGTTTCCTCGAGGATGTCGAACTTGGATGCCTGAGTTGCACAGCAGATGTCATCGGCGTAGATGAACTTCCTTGAAGAAATTTCTGGGAGGTCACTGATGTAAATATTAAATAGCATAGGAGCCAGAACACAGCCCTGGGGGAGGCCACTTGAGACAGGTCTCCATCTGCTAGACTTGTCACCCAGATGCACCCGGAATCTTCTGTTTTGGAGAAGAAACGATATAGTGTTGGCCACCCATGGAGGCAGGCATCTTGAGATCTTGACTAGGAGACCACGGTGCCAGACCGTGTCATAGGCTGCTGTGAGATCAACAAAGACAGCACCCGTCTTTAAATTCTTCTGGAATCCATTTTCAATGTAAGTTGAAAAGCTTCCTCAGGTGCCAGAGCATCTACCATGTTGTGCTGGGTTTGATTTTGGGGCACTCCCATGGCAAATCATGTGCTCTGCCTGGTAAGCTGTCTCTTTCATCTATAAATATTGTTAGGTCAGCAACATACAGTGATAAGCTATTCACAATGCTCTTTCAAATATCTTTTCTTTTAATAGAGGAAGATAATATAGCTTCAAATGTTAGGGATGCCTAACATTTGAAGCTAAAAACATAAGAAATCTGTTTGAATATGGTATTTATGCAAAGGAATTTAAATGGGGGAGGTCTGCTAGTTAACTGTAGTGAATATAGCACTGAAAAGCCTAATGTTATATTGCAGTACGATTTGTATGTTGATAGCTTCTCCAAGGATTATTATAAATAATTCGTTTGTGAAGTTATCTATGCTCTTTCTAGATCAAACAAAAACAACGGTAGTACAGAGAGCTACAACAACAATATTTAGAAATGATTGGGATGACTAAAGAAGATGAATGCAGCTGAGAGAGGAAGTGCATTTGGATATAAATTAGGTCAGTAAAACAGCTTTTGCATGAACGTTCTTTAGGCACTGCAACCACAAAAATGTAATTTTACTCACTATCACATTTTACCAAGAACAACAAAATGGTGATGCTTAGCCAAATGGCCTGCTGTTTACCAGGAATATTTTAGTGCATAGAGAATGTGGTTGATCTTACTGTGAAAATTATTGAGTAAACAGGGTAGATTTTAAACTTCTTCCAATAACCATATGTTGCTCTGAATCGGTTTACCAGATCTCATATAAACTAGGTATTCAGAACTGTTTTTAACATTTTTATTTATTTTTTATTGGATAGAGACAGAGAAATTGAAAGGGGAAGAGGAGATACAGAGGGAGAGAGACAGAGACACCTGCAGTCCTGCTTCACCACTCGTGAAGCTTTCCTTCTGCAGGTGGGGAGCAGGGGCTTGAACTCTAGTCCTTGCACACTGTAGTGTGAGCACTTAACCAGATGTGCCACCACCTGGCCCCCCAGAACTGTTTTTGAGGTAGGAAGTCACTTTTAGTATTTGGCAGGACAGAGTCTAATTTATTTTGTTTCTCCGGGAAAGGTAGTTAACTATTATCAGGCTGTGAAACAGTTTCTTTTTCTCATTGCTGTCTATAAATAACCTTAAATTTGTTATAAAAAGAAAGTAAAACTACTCTTATGCTTAAATAAAAATTTTCAGAAAATAGATGTAAAGTTAGGAAAAAATAGCAGAAATCACAAGCAGTTGTGGCCGTAGTTAGGGCACAGTTGAAGCATGGATGAATTTGCCATGTCTCTATGAAAGTCATTACTATAGAATTTTAAGAAGAAACAGGAACATAAATCCACAGAGAATTTATTATACTAATTGCACTGTTTGTACATGGATACAACCTGGATAAGTAAGATATTTCAGTTTTCCATAATAACTAACAAGATGTTTTCAGAAATTTATTAACCCTCTTCAAAATGGTGAAAGAAAATCATTATATCCTGTTTAGTTTATTATTTCTGATGACTATAGTATTTTCAAACTACTAACTTTTTGTGGATAAAAAAATACAACTGATTAAGACTGATTGTATTAACTACTGACAACACTTAGAGCATTTTCATAAAGATGAACAAAGTGAAATATGTTCCTCAGCAGGAATGTCTTCCAATTGAAATCATCTTATAATTGCCAATAATACAATAAAAATGTATAATAATGATAAAAGTATTAATGTGATGCTTTTGAACTCGTAACAAACACACGATTTGGTTTTTGGCAGAGTGATGTTCACCATCCAGAAAATCATCCAAGAAACTTCTTGTACATGATTATGGGAATTTTCATTTCTCAAGAAACAATGCTAAATTCAAAAGCATTATGACAGAGCTTTCGTGCAAAATAAAATGACAACTAATAATAATAATGCACATTACTTGGGGGATGAGATAAAAAGTCAGATTCTGGAGAGGTTTTTTTAAAATTTCTCTTTAATGTATAATGTAATGTAGTAACTAGCTAACTAACTAAAGTAATAAATAATGTAATAGATTAGATTAAAAAAACCTAATCCAATATTTTCAAAATCCTAGGATTTGATTCTTTTATAGTGGTTTATCCTTTTCCACTTGTTTTTAATGAGAAGTAGAGACACACACACACACACACACACACACACACACACACACACACACACACACACACACACAGGACTAGGGAGGCAAGACTGACCAGAGCACTACTTGGTTACTTGGGACAGTGCCTGAGATTAAACCTGGGGCATCTGTGGCCTCAGGTATGCAAATCCTGTGCTTTTAACATTGGACTGTCCCTCTTGCCCCCAAAACCTGAGATTCTAAAGTGTCTCAACTTGATTATGTAGAAAACCTGATGATTTGCTGCAATAGATCCTGTAAAAAACAATTTAAGGCATTCTTTTTTTTTTAAAGATTTTATTTATTTATTGATGAGAAAGATAGGAGGAGAGAAAGAACCAGACATCACTCTGGTACATGTGCTGCCGGGGCTTGAACTCAGGACCTCACGCTTGAGAGTCCGGCACTTTATCCACTGCACCACCTCCCGGACCACTTAAGGCATTCTTAATTTCTTGTTCTGTAACAAATGAAGCAAATACTCCCTGTCGCTTAGGGTTTTCTTCTTCTTTGTTTAATTTAATGATGATTAACAAGATTGTAGGAGAAGAGGGTGACAATTCCATATAATTCCCACCATAAAAGTTCTTTATCCCATGACCTCCATTGAAAGTTTCCCTATTATTTATCCCCCTGGAAATATGGACCTGGAATAAGGTCTGGCTTTTGTAATTGCTTCTTCTGTGGACATGGGCATTTGCAGGTTGATCCCTACTCTCATCTTGTTTCTGTTGTTTTCTGGTGGGATAGAGTTTTGGGGAGGCGAGGCTCCGGGACACAAGTCATCTGCCCAGGGAGGACAGGGTGGCATCATCGTAGCATCTGCAACTTGGTGACTGAAAAGTGGTAAGCTATAAAGAAGGACAAATTTTTAATAATAAGGAAAGGCAAGAACGGAACAGATGGAACTAAGGGTCTTTGGGAAGGAGCTTGGAAGTCTATTTAAGGTATATTCCAAGGAGCCCATGACTCTAGTACTAGTTTTTGACTGAGACCAATAACTAATGTGCAGGTGGGCTAAAAGTATTGTCTGGGAAGATGATGTCAGACTTATGAATAGGCCTAGAAAGTTAGCTCAGCATTTTCTTCTTCTTCTTCTTCTTCTTCTTCTCCTTCTTCTTCTTCTCCTTCTCCTTCTTCTTCTTCTTCTTCTTCTTCTTCTTCTTCTTCTTCTTCTTCTTTTTAACATCCTAGGACTGTGTAGTTTCTGTTCTTCAGCTACAACAAAATATTGAAACGTTTTGAAAACTCATTTAGAAAATTTTAAATCATTGCAGAATCTACAATGAAAAATTCAAGTCATTGCCACTGAGTCATTAAAACTAAATTAGATTCAGTGCTCTTATAGAAAGTGCTTGTGGTAGTAACAAAGATGTGAATTGCAGAACACAAGCCAAAAAAGATTTTAAAACTCAATTTTATGAAATGTATTTTCTAGTTACTAATTTGGCTCAATATTTTAAATGAAATTATGCATAAACCAAAATTCAATATACATAATATCTTTGAAAACATCAAAGTGACTCAGAAGTCTTTAAAAATTAGAGATGATAGTATTTACAAGGTCTGTATCATTGCTGTCAAATGGATTGCATCTTTACATTGATGCTAATTTTTTCAACATAGGAAATATTGGAAAAATGATCATCTGTTTTGACCCCAAGCCTCATTCATGACTCAAAACTAAGTTTCAAAATCAATATTTAGAATGTTGCTTGAAGAACATTATATTAAAATAATAGAAGTATGATCATAAAATTTATGTCCTCTTTAATACTTTTTATGGCATTTAATTTCAAGAATTATAAAATGAGTACAAATGATTTGGAGACAAAATTCTCTGCTGTAGTTACTGCCTAACAATAGTAAAAATCTGATAAAACACAGAAAGGCTAGGTTTATAGGAAGAGGCTTTGGGATTAACTGTTTGGGGTAAACTATAGAGAATCATGTTAAATTTCATAGCATGTCTGTACAGAAATAGCATGAGAGTTGAGGCAATCATATATCTTGCTTATAAAAGTTGTATGTGTAATTGTTTTATAATAAATTATATCCTATAAGTCTTAGTTCTTATTGTGATTAAATTTTTAATTTTCTATAATTTTATGTTTATTGCTTCAATTTGCAGAGTTTACACAAAAATCAATTTGCATGTACACTAACTTGAAAAATTCTTACCTCAACCCTGGGCAGATAATTCAGTGGTAGAGCACAGAATTTTTAAACTTGAGGTCACACGTTCAATCCCTGAGATCACATAAACCACAGTAGATCAGTACTCTGGTCTCTCCTTTCTTTCTCATAAAAATAAATTGTATTCAGTCCTCTGTACTTCATTCTTTTGGAGAATTGGAATGGAGATGAGTAAACTCTAAAAATAATCCGAACAACCTTCCCCAAAGTTTATACTTGAAGCAATCAAAAGTTACTTTCAAGGTAATGTGTGCACTCTCTGGGTGAGGGTTATCTCCCAGCCTTCCAAGACCTGGGTTCTAGTCCCAGGCACTATAGGGGACACTATGTATGGTACCAGGGGGAGTTTCATGAACAGTGGAATGGTGCTCTGGTATTTCTCCTTCTCTCTTGCTCTTTCCTTCTCTGTCTCTGTCTGGAATTGAAAGGGGTAGAGCAGGAGGAGAATCTACTAGGAACAATGGAATCATGCAGGTGCAAAGCCCTAGTGGGCGAAAAGAAAAAAAAATACTGGGAATCTGGCGGGAGTGCAAAGAGTTAAGCACACATGACGCGAAGTGCAAGGACCAGCATAAGGATCCTGGTTCTATCCCAGGGCTCCCTACCTGTAGGGGAGTCACTTCACAGGCAGTGAAGCCGGTGTGCAGGTGTCTATCTCTCTCTCTCCCCCTCTCTGTCTTCCCCTCCTCTCTCAATTTCTTTCTGTCCCATCCAATAATGACGACATCAATAACTACAACAACAATAAAAAACAAGGGCAAAAAAATGGAAAAATAAATAAAATAAATAAACTATGTATGGAAAGTTCCTTCAAAAGGATCTGAGCCATTGTATATTGTCTGGTAGTCATACTTAGCCATCAACGTCTCCAAACTCATACATGTACAACTAATCACAAAATTTAATCTAAATTATGATGAAGTATCATGAATGTGTGTGATTAGAAGAGTCAAGTTCCCTACCTTTCCCAATTAGCCTCTTCACAAACTAATAACTGCACCTTCTAAAGTCACCTGTAAATCATATGAGAACTATTACTCAACATTAATACCACAGATATTCTTGCTACCTAGTAGTTCGTTAGTGTCACTTAATATATACATTCATAGAAATATGTGCAGAAATATATACATATGCATGTATATTTAAATCTTACACATTTATTCTCTAATCCTTGTCCTTCCTGTCCTATTTTTCCCCTAGTTTCTTAAATCCCATAACCAAAAACTAGAACATAAAGAGTTTTCTAGAACAAGGGTTTTTTATTTTATTTTATTTTATTAGTGATTTAATATTGAGTCACAAAATTATAAGCTAGCAGGGGTATAATTCTATACTGTGTCCATCACCAGAGTTCTGTATCCTCACTTTCTCCATAAGAAGCTACAGCAGTTCTCCTAAAGTTGCAAATTTAGGTTAAGTATTATTTATACAACTGTTTATATTTGTCCGTTTTTTCCCCATGGTCCTGTGTACTCTTCCTTTCTAAATTACACCTAGTCCTCCCTTCTGGTCAGTTCACAAACATTTTACAATAGGGACTTGGGAACCATTGTGTTAGAACCATTGTGGTGGTTACAAAGACCTACAGTAATCCTTCCCCCATGGTGAATTCCTCTTACACTGAATTGAAGCAGACTGAGATTTAATGAGTCTCCCCTGTTGTTTTTTGCTGGAGCTACATGGAGTTTATGTTGTTGCTCTGTTTTAGGTGGCAAATGGAGAAAGATAATTCCCTCTGTTTCCTCCTCTATCCTTTCTTGCTCATCCCGCTCTTCTCTCTTACACTTCTCCTATTTTCAACTCACACACCATTTTCTCAGACAATATTTTTTGCCAACTCTATGTTAGCTATCAGACTCAAGCAAAAACTACCATAGTCATGGGCCCCTAGGAACTTACCTAAAATAGACTTCCTCACTTCTTTCCACCATAAGATCTCAATTCTTTATTATTATTATCTCAATTATTTATTATTATTATTATTATTATTACTTATAAAAAGGAAACACTAACAAAACTATAGGATAAGAGAGGTACAACTCCACACAATTTCTACCACCAGAACTCAGTATCCCATCCACTCCCCTGATAGCTTTCCTATTCCTTAAGTCTCTGGGAGTATGGACCCAAAGTCATTATGGGGTGCAGAAGGTGGAAGGTCTGGCTTCTGTAATTGCTTCCCCACTGAACATGGGTGATAACAGGTCGATCCATACTCCCAGCCTGCCTCTCTTTCCTTAGTGGGGTGGGGCTCTAGGGAAGTGGGGCTCCAGGACACATTGGTGGGGTTGTCTGTCCAGGGAAGTCTGGTTGGCATCATGCTAGCATAAGGAACATAGTGGCTGAAAACACAGTTAACATATAAAGGCAAACAAATTGTTGACTAATCGTGAACCTAAAGGCTGGAATAGTGCAGATGAAGAATTGGGGGGTTTTCTGTTTTGTAGATAGCTAGTAGTCATATTTTAGTTATATTCCAAAGAGCCTGTGGCTATACTAGTTTTTTTTTTTTCCATGAGCCTGAAATCTGAAATGCAGGTGGATCCAAGTTATTGTCTGGGGAGATGATGTCATGGCTGGCAGAAGGACCAGAAAGCTGGATCAGGGAAGAGAGTAGCTCCCTAATATGGGAAAGGTTTATAAATATTGACTGTAAACCCCATCGATTTGATCTGATGTGGGGCCCATATTCAGCTTTGGAGCCTATGTGACCTCTGCATCCCTGTAGATCTGAGCTCACATTCTGTGGTCATGAGTAGGAATATTCCAAGCTGTCCCAATATCAGGACCCATCTTCCTCAGGAGTAGCATAGAGTATGTGTCCAGCCTCCCTTCGAAGGATGGAATCCAAGTTGACGGCAAGGTCCTATGTGGGTCCATAAAGGGGTCTATTATAGAGATAGATGACAGGTAACAATGGAGAAAGGGATTAGAGGTCTAGGCCCCTCATGTCTGTTTGGGAATCTCAGGACTCCCCAATTAGGGCCCCAGCTGATGGGGTGCCCTGATAGTGACTAAAGAGTCATTGTTAAAGTATGCCAGTCTCGTGCCCTTATTCAACTTTTCAGTCCATGCTTTGATAAGGTTAGCTTTGTAGTGAATGAGGGAAGTGTAATAGGAAGTAGGAGAGGAAGGTATCTAAGTCTAAGTAGATACTCTTTCATTAGGAACTTTATACTGACTCAGGGCAGACTCTAGTGTACTTTTGCTTTCAGGTATATATTTTGCCCTAATTTATGGATACATGTGGACATATGCTCTATCTCATGGGACCTGGGTTATATCTAGGTTTTGGAACTTTGTTAGGAAGTGAACCACCTAGAATGAATTAGAGAATACAATGAAAGGAAAGGTCTTACCCGAGTAATGAGTGTGAAGGGTTGACATTCCATGCCTGACTTCTCTGGACACAGTCTGAAGTGAAGCATGCTGAGGTGGTACTCATTGCATTGATTAGGTTGGGACCAGTGGGTGCAATATCATTTGGTATGACTTGAGAGAAAGCATGTAGGAAAATGAGCTTCACCCTAGAGGTTCTAGGACTGGGAGAAATACAGGTTCTATAGAGGAAGCAGAAAGTTCCTGCTGTCTTAGGGTTTAAGAAGGCATTAGATAGTTATTGCTATAATAATATTATTTGGCAGTTGGGTTAACTTTGTAATATCCCTTTGTTAGGATTTTCTGTATCATACACAACATCACCATAATTTATATCCTTTGACATTATTTGTATATAGCTGTGCCATCGGTTGCTTCTGTTCTCCCTGGTCTAAGCTTTTAAGAGAATCAACATATCAAAGACTCAGTCTATATATTAAAAAGACTCAGTCTGTGCTTTAAAAAGTTAGACATTCAATCAATATTTTCCCTCTCATATTAATTAAATAGTGACTACAAATTAATAGAAGTGGACATAAACACCATTCCCACCACCAAAAGAAGATCTAAATTTTTATCTGCTCTATTCCTACTTTTTTTTTTTTTTGCCTCCAGGATTATTGCTGGGGCTTGGTACCTGCACCACAAATCCATAGGTCCTGATGGCCATCTTTTTTTTTTTCTCCTTTGTTGTTGTTGTTGCCGCTGCTATTGTTATTGTTATTGGATAGGACAGAGAGAAATTGAGAGAGGAGGGGAAGACATAGAGGGAAGGAGAAAGACACCTTCAGACCTGCTTCACCTCTTGCGGTGTCCTTTCTGTATGTGGGGAGCCGGAGTTCTTGAAAAGTTGGTCCTTGCACTGTGTATGTAATCCAGTATGCTACCACCACCACCACCCCAACCCCCCAACACACAGTTCTTTATGGAGTGCAGAATTTGGCAGTTCTGACTTCTATAATTGCTTCTCTGCTGGACATGGGCATTGGTAGGTCAATCCATACCCCCAGCCTGTTTCTATCTTTCCCTGGTTCGGGCTCTAGAAAGGTGAAGTTCTGGGATACATTGGTGAGTGAGATCCTCTGCCCAGGGAAGTCAGGATGGAATCATGATAGCATCTGCAACTTGGTGGCTGAAAGGCAGCAAGATAAAAAAGCAAGGAATAATGATTAATGAATAGAAACCAAAAAGTAGTATTATCTTCCCAGAGCACTGCTCAGCTCTGGCTTATGGTGATATGGGGGATTGAACCTGGGTCTTCAGAGCCTCAGGCATGAGAGGTGTTTACATAACTGTTATCATATCTCCCCAGCCTGTCTTTTGCTCTATTTACTAATAGAATCACTTAGTAGCTAAATAAGTCTTTATCTGCTTCCACAATGAGCCCTTATACCAAGCTATCCCTTACCAACCACCCCACCCTGGCCTGCCACACACATCAAACTCTCTGCTGCTTCTGTGATCTGGTTCACACACTTCTCTCTTCCTTCATACCTTTCTTTTGACTCAGATTTCTTCCTAAGTTTATGGAGATGGTCGTCATTCTTTATGATCAGATTTACATTCTGCCTCCTTTGTGAGTCCTTCACTGGCTTCTGATTTCTTTGATCTTTCTCTTCTTTGAAATTACACAATAGTCACTCCTCATGCTTTACAATTTTACTATTTATTTTTTAATTTTATTTACTTAACCAAAGTTGATAGCAAAGTCTTGGGGGGTAGAATCCAAATTTGCTTTTCTATACTTGCTACAATATCCAACTGTGTTACAGGGTAAAAATTATTGTGTAAGTACTTAGTCTTTGCCAGGTATGGTTCTTGGTACTTTCTATATATTCTCCCTTGAAACTTTTTGGAATAACTGCTGATATGTATACTATAGTCATCTTCATTTTACATTTGAAGAGAAACTAAGTCTTAAAGAGATTGAGGGGACTGCCTATGATCACTCAGTTGATCAACATCACCACTCTGAGGTTTTTTGTACCTCTGTGTGCCTACACTGGCTGGCATGACTGGCATACAGCTAAATTCCAAAGTATGAGATTTCTTTTTCTTTTTCCTTTCTTTTTTTTTTTATTCCAACAAAGCATTTTGAAACCTTTATTGTGGCAGAATTTTAAACCATACCTAACAAGTTACACTGAAACTGATGTGCAGACATCACATAGTCTGATGAAATTTTTACTCTATAGTCTTTTCCCTAAAAGTAAGACTGGAAGTCATTTTATGATCTAGCAGTCATCATTAGTAGAGATGAAGACATCCAGAGGTGTTTTTTTATATAAATATAATTTTTATTTTTAAAAAAGAAACACTAACAAAAACCATAGGATAAGAGGGGTACAACTCCACACAATTCCCAACACCAGTACTCTGTATAGCATCCCCTCCCCTGATAGCTTTCCTATTCTTTATCCCTCTGGCAGTATGTTCCCAAGGTCATTGTGGATGCAGAAAGTGGAAGGTCTGGCTTCTGTAATTGCTTCCCCGCTGAACATGGGCATTGACAGGTCGATCCATATTCCCAGCCTGTCTCTCTCTTTCCCTAGTGGGGCAGGGTTCTTGGGAAGTGGGGCTCCAGGACACATTGGTAGATTCATCTGCCCAGGAAAGTCCAGTTGGCGTCACGGTAGCATCTGGAACCTGAGATCCTGGAGGATAAGAAACTTCACTCCAGTACATCACTTATTTATTTCAATGGCATTTCTAGTAGCACCAATAAGGAAAAAAATCTGTGAAGTATAATAAATTGAATACGTCTTTTCACATTCCCTTAGTATTGTTTGGCATCAAGTCATTCATTTTTTCCCAAAGATTACTTGGCATCACTGCTTGCATTTTAGTTATTAGGAGGGACATCAAAATATTAGTCATGTCCTTGAAGAGCCAACATTATAAATCAAGGCAAAATTTAGCTTGAAGGCATCTGTATTAAGTTTTCTGAAAGAGATAAGATGCTGAGTCATGTCTCATGCATATAGACATCAGAGGTACAATTAAATTCATCAATGCTCTTTCACATTTACTATTTTTGAATATTAAACAGCACTTACTAGAGGAAAAAAAGTGCAACTATCTGAAAAGGGTATGCTGAAGTACATCGTGGATAAATTATCATACATCTGTGGAACATTTGTGACTACGCATTTATGTCACTTCAGTCTCAAAAGCAGATCTTGTCCAATTCTGAATACCAGATGATCTCACTTATAATTGGAACTTAAGAACAAGAACAGAAAGGCAAAACACAGAGTGAAACTTGGAGTGGGTGTGGTGTATAGCACCAAAGCAAAAGACTTCAGGGGAGGAAAGCAGGGGCTGGGGAGAGGGGGTTTGCATAGGGTAACAAGGCTGTGCTCCATGATGTTGGGGAAAGACCTAAATTGGACATGAAAGTGTTCTGCAGACATCTTTCGCTGAGAGGTGAGAAATTATACCCATATGTCAACTGTACAGTAAAATATTGACTATATTATACTGTACTATAGACTATCAGCCCCAAAATATAATTATTAAAAATAGCAGCTCAAAGCCAACAGAAAAAAACTTTTTAAGTTTCCATTGTGCCGTAAGATTTTATATGAATTTATTTTTCACTGTTTTGATTTTTAATTTAAATTACTACCAAAAAACCAAACATATCCCTAGTCAAAGTGATGCTCAAGTCATTGTCTAATGAAGTGATACTGCTGTACTAAATTGTAATTTATTTTAGAAAAGAATCAAAAACAGCTCACAGTGCCGATCGGATTCAGTATCTATGTCTTACTCCTTACTCTGCTGTCAAAGTAATGATAGATATAAATGAATCTGAGTTGCAACATCTTTAACGTTTCATTCTCATTAGTAATGCCAGCTATCAAGGAGAAAGACTACCAGAGGGGAGTTGGGCGATGGCGCAAAGCATAAGGATCCCAGTTCGCGCCCCCTGTTCCCCATCTGCAGGGGAGTTGCTTCACAGGCAGTGAAGCAGGTCTGCAGGTGTCTACCTTTCTCTCCCCCTCTCTCTTCCTCTCCTCTCTCCATTTCTCTCTGTCCTAACAACAACAGTAATTACAACAATAAAAAAAAAAAACGAGGGCAACAAAAGGGAATAGATAAAGAAATAAATATTAAAAAAAAGAATACCAGAGTTTCACAAATAGGTAGTAGGGTGGAGTACTGGTTGATATTTTCAGTAGAAAAAAAATTTAATTAAAGGGGCTAATGCTTTACAGTGCAACCATTGACATTCACATACAATTTCATCATGTAGTAAGGCTCAAAAGTTTTCTTTCTCTCCTCTTTTCTCTTCCCTTCCTAGAGTTCTTTGTTTTGGTGCAATGCACCATGTCCAGTCCATGTTTCACTTTGTATTTTCCACCCTGTCTCTACTTTATTAAGTCCCACTAACAAGTGAGATCATTTGGTATTTGTCCTTCTTTTTTTTGGCTTATCTCACTCAACATGATGTCCTTGAGTTTCATCCAAGAGGATGCAAAAGAGATAGTCTCATTATTTATTTATTTATTTGGGGGGGGTACAAAGTAACTGCTTTATTCATCTTTTAAATTTTTTATTTTATTTATAAAAAGGAAACACTGACAAAAACCATATGATAAGAGGGGTACAACTCCACAGAGTTCCCACCACCAGAACTCCATATTCCATCACCTCCCCTGATAGCTTTCCTATTCTTTAACCCTCTGGGAGTATGGACCCAAGGTCATTGTGGGATGCAGAAGGTGGAAGGTCTGGCTTCTGTAATTGCTTCCCCACTGAACATGGGTGTTGACAGGTAGATCCACACTCCCAGCCTGCCTCTCGCGTTCCCTAGTGGGGTGAGGCTCTAGGGAAGCAGAGCTCCAGGACACATTGGTGGGGTTGTCTGTCCAGGGAAGTCTGGTTGGCATCATGCTAGCATAAGGAACCTGCTGGTTGACAAGAGAGTTAACATGCAAAGCCAAACAAATTGTTGACCAATCAGGGACCTGAAGGTTGGAATAGTGCAGATGAAGAATTGGGGGGTTTCCGTTTTATAGATAGCTAGTAGTCATATTTTAGTTATATTCCAAAGAGCCTGTGGCTGTACTAGTTTGTTTTTTTTTCCATGAGCCTGAAATCTGAAATTCAGGTGGATCCAAGTTATTGTCTGGGGAGATGATGTCATGGCTGGCAGAAGGACCAGAAAGCTGGATCAGAGAAGAGAGTAGCTCCCAGATATGGGAAAGGTATATAGATATTGATTGTAAAACCCCATTGATTTGATCTGATGTGGGGCCCATATTCAGCTTTGGAGCCTATGTGACCTCTGCATCCCTGTAGATCTGAGCTCACATTCTGTGGTCATGAGTAGGAATGTTCCAAGCTGTCCCAATATCAGGACCCATCTTCCTCAGGTGTAGCATAGAGTATGTTGTCCAGCATCCTTTCAGAGGATGGAACATTCTCTACCGTTGTTGATCCAAGTTAAGGGCAAGGTCCTATGTAGGCCCATAAAGGGGTATGTTGTGTTGTTCTTCATAGAGGTGACCAGTAACAACTGAAAGAGGGATTTATTTGAAGTCTAGGCCCATCATGTCTGTTTGGGAATCTCAGGACTCCCTGACTAGACGAGGGCCCCAGCTAATGGGGTGGACTGAGAGTGACTAGAGTCATTGTTAAAGTATGCCAGTCCTTGCCCTTATTCAGCTTTTTCAGTCCTTGCTTTGATAAAGTTAGTTTTGTAGTGAGTGACGGAAGTGTAATAGGAAGTAGGTGAAGAGGGTATCTAAGTCTAAGTAGACACTCTTTCATTAGCAAATTTATACTGACTCTGGTTAGACTCTAGTGTACTTTTGCTTTCAGGTATATATTTTGACCATCATACTCAATGGCTTCTGTCCCTTGACTATGATGTTGGCTGTAGGTTTGCTATATATATTATTGTGAGGAATTTCCCATCTATTCCCATTTTTTTTTTGCAGTGTTTTGAGCATGAATGGGTGTTGGAATTTGTCAAAGACTTTCTCTGCATCTATTGAGATAATCATGTGGCTTTTGGTTTTGCTTTTATTGATGTGGCGAATGACTTACATATGTTGAACCAGAATGCATTCCTGGGATAAATCCCACTCACTTGTGATGAACAGTCTTTTGATATACTGCTGTATCTGGTTGGCCAGGATCTTGTTTAATATTTTGGCATCTATGTTCATCAGAGATATTGGTCTGTAGTATTTCTTTCTTGTTGTGTCCCTATCTGCATTTGGAATCAGGGTGATGTTGGCTTCATAGAAGGTGGAAGAGAGTGTTCCTATTTCTTTCATCTTGTGGAAGAGCTTTAGAAATAAGGTACTATCTATTTCCTGAAAGTTTTGTAGAATTCATTTGTGAAGCAGTCTGGTCCAGGACTTTTGTTGTTGGGAAGATTCTTAATAACTGTTTTGATTTCTTTGTCTGTGATTGGTTCATTTAGGTTTGGTAGTTTTTCTTGATTCAGTTTTGGAAGGGCATATATTTCTAGGAATTCTTCCATTTCTTCCAGATTCTTTAGCTTGGTGGCATATAGTTCTTCTTAGAAATTTCACATGATTTTCTGTATTTCTGTAGTATCCGTTGTGATAGATATCTCCTCTATCATTTTCAATTCTATTTGAGTCTTCTCCCTTTATTTTTTAGTGAGTCTGGCTAGGGCTATGTCAATCTTGTTTAATTTTTCAAAGAACCAACATTTGGCTTCATTGATCTTTTGTATGGTTCTCTTATTTTTGATGTTGTTTATTTCTGCTCTCATTTTAGTGATTCCCATCCTTCTGGTTGCTTTAGGGTTCCTTTGTTCCTCTTTCTCTAAGTCCTTAAGGCATGCAGTAAGGATCTTTATTTGAGCTTTTTCTTGTTCCCTAAACTGTGATTGTATGGCTATGAGTTTCCCTTTAGCTGTGTTCCAAATATTTTAATAGCTTGTGTCTTCATTTTCATTTATTTCCAAAAACATTTGAATTCCTTGCTTGAGTGCCTCTCTGACCCAGTGGTTCTTAAGCAGCATATTGTTGAGTTTCCAAATTTTGTGACTTTCAGTAATTTTCTGTTTGTTGTTAAATGTTAGCTTTAGTCCACTGTGTTCTGAGAAGATACTTGGGATGATTTCAATGCTCTTGAATTTGTTGATGCTGTCTTTGTGGCCTAACATGTGGTCTGTCCTTGAGAATGTGCTGTTTGGATTTGAAAATAATGTACATTACATTTTTTTTGTCATCAAGAACTCTGAAAATGTCCAGGAGGTCTAGTCTGTCCATCTCTTCATTTAGTTCTCTTGTTTATTTGTTGATTCTCTGCTTCGTTGATCTAAGTGTGAGAGTAGGGTGTTGAAGTCTCACCATTATTATTGTATTACTATTGATGTATTTTTGTAGTTCTTTCAGTAGGTGTTTTATGTATTTAGATGGTCCCTCATTGGGTACATAGATGTTAATAATTGTTAAATATTCTTGGTTTATTGATCTTCTAATCATTATGTAATGGTCTTGCTTATCTTTTATTACTTTATTTTTTTCATATTATATTTATTTATTCCCTTTTGTTGCCCTTGTTGTTTTTTATTGTTGTAGTTATTATTGTTGTTGTCGTTGATTAGGACAGAGAGAAATGGGGAAAGGAGGGGAAGACAGAGAGGAGGAGAGAAAGATAGACACCTACAGACCTGCTTCACCACCTGTGAAGCGACTCCCCTGCAGGTGGGGAGCCGGGGTTCGAACCGGGATCCTTATGCCAGTCCTTGTGCTTTGTGCCACCTGAGCTTAACCCGCTGCGCTACAGCCCGACTCCCTTATTACTTTATTTAATTTAAAGTCTATGGTATGAGAATGACTGTTCCTGCCTTTTTTTATGGTCCATCAGCCTGTATGATAGTTTTCCATCCTTTCACTTTAAGTCTGTGTTTGTCTTGTTGGGTCAGGTGGGATTCTTGCAAGCAGCATATTGTTGGGTTGTGTTTTCTGATTCATCCTCCCACTCTGTGTCTTTTAATGTGGGAGTTTAAACCATTGACATTTATTGATATTACCAATTTAAGGTATTGCAGTTCCATTATTCAACAATTTTTTTATTTGCTCTGATATATGGCAAGAGGTCTTTTAGAACCTCTTTCAGGGCAGGCTTAGTGATGGTTGCCTCCTTTAACTGCTGCCTGGCCAAAAAGGTTTTCATTCCTCCATCTACTTTGAAAGAAAGTATAGCAGGATATATTATCCTTGCTTGAAACCCTTTTTCATTGAGGGTTCTATATATACCTTGCAATTCTCTTCTGGCTTTAGGATTTGAGTGGAGAAGTCTGCTGATAGTGTTATGGATTTTCACCTCTATGTGACTTTTTGTTTTTCTCTTGCAGCCTTTAGGATACTTTCTTTATCTTTACTACTTTTCTTTGTAATTATGATCTGTCTTGTTGTCTTCAGGTCTGGGTTGATTCTGTTTGGGACTCTCTGGGCCCCTTGGATCTTAATGTCCTTTCTGTTGTTTAGGTCTGGGAAGTTTTCTTCTATTATTTCTTCTAGAATGTTTACATCCCCTTCCTCTCTTTCTTCCTCTGCTAGGCCAATTATATGAATGTTACTTCTTTTGATATCATTCCATATGTCTCTGTTGTTGTTTTTAGTGTCTCTCAATTTCTTTTTGAGATCTTTTGCCTCTTTTTTGGTTTTCTCTAGCTCATCCTCTGTCTGGCTAATTCTATTTTCTGCTTCTGTTAGCATGCTTTCCCTTCCCTCAGCTTCTTTTTTTCAGTTCAGTTTTAGTATTAGCTTGTTTTGCTAATTGGACTTTTAGCTCTGCTATTTCAGCTTTTATTCCTCTAATTATCTTGAGGTAGCTAATATTTTCCTTTTGGGTCTCATTTGTTGTTTCCCTAATTCTGATAGCCCTTTTATCCATAGTTGTCTTCATTTCTGTGATTATTAGGTTTATTACTGCTTGCATACTGTTCTTATCTATGGTTACTTCTCACGGTTTTGGAGTTTCTTCTGGGCTCCTGTCCTGATTCATTGTAGTAGCCATTTTATTTGCTCTTGATTTAACCTTTTTTTGGGGGGTGTGGTTTTCTGTTTTGTCATTCTTCAGTTGTTGTGTTTTGAGTGCAAGCCATGCTATACTAAAGCCCTTTCACAAATGCATTAAAAAACCTCAGAAATTACATCAATAGCATCTGAAGCACAGTCCAACCAATACCAGTTAGCTAAACAGCCCTACCATTCCAAGAAAAAATAGCAACTAAAACCAAAAGAAAGAGAAAGGAAAAAAAAGAGAGCAAGAATAGAAAATTATGGAAATCTACTGTTCAATGTAAACTCTAGGGATAGCAAGAGGAGTAAGTGAAGTAGAAAAGAGACACACACACACACACAGAGTCCACTCTGAGTAAGATTTCTTCCACAAAATAATTCCCAAATGAATATCAGTGAATTTAGAAAGCAAAAAGAAAGAAGAAAAGGAAAAGGAAAAGGAAAAGGAAAAGAGCAGTGAAAGAAAAGAGTCTTCTTTCTTTCTTTCCTTTCTTTCTTTTTGAATTAGCTAGGAGGAGAGAAAAAGGAACGTGGAGAGAAGAGGGAGAGATAAACAAGTTCCTCTCACAATGGATAGGACACCCAGTAACCCTATCCAGAGAATCCCAGGTTGTAAGCTGCTTCTGTTTGTAGCTCATGCCAGCTGTTGTTTCCAAGTCACCATCTTGGCTCCGCCCCCAGTCTCATTATTTTTAGCAGCTGAATAATATTCCATCATGTATATATCACAATTTTTTAAAACCACTCATCTGATGCTGGACATCTGGGTTGCTTCCAGGTTCTGACAATTACAAACTCTGCTGCTATGAACAGATACACAGATCTCTTCTGATAGGTGTTTTTGTTTCCTCTGGGTAAATCCCCAGGAGCATTAATGCTGGGATGTATGGCAGGTCCATTCCTAGTATTCTGTAAGTCTCCAAATAGCTTTCCACAGTGGTTGGACCAGTTTGCACTCCCACCAGCAGAGAAGAAGTGTCCTTTTTTCTCTACATCTTCACCAACATTTGTCATTTCTGTCCTTTCTGATGGACAGGACTAAAGTAGCATCTCATTGTGTCTTTATTGGCATTTCTCTGGTGATCAGTGACTTTGAACACCATCTCATACATCTGTTGGCCCTCTGGATCTCTTCCTTGGTGAAATTTCTGTCCATATCTGGACCCTATTTTCTAATGGGTTGCTAGTTTTTTGATATTTAGTTTACTGAGCTCTTTATGTATTTTAGTTACTAGTCCTTTGCCTGATGTGTATTGTGTAAAGATCTCCCATGCTGTTGTGTCTTTCTATTTGGGTAGTGGTACCCTTTGCTGTGAAGTTTTTAAGTTTGATGTAGTCCCACTATTTAATTTTTGCTTTTGTTTTCTTCCATGGAAATTTTGATAATTGCATTTCTTTGAAAGGAAGTTACATATAGTGGTCATATGAATAATTTAAAGGGTATCTTTAAAAACATTTAACACTAGAAAGAACCAGATCATCATTCTAATACATACACTATTGGGGATCAAATCTGGAACTTTATGCTGTTAAGTCTAATTTTCTAAGGATTGTGCTACATCTCAGACATCTTGAAAAGGGTATCTTACCCATTGTTAAGTCCCTTTCTGTATGGCAGAGATACATTTTTCATATGATTGTTTCAGTGAGTAAATGTGTATGGTGTCCTCTATTTTAACTCTCAGACTGTAATTTTCTTTCTTTTTTTCTTTTATTTAAGAAAGGATTAATCAACAAAACCATAGGGTAGGAGGGGTACAACTCCACACAGTTCCCACCACCCATTCTCCATATCCCACCCCCTCCCCTGATAGCTTTCCCCTTCTCTATCCCTCTGGGAGCATGGACCCAGGGTCATTGTGGGTTGCAAAAGGTAGGTCTGGCTTCTGTAATTGCTTCCCCACTGAACATGGGCATTGACTGGTCGGTCCATACTCCCAGTCTGCCTCTCTCTTTCCCCAGTATAGTTTGTCTCTGTGGAAGCGGAGCTCCAGGACACATTGGTGGGGTCTTCAATCCAGGGAAGCCTGGCCAGCATCCTGATGGAATCTGGAACCTGGTGACTGAAAAGAGAGTTAACATACGAAGCCAAACAAATTGTTGAGCAATCATGGACCCAAAACTTGGAATAGTGGAGAGGAAGTGTTAGGGAGGTATTCACTGCAAACTCTAGTGTACTTCTGCTTTCAGGTATATATTTTGCAGTAGTTTATGGATACGTGTGAACATAAACTCTCTCTCACAGAAACTGGTGTCTATCTAGGTTTTGGGACTTTGTTAGAAAGTGAACCACCTGAGATGGAATTAGAGTATACTATGAAAGGAAAGGTCTCACCCAAGTAATGAAGCTGAAGGGTTGTCATTCCACACGTGAAGTCTCTGGACACAGTCTGAAGTGAAGCATGTTGAGGTGGCAATCGTTGTGTTGGTTAGGTTGTGATCGGCGGATGCAATATTATTTGTTATGGATTGGGAGAGGCATACGGGAAAGTGGGCCCTATCCAATGGTTCCAGGACTGGGGGAAGTAAGGGCTCTATAGTGGAGATGTGAGGTTCCTGCTGTCTTAGAGTTCAAAATGACAATGGATAGTTAATGTTATCATCACATTATTTGGTAATTGGGCTAACTTTGAAAAGTCCTTTTGTTAGGGTTTGCTGTACAGGACCCAGTATCTTGTATATAGCTGTGCTATTGGATGCTTCTAATCTATTTGGTCTAGGCTTTTGAGAGAGTCTGCATATCAAATGCACAGCCTATATATTAAAAAGATTCAGTTTGTGTTTTGAAAAACTTTGAGACATACAATTAATTTTCCCCCTTTCATATTAATTAACTAGTGATTTATATGTCTACATTTTGCTAGGAGTGTACATAAACACCATTCCCACCATCAAAAGACTGTGACCCATCCCTCCCACCCACTCCCACCCCCCACTGGCCCAGGAAGCTGCATGTCTACCCCTCACCACAGGGTTTTTACTTTGGTGCCCTACTTATAATTTGGTCAGGTCCTGATTTTAGTTTCCCTTTCAGATCTTCTTAGTCAACTTCTGTTGGTGAGTGGGATCATCCCATACTCATCTTTATCTTTCTGACTTAGCTCACTTAACATAATTCCTTCTAGCTCTGTCCAAGATGGGTCAGAGAAGGTGGGTTCATTGTTCTTGATAGCTGCATAGTATTCCATTGGAGGCATCACACTCCCAGACCTTAAACTATATTATAAAGCCATCATCATCAAAACAGCATGGTACTGGAACAAAAATAGGCACACAGACCAGTGGAACAGAATTGAAAGCCCAGAAATAAATCCCCACACCTATGGACATCTAATCTTTGATAACGGGGCCCAAAGGATTAAATGGAAAAAGGAGGCTCTCTTCAATAAATGGTGCTGGGAAAATTGGGTTGTAACATGCAAAAGAATGAAATTGAACCACTTTATCTCACCAGAAACAAAAATCAACTCGAAATGGATCAAAGACCTAGATATCAGACCAGAAACAATCAAATACTTAGAGGAAAACATTGGTAAAACACTTTCCCACCTACACCTCAAGGACATCTTTGATGAATCAAACCCAATTACAAGGAAGACTAAAGCAGAAACAAACCAATGGGACTACATCAAATTGAAAAGCTTCTGCACACCCAAAGAAACTATTAAACAAACAGAGACCCCTCACAGAATGGGAGAAGATCTTCACATGCCATACATCAGACAAGAAAATAATCACCAAAATATATAAAGAGCTCAGCAAACTTGGCACCAAAAAAGCAAATGACCCCATCCAAAAAATGGGCAGAGGATATGAACAAGACATTCACTACAGAGGAGATCCAAAAGGCTAACAAACATATGAAAAACTGCTCTAGCTCACTAATTGTCAGAGAAATGCAAATTAAGACAACACTAAGATACCACCTCACTCCTGTAAGAATGGCATACATCAAAAAGGAAAGCAGCATCAAATGCTGGAGATGTTGTGGGGACAGAGGAACCCTTTTACATTGCTGGTGGGAATGTAAATTGGTCCAGCCTCTGTGGAGAGCAGTCTGGAAAACTCTCACAAGGCTAGACGTGGACCTTCCATACAATCCAATAATTCCTCTCCTGGGGTTATACCCCAAGGACACCATAACACCCAACCAAAAAGAGGTGTGTACTCCTATGTTCATAGCAGCACAATTCATAATAGCTAAAACCTGGAAGCAACCCAGGTGCCCAACACCAGATGAGTGGCTGAGAAAACTGTGGTATATATACACTGTACTTTTCATCACAAGTAAATGAAATGAGATTTCTCAAAACTCTCAGAAGTTCCACAAGTCTTAGAATCTGATTCTCTCATTGACCTTTTCATGATTCTGTCATGGAAACTGTGAAAACATTTACAATTCTGTCTTGCAGCTCTTGATTGAAAGTGTTATGCTCTGTGTAAAAATACTACATAATCCAACTTTGTAAACAAATCTTTATCATTAATATAAATAATATGTTCGTATGTGCAGGTTTTTGCTTTCTTTCCTGGTGTCATTTTGACCAAGATTTTTTTTCTGTTAAACCAGTAAACATTTTCATTTTTAAAATCATATTTATCATAGAAACTAATTGGCTGCTTTATGTTAACCTGTCTCCTTTTATAATTTACCATTTATCAATATATTTAATGAAATATCTAAAAATCTTAACTAGATTCAGTTGCTGATTCATGCCATCTAATAGAGATATCACTTCTACCCAAGTTGACTATTCATGAGCATTGATGTCAACAAGTCACCAATTTTATTAGTCCCTAGCAAAGCATTCCGTCTGTCCTTCAAAGATTTGAACTCAAGCAGTGACTTATCTATAAGAATTTTAGACAGCATTTTCTTCCAGTAGAGGGCTACACCTGCATTGAAAAATCAGTTTTGTGTGGTCACCTTCATCAGTAATCTTAGCCACACAGTCTGGGTTGCTTGGTGTAGCTTCTAAATCAGCATTTTCTGCTTCACCTGGTACTTTTATGTGATCTTTCTTTAAACTTCATGAACCAATTTCTGATAGCTTCAAACTTTTCTTCTGTGGCTCCCTCACCTCTCACTTCCTTAAAAGAATTGAAGAGAGTTAAGGCCTTGTGTGGATTAGGCTTTTGCTTAAGGGAATGTTAAGGCTGGATTAATCTATCCAGTCCACTGAGACTTTGTTTCAGCAGTAAGGCTGGTTAGCCTTTGTAGACTTCCTGGGTTGGAGGAGTACTTTCAGTTTCCTTCAAGAATGTTTCTTTTTCTTCAACAGCTTGACTGCTTTACATAAGGAGATCTAGGATTTAGCCTATCTCAGTTTTGATATGTCTTCCCCATTAGCCTTAGTCATTTCTAGCTTCTTTTAATTTAGGATTATTGATCAATTAACCTAATAATAATTTTGTATGTCAAAGAATAGGGAGGTAAAGGAAATATGGAGGAGAAGGGACAGTAGAACACTTATAGCATTTATCAACTTGACTACTTATATGGATACAGTTTGTGGTATCCCCCAAATTAGATCGTTACCATAATTTAGCTATTGTAAATATTGGGGTGCATATATCCTTTTGAACTGGCACTTCTGTGTCCTTTGAGGATATGTCTAGGAGTGGTACTGCTGGATCACAGGCTATTTCCATGTTTATTTAAGTATTCTCCAAACTGTTTTCCATAAGGGTTGCACCAGTTTGCATTCTCACCAAAGTACACCAAAGTTCCTTTCTCTATATGTCCTTTCTAACAGGTCATTTCCTGTTTCAGTTGTGTGGGTTGTTCTCATTGGTGTTACCTTATAATAATCTTGATGATAAGTGATGTGGAGCATCTTATCATACCTCTGTGGGCCATTTAGATGAGTAAAGCAAATGAATTTGCAAAAAAAAAAAACTAACCAGTCGGAGAACTAATATGGTTATGGGGGTGGTGTAGGGGCACAGGGGGATACAGAACTTTGGTAGTAGAGGAGTGATGACTTACATGCATCTTGTTTGTTTGAAAATACTCCTAAAATTCAGACACTATTAAGTTTTATCAAACCTAAATAACCCTTCCCCCATGCCTCCTCAGTTCATATATATATATATATATATATATATATATATATATATATATATTATAATATATAGTAAAAAATAATGTAAGAAAATAATCCTGAAGTCTGATTATTTTGTAAAATAGTATTATATCACTAATAGAAACCAAAAAGCATGGACAATTACAATGGTAACATCAAAGATTACCAGTAACAGGTTATCAAACATATAATTGCGGTCCACTCTGGGTCCCCTCAACCCCCCAGTCACAAGGGACGAGAGTCAGAGCAGCTCTCCAGGGAGTTCTGGGGTAACTCTGCATGTTAGGGGCGATGTGCATGGAG
This sequence comes from Erinaceus europaeus, assembly GCF_950295315.1. Classification (NCBI taxonomy): domain Eukaryota; kingdom Metazoa; phylum Chordata; class Mammalia; order Eulipotyphla; family Erinaceidae; genus Erinaceus; species Erinaceus europaeus. The sequence continues at coordinate 105,080,312 of NC_080168.1, read as the reverse complement.
AGAGTCTCAGACTCATTCAACTCCGAAGGCAGCCTCAGAAAGGTGGGCATACCATTTATTGAAAAGGCAGGCAGGCAGATATACCCCTAACTCAGGGGGATGGTTGAGGTAACCATTAACCCAAACATAGAGCAACACAATACATGGTCACATCTTGACTAGCAGACTATTTGATCTTTAAGCTTTACAATGTACATTTTTCCAGAGGTAAATTGTAGGCACTTTGGAGCAGCAGGGGAGAAGAAGGGGGGGGCAGCTGAGCAATCAGGATGTTTGCTGGCGGTTTTGAGGTTAACACAGTAATCCATGGCTTTTAATTAAAGAAGGAAGTGGGGGAGGTGGCATGTGTAGAAAGGTGCCCATGTCCGGGGATCCAGCCAGCATAAATTCCAGAGACCAGGGGAACCTGCCCTTGTCTCACCATGAAGGGATGGTTGGGAGTCAACCTGCTTGGACCTCATGGAAACAATGGCCTGGACTTTCCGGGACAGTGGGCCCATTCTCCCAACATATAATAATGAAAAAGTCTGAGCTATTGCAAAAATTACAAAATGTGACTGATATAGTTCGAAATTAGTCCATGCTGTTGAAAAATCAATACAGACAGACCTGTTCAACATATGGCTGCCACAGACCTTCAAGATGTATATAAACAAGAAAGCATTACCTAGAAAGCACAAGAAGTGAAGTGTAATAAATGCACTATGTCTGTATAAACTAGTGCCGTTCTGGCATATACCTACGTTTATCCTACCATATACTCTACCTTGTCTCCATATTACTTGAAATTCTCAATGCCGTTAAGATGCCATGTTATTAGTTGTCACATTGTATTGTTATGGGACAATGACAAGATAAATGTGTACATACTCAGTACAAAGGCAGCCACCATAGGCTTGCCCTACATAGCATGTATTTTTAAATTACCATCAGTTAAATACATGAATATTAAGTCCAGAGGCCAATTGTTCACACCGAAATTACTTCAATTATAAAATAATGACATCATTAATGACAAGGATGCAGATAAAATGGCTCACCCTGCACATTTTTAGTAGAAATGCAAGGTGGTACAGTCTAAACATGCAACTCCCATATGACTCTACAGTTAGACTTCTAGACATTCATCTCAGAGAAATGGAAATAACTGTTGACACAAAAACTTGTACATGAATACTGATAGCGGCTTTATCTATAATAGCCCCAAACTGATAGTACTCAGGTTGCACTTCAATAGGTGAAAAACCCTATCAGCTGTAGTGCGTCCTAGCTATGAAATGCTATTCACACAGTGGTTTGGGTTGATTTCAACAGCACTATGTGAAGTACGTATCAAAAGGCTGCAAAAGTGTGTGATTACATTTACATAGCTTTTTTTGGAAATGAAAACACTATAAATGGACAAATTAGTAGTTGCCAGGGATTAGAGACAAGGGAGAGAAGAGAGTTTTGTATGGTCATAAATAGGCAAGGTATATTGTGTGGTTACAAACATTTCTAAGATCTTGGATGTTTTCAAAGCTATATATGTGGAAACACTACATAGTATACAGAGTTGGCGAGAGGTGGTGGAGAAGAGAAACGTGACTGCAGTGAAAACTAAGGGAAATCTGAAGAAACTGGGAGGATTATATCTGTGTCAATATCCCATCAGTGTTAGTAATTCTGGTAATTTTCAATTTTACAAAATGTCACTGTCGGAGGAAAAATGGTGACTTTTACATAGAACCCCTTCGTACTGCTGCATAACTTTCTGTGAATTTACAGTCCCTTATTAAAACTTAAATTAAGAAGTGTTTTGGAAAATAATGAAAGAAAAAATAGTTTAAAAAAACTTTTACTTACTCTAGCTACAAGTACCACCTCACTTTAAAAAATTAAATTGAAAAATCATACAAGTGAGAATCTTGATTATATTCTTTATAATCTGTCTACATATCTAACTCACAAGAACGTATTGTTCTAAACACCTTGAATAGTCTTACTGCAGGTTCTTGCTAGAGAATTCAGTCTTAAATGGTCTTCAGTTTATAATATCTCTCAAGTCACAAATCCCTCTGAGAATATGAAGAGAACTTTTGATACTTGTCAATAGAAAGTGCTGATTGGTGGATTCACACAAAGAAAGGAGGTCGCTGTTGGTGAGAAGCTCATTTATAACCCTTTACTAACTATGTCTTCTTCCCATGTTCTGACATTCACTTTTCACTTCATCAAAACTCTCAGAATGTTTTTGACATACTTAACACATCTAGATAGCATGGCAGGTTGCATAAGTAAAACAGCCTGTCCCATCCATGTTTTCATTGAACTTATGAGATATAATTAAAATAGGTGGAAATGTTTCCTGCTACAAATACAAAGGGAATTTTTTTTTAGCAAAGTTTTTTGTTTGCTTGTTTGTTTTAAGCGCAGATCTTTCCGAGTGGCACATGATGTTACACATTTCACCTGGTAACTAAATGAAAGAAACTGTGGAATGACTCCTTCAATAACTCTTAAAATGAAGGGGCAAGTTATGGAGCTGAGGACAGGATATCAGAGGTCAGGAAGAACATCTCAATTTCATCAGAGCTTCTGGGAAGTGTGTCCTGGCCAGAGAAAACGGAAGAGTGGAAGCCCCAGGCAACACCAGCCTCCAGCCTACACTTGTCTGAGAATAACTCAATTATACAAAGGGTGGAGTCACCAACACAAACTGACAATGAGGGCAATCTCATCAGGGTGAAAATGAGTACCTTGACTCAACTCATGGCTCACACACACACACACACACACACACACACACACACGACTTTAAAAAGCAAAATAAAAATACTTCCCATACATGATCCGACTTCATTCCATCTCCCTTCATCCACCAGGCAAGGCAAGGTCAAATGATGGCACATATTAAGATTCTTTGGTTCCTTTTACCTGAAAGGATGATCTTTAAAGGACAATCATTAGCACAGTTCTCCAAATTACAGAATGGTCAGTTTTCACGTTTTCATGTATTTTGACCTTAGAGCAGTACTTAACATTGGTTAGCATGATACTCTTTATTTAAAACACTATTAATTTGCTTTCAGGTATCACGAACTCCTGATTTTCTTTCTTTCTCATGGTCGTATCATCTAAGCTGCCTTTGCTGACTCTTCTATCCCTTCCTTTTGCCCTTACTTTTGCTTTGCTACAGGCCTCAACCTTGAGTTTGCTTCTCCATTCCTAAGTAATTTCATGCAATTCCATAGTTGAAATACCATCTGAGCATTACTGACTCCTACATATTTATATCCAGCCCTTCCTATCCCTGGAGGTCCCAACTCATATCTAATTGCTAGCTGCACACCTCTGCTTGAGTGTCTGATAGGCATAGCCAACTTAATATGTTGGAGATTCAGCTACTGACCAATCTTCCCTGAATTCCCCCATACATTCAGTCATCCTCAGACTTTCTTCACCCACCAGAAGATACCCATGCTCTAAGTCTTGTGCTTGAATAATTTGTAGAAAATCCATATACAAGTCTCTTGACTTTATATTCAAAATATAGTCTGAATTATCCCTGGATCACCCATTACCATGATCTAAGGCACCATTATTTCTTATTTAGGTTACTCCCAACAATTACCTTTCCTTCCACTCTTATTCATCCCAAGCACTATCTAGTTTGTAAATAGAAGCCAATGTAAACCTGGTAAATGTAAATTAGATCATGTGAAAGCCTAACATGACTTTTCATTATACTTAGGATAGAGTCTGAAGGCCTTTCTCTAGTCAAAAGTTCCTGTTTTGACTGAGCTCTGCTTCCTGTTCCTTCTTTTGTTTTCTTAGTGTTTTTCTTTTATCCCTATTACAGCTCCAGCATCCTTCATGCAGCCCCTGACCCACATCCTTATTTCCACCCCAAGGTTTATTTATTTGTCATTTTCCTTTCTTAGAATACTTTTACCTCCTGTCTTCACAGGTTAAAATCCCATTTAACTTGCTTTTAAGTATCACTTTTTCAGAAAAGTGTTTTCTTTACTCCCTACTATATTCCCTTTGTTTCTGCTTTGTTTATTTGCAAAACATTTTTGCATAGAAAATTATCTATTTGTTGGGGTCCAGGTGGTGGCACACTGGCACACCTGGCTAAGTGCACACATTACAGTGCACAAGGATGTAGGTTTAAGCACCTGGTCCCCACCTGCAGGGGGACACTTCATGAGTAAGTGTCTCTCTGTCTATCTCCCACTCTTTCTTCCGCTCCTCTCTCAGTTTCTCTCTGTCCTATCCAATAATAAATAAATAAATAATATAAAGAAAAGAAAATCTCCAAACTAGTGCCTTTGTGTAGTTGTTGCTATGTGAATATGTGTTGCATAAGTGAATGAGAAAATCTATTGATACCTCAGGTTTTAGACACTATTAAGGCTCTTTTTGTGGAAATGGGCAAAGTAAAATTGATGTTTGAGTAGTAATGTTTATAAGAGAAGTTAATCTTGCCCGTTTCTTGTCATCTATTGTAACCAAAGTTAATTCAGCAAGTAACTGTTGAACTATTATGGCCTTAGTATATCATTATTTGCATCTTTAAGCTTAAATGAATTTTATCTTCTTTCTTTTATTCTTATTTAAAAGAAAAAAATTGCTCCAAGTTGATGAAATCTGTAATAGTCAGTTCTACCTTTCTCTTTTAACTTAAGAAAAACATCACTTCAAACAGATTGGACAGGTCATCCATTTAAATGACATATAAACATCTTATTTCTAGAGACAAAACAATATTTCTTCAAAACTGAAGTATATATTCTGGGGGGGATTACAATGCAAATCTTGCTGGCATCAGGATGTAGAAGTACAATTTTTACCTTGGAACTATGCCAGGCCTTTAGATTGGTAAGATTATGCTGCCATGTAAATAATCCACACAGATTCTTTTTCCTCTAGTAATTGCAAAGTAAATTGTTGTCAGACACTGGAAATTTTCGATATGCCCTCTTAATGTGAAAAATAATCAAAGATCACATATTTCTGAAATAACAGCATTGGACGAGGTAAACTACATGACGAAAAACAAATGAAAAAATCCTTTGCAAAACAGTTTTCCTAGCACAAAGAAGTGGTCAACTACATCTGGTTATAAATATGTGTGAAGTTTTCCCCTTACAGGTTTCATAAGAGTTTCTAAAGTTCAAGAAGTTAAAGTGTATAGATGATTTTTAAAGCCTTTATATATGGTTGAATCTCTGGGCAAGTGAGTGACAATTGTGAACAAAGTAGACACAAGTGAAAATTTTAAGCTGTTCCTTCTGTGAGCATGGCAATCAAACAGAGAAATGTGTCAAACCTCTAGCCTGCTTTTTCTAGAGGTATTTATGCAACAATAGAAATAAACACTACACAGTCATTTTGAAACTTTATCTGTCTCACAAAATATGCTTGGAGGGCAGGAAATTCATAATTTGTTAAATAAAGACAAAGATATTGGTAATAACTGCCTTTGCCTGCAACACACATGCATGCACTTAAGAGATGCTGTCCTTACCACCTTCGTGCTGCTGCTCTCCTACATAAACCAGTCATCTCTGTTCAATGCTATGGGCTACATTCCAGAGTAAACCTCTAAGGACTGACGCATGGGAAGGAAAAAAAAAAAAACCTGTCACTAAGATACCAAGGTTCTTTATCTTCTTAGATTGAATAGTTAATTGAAAGCAAATGGATGATATACTCATAATGAAAGAAAGCAGGTTGAAAGGCAGGCTGCTTCCATAGACATTTCATTCCACACTGGCTTAAAGAATATTGCCCATATTAAGCACACTGGTAGAACCTTCGAGAAAATGAAAGTGTCACTAAAATGTAGATTAGAAACTGAAGAAATTTAATTCAAAGTAACTGTGTAAAGTCTGTGTCATACTGCCCAAGTAGAGTACACCCATGCCTGATTCGACTCTTGTGGGGCAAGGCTTAAGCTGAGCTAAATGGGAAAAATGCTTGACTATGTTTAAAGTCTGGAAATAATTTTGTACCTATCAGGGAGGGGCTATGTGAATACTATATGAGTATAGTCATTAAATTGTTCTCCAGAGTTGTCTCTCCTTGTCCTAAATGATACAATATCCTTTGAAATGTTCCCATAGTTCCTATTTCTCAACTCTCTAATCATTTTTATTACTTATTAAGAATATCCAGGAATCGGACTGTAGCGCAGCCGGTTAAGCGCAGGTGGCGCAAAGCACAAGGACCGGCATAAGGATCCCGGTTCGAACCCTGGCTCCCCACCTGCAGGGGAGTCGCTTCACAGGCAGTGAAGCAGGTCTGCAGGTGTCTGTCTTTCTCTCCTCCTCTCTGTCTTCCCCTCCTCTCTCCATTTCTCTCTGTCCTATCCAACAATGACAACAACAATAATAACTACAACAATAAAACAACAAGGGCAACAAAAGGGAATAAATAAATTAATTAAATATTAAAAAAAAGATATTTAAAAAAATATCCAGCTTCTCCCTTGATTTGTTATATTAGAAGAATTTTGGCCAAATGCTTTTGTAACATAACTATTAACATTTAAATATGTAAAAAGAGAGCTATCATGGTGATTTTCACATGACATCTTGTATGTTATCAATGCTTTCTACATATGATCACATTTTTGTCATGCTTTATTAGTGCATTGGTATGACTTAAGAATCTTAAACAGTTTTAATTATTTTGTTAGTACATGGAAGTAACATTATAACAATAAAGGTAATCCAAACATATATTTTACTTAATATTTCAAAAAGTAATCCCTAGCATTGAGAATGCATCATTTAGTGTCCTCTTTTCAGAGAAGTATGAAAGTGTGTTGTGGGGGGGGATTTTTTTTCAGATGTCTTTGCTCAGCAGTTGTCTTACTGTTCCTAGCCTTGTGCTCTGAGCAGCACAATATCAAGAGGGCTAGCATTTAAAAGGACTCTTGAGACCAGATCATTTATGTCAGCAATGTTTTGTAAAATTAACACATTGTGCTTGTCATAGGGCTATTGTAATGGAAATCTATTCTTCTGCAGTTGACTCTAGAGACCACAAATCATTTTCCCTGCCTGAAGACATGTTTCCAAGAAGAAAAAAATAAAAAAATAAAAAGCCAAGAAATGGCTTTAGGTTGTTATGGAGGTGACATTGCTGGCCAAGATAAGTGAAAATACATGAAACAGAACCATGCTCTAGCTTACCTTTTTTTTTTTTCTAAAAGTGACTGTTACACACATTAAAAAGATACTGTGACAGCAGTTATACTTGACTGTCTATAGTTTCTAACACAGAGCTTGTAAAAGGATTTTAGACCGTGTAGCCAAGAGTCTTTTAGTAGTGTCTCTCTCTCTCATAGTGGATCTGCTAGAATATTATGGAAAGCATCATTCTGTAGGAGTTAGGATATCTGTGTTTAATCCAGCTCTGTCATTGGTTGGCCATTTAATTTTATAAATACCGCTTACTGACTGTAGTTTCCAGCTTCTGCCTTTGTGAAATGTAGGAATAGAACCCACTTTATCAGTTATTAGCTTTGTGCTGTATTTGCTGGTTTCTTCTCCTTATTGTTAGGACTTGTTTACTTTAATTCAGGCGAATAATTGATCAGAAAGGTATACAGCACACAATTTATGAGGCAATACGAGTGTCTGCATCTGTATGTAAGTGTGCCATCACTTTTCATCTTTATAAATCACATCCTAATCTGAGTAAAAAATGTGAGCCTTTTTGCTCTAAGGGAAAAAAAAATAGAGCCTTTCTGCTTCATTCCCACAAATTTGGTTTGTAAGAACTTTGCTGAGTCAATAATTTTCAGTTACTTTAAGGTAGCTAAGATGATATTTTGCACATTTGTTACTGTTGTTTCCAGGACTTTGTCTTCCCTTTTTTTTCCAGATGTATGTAGAGAATTAGAGACAGAAAGAGAGAGGAGGAGGCATGGGAAGGGGTTGGATAGGGCTTGGGATCCTGGTGCATGGTGATGGACAAGGCCCTAAGTTGGGTGTGGGAGTGTTTTGCAGACACCTGTCATGGAGAGATAAGAAATTGTACCCATATGTCAGCAACTGTACTATAAACTACTAACCCTCCCCGATCCATTTATTAAAAGAAGGAGGAGGAGGAGGTGAAGGAGGAGGAGGAGGGGAGGAGGAGGAGGAGGAAGAGGAGGAGGAGAAGATGAAGAAGAAGAAGAAGAAGAAGAAGAAGAAGGAGAAGGAGAAGGAGAAGGAGAAGGAGAAGGAGAAGGAGAAGGAGAAGGAGAAGGAGAAGGAGAAGGAGAAGGAGAAGAAGAAGAAGAAGAAGAAGAAGAAGAAGAAGAAGAAGAAGAAGAAGAAGAAGAAGAAGAAGAAGAAGAAAAGAATCCACAGCACAGAAGCTCCCTCTAATGTGATGGGGGCCAGACCTGACCATGGGTTGAGCACATATGGCAAAGAAGATACTCTCTCCATGTGAGTTATTTTGCTGACATTGCAGATATGTTGGGCATTTTGAATAGAAACCTCCATGAACAGGTCACTACTACTTATATATTTAGAAACAATGAAGATAATCATATTTAACAGATAAACTATGGATACTACTATCAGGCAAAAGCAGTCACTACAAACTGTGTTCTCATACTGACTTATAACAGTTGAGCAGAATAGAACTCAACCTTGCTCTATGCTAACATGACCCACACACAGCATTGCTGGTAGTTATCTCTATAAGGCCACAAAACCAAAATGTAGTAATAATTAATGCAGTCATTTATACGAGCATACTTTAATTGAAAGAAAGTATCCTTAATAATATTAGAAATGCTCAGTTATTTATGAATAGAAGAAAGCTGTAATGATTATATGCAAAAAGTCCCAAATAGATAATTTTCCAAGACTACAACTTGTACCTTTAAATTACTTCTTTGTAGACTTCTTCCTCTTCACTCTAATCACTGCCTGATCATTATCTCAGGTTAACAAACAGATGGGATAATTGCTGTCTTATTTTAATATATTCATGTTGGCTGCTGGATGTTTTTAAAATTATAAATAATGACTTATTTGTTTGATTATCAACACATTCTTCTAAAACATTTAAATAATAAATAAAAGAGAAATGAAAGTGTTATTTGTAAGACTTCTGAAATTGGGAGGAAGGTCTTGAATGGATTAAAGTTTCATTCATTGAGTTGATAATATTGATTAAATATCTGTATTTTATAAAAGAATTAAGGAAATTCTGTCAAAATATTAGTATACAATATTGTATCTTATTGTAATTTTCCAAATATGGGTTTTGAAATGGCAAATGAGCACTTCTGACATACAAAGATGACCATAAAGAGTAAGCCATGGTGCAACAAATATTTGAAGAACAAGTCTAGTTTTTTATTTCATTTTGTAACACGACACATACTTAAATATGTCTTTCCCTGGGACAAAAAATTAGAATGTAAAACAAGGCAGTGTAATGCTCTGAAGTCAGAATTAGTCATCAGCAAAGTGAATAGAATATGAATCTTATATATGAATAAATTAAAAACATACATACACACCAAAAGTGGACTTTTAAAAGACTTTGTTACATTAGAGGAGTATTAATAATCTATGACCCCATCTATAAAATGTCCTTCCCTTGTTTTTTAGAAAACCATTCTCATAAAGAATGAGTTTTCTTAATATAGAGATTTCCTTTTAAATTGTTATGTAAAAAGAAAATATAACTGGAAAACACAACATCATTTCTTCAGTGTGTTAAAGAATAAAGCAGAGATTAGGTTTCTAAGTGTGAGGTAAATAGTTAAGATAAACACAAAGTTGCATTGACAAAATAGCTCCTTGGCTAGTGTGCTGCTTTGCCATGAACACAACCCAGGTTTGAGCCTGTCCCCACCACATTGGTGGGAGTTTCAGTGCTGTAGTTAATCTTTCTCCATCCACTTCTGTTTTCCTCTCCCAGCTTCCCTTTCTGTCTTTATACAAAATAAATAGACAATAAATCAGTGCTAATCTCAGCATTTACTCTTTTATTTTATTGCCACCAGGATTATCGTTGGGTTTTAGTATCAAAGGAGGTCTCGAAACTTTACATCAGGCTCAACCTGACGCTGTTGACTGGCTACGGAAGAAGGGCAAACGCTAGAAGAAGAAGTATCTGCACCATGATGTCACTGCTCCTGTCCGTCATCATTGTCTTCTCCTCCTTCTTCTTTTCTTCTTCTTCTTCCTCCTCCTCTACTCCTTTCCTCTTCCTTCCGTACTAGTTTTCTTCTTCTTTCATTTTTCTTTTTGATAGTGAGATAGAGATGGAAAAAATGAGATATATCTTAGGTAGAACTTGAAGAAATCACGTTAAATGAGATGAGCCAGAAAGAGAGGATGAAGGATGAATATGGGATAATTTCACTCATAGACAGAAGGTGAGAATAATAACAGAAAGGGGAAACCCAAAATAGAACTTGGATTGGATTTGGTGTATTGTTCAAAAGTAAAGACCCTGGAGTGGGGGCTTTCAGGTCCTGTTGAATAATGTTGGAAGAGAACCTAGGCTAGAGGTGAAAGTGTTTTGCAGAAAATTGAGAAATTTTACACTGTGAACAACTATATTTACTGTAAACCATTAATTCCCCCCCAATTAAAAAAATGGATGAGAGCTATATAGAGGAGAGACACCTGCAGTACTGCTCCATAATGTGTGAAACTTTACTCCCTTCAGGTGAGAAAGGGGGCTTAACCTAAGTCCTCACTCATGGTAACTATGTTTTCTACCAGGTGTGCCACCACCTAGCCCCAATCTGTTTCTTTCATCATCATGAAAAAAACAGTTAACACAATTATTAGCTGTAATGCTGTGCCATGAAACTGGTGGCAGATATCAGATATTTCAGTGATAAACAAAGTTGCTGTATATAATTCATTCTTAATCTAGAGAAATAGACGAGTATGAAAACAATTTTAGATGACACCTGCTGTGATAAAGGTTATGAAATGATTGCAGACAGAAAATTTAAGAAGTCAACACTTAGAAAGTCTTGTAAACTAAGTCTTAACAAACAAACAAAGAGGACTCAACACAGTAAATTGCTGAGGTTATAGATAAAAGGTAAGTTATAGCAGCGTGCTTGGTAGTATGGTGTATTTGAAACACAGAAAATATTCAGGATAGTTTTCAAAGGAAAATCTTTAAGCAGCTTCAAATAAGCCAGATCCCACTAATTTTGACTCTGGGTATCATTTGAGCATAAGTTTTTTTAAAACTGTATTCCTATGTTTATGAGCTGGTATTAATTTTCCAGGGCAAACTTTCCTTATCATTAGTTTGATTTTCCCACTCATACCAGAGACTTCATGTGTACTAATTCTTGCATTGCCTTCTGTTTTTTTAATGTAATTACTCAAACATAAATGCTCCGTGGCTGTGTTTTATATATTATCTGTCCCCATAACCACAGAGCATTTCCAGCTTTCTCAATACTATACTTTCAGCAACATAGGATTGTCTTGGGAGAAACTTTACACAGTTCATTATTTATAATTGAAGTTCTTGATGAAGTTCATGTCTGGAAATCAGACAGGTTTCACATCAAATCTGGAAGGCACCACATAATATTACTCATATCCCTTCCAGTTTTAAAACTGTCAAAACGTTAGTAAGCCTATGGAATTTTCTATGTTCTCTTAAGGGATGAAAGGTCATGTCCACAATTAAGCCAACCTATTTTTATTTCAGCTAGATATCATTATCTTTAAAATAAGCTTTATCTTTGGTTTGCAGATAAAAGTTCATTTTGAGTAAGAGTAGATTTTCTATTGTGGCACCTCTCAGAAAGCTCACAATCTTTTTTAAAAATATTTATTTATTTTGTCACCCTTGTTGTTTTATTGTAGTTATTATTCTTGTTATTGATGTTATTATTATTGGATAGGACAGAGAGAAATGGAGAGAGGAGGGGAAGAGAGAGACAGACACCTGCAGACCTGCTTCAACACCTGTGAAGCGATGCCCCTGCAGGTGGGCAGTCAGGGACTCGAACCGGGATCCTTATGCTGGTCCTTGTGCTTTGCGCCACGTGCGCTTAACTTGCTGGCCTACCTCCTGACTCCCAGAAAGCTCAAAATATTTACCTCTTGACTTTAGTAACTAAACTAACTCAGCATGTCTGTCTAGAACATACTAAGCACAGTAAATGAATATGTATTAAATAAAGTAATGGATGTTGATGGATGTGAATTCATATTTCTGGTTTAATAGTATCTCAGGTCCATTGTAAATTTTCAAGATTCTATAGAATGAGGTGAAAGAAAAGGGATTTGTATCTTCTTTCAGAAATTTAGAAGAGTGGGAGGAGTCAAGATCAAGCAGGTGAGGGAGGAAGAGATGAGGAAGAAAGGGAGAAGGGAAAGGAGAGGAAAGAGGAAGGGGAGGAGAAAAACAAGAAGGTGATAGGTAACACATAGTGTAGGGTTTTTTTGTGATGGTATGGTGTGCCCTGAGTCACACATACTTAGTCAACACTAACAGATCATTGCCATCTTCTCTCTTAGACAAGAATTTAATCTTTAACAGAGAATTAAATGTTGAGGTTTGTTTAAATGATTTGGAGTAATGCACCCTAATTATCACCAGTGCACCGATCAGCTAGAAGGATCTTGAAGACTCCAAAAAGGATCTCTTTAGTTAGGTAATGCAATTTATCTACTGCAGAAGTTTGGGAAATTCATTAAGAAGGAATTTCTTTTATTGAAAAATTGTAGTTTGACAGTTCAACAAAAATTGATACAGTTCTTCTCTGGAACTTTTATTTTCTTGGTATGTCCTTAATACTAGACAGAATACAGTGATATTGTTTTTCTAAGACATACCATAAAACTTAGATCCTGAATACAATAGCTATTATTTTACTGAAAAAAATTTAGAGATTAAGTGGTGATGTGACAGTGTAATGAAATATCTGCAGTTCTAAACTGATGTAACCAGAAGCATATTCAGTGGTGATAGGCTAGTCCAAATTGAAGTCGTTTCTTCTGTCTTAAACAATTGGATTGGAAATTGTGCCTCTCATTTTGCAGCAGAAGAGAGATACAAAAGGGAAAAAAAAATAATAAAATAACCACCCTTGCATTAGAAGGAAGAGGAAAACAAACATTTGACTTATTCATTTATTCACTCATTCATCCCTTCATAAAATATCTAAGTGTCTAGTATGTGTCAGATGCTGTTGTAAGCTCTTAGGTTTGGTATTTTTGTAGAAGATAGCAAAAATAAAGCAGATGTTTTAACATGACAAATGCTATAAAGAAAAACAATAATCAGAAAAAAAGAAAAGCAATAATAATAAAAGGAAGTGAGTTGAGGAAATGGGCAAATATTATGACTTTTAAAAGCTAGGTCTGAAAGGGTCTTCAGGAAAGATTAATTTAAGTAAAAACTGAAACAGGTGAATGTGAACTTAAAAATAAATGGTGAAGAAATGCCAGTAGAGGAGAAACTCCTTAGTAACAAGGAGTTGTCTCATTTAGTATATTGAAGAGAAGAGTATATTGCTTAGTAATATATGTAATGTGGTGGGAGTAGATAGTATAACAATTATGCAAAGAGACTCTTGTGCCTAAGGTTTCAAAGTTTCAAGTTCAATCCCCTGGACCACTATAAGCCAGAGCTGAGCAGTGCTCTGGTAAATAATAATAAAGTGCTCTGGTAAATAATAATAATAATAAATAGGAGACTCTCAAGTCTAAACTTTGTGCAGTTTCAGAAAATTTTAAGAGCAAATGATTTTTTTAAAAAAAGAGCAGTTGTAAAAATTCCATTCAATATAACGTAATAACTGATTGATATGAACTTAGAAAGGCATGAAGTCCATAGATTATACAACAGGCTCTTATAAAAGATGATGCATAGTGAATCTCTTCACTTGCAGCTAGCTCAAGCTGCACATGGTCAAGAATGTGAGTTTATTGTGGCTAGTATTTATTGAATGTTCATGATTTATTGCCTAAATTATGAAAGGCCTTCCCAGCACTGTCTCATATAATCTTCATAACTGTAGGAAATTGTGAGAAGCCTCACAAAGCACCCTGCATTTTTCTGCCTCCAGGAGCTTGGCATTCCTTAAAACATTAATTCAGCTCCCCCTGCTCCACCCTGCATTACTGATACTATGGCCTATCTACATAATCATTGTTTTGCCTGAAAGATCCCACCCATTCCATTCCTTTGATCTATCTTCTTTCTACCCTCAAGACCCTTCCTGCCTGCAGGGTATTATTAATCCCACCAGTTAAAACCCTTGCAAAAGTTGCTAAGGAAGTTCCTACCTTTCCAGCGCCCTTTTGCCTTTCTCTGCCCCTTTCCTAGCCATTTCCGTTTCCGATTGCCACTTCGGGTCTGCCCTTTAAAAGCCTTGGCTCTCTGATCAACAAAGATATTGCATTGCCTCACCACCACGAGCTTGGTTCATGAGTCATCTCCCTCATGTCTCTGAGTGAGTAGCAGCCAAGGCTGACTTCAATCACGTTTTCTTCAACCGAGAAGCAGCAGCAGCCAAAGAGGGTCACATGCTCAAAATTCCTTGCTTTTATACATTCCCTTCTCTGAAGCACCTCCTCAGGGTGATGTCATTTGTATGTTAATAGTCTCAAACTCCTGCTGGAGTCACCACAGGTATAGTTTCACATTGCAACCACCACCAAAGTGTTGTACAACACTTTCAAGGGATAACCACCATAGTTCTGTGTTGGTATGCTTCTAATTGTGCTTCTAAGAACCCCTTCTGTTTCATTGGTTTAATCCCCGCTGCTTAACACTGTATTCTATTTACATAAACCACTGTTAACTAAGCACCACCCTCCCTCCAGGGCATTGGTGTTTCAGTGGTAGAATTCTTGCCTGCTCCACCCCCTCTCCTTGTCACACTGATTTTCACCAATCTCTTTTTTTGTTCCACCCTCTCTATGTCACATCCTGTTCCCACCCTACTTGGCTAGTATATATATAAGGACAGGATTGTGATTAGTTTTTTAGTTAGTTTAGATGGCTTAGATTGTGCTGCGTTCTACATGAATAAAGAGATACTGCATACAGCTCAGCCATAAGTCCCTGGTCATCTGTCTCCCGCCCGCAAAGCTAGTCCGGCAGTTCTGACAAAATCTTAGAGAAATTATGGCTATTTTTTCTTTCTTTCTTCTTTTTTACACATTTGTGTGTTTCAGTTCTTTATATTTCACATATACGCAAAACCATCTGATAGTTGTCTTTTACTTCCTTACTTGACTAAGCATAATTAGCTTTAGTTCCATCCCATTTATCCCCAAAGACACAGTATTATCCTGTTTGATTGAGGAGGTATGTCCCTAAAAAATATGTCTAGAATAGGAATTGCATTGCTACAGACCAAGATACAAAGTAGAAGCCTAGCTATCAATTTTTGTCAAGATAAACTTTATCACCCAAAGAAAATTGTCCTTTAATATATGTATCACTGCATGTGCTGCTACTCAGAACACTTGAATATGGACACTTACACTAAGGAAACCATATAGAGAGATCAAGAAACAAGGCAATTACATATAAGTCATAAAGAAGAACAGTGCTCTCTAAGGAAAGGGACTTGATCTAGTAATGTGCTGTGAAATTGAGAAAATACATTGCAAACACCTGTTCTTAATTAGTATTGCACCCTTTTAGCAAGATTCAGATATTTTTTCTTTCCACTTTTATGCTCTTTCGTATACTTTTATTTCTTAAAAGCAGTTTGAATGAAATCGGAAATAATACTTTCCAAATAAAAGCACATTTTTTTGTATAAGATATTTTAAAACATGATAAATGCTCTTTATAAAGAGAGGTGTTAATAAATAAAATATATTTTCCAAGAATCATTTTCAAGTATTACAAATTGTCATTAGGATATTTTTCTTGGTTATATCCATATAGGTCTCTGTCAGCAACAAAGTAAGTCATAAAATTAACACCATTCATTGTATATTTTGATGTCTTTCAAAATATTTTTCTTCATAGATAAACTACCACATGTATAGCTTCCTTTGAATTATCTAGTCATCGCCTCTGATTTTTGTCTTGTTCTGTAAGATGGTGGGTTATGACTTCAGTTACTTCTAAATATACACTTATTGAAAACTACTAGTTACAACATTTTTATTGTTTCCGTATTTCTCCGAAGTAATGAATCTTATTTGTTGAGATGAGCATACTAAATAGTGTCTTGTGGTCATATTGTAGTATTTATGCTTGTATATAGGAAGAGAGAAACTGCTATTGCAATGTAAATGGAAGTTTTAAAATAACTTTAAAAGTGCATCTCTTACTGTATCTGGGAAGTCAGGACTTCTAAGTAATTGTAATGTCACAGAAAAATGATCCATCTTTTTCAAGCATATCTTTATTTAGTGAAAGGATGAAATCTAGGTATTATAGGACTTTACTACTTTGCTCAAATTGAACCTATCTAATGATTTAACTAAGCGAATCAATCTTCGGTTGGTTAGAGTCATTATTGATTTCATGGAAAATAACATCAAACTAGGCTTGTGCAAAACTATCGAAGTCACTACCTTAAAGAGAAAGTAAGTCACTACTTTAAAGAGTAGTGGTGGTCATGGTGCTTCTGGGTAAGTGCAGTAAATGCAGTAAGCACTATGTGCAAAGACCCAGGTTTGAGCTCTTGTTCCCCATCTGCAGAGGGGACATGTCACAAGCAGTGAAGCAGGTATCTTTCTCTTTCTCTCTCTCTGACTCCCTCTCCTCCGTCAAGTTCTCTCTGCCCTATTGAATGGGAAAAAAAAAAAGGAAGGGAAACATGGTTTCAGCACCAAGTCTCAGCAACAGGAGGAAGAGAGAGAACTCTGCCTTCCAACAGAATGAGATATTACATCTGTTGCTATTCTTTATACATGACATCTTTGAGCTCCATTAAATGTATCATAATTATGTAATTTAGACGGGAGTCTCATCAGACTAAGTGATTTGTCCCTCTGATGGCCCCCCTTTTTTAAAAGTCTTAAGTTTTGTTGCTTCTGATGTGTTTACTGCTCTGTGGGATTTGATATTTGAGCTTCTCTCCACTTTCGTGTCCAGACAGAACTTTCAAGAATGTTTTTCTTTTTGTCTTCTGAAACATTGAAAAGTAGATTAATAGTCACTTAATTTAGCAGTATAATCATTTGTACAGGGATTCTTTTTCTCACCTATAACACCCAGAAACTCAGCTTTTCTTTTTATTTTATTTTATTTTTTTATTTAAGAAAGGATTAATTAAGAAAACCATACGGTAGGAGGAGTACAATTCCACACAATTCCCACCACCCAATCTCCATTTCCCACCCCCTCCCCTGATAGCTTTCCCATTCTCTATCCCTCTGGGAGCATGGACCCAGGGTCATTGTGGGTTGCAGAAGGTAGAAGGTCTGGCTTCTGTAATTGCTTCGCCGCTGAACATGGGCGTTGACTGGTCGGTCCATACTCCCAGTCTGCCTCTCTCTTTCCCTAATAGGGTGGGTCTCTGTGGAAGCGGAGCTCCAGGACACATTGGTGGGGTCTTCAGTCTAGGGAAGCCTGGCCGGCATCCTGAAGACATCTGGAACCTGGTGATTGAAAAGAGAGTTAACATACGAAGCCAAACAAATTGTTGAGCAATCAGGGGCTCAAAGCTTGGAATAGTGGAGAGGAAGTGTTAGGGGGGTACTCACTACAAACTCTAGTGCACTTCTGCTTTCAGGTATATATTTTGCAGTAGTTTACAGATACGTGTGAACATATGCTCTCTCTCACAGAAACTGGTGTCTATCTAGGTTTTGGGACTTTGTTAGAAAGTGAATCACCTGAGATGGAATTAGAGTATACTATGAAAGGAAAGGTCTCACCCGAGTAATGAAGCTGAAGGGTTGTCATTTCACAGGTGAAGTCTCTGGACACAGTCTGAAGTGAAGCATGTTGAGGTGGCAATCATTGTGTTGGTTAGGTTGTGATCGGCAGATGCAATATTATTTGATATGGATTGGGAGAGGCCTACGGGAAAGTGGGCCCTATCCAATGGTTCCAGGACTGGGGGAAGTAGAGGCTCCATAGTGGAGATGTGAGGTTCCTGCTGTCTTAGGGTTCAAAAAGACAATCGATAGTTAATGTTATCATCACATTATTTGGTAATTGGGTTAACTTTGAAAAGTCCTTTTGTTAGGGTTTGTTGTACAGTAGCCAGTATCTTGTATATAGCTGTGCTATTGGTTGCTTCTGATCTACATGGTCTAGGCTTTTGAGAGTCTGCATATCAATTACACAGCCTATATATTGAAAAGATTCAGTTTGTGTTTTGACATACAATTAATTTTCCCCCTCTCGTATTAATTAACCAGTGATTTATATGACTACATTTTACTAGGAGTGTACATAAACACCATTCCCACCACCAAAAGACTGTGACCCATCCCTCTCACCCACTCCCACCCCCCACTGGCCCAGGAAGCTGCATGTCTACTCCTCACCACAGGGTTTTTACTTTGGTGCCCTACTTACAATTTGGTCTGCTTTTAGTTTCCCTTTCAGATCTTCTTACTCAACTTCTGTTGATGAGTGGGATCATCCCATACTCATATTTATCTTTCTGACTTAGCTCACTTAACATAATTCCTTCTAGCTCTGTCCAAGATGGGTCATAGAAGGTGGGTTCATTGTTCTTGATAGCTGCATAGTATTCCATTGTGTATATATACCACAGCTTTCTCAGCCACTCATCTGGTGTTGGGCACATGGGTTGCTTCCAGGTTTTAGCTATTATGAATTGTGCTGCTATGAACATTGGAGTACACACCTCTTTTTGGTTGGGTGTTATGGAGTCCTTGGGGTATAACCCCAGGAGAGGAATTACTGGATCATATGGAAGGTCCATGTCTAGCCTTGTGAGAGTTTTCCAGACTGCTCTCCACAGAGGCTGGACCAATTTACATTCCCACCAGCAATGTAAAAGGGTTCCTCTGTCCCCACAACCTCTCCAGCATTTGTTGCTGCTGTCCTTTTTGATGTATGCCATTCTTACAGGAGTGAGGTGGTATCTTAGTGTTGTCTTAATTTGCATTTCTCTGACAATCAGTGAACTGGAGCCATTTTTCATATGTTTGTTAGCCTTTTGGATCTCCTCTGTGGTGAATGTTTTGTTCATATCCTCTGCCCATTTTTCGATGGGGTCATTTGCTTTTTTGGTGCTAAGTTTGCTGAGCTCTTTATATATTTTGGTGATTAGTTTCTTGTCTGATGTCTGGCATGTGAAGATCTTCTCCCATTCTGTGAGGGGTCTCTTTGTTTGTTTAATAGTTTCTTTGGATGTGCAGAAGCTTTTCAATTTGATGTAGTCCCATTGGTTTGTTTCTGCTTTAGTCTTTCTTGCAATTGGGTTTGATTCATCAAAGATGTCCTTGAGGTGTAGGTGGGAAAGTGTTTTACCAATGTTTTCCTCTAAGTATTTGATTGTTTCTGGTCTGACATCTAGGTCTTTGATCCATTTGGAGTTGATTTTTGTTTCTGGTGAGATAAAGTGGTTCAATTTCATTCTTCTGCATGTTGCAACCCAGTTTTCCCAGCACCATTTATTGAAGAGAGCCTCCTTTTTCCACTTAATACTTTGGGCCCCCTTATCAAAGATTAGATGTCCATAGGTGTGGGGAAACTCAGCTTTTCTACTGTGATTATATTGTTGGTGCTTTTCTACTCCTTTCATGACAAGAAAAGCATTTGAATGGCATTAGGACTCCTTTTCTCAGGAGTGAGCTTTAGTTTCCTATTGGAAGGCTCACTCTCTTGGCTCTTTCATATTGTGTGGTAATCATCATTCTAGTTTAAAATATGTTGAGAGTTGGCTAAGGTACAGCTTTTTTTTAAATGAATTGAGGCTTCAGTGTTATTTCTTAGCTTTATGAAAATTTCAAACATTATCTCCAATATTTAAGTCCAACCTTATTGGTTTTACTTTCTTTTTGTTTAACATTGTTGTTTGAACCATATTATTATAAAATTATTATAAATTCCACATTTTTAAGGTCAAATTATTCAGCCATTTTTCGTTTTGTTCTTTGCTTGTTCTCAATCTTTAAAAGTCTTAGAGACAATGCCAACAATCAGTGCTCTATTTATTCTTCTTTCATAAAGCTTAGAAGTTCCTCACACAAATGGAAGCCTGGATAGTTAACTACTATTAACATCTCATTCAGATGTCAATATGAAAACCGTCTCTTTTATATTGGACTCCAAGAAAATAGGTTCTGTGGCTATGTTTTACAAGTAGAATATTCAAACATGACAGTAGGTTTTTTGCTTGTTTGTTTTTAAGGCTTATTCAACAAACTCATTGTTTTGTTCATAGTTGGCCAAGCGATCATTATAAATATTTATTTCAAGTTGGCTATCGAGGGAGTCTTTTCATAATGCATATCACCAAAATTTCAAATTAGATTGTAAAATGCCATGATAGTGCATTAGTAAGGACTGATTACCCTCAAGTCATAGTACCTTCACACTTACTGAAAAGGAAAGTACCCAGACTCTGGTTCTTTCTGAGTTTTTTACTTTTCTGTGTCCATAGATTCTTCTCAAGCTCTGGGGTAAACAAACAAGGACTGTGCAGGGTTGCATTTTAAAGGCCAGATCTGGAAGGGTACTACATCACTTCTGCACACATGCCCTTTGTCTAGAGATTTCTAAGTGCACCTCTCAATTGAAAGACAACTGAGAAATGTGGTTGAGTCATGTGCTCAAGAGGAAAGAAAACCAATTTGGGTTGGGGGGGTGGCTGGGTGGTGGCACACCCGGCTAAGCTCACATAATACTGAGTGCAAGAGTAACCAGTTTGGCAAATGATGAGCACAGTCTACCACTGAATGCCACTTCATAAACGTGGGCCTTTGTTATGTACTTTATTCACAGTAACATGGTGATAGTCAAAATAATGATAGAAGAAACACCAAAGTCAAATGATTCTACAAAAATACTAGATTGAAATATTTAAAAATAATAATAAAATGATACCAGGGCAGAGGGAGATAGCATAATGGTTATGCCAAGAAATTTTGATGCCTGATGTTACGAAGTCCCAGACTCAGTTGTCACTATCACCGTAACCAAAGCTGAGCAGTGCTCTGGTAAATAAATAAATAAATATTTTTTAAAAATTTTTAAGAAGAGAACATTATGACATGCTTCAGATTCACTCCCAACACAGAGACATACTAAATACATTTTTCTTGTTTTCTCATCCTTACCCTTGACTGTTTTCAAATTTTCTTATTTATATACTTTATAATACAGATACCTACAATAATATTTCATTCGTTCACAGCCATTTGACCCTTAAACTTTCCAGCACAGCTATGAATGATATAATTACCCTTATTTAATGCTATGGTCATTTAGATCATGGAATCTCTTTAGAGCAAAAATATAAGGTTTAATATTTCTTCTCTTTTTGACATTTATAATTAAAAAACAAAGGAACTGAACTTCATGTTCAGGGGCCAGGTGGTAGTGTACCTGTTCAAGTGCTCACACTACCATGCACAAGGACCCAGGTTCAAGCCCCAGACCCCCACCTGCAGAGGGAAAGCTTCACAAGTGGTGAAGCAGGGATGCAGGTGTTTGTCTCTCTCCCTCTCTATCTGCCCCTCCCCTCTCAATATCTCTCTGTCTCTAGACAATAATATATAAAAATTTTAAAAAAGAACTTTTTTACCAGTTTATTACTCCTTTATTTTTATATGTAGTAGATAAGGATGAGGAATTTTTATTGCCTAAATTAATATTGGAAGCACGTTAGTCATTTTTCCTTCTCTAGACAGCTTTATTGTGTTGACACAATGACAATGAAACTGTTTTTCCCCCTCTAAATCATCTTACAACAAAGGTAACTTTCTAAATTATTAATGAAAAAGTCATTTTAATATTTTGTTGAATTCACTTCTAAGGAGAACCAAATTCAGTCTTAAAGGGAACCAAAACATCTTGTACCAGCACTCAAACATAAGATTCCACCTTACTCCTTTGAGGATTTCACACTTTGGATGTGAAAGAGAACACACTAAGAGCATTCAAACCCAATACTGCATAATATTTTTTGAAAGGATTAAAGTAAGTCTCCCCTCTGTGATCACTTACTCACTGAAAAGTAAAATTTTTCTCTAGATAATTTTTATTATAAAAAATTCTAATAAATCAAATACTCATCTTGCAATAAAAGTCAGAAAGCAAATGCATTTTAGTTGGCTGAAAATAAAGATGCTTACCACCAGTAGGAGAATGAGACTAAAAAGGACCTGGGGAGAAAATGCGTACGGGCCCACCCACCGTGAGAAGGGTTTCAGCTGGATCCAATAGCAGTCCTCTAAAACCAACATGACAAGAAACAGAAAAAGAAATGAAAACTTGGACTACATTTCTGCCCACCCACATGCAACTGCAGTGGAAAGAATCACCAAAATAATTGGCATCTGATATTTTGCATATTAAGGGGAAAGCAAATACTTTCTTGCTTGTGTTTGGTTTCTAAGCCCACATTATAAAGTCATGAACATATTAGTCAGAAAATGTGTGCAATTTGTATTCGTGAAGAAGTACTAGAAAGTATGGAAATAAATAAAAGCAGTAAATAAACACTACAGTTCCTATGTTATGGTAAAAATGTATACTATACTAGGAAATAAAAGTATTGATGCAGAAAATCTTTCTTGATCAATGTTCTATATTTTTTCGCTACATTTAGAAAAATAAAAGACACCAGGTTTATTGACTTATCTTTACAAATAAGTCTCATATGTTTGAACACTGGAACTGATTGCTAATGATTAATAAAATAGTAGAATCTATTGCAATTAATGAAATGTATTCTAATTATGCTTTTTCTCCTTCCCACATAAAAAATAATATTTGAAGTTTCACTGTATAGCTTTTATAATCAAAATATAGCCATCTTAAGAATAATAGACACAGCTGTGCCTCAAAAATCATCATTTCTCTTTGACTTAATTGTTTTTAAGCCTGTTCATCATTTGGAGATATGTGTGTACCAAGATGTTGTATCTAAAATATGTTAAAACTTATTTAAATTCTATTAATGTTGAAAGTTTTTGTTTAAATTTTTAAATATATCAACAAATACTTTGTTTTAAGAACAAGGAGCAAATATAAGTTTCCTATAAAAATATTTAGGTTGTTCACCTTGTTGTCCCACCCTCCTTCCATGTTCTGAAAGAATCTTCAAAATCATTACATTACATTACACTGAATCTTCAAAATCATTACATTCACACAATGTGTGAAAGCCATCAGCCTAGCAGACACTGGAGAGGAAGAAATGTTAGAGATCCTCCAAGGCTTCCTTCTCAGAACATTGTCATTATTTAGTCTCCTTGGAAGTTCGTTGGAAAACCTTCCTCACAAAGCTTGTCCTTTTTTTTTTTTTTTTTCTTTTTTACCTGCCTCAGAGCCTACTCAGTGTAAGTAGCAGCCCTTTCTTGTGTTATGACACTTGTCGTAAATAATCAGTGGCTTTTAGGAAATGAAGTGTCCACAGAAGGTTTTGAAACATTCTGACATATTTCTGAGAATCTAAAAAATCATAGCCAAAAAGACCTGAGGAGCCTGTCACAATTCATTTTAAACCTTTGTGCTATCAGAAGGTAAAGGCCAAGACAGAACTGCATACTATCTGCTTGATAATTTGACACGCTCTCAAACACCCTGAGCAAAGACTGGGGATTTATAGTTGCTGGCATTTAAGAATATCTCGTCTGACCGCTAAACTAATTGAGCAAAGATTTCAGTTCCACACATAACAAGGAATACAGACTTTACAGAACTATTGCAAGAAATGAATTACGCAGCAACAACAAAATAATTGGAGAGGGAGATGAATCTGATTCCTTGGAGTTATCCTATCATTTAAATTTTCTAACAAATAAAAAATGAAGAAAACAGGGAAACAATAAATTTAAGTTTCTGAGACCAAATTAGTAGTTAGGAAGGAGAAAGTGTGGGTAGATCAGGTAAAAGGAATCATTCCTGTCATAAAGGATTTAATTGGGGTTACAGTGGTGAGCTCAAAGTTGTTTATGTAGATATGATTTTTAAGGATGAACACCTGAAATGTATATAATGTTACAATTCAATATTATTTCAGTAAAAACTCACTTAAATAATATCTAGTTTGCAAAAATAGGTTCTAGTCATGCAAAGTGTTATAAATTATGGCATAAATACAGGGGAGAAAAGCCCAGGTTCTACTTTGTTTTCCCTTCTATTCTTACTTTTCAACTTCTTCCTGTGAGTGCGATCATCCCATATTCATCCTTCTGTTTCTGACTCATCTCACTTAACATGATTCCTTCAAGCTCCATCCAAGATGAGCTTCACCATTTTTATAGCTGAGTAGCATTCCATTGTGTATACACACCACAACTTGCTCAGCTACTCATCTGTTGTTGGACACCTGGGTTGCTTCCAGGTTTTGGCTATTATAAATTGTGCTGCTATGAACATAGGTATACATAAATATTTTTGAATAGGTATATTTGGTTCCTTAGGTTTTATCCCTGGGAGAGGAATTGCAGGACTATAGGGTAAATCCACTTCTAGCCTTCTGAGTGTTCTCCAGACTGCTCTCCACAGGGGTTGGACCAGTTGACATTCCCACCAGCAGTACAGGAGGGTTCTTTTGTCCCCACAACCTCTCCAGCATATGTTGCTGCTATCTTTTCTGATGTATGGCATTCTCACAGGAATGAAGTAGTATTTCATTGATGTCTTTCTTTGCATTTCTCTGACCATCAATGACTTGGAACATTTTTTTCATATGTTTTTTGGCCTTTTGGATCTCTTCTTTGGTAAAAATTCTATTCATATCCTCTCTCTGTTTTTGGCTGGGATTTTTTTTTTTTTTTTTTGCAGTTTGGTGAGCTCTTTATATATGTGGGTTATTAGCCTTTGTCTGATGTATGCCATGTACAGACCTTCTCCCATTCTGTAAGAAGTCTTTTTATTTGGATGATGATTTCTTTTGCTGTACAGTAGCCTTTTAAGTTAATACAGTAACATTGGCTTATTTTTTTATTTTATCATCCTTGCAGTTGGATTTCTATCATTGAAGATGTCTATAAAATTTAAGTGGAAAAGAGTGCTGCCAATATTTTCCTCTAAGTATTTGGTTGTTTCTGGTCTAACATCAAAGTGTTTGAATCATTTGGACTTTTGTGTAAGGTGAAATGCAGTGATTCAATTTAATTATTTTGTATGTTTCAACCCAATTTTCCCAACACCATTTGTTGAAGAGACTCTCTTTTTCCCCATCTAATAATCTGGGCACCTTTGTTGAAGATTAGATGTGCATAGGTGTGGGAGATTATTACTGGGCTCTTAGTTCTATTCCACTGGTCAGTGTGTCTATTTTTGTTCCAGTATTAGGAAGTTTTTATTACAATGGCCTTATGATACAATTTCAGATCTGAGAGTTTAATGCCTCCAGTTCTGTTTCTTTTTCTCAAGATAATTTTGGCAATTCTAGGTCTTTTCTGGTTCCAAATAAACATTTGTAGTTTTTGTTCTACTCTCCTAAAAAAAAAAGGGTAGGATCTTGATGGGGATTGCATTAAATTTCTATATGGCTATGGGTAGTATATTCATTTTAATTATGTTAATTCTTCTAACCTATAAACATGGAATATCTATTCACTTCTTTGTGTCTTTTTATATTTCCTTGAATAGTGACTCATAATTTCCAGTATATAAAATTCCACTTATTTTGTTAGGAGGTTTATTCCTAGATATTTTATTGTTTGTTGTTGTTGTTGCTATAGTAAAAGGAACTGATTTCTAGATTTCTTCTTCTGACTTAAAGTTTATCTGCATAAAGGAACACTGATTTTTTGTTTGTTTATTTTGTAGCTTCACACCATACCATTTCACTTAATAATTTCTGGGAGCTTCCTGCTGGATTCTCTAGGTTTTCCTATGTATACTAAATCATCTGCAAGTAGTAAGAGTTTGACTTCTTCTCTTCCAATCTGTATCCTTTTAATTCCTTGTTCTTGCTTGATTGCTATGGTAAGAATTTCCAGTGCTGTGTTGAATAGTAATGGTGATAGTGGGCAGCCCTGTCTAGTACCCGATCTGAGGGGGAATGCTTCCAGCTTTTACCATCGAGAATGATGTTGGCTGTAGGTTTTCTATATATGGATTCCATTAGGTTAAGGAATTTTCCATCTATTTCCATTTTTTGTATTGTTTTGATCATAAAGTGATATTGAATTTTGTCAAAGGCTTTCTCTACATCTATTGAGATAATCATGTGGTTTTTGGTCTTGCTTTTATTCTTCTTCTTCTAGCATTTGCCCTTCTTCCGTAGCCAGTCAACAGCGTCAGGTTGAGCCTGATGTAAAGTTTCGAGACCTCCTTTGAATCTGGAGAGGTGGCAGTCGTTGACTATGTGGGTCATAGTCTGTCTGTAGCCGCAGGGGCAGTTCCTCCCCAGCGATGGAACATAGCGGTGCACCGGCCATGGCCTGTTCGATAGCGACTGAGGAGGGCCCAATCATAACGTGCTAGGTCAAAGCCGGGTTGACGCTTGCAGGGGTCTGTGATGAGGTGCTTGTTCTCCACCTCAGCTGACTGCCAACTCCGCTTCCAAGAGTCTGGAACAGAGGAGTTCAGCGTAGGCGTAGGGGACCAGATCGGACGATGAGACGTCAAGCGTTGGACAGGGTGGGCGAAGATATCCGCGTATAACGCGTTTGGCAAAGGACAGCCCCTCAACATTAAGTTGGAGGACTCAAAGAGCAGGAACAACAGCTTGAAAGCTGTCAGGAGCTGCTTGTTGCTGGCTTTGAAAGTGACTGGGATCCATGTGGATTCAGTCGGCTAGGAAGAATCGTCAGTTTCCCCAATGAATGGGTACTCACGGGATGCACGACGGGAAGGTCGATCCAATGCATCCCTTGCTTTTATTGATGTGGTGGATCACACTGAGTGATTTATGTGTATTGAACCAGCCTTGCATCTATGGGATAAAGCCCACTTGGTCATGATGTATATATACCTTTTATGTATACTGATTATCTAGTTGGCTAGAATTTTGTTCAATATTTTAGCATCTATACTCATCAGATATATTATATTGGTCTGTAATTCTTTTTGTTGTTGTGTTTCTGTCTGCTTTTGGTATCTGGGTGGTGTTGGCTTCATAAAAAGTAGAAGGAAGTATTCCTGTGTCTATAATATTTTGGAAGAGTTTTAAAAGTAGATGTGTTAACTTTACCTTGAAGGTTTTGTAGAATTAATTTGTAAAGCCACCTGGTCTAGGACTTTTATTGTTGGGAAGGCTCCTGATAAATTGTGTTTCAGTTTCTTTGGTTGTGATTAGCCTGTTCATATTTTCTAGTTTCTCTTGGTTCAGTTTAAGAAGTTTGTATGTATCCAGGAACTTGACCATTTCTTCCAGGTTTTCTAGATTGGTGGCATATAGTTGTTCATAGAGTCCTCCCAGATACCTCTTTTAATTAACTTATTTATTTATTATTGGATAGAAGCAGAGAGAAATTGAGGGGAGGGGGAAATAGAGATGGAGAGAGACAGAGAGATTCCTGTAGCTCTGTTTCACTACTTGTGAGGCTTTCCTCCTGCAGGTGGGGACTAGGGGCCTGAACCTGGTGCTTGTACACACTTAACCAGATGCACCATTGCTTGGCCCCAGTTGCGATATCTCCTCTTTCGTTTACCCTATTTAATTGAGTCTTCTCACCCCCCCTTTTGTTTTTTGTGAGTCTGGTCAAGGGTTTGTCAATTTTGTTTACCCTTTTGAAGAACTGGCATTTATTATTAGCTTTACTGATCTCTTATAAAGTTCTCTGATTTCACTTCCATTTCAAAGGCAGCCCTTACCATGTATGGTTTCTTGAGCTCCAAGAATATCTTCCTTACCCCTTTTCCACCCATTGGCCAGCGTCTATACTCACCTGTGGTTAGTGGGTTTCTGAAGAAATCCTGGTTATAATTTGTTGTTTTTAGGTGATTTTTCAATGTTTTTTCCTAGTTTATCAGGAGAGAGATGTGGAACAGCTCCTACTCCATAGCCATACCTTGAGAAGTCCCTCAATCTTTTTTTGTGATTGTGTGTAAAATTAATAAATAAGTTTTCATAGTCTTTTGGGAGAAAGTTGGGGAAAGAAACAATAGATAAAACTTGGGAAAGAGGAAATGGGGCTGAGTGTCAAAGGGTGATGAAAACATCCCATAATCTTAACTTTGAATTTAAATTCTAAAAATAACTGTACATATGAGTTGTGTATATTTATGTGGGGTCAACTTGTAAAGGATTCCCACAAATCTCGGGACAGCTAATAGATATGTTGCTGCAGGGGCTGGGTAGTAGCACAGCGAGTTAAGCACACATGGTGTGAACCACCAAGGACCAGTGTAAGGATCCTGGTTCAAGCTTCTGGCTCCCCACCTACAAGGGGGTCACCTCACAAGCGGTGAAGCAGGTCTATCGGTGTCTATCTTTCTCTTTCTCTCCCTATCTTCCACTCATTTCTCAATTTCTATCTGTCCTATACAACAACAGCAATAACAATAATAACAACAACAAGGGCAACAAAAATGAGAAAGAAAAAAAAGAAATGTTGCTGTCTGGACTGGGGTAAATAGCATAATGGTTATGCAAAGAGACACTCATGCTTGAGGCACCAAAGTCCCAGGATCAGTCTCCTGCATCACTGTAAGCTAGAGTTGATGCCACCTCTCCAGATTCAAAGGAGTTCTCGAAACTTTATATCAGGCTCAACCTGACGCTGTTGACTGGCTACGGAAGAAGGGCAAATGCTAGAAGAAGAAGAAGAAGAAGAAGTGCTCTGGTAAAAAAAAAAAAATGTTGCTGCCCAACTATATAAAGACAAGAATAGGTCAATAATAGAAGCCAGACCTTCAACTTTCTGCATCCCACAATGATCCTGGGTCCATACTCCCAGAGGGTTAAAGAGTAGGAAAGGTATCAGGGGAGGGGTTGGTATATGGAGGTCTGGTGGTATGAATTGTGCAAAGCTGTACCCCTCTTATCCTATGGTTTTGTCAGTGTTTCCTTTTTTATAAATAAAAAATTAAAAATATATATTATTCCTAAAAAAAAAAATCAGCACTACTAGAACTTGAGGAAAGAAAGGAAACAGGAAATAACTATGTTGGTAAAGTTGGTTGTACTGCATTCCAAAGAATTTATTAGAAGATGAAAAAAGCATTAGTATGTCCCTTACAGTTAGTTATTGTATGTCAATTTATTTTAGAACCCAATATACTTTGAAAAGTATGATTATAACTCATGGAACTCTGGGGGTATTCTGTAGGTGGAAAGTAATATGAAGAGAAGTAAAGTCACTTAAGTTTTGACTCACCTATTGCTGTAGAAAGTTGAAATTAAAGTTAGGGCTTCAACTAGATGTCTTTGTTGTCTATATGTGGAAATCCTTTTATTGATAAATGTGATATTTCTAATATTTCTGTGGAAACTAATTCACTTCACAAATGTTTTAATTATAGTTCTTATGCTCTGTTTTTTTGTATTTGTTCTGAAAAAAAAAAGAATAGGTAAATAGTGAACACTTCCATCTTATCAAGTAATAGATCAGTGCCTCAAGGTGACACTTTGTATGAGTGTGTGTCAGTGTAGGTTCAGTAGTTGTAAATCCACCATTGGGTGGTGTGCTTGTTAATGATGGGGGTGCAAGCACAGAGGGAGGAACATATATGGAGCCAAGATGTGGAAACAACACCTGGCATGAACTCCAAAAAAAGCAGTCTACAACCTGGGATTCTGTGAAGAGGGTAGGATAATTGGCATGACCATGAAAAGGTGAATGGGGGTCTTCAGGGTGACACCAAAAAGAGTCCTATATCCCACTCTTGGGAGGGCAAGATAAACTGACAAAGAAAAGAAACTCTTTGGCTTCACTATTCCTGAACTCACAATTCTCCCCCACCCCAGAGGGGCTGGCCAGCTGCTCCTAGCAGGGTCCCTGTGGAGTTATATTTTTTACCAATATTCCTTGGCACAGCAGGAGGTGTCATTCCTTTCCTTTCCTTTTTTTTTTAGGTGACTGGAGCTCTATTTGAATGACAAAATACCTGACCAATCAGAGCCTCAGCCCTACCAATCCCAGCCTCAGCCTGGGAAAGGCTACCCAGAGGTGGTTTTTTTTTGTTTGTTTGTTTTTATACTTCTTATAATTGGTTGTCTTTGCTCAGGCTGTGTGCAGCCAATCTGGAGTAGTCCAAGCTGCAGACTGACTATTGGGTTTTTTTTTTACTCTAATTTTTATTACTGTTATTATATATGCATGTCACTTTTCCCTCTTCTTCAGGTTGACCAAAATTAACTGCTGTTGCCTTTTACATTGATAGGTTACTGGCTGTCCTATTCATTGTGAGAGGAAGTTGTTTCTCTCTTCCACTTCCCTCCACCCTCCTTTTTCTCTCCTCCTAGCTAATTAAAAAAAAAAAAACTCTTTCCTTTCACTGCTTTTTCCCTCTTCTTTCTTCTTCTTTTCTTCCTTCATTTGCCTTCTGAATTGACTGATACTTGTTAGTTAATTACTTTTTGGAAGAAATCTGACTCAGAGGGAGTGTGTGTGTGTGTGTGTGTGTGTGTGTGTGTGTCTTTTCTACTTCCCTTTCTACTCTTTCTATCCCTAGAAGTTATAGTGGACAGTAGATTTGCTTAATTGTCTACTGTTGCTTTCTCTTTTGTCCTTTCTCTTTCTCTTTTGCTTCTCTTTGCTATTTTTTCTTGGACTGGAGGTGTTGCTTAGCTAACTGGTATTGGTTGAACTGCATCAAGCCAAGCTTCAGTTGCTGTTGTTGCAATTTCTGAGGTTTGTGACTGCATTTGTGGAAAGTCTTTAGTATAGCATGGATAGTACTCAAAACACAACAACTGAAGAATGAAAGAACAGAAGAATACAAACCACATAAAAAAATGATTACATCAAGAACAAATAAAACTGCTACCACAATGAATAAGGGCAGGACCCCAGAAGAAACTCCAAATACGTCAGAAGTAACCATGGGTAAGAAAATTATGCAAGCAATAATGAACAATAATCATAGAAATGAAGACAACTATGGAAGAAAGGGCTATCAGAATTAGGGAAAACAACAGATGAGACCCTCAAAGAAAAT
This sequence comes from Erinaceus europaeus, assembly GCF_950295315.1. NCBI lineage: Eukaryota > Metazoa > Chordata > Mammalia > Eulipotyphla > Erinaceidae > Erinaceus > Erinaceus europaeus. The sequence goes on along the minus strand of NC_080168.1, from coordinate 105,049,133 downwards.
ACTAGCTACCTCAAGGTAATTAGAGAACTGAAAGATGAAATAGCTAAACTAAAAGGCCAATTAGCAGAACAAGCTAATACTATAACTGAACTGAATAAAGAAGCTGAGGGAAGGGAAAGCATGATAACAGAAGCAGAAAACAGAATTAGCCAGAGGATGAGCTAGAGAATGCTAAGGAAGAGGTAACAGAGCTCAAAATGAGATTGAGAGAAACTAAAAACAACAACAGAGACATATGGGAAGATCTCAAAAGAAGTAACATTCATATAATTGGCCTACCAGAAGAAGAACAAGAGGAAGGGGAAGTAAATATTCTAGAGGAAATAATAGAAGAAAACTTCTCAGACCTAAATAACAGAAAGGACATTAAGATCCAAGAGGCCCAGATACTACTAAACAGAATAAATTCAAACCTGAAGACACATCATAGTTACAAAGAATTAAGGATAAAGAAAGGATCCTAAAGGCTGCAAGAGAAAAACAAAAAGTCACATAGAGGGGAAAATCCATAAAACTCTCAGCAGACATCTCTACATAAACTCTAAAAGCCAGAAGAGAATGGCAATATATCTGTCAAGCACTCAAAGAAAGAGAGTTTCAACCAAGGATGATATATCCTGCTAGACTTTCATTCAAACTACATGGAGGGATCAGAACCTTCTCAGACAGGCAGCAGTTAAAGGAGGCAACCAAACCACGCATGCTCTGAAAGAGTTTCTAAAAAAAAAACTCTTATAAACAAGAACATCACCAAAACACTTGCCATATATCAAAGCAAATAAAAACCTGTTGAATAATGGCACTGCAATACATTAAATGCATAATATCAATAACTCATTGCCTTAAACTCAACCATTAAAAGGCATAAAGTCAGAGGATGGACCAGGAAACATAACCCAGCCATATGCTGCTTGCAAGAATCCCACCTGACCCAACAAGACAAACACAGACTTAAAGTGAAAGGATGGAAAACTATCATACAAACTAATGGACCACAAAAAAAGGCATGAACAGCCATTTTTCATCTCAGACACAATAGATTTTAAATTAAATGAAGTAATAAAAGATAGGCAAAGCCATTACATAATAATTAGAGGATCAATCAACCAAGAAGATTTAACAATTATTAACATATTTGCACTCAGTGAGGGTCCCTCTAAATACATCAAACACCTACTGAGAGAACTACAAAAATACATCAATAGTAATACAATAATAATGGTGAGACTTCAATACCCTACTCTCACACTTAGACAGATCAACAAAGCAGAGAATCAACAAAGAAACAAGAGAACTAAATGAAGAGATGGATAGACTAGACTTCCTGGACATTTTCAGAGTTCTTTACGCCAAAAAAACTGTAATATACATTCTTTTCAAATCCACACAGCACATTCTCAAGGATAGACCACATGTCAGGACACAAAGACAGCACCAACAAATTCAAGAGCATTGAAATCATCCCAAGTATCTTCTCAGAACACAGAGGACTAAAGCTAACATTTAACAACAAACAGAAAATTACTGAAAGTCACAAAATTTGGAAACTCAACAACATACTGCTTAAGAACCAATGGGTCAGAGAGTCACTCAAGCAAGAAATTCAAATGTTCCTGGAAACAAATGAAAATGAAGACACAGGATATCAAAATATTTCAGACACAGCTAAAGCAGTACTGAGAGGGAAACTCATAGCCATACAATCACATATTAAACAACAATTAAAAGCTCAAATAAACGACCTTACTGCACACCTCAAGGACTTAGAGGAAGAGGAACAAATGAACACTAAAGCAACCAGAAGGACAGAAATCACTAAAATTAGAGCAGAAATAAACAACATCAAAAATAAGAGAACCATACAAAAGATCAATGAAGCCAAATGTTGGTTCTTTGAAAAATTAAACAAGATTGACATAGCCCTAGCCAGACTCACTAAAAAATAAAGGGAGAAAACTCAAATAGAATTTTAAATGATAGAGGAGATATCTATCACAATTGACACCACAGAAATACAGAAAATCATGTGAAACTCCTAAGAAGAACTATATGCCACCAAGCTAGAGAATCAGGAATAAATGGAAGAATTCCTAGAAACATATGCCCTTCCAAAACTGAACCAAGAAGAACTACCAAACCTAAATGAACCAATCACAGACAAAGAAATCAAAACAGTTATTAAGAATCATCCAGGGGCTGGGTGGTAGTGCATCTGGTTGAGCGCACATGTTACAGTGCATAATGACCCAGGTTCGAGCCCCTCATCCCCACCTGCAGGGGGAAAGCTTTACGAGTGGTAATGCAGAGCTGCAGGTGTCTCTTTGTCTCTCTCCCTCTCTATCTCCCCTTCTTGATTTCTGGCTGTTTCTATCCAAAAAACAAAGATTAAAAAAAAAGAAGAAGAATCTTCCTAACAACAAAAGTACTGGACTAGATGGTTTTACAAAAAAATTCTCCAAAACCTTGAGGAAACAGTTTATACCTGTGTTTCTAAAATTCTTCCACAAGTTCAAAGAAATAGGAACACTCCCACCTTCTCTGAAGCCAACATCACCCTGATACCAAAAGCAGATAGGGACACAACTACAGATCAATATTTCTGATGAACATAGATGCCAAAATATTAAACAAGTTCTTGGCCAACCAGATACAGCAGTATATCAAAAAGATTGTTCATCACTACCAAGTGGGATTCATCCCAGGAATGCAAGGATGATTCAACATATGTAAGTCAATCAATGTCATTCACTACATCAATAAAAGCACAACAAAAACCACATTATTATCTCAATAGATGCAGAGAAAGCCTTTGACAAAATCCAACATCCATTCATGCTCAAAACACTGCAAAAAAAAAAAAAGGGGAATAGATGGGAAATTCCTCAAGATAGTGGAGTCCATATATATAGCACACCTACAGCCAACATCATATTCAAAGAAAAGAAGTTGAAAGTATTCCTCATCAGATCGGGAACTAGACAGAGCTGTCCATTATCACCAATACTCTTCAACATGGTATGGTATTGGAAGTTCTCGCCATAGCAGTCAGATGAGAGAATAAGTCAAAGGAATACAGATTGGAAGGGAAGAATTCTCACTATTTGCAGATGATATGATAGTATACATAGAAAAACCTAAAGAATCCATCAGAAAACTACTGGAAGTTATTAGGCAATATAGCAAGGTGTCAGCCTACAAAATCAATGTACAAAAAATCAGTGGCATTTCTTTATGCAAACACTAAATCTGAAGAAGAGGATATCCAGAAATCATTCCCATTCACTGTTGCAGCAAAATCAATCAAATACCTAGGAATAAAGCTGACCAAAGAAGTAAAAGACTTATATACTGAAAACTATGAGTCACTATTCAAGGAAATAGGAAATGACACCAAGAAATACAAAGACAAACCATGTCCATGGATTGGAAGAATTAATATCATCAAAATGAATATTCTCAACAGAGCCATAAACAAATTTAATGTGATACCCATCAAAGTTCCACCAAGCTTCTTTAAGAAAATAGAAGAAAAATTTCAGTCATTTATCTGGAACCAGAAAACACCTAGAATCGCCAAAACAATCTTGAGGAAAAGAAACAGGAATGGAGGCATCACACTCCCAGATCTCAAACTATATTATAAGGCCATCATCATCAAAACAGCCTGGTACTGGAACAAAAATAGGCACACAGTCCAGCAGAACAGAATTGAAAGCCCAGAACTAAACCGCCACACCTATGGACATCTGATCTTTGCTAAGTGGGCCCAAAGTATTAAATGGAGGAAAGAGGCTCTCTTCAATAAATGGTGCTGGAGTATAGGATGATCCCACTCATCAAGAGAAGTTGAGAAAGAATAACAGAAAGCCACCGGGTTCCAGATGCTACCATGATGCCAACCAGACTTCCCCAGAGAGACAACCCCTCCAATGTGTCCTGGAGCTCTGCTTCCCCAGAACCCCACCCCACTAGGGTAAGAGAGAGGCTGGGAGTATAGATCGACCTGTCTGTGTTCATGTTCAGCAGGGAAGCAATTACAGAAGGCAGACCTTCCACCTTCTGCATCCCATAATGACCCTGGGTCCATGCTCCCAGAGGGATAAAGAATAGGAAAGATATTAGGGGAGGGGATGAAATGCTCAGTTCTTATGGTGGGAATTGTGCAGAGTTGTACCCCGCTTATCCTATGGTTTTGTCAATGTTTCCTTCTTATAAAGAAAAAGGAAAGAAAATTTGTATGTCTTCCTCTCAGTTTTACTGTCAATCTAAAACTGCTCTGAATTGTAGAGAGATTTAAAAGATAGGCCGCACTGAACATAATCTTTTGAAATGTCATTTTAATTGGAAAATGTGTAACTCAATTTTTGCTAATTAGGTTAATGTGAAATTCTTTGTGTTTCTCTTTTGGTAACTGTTACAGATAGGAAGGCATATGGTTTCTGAAAGTCTTCACAAGCATACTCTCCTTTAAACTGGTTATCTTTTGCTACATTTTGAATCACCCCAAACTTAGCATGTTAGAACAACAATTTAACAGGTTCACAGCTTCTCACGTGGTTGTAGTCACTCAGACTTGCTGTCATTTCAAGACTTAATTAGGGCTGAAATAGCTACTCCCACCTTGACACCCTAGGCTATTGATTGGTAAGACTCTGCAAAAGAGCAGTGGCTCTGTGTAAGGCTTGCCAAGACAGCAAAAAGACAAAGCAGATGCTGGGAGAAAATATTTGCAAAAATGACATCTGATAAAGAACTGTTTCCCCAAACGTGGGGGGAAGGGGAAGAACCTATAAATGAGAAAGAATCAAACTGATTAAAAAGTGACCAAAGACCTTGACACCTCCTCAAAGAATATCTTCAAATAAGCATATGAAAAGATGTACATTGTAATGTCAACAGGGAAATGCAAAATAAAACAATAATGAGATAGTTTTTATTCATCCAATGTCCTTAGCAGCTGAAACCTTCTGTTCCTTGATTGTGAGCATCTTCATGTGGTAATCTGAGTGGCATTATTATGTGGCAGCAAGACTTCCCCACCACAAGGAGAAAGAGAGACAGAGAGAAGCAGAAGTGTAGGACAATCCTGTTTGTAATTTAATCTGAAAAATGACATCCCGTTAATTTTGTGATATCCTATCAGTTAGAAGTGAATTTACAGATCCAATGCACACTCAAAGAAAGGGTTCTCCCAAGAGAGTAGATCCAGCCAGCATAGAGGCTGACTACCTTATGTTCCATAGTCAGCTTGACGGGAATCAGACCACACATGCTCCTTTCTTTAGAGAAAATGTATCCTACTAACTTTCCATTTGAGCAGCTGAATAGATAGTAATGCCATTCACTAAACAACACTGTTGGAAGGCTAGGTTTGAGCATGGAGAGCATGAGTTCCATCATGGGCATGGTTAATCTGGTTACATTTGTGGTTAATTTGAGACTTCCGATTAGAGTCGGCACTTTGTTAGATGTATCTGGAACTCAGAGGGAAAATTTGGAATGGAAATGCTTACTTAAAAGTATTCATAGTGTAGATGGTAATTAATGATATAGCCATGGAAGTAATTAAGGAGTGAATATAAAGAAAATAAGGGACCAATTTCAAAACCTTGAGTAATTTAAGATTATAATCTAGGATCAAGGTAGGGCCAAAATGCTGTAATAGTCAGGGTGTGTGTATCTCAACTCCGGGTACAGCAGCAAAGCACAACAATACATGGAAAAACATGAATATCACTTCTGTGCTCTAATAAATAGTAAATGCATACATATATACATGTGGTTTTCACTGCATAGAGTAATTTAAGATGGGTCAATTAAACTCATTTTCAAAAAGAAAACTTTTTAAGGAGTATGCATCTTCTCCTCCTCCTCCTTCTCCTCCTCCTCCTCCTCCTCCTCCTTCTTCTTCTTCATCTGGATAGGATAGAAATTGAGAGGGCAAGGGGAGATAGAGAGGGAGAGAGAAAGATAGACACCTGTAGACCTGCTTCACCACTTGTGACCTGCAGGTGCTGACCTAGGGTTTGAATCCAGGTTCTTGGCAACATGTGTACTGAACCAGATGTGCCACTGCCTGGCCTGAAATAAACGCTTCTTATTGGTGTTTTTGCTTTCCTTTCTTTTTCTTCTCTTCCTCCTCCTCCTTCTTATTGCCCCTAAGTTGCCTAATATTTTGTGTACAACCTTTTAGAATTTATTGATTTGAAAATTTTCAAGAAGTGTTTTTGTTGCCATGTATTAGCTAAGAATTTTCTATATAGGGCACAAACATACATATTATTTTTAAATTATGTTAACTACAATTTTGAGAAAAATTACAGCATAGTGTTGCATTAGCAATAAGAATGGCCAAAGTTTATCAGCTACATGTTCCCTAGTGAGGTAATACTTTTTATCTTATCTCTAGTGTTTCCTTATGAGAGATACATATTTCTTTAATACTTTACTAGCTATTGGATAGAGACAAGGAGAAATCAAGAGGGAAAGGGAAGACAATGAAATACAGAGAAATCTACCTGCAAGACTGCTTCACTGCTTATGGAGCTTCCTTCCTACAGATGGGGACTGGTGGCTTGAACCCAGGTCCTTGTGCATTGTAACTTTTGCTCTCAAGCAGGTACACCACTGCCCTCTTCTCCCCCCCACCCCCACCAGAGTTCCAAATACCATCCCTTTTTTTTGAGTCTTCCCTATTCTTTATCCCTCTGGGGGTATGGACCAAAATTCCTCATGGGGTGCAGACGGTAGAAGGTCTGGCTTCTGTAATTGCTTCTCCACTAAATATGGACATTGGCAAGTCAATCCATATCCCTAGCCTGTGAGGCATTGTTTTCAGACACTCAGATACATATCAGTGGTTTTAATCTTTCACAGTGTGATGTTACAAAGAAATCATCATCTTCACATATCTGAACGATTTACTAATGTATGAACTTTCACTTATTTGATTGTTTTATTCCCCTTAGAATATTAGTTGTCTTGTCACTGGTTTCTAAGAGTTCATTTGTGACTAAGGGGGTAACCACTCTTAATGCATTGGAAATGGAATGCCATGTTTTTTGTCATTATTTTACTGTGATCTCTCTTCTTTTTATTATATAGATGCTGCATATTGAACTTCAGTCATAGCTTATGTCTTAAAAAATAAGAAGAGAGTGCATAGAAGTAGAGTCTCCTAGGAAGGAAAGGCAAACCAGAGGGTGGGTCTTGGACTAAGCATGGCCTGTTACAAGGTGAAGGATTGTGAGAGGGTGGGAGAAATGGTGGGGTTAGGAGTAGAGCTGGTATTGGGGACATAGTGCATGACAGTAAAGGAGGAGTTAAGTTGGTGGAGAACCATGTGCAGGCACCTATCATGAAAAAGATAAAAAGTTGTATTCCTGTGACTAGTATCTTAGAAATCATTATTTCCCTAATAAAGCTATTTATAAGAAAAAGAAAATAGAATTGGGACTGGATGGTGGTGCACCTGGTTGAGCACACATGTTGTAGTGCTCTAAGATCCGGGTTTGAGCCCTTGCCCACCTGCAGGGAGAAAGCTTTGCTTTGTGAGTGGTGAAGCAATGCTGCAGGTGTCTCTCTGTCTCCCTCTCTATCACCCCCTTCCCTCTCAATTTCTGGCTGTCTCTATCCAATGAATAAATAAAGAGAATCTATAAATAATTTAAAAGAGAATAGAATCTAAGATAGGAGTATGATGGTAGTATAGTCAGGATCTCACTGGAACCTGATGTTTGCTCAAATAATTAAAAGAAGTGAAAAAATGAGTCAGACAGGTATCTAGGGGAGATATTTTCAGCCTCAGAGGCCATTTGGGAAAAAAGCCTTCAGGTGAAACTAAATAGAGTATATGGCAAAAGACGTTTATAGCTTTTTGTGCAAAGTATATTTTTTTATATATATAAAATGGAAGCATTGACAAAGCCATAGGATAAGAGGGGTACAAATCCACATAATTCCCGCCACCAAAACTCTGCACCCCATCCCATCTCCTGATAGCTTTACTATTCTTTAACCCTCTGGGAGTATGGACCCAAGGTCATTGTGGGATGCAGAAGGTTAAAGGTCTGGCTTCTGTAATTGCTTCCCCACTGAACACGGGCATTGAAAGGTCGATCCATACTCCCAGCTTGCCTGTATCTTTCCCTAGTGGGGAAGGGGTCAGGGAATTGGAACTCCAGGACACACTGGTAGGGTGGTCTCTCTAGGGAAGTCTGGCCAGCATCATGCTAGCATCTGGAACCTGATGGTTGACAAGAGAGTTAACATACAAAGCCAAAAAATTGTTGATCAGTCCTGGACCTAAAGGCTGGAATAGTGCAGATGAAGTGTTGGGGGTTCTCCATTTTATAGATAGCTAGTCGGCATGTTTTAGTTATAATCCAAAGGACTTATGGCTACATTAGTTTTTCTTTTCCTTTTTTTTTTTCCCTGATCCTGAAATCTGATATGCAGGTAGATCCAAGTTATTGTTTGGAGAGATAATGTCATGGCTGGAAAAAAAGGATCAGAAAGCTATATCAGGGAAGAAGAGAGTAGCTTCATAATATGGGAAAGGGATATAAATATTGTTGGCTGTAAACACCAATGATTTTATGTGAGCTGGGGCCCATATTCAGCTTAGGAGCCTATGTGACCTCTGTATCCCTGTAGATCTGAGCTCACATTCTATGGTCATGAGTAGGAAACAAAGGGTTTAAAAAACTATATATATATGACACCTGTACTGTTGATTGCTAAATATAACAATCTGATCCAAGTACTGAATAAACATGTCCTTTAAAATTTTTAAAAGAAGTAGTTTCCACAACATGAAACCAAAAAAGTCAGTATCCAGGTGGCAGGACACAGATGCCCTCTCTAAAGTATATAAAGGACCCTCCACATGAACATGAATGTGAACAGCATTAGGAAGAGACTGTTGGATTGTAAGAAATGTCATAACACATTTTTCTGTTTTTCCATGCAAAAATGTGTCATTTTTCTGATAACCATATATAGAGTATAGGGTTTGATTTTGGTTTTCAAAATCCTAGAACCCCAGCACAACTCCATAGCACAAAACATAATTAAAAGCTGGAAAGCTGTGAAAGGGGAGAAAAGGGAAACATAGATCTTGTTGAAGTTCTAGGGAATGTCATATTGAATTCAGTTTCCATGGCAACAAGTCCTAGGAGCAGACACACACACACACACACACACACACACACACACACACATACACACAGCCTGCCTGAGTTTATGCCCAGCCTGAGAGTGTGCAGGGCTTTCACTACCTAAACAGAGGCCCTAACTGCATATCTGATCAGATCTGAACACCGTGCACAGTAACCTAGGAATGTCGAACACTTGCAATCCCAAACTTCTGGTTGATATCCAGAATCAAAACCACCCTTGGGACCAGGTTCTCATGGAACATCAAATATAGTAAGACAGGGGAGATTTCCTGCATTGTTGGACCAAGGAAGCTACTGGAAGAAAGCCCCAAATTCAATAGAACTGTATTTGTCTCCTAAAGAGAACATTAGAACTGTGATCCTAAGGCTACTCACCAAAATGAGAAGTAAATGGAAGCTTCAACAAAGTCAGAAAAAGTATAAGAGTAAGAGAAGTCATAATAAGAATCAGAGAGAGGAAAAAAAGAATAATACACAATAACAGGTAAAAAAAAGTATGTACACACACACACACACACACACACAGTAGAAAGGTGTACCAGCAGGAAGACAGAAGCCAAGTATCAAAGTAGTGAGCTAGAATATTAGATAAAAGAAACAATAAAATAAAAACAAAAAATAAATTGAGGTTGCCAGAGAGGATTGGAGAGGGCTGGAGTAGCAGGTTGGAAGGAGTCTGATGGACTTTGGTAGAGGATATTGGCATGAGAGTGATAGGTACAATGTAGAAACATCATCATCATCATCATCATCATCATCATAATTATTTGCCTCCAGGGCTATTGCTGGGGCTCAGTGCCCACGCTACAAACCCACTGTTCCTGGTGGCCATTTTTTCCATTTTCTTTTTTATCCCATAGGACAAAGAAAAATTGAGAGAGGAAGGGGAGATAAAGAGGGAAAGAGAAATACCTGCAGATCTGCTTTACCACATGTGAAGAGTGCCACAGGAAGCAGGGGCTAGAACTCAGATACTTGTGCAGGTCCTTGTGTTTAGTAGCATATGCGCTTAACCTGGTGTGCCACTACCTGGCCCCCGAAACATTTCAGAAAATGTCTGAATTTGTACTTCAAAATATACAGAGTCTTATAATCTGAGGTTACCTCACAAACAAATAAGTTAAAAAGAAACAAAGGACAGGTAAGAGTGACCCACAAAGGACGCTGAGATGAATCAGTTCAAGAAGAGAAAATGAGAGAAATGTGTAAATACAGAGCCCAGTGCGGCGTTTCAAGAAAGAGTTTACATTCTCAAGTGCCAAGTAACAGGAAGGGAATAAATAATAGGAAGACAGGAAAATGTCCATTGGCCTAGTTGACAAAGGATTTACTGCTTATCTTGCATGGAGGCAAATGAATGAATGAAAGAATGTGAGTGAAGAATGATTGGTGTGAACTGGGGAGGGGGTTGGCAGATATACAGACTAACGAATACAGGCAACTTTTCAAGGATTTATCAAGAATGGAGGGTAAATATAGAAACAATAGAAAAGGAAGTAACATCAAGAAGTGGTGGCATCTTTTTTTTTTTTTCCCTCCAGGGTTACTGCTGGGCTCAGTGCCTGCACCATGAATCCACTCCTGGAGGCCATTTTTCCCCCTTTTTGTTGCCCTTGTTGTTGTAACCTCACTGTGGTTATTATTATTGCCATTGATGATGTTGTTCGTTGTTGGATAGGAGAGAGAGAAATAGAGAGAGGAGGGGAAGACAGAGAGGGGGAGAGAAAGATAGACACCTGCAGACCTGCTTCACCGCCTGTGAAGCGACTCCCCTGCAGGTGGGGAGCTGGGGGCTCGAACCGGGATCCTTATGCCAGTTCCTGCGCTTTGTGCCACATGCGTTTAACCCACTGCGCCACCGCCCAACCCCCATCTTCTTTTTTTTTAGCATGAAATCAGAGTGCACATGCTTAAATGATGATGGGAAGGATGTTATAGAGGCTAAATGACTGAGAAAGAAAAAAAATGATGTGCAGTCCTGAGGAAAGTGTGGCATGCAGAGCTATGTATAACACAGAAGTTTTTTATCTCTTGGAGCCAGACAGTAATTCACATAGTACAAAATGCAAGGACCTGCACAAGGATCCCAGTTCGAGCCCCCAGTTCCCCACTTGAAGGGAGGTTGCTTCAGAAGCAGTGAAGCAGGTCTGCAGGTGTCTATCTTTCTCTCTTCCTCTCTTAAGTCCCCTGCCCCTTTCAGTTTTCTCTCTGTTCTATTTTTAAAAAAATGAAAAATAGCCTCCAGAAGCAGTGCATTCATAGTGCTGGCACCGAACCCCAGCAATAACCCTACAGACAAAAAAAAAAGTTTTTCTTTTGAAATACAAAGAGGAAACAAAAGCAGAAGACATGGGTGTAAGGGTGAAGCAAATTTTCTTGATTTGATGTGAGAAATATGAAGGTGTTCTTTTGTCTTCTGCCTTTATTTTCTTTGAGAAGTAGAAGAGATTGTGTGTGAGTGCACTCGTGCAAAACTGAACAGGAAACAGCATATACAAATAGAACAGTGATCATTGGTAGTCAGTGATCAAGTACCTTGAACAAGAATAATTGAGAGTTTTCATGGACATAGCCTAGTCTAGTCCCAGTCTAGACTGAATAGGAACATGGGCCACCCTGCTTTCATCTTAGGGACTTACCTCTTCTTCAGTACTTCTGTGTGTCTCTTGTTCCTTTGCTCATAATGAAAGGAAAGTCCAGCTCTGTGCCAGGGCTTGAATGAATGATAGTGGCTCTTTGGAGTGTATTTGTTTGGAATATCTGCAAAAGTTCTCTCCCCCCCACCTCTTATATTATCTGTATTTGTTTATTTGATAGAGGCAAAGGCAACTAGTAATCAAGAGGAGAGTAAGTGATAGAGAGGAAGAGAGAGTCTATGGCTATACCATCCAGAACACGCCCAATCTCATCTGATCTCAGAAGCTAAGGAGGGTCAGGCCTGGTTAGTACTTGTATAGGAGAGGGAGAGAGACAGAGAGACACTTGTAGCACTGCTTCACTACTTGCAAAGCTTTTCCCCTGCAGGTGGGGACTAGGAGCTCGAACCTGGATCCTTGCACATTATAACATGGGCATGCAACTAGATGTACCAGTGCCCACCCCCCCTCCCTCATTTTTTTTTTTTTTGGCTCTGCCAAAATTCTCTAACTCAACCAAGCAAAGTGCTAAGAAAGAAACATAACTTAGAAGCAGAGTTCAGAGCAGACAGCTTTATAAATCATATTTTATGCATTCTCTCTGGGTCTCAATTATCTCAGCAGTAAAATGTGGATGCTACTACTCAATTTAAAAGTTTGGTAGAGATTTGGCACACTGCATTTCAAATTCATGATATTTGACTTCATTTTACATTCATGGAAAAAATAGCAGTTATCTTCCAGCAGCACCAACACTACTATTATAAAAATATATATATTATTTTGGCTGTACAAGGTGGCTTAGTGGGTAGAGCACAAGACTTACAATGCATCAAACCCTGGATTTGACCCCTGGTTCCTTATATGCCACAGTGAAGCAGTACTCTGGTCTCTCTAGTAAAGTATATCTTTAAAAGTTATTATTCATATTGCATCTCTATAAAGCAAAAGGAATTCTCTCTGAAATAAGGTCATGGAAATCATCATTTCATCCTGCAAAGTACCTGTTTATTCATTCTTCTATTTCTGAGCACATGTGGATTTTCCCAAATTCACAGTTGATTTCAGAGGGCAGAAATGCAAATAATCCAAAACAATGTGTGACACCAGAGACAGAAACAATATACCAAGATCCTCAAGCAGAGGGGGACCTGGGCCACCTGCTGCCACCTGACCTGCCAGGACAGAAGCCAGGAAGAAGCGCATCAGGTCGTGCCTGTCTGCACACCCCTCAAGGTGTGCCTGGCACCTTCGCCTAGGGCTCCAGAGCAGGTGGTGTAGCTGTCCCACCTGAATGGTCTCGCAGCAACAGACCCTTCACAGAAGTTCATCAGACATTCTGCAAGTGTTTTTTTAAAAAAAAGTTCCACCCAGGTCTCATACATATGGCTTTCCAGACAACACATCCACCATTTCCTGCAGTGTCTGTATTACAGGAGAAAGAATGTGGCCATGTCTGAGGGCACTTGCCCCAGTCAGGTTCATCAAGACTCTGGCAGTGCCATCCCACCTCCTGCAAAAAAAATGACTATGACAACAAGCTTGTGAACTCGGCCCTACTCAGTCCCCAACCCCCACCGCAAAGGCCCCCAAGGACACAGTCAGGAGGTGTGCTGCTGAGATGGAGCAGATGGACAGGGCAGCCCTGCTGTACCACAAAGATGAGGCTGCCCACCATGCCAGGGCCAGTGTCCGGTATGGCCTCTCAGGACCCAACGACTATAGGGTGACCACTTCTCCAAGACCCTGGAGCTGGCCTTCACCTCACCTCGTAGCAATTCCTCTTCCTCCTCCACCTCACTGTCATCCCGTGAGAACACCATCTCCTCTCACTACAGATGAGAGTGTTATCTACTTAGGTTTTTTTTGTTTGTTTCTTTGTTTTACTTATGTCTGTCTGGTTTAAGTCTTTGTATCAATGAACAACTATCTTAATTTACAAATTGCCAAGTAAAATGTGAAATTCCCAGGGTTCAGAAATGTGTTCTTTAAATTTTCATTACTTCTTGTGGGAAAAATTCATTCAGGACGCATCTTTTTGGCTACCAGTCTAATCTTTTGAAACCTATTAAGGACAAGTACTGAGGTACCAACACATAGGGAAACAGTTGGGGATTCTTCTTAAATGTTAAGTGCCTTTGTTTCTTTTTCCTGTGTTTAATCTTTGGAATGTATATTTGACGACTGGAATTCTGTCTGAACTCTAAGTATCATGATGGATCACTTTAAGGATGGGGGTTCCAGAAAGTTAGAAAAATTGGATGAAATACTCCTCAACTGTTAAAAATGATGAAGTTAGTTTCTTTGCAGCCTCTTGGATGGACCTTGGGCTTATCATGTGGAGTGAGATGAGCCAAAAAGAGAAAGATGAATACCAAATGATCTCACTTATTAGTGGGACTTAATAAGTAGGGATGGGGAGAGAGAGCACAAAGTGAAACATGGACTGGACATGGTATATTGCACCAAAGAAAGGACTCTCTGGAGGGAAGGGGACAAAGAAATCTTTGGGAGGCTGGTACATAATAATAGAACTGTATGCATATGCCAATGACTGTAATATAAAGCATTAATCCTCTCAATAAAAAAGAAAACAAGGGCTGGGCGGTGGTGCAGCAGGTTAAGCTCACATGGTGTGAAGCACAAAGACCTGCATATGGATCTCTGTTGAGTCCCCGGCTCCTCACTTGTAGGGGGTTCACTTCACAGGCAGTAAAGCAGGTCTGCAGGTGTCTATCTTTCTCTCCCTCTTTCTGTCTTCCCCTCCTCTCTCATTTCTCTCTGTCCTATCCAACAATGACAGCAATAACAACAATAATAACGACAATAACGATAAGCAACAAGGGCAACAAAAGGGAAAAAAATAAGAATTAATTAAAAAAAAAGAAAAGTAAAAAAAGTCTGAGAGTTAGAAATCTGCGGAACAATGAAGCCAAACCTTTCTGTGAATTAATGCATCAACTAGCAAATAAAATCTACTTTGGACAGTGTGGTGGTATACCGGTAGAGTGCACATGTTACATAAGGAGAATTAAGATCCTGCTCCTCAACTGCAGAGGGAAGTTTCATGAGCAGCGAAGCAGGTGTGCAGGGTCTCTTTCCCTCTGTCTCCCTCTGCTCCCACCACCCCACAAATTCCTCTCAGTCTCTCTCTGCCTCTCTAAAAATGATATTTACAAAGGCCAGCAGAAGCAGTGGATTTGTTGCACAGACACTGAACTCCAGGGATAACCCTGGTGGCAATTAAACAAACAAAAACTTGACTTCATTTTTAAATTTTTAGGTCAGTTATATATTTCTGTGTTCTTATCTTTTCTAGTTTGGTAGCTTTTTACCTTCTAAAGGACATTGTAAAAGTCATATGATAAAAGCAAATTAAAAGAAAGAGAACAAGCACATTTGAGTTCTACACGAAATTGTAGATATGTGTCTCTTATCGTGAACTTCTCTAGAACTGTAGTTAACTTTCTGACTATCCATTCCAAATGTTCCTGCCCTCCAATTAAGTCCTTTCCATGGGCTAAGCCATGCAGTCCTCCCAATGGCTCTACGAAGTAGGTACTATTTCCAGCTCACAAAAATGGAGAAATTGACTAGTAGTGCATCACAGCTGGAAGGTAATGAACTCAGACTTTTAACACAGGTGGTCTGACTCCACCACTCAACTATTAAACATGTTCACCACTTCACTGACATGGTGCTGTTATTGGGCTGTGTCCTTGGAATATATCTATATGCAGATGTAGATGCAAGTAAAAGCCATTCTTGTTCCATTCTTAGTTCTTATCAGATTATACTGTAAATACTTAATCCATAAGTAGTTACAGATGAATTCATTTTATTCATAACTGAATTTTCTTTTCCTGAACCCAAAATACATTTTCTTTTTTTTTTAAATTTTTTATTTAAGAACGGATTAATGAACAAAAACATAAGGTAGGAGGGGTACAACTCCACACAATTCCCACCACCCAATCTCCATATCCCACCCCCTCCCCTGATAGCTTTCCCATTCTCTATCCCTCTGGGAGCATGGACCCAGGGTCATTGAGGGTTGCAGAAGGTAGAAGGTCTGGCTTCTGTAATTGCTTCCCCGCTGAACATGGGCGTTGACTGGTCGGTCCATACTCCCAGTCTGCCTCTCTCTTTCCCTAGTAAGGTGTGTCTCTGGGGAAGCTGAGCTCCAGGACACATTGGTGGGGTCTTCAATCTAGGAAAGCCTGGCCAGCATCCTGGTGGCATCTGGAACCTGGTGATTGAAAAGAGAGTTAACATACGAAGCCAAACAATTTGTTGAGCTATCATGGATCCCAAGCTGTTGTTTTTGACAGGTTATGTTGTTTTCAATGGGCTGGCTTCACGAGCGGGTAACAGACGACCAGGGACTCATGGTTGAGCTGTAGGCAGTATCTCTTTATTCATGCAGGACGCAGCGCAATCTAAGACGAGCTAAGCTAAACTCAAGGTACAGTACAGTACTCTAAAACTCACAATGCTGTCTTTATATATACTTCCTAAGTAGGGTGGAAACAGGATGTGACATAGAGAGGGTGGAGAGAAAAGTGACTGGTGAAAATCAGGGTGTGATAAAGAAGGGATCAGGGTGTGACAAGGAGGGGGGGTGGAGCAAAAACATATCATGAAACAGTGGGGATTGAACCAATGCCCTGGAGGGAGGTGCTTGTTAACAGTGGTTATGTAAATAGAATGAAGTGGTTATGTAAATAGAATAGTGTTAAGCAGGGGGGATTTAAACCAAATGAAACAGAAGGGGTCTCATGCATACCAACACCAAGCTTGGAATAGTGGAGAGGAAGTGTTAGGGAGGTACTCACTGCAAACTCTAGTGTACTACTGCTTTCAGGTATATATTTTGCAGTAGTTTATGGATACGTGTGCACATAAGCTCTCTCTCACGAGAAAGTGGTGTATATCTAGGTTTTGGGACTTTGTTAGAAAGTGAACTACCTGAGATGAAATTAGAGTGTACTGTAAAAGGAAAGGTCTCACCCGAGTAATGAAGCTGAAGGGTTGTCATTCCACACGTGAAGTCTCTGGACACAGTCTGAGGTGAAGCATGTTGAGGTGGCAATCGTTGCGTTGGTTAGGTTGTGATCGGTGGATGCAATATTTCTATAACCTTGCTTTGCACTGTCAGACACCTGAGACTTGAACTTGATTTTGACCACTTGTTGTTCATTATTGTCTTCTATTTTTTTCTTTCTGTTTTCCTTGAGACTCCTCTATAGTTTTTCATGTCCTAACTCTATATCCCTGATCTTGTCATTTTTTTCTCTCTCACTTTTGAAAAGTCAGCCTTTGACCTAGAACTTTTGTTATAGTTCCCCCCGTAACCTACTTTTGTGGTTTGCTTATATTTTCACTGCCTCTTGACCTTATGTCCAAATTTAAGTTTTAGATACTTTTTTTTTAAAAGAGATTCTTCTTAAAGACATTAGTTTTGGAATTGTGGAAAAAAATATAGACATCTTTGGGCTAAGATCCATTCATCAAAAAAACACTCATCATATCTCTGGCATTATGTTGTGTGATAAAGACTTTGGATGTGTTGGTTCCTCCGCTTTCAAAGTAATTACAAAAGCAAATATAGTCACAATTGAAAGTGGTCATTACAGTAATAATCAGTAGTTAAAATGATATACAAAGAGTTACACTATGTACTATGAGAATAGACTTAGTAAGTCGGGAGTTGGGTGGTAGCACAGCAGATTAAGCTCATGTGGTGTGAAGCACAAGGACCGGCGTAAGGATCTCAGTTTGAACCCTGGGCTCCCCACCTGCAGAGGAGTCGCTTCACAGGCGGCGAAGCAGGTCTGCAGGTGTCTATCTTTCTCTCCCCCTCTCCATCTTCCCCTCCCCTTTCTATTTCTGTCTGTCCTATCCAACAATGACAACATCAATAACTACAACAATAAAGAACAACTAGGGCAACAAAAGGGCAGATAAATATAAAAAAAATGTAAAGAAAAAAATAGTAAGTCATCAACTGTTTATGGTATTTGAAGCTTAAGCAGCTTGGTTTAAAGTTTTATGGTTCCCCAGGTTGACTAGAGGAGGGAGCTTCTTGGATCTGAGGGAGCAGAATGTATGAAAGCATAGAAGCATAACCGGAAGAGTGGGATACTGGAGAGAGAACAGCTGAAGAGGATATGGAAGAGGGGGTAAGGGCTACATAAAGAAACACCTCTTAGGACTTGCAAAGAAGCTTGATTTTGAGGGGGTTCAGACAAGTCGGTAAATGAGGAAGCTTGCCAGGTTTACCTGCTCCTTACGGTTTCTGCACATCACTGCCAGCAGGCCAGTGAGCAAAAGGGAAGCAATTAATGAGCACTGTGACCACCCAGAAAACATTCCTGGCAGCTGCAGGTCCCGATATACAGCTAAAGGTCTGCTTCTCTGGCAATATTTGGGTCAGCCATAAGTATCTGAAAATTCTGCTTCTGCCTGAGTTACATCTTTTCATCTTTTCCATTACTATATCAAACCTGGTTGCTGCTTCTCCCTATGGATTAATTTCAAGAGTTGAAATGAAAATTAATTGGTAGATAGATGGCTTGTATTTTCTTAGTTTTGAGGTGAGCTGAGATTGATTGTGCAAATGTAAAAAGAGAAAAAAAAATAGTAAAACAAACCAAGTCCTTTTAGCGAGAAGTGCAGTAATTTAGTATACCCTTGTGAAATAGCAATACTTTACTAAAATGGAAAATGACAATACATTCTTGAGAATAGATGCTGAGAGATTTTTCTGATCCCTCTAGCCTAGACTTCTTTTCCTAATGGTTCCAGAAAGGGACACTAGTGGGGAGTTCCTGGAATTACCCCATACTCCAAATTTCAAGGTTGCTGAATAAGGCCAGTAATATCCGATAAACCCAATAGCTCTATTTCCATGAATATTTGATCTCATTTTTGTTGTTGTTGCTGTCAAAGCATCATCACTCCAAGCTTCACCACTCCAAGCTTCACCACTCCAAGCTTCACCACTCAAGCAAGAGAGAGAGAGAGAGAGAGAGAGAGAGAGAGAGAAGAAGGAGGAGGAGGAGGAGGAGGAGGAAGGGGAGGGGAGGGGAGGGGAGGGGAGGGTGGAGGGGAGAGTAGGAGAGAAGAGAGAAGGGGAGGAGGAGAGAGGGAAAGGGAGAAGGAGAGGGAGAGGGGAAGAGAATACCACAGCATCAAACCTTTCTCCAGAGCAGTAGGAGTCAGGTATAAGCATGACTCCCATGCATGACAAAACAGCACACTATACAGGTGTCAGCCCCACAAGTGTTTAACTTCCTGAAACATTTTACATCTTCTGACAGTACTGAATTCTGTAGCAGGTCTCTAGAGGGACTTATCATGATAGTGTTGTGTATTAATGTAAGAGACCTTTGAAGTAAATAGGAAATATCCAAGTCTGGATTTTAGAAGATGCTGAAATGATGTGGTCTTGAAAACATGATTATGTTGTATTCTGCTTTCTTGTGAATCTCTGATGTAGCCAAAGGGAGCTGCTTCATGTTTCTATCTTTTATTTTCTTTCTCTCTCTTTTTTATTTATTTTCCCTTTTTGTTGCCCTTGTTGTTTTTCATTGTTGTTGTAGTTATTATTGTTGTTGTTATTGATGTTGTCATTTTTGGATAGGACAGAGAGAAGTGGAGAGAGAAGGGGAAGACAGAGAGAGGGAGAGATAGACACCTGCAGACCTGCTTCACCGCCTGTGAAGCAACTCCCCTATAGGTGGGGATCTAAGGATTTGAACCGGGATCCTTACACTGGTCCTTGTGCTTTACGCCACGTGTGCTTAATCCACTGTGCTTCTGCCTGACTCCCATGTTTCTATCTTTCAAACATGAGAACAGCCTTTTCCTTCTATTATACAATGATTGAAATTCTCAGTATTCTTACTCAAAGAAAAAAAGAGTACAAGCAAGAGTACAAATAATGTTCCAGAGACAGAATACATATTTTTTTTAATCAATGCAGCAATGTTGATGTATCAAGATAAGGATTAACTCGCTGAATTAAAAAAAAAAAGAATAGTAAGTGCAGAGGCGGTTACAAGCAGAAATGAAATGTTGCCTGGCATAAGCAGCAGGAAGACTTCACATTGGTTAGTTACTAGTTCCGAGATATTTCCAATCTCTTCTTGAAGACCAGTAATTGGAAATTAAATGTTCGCCATATAAAAGAGAGGCACCTGCTTACAGCCTTGTGTTCTATTATTTCTGCTTCTCTTCTTTGATGCCTGATTTTCATGTGGTTGGAATAATTCATGAGAATTATTTTAAACTTTCAAGGGAAAGGCACTGTGTAAGAACATGCTACCTAGAAAAACATTATATAGTTGACTTCATATATTAAAAAGAAACTGGGAAATCATTTCCTTCACTATCTGCTATAAACCTGGTATATAACAAAGAAATTATTTTAGAGTCAGAAATCCTGGCACACAGATCTCTCTTTCATTGCTAAATTACTCTATCCCTGGACAAATGTATTTATCTCTCTTAAAACTCAGTCAAGGGAGTCGGGTGGTAGTACAGCGGGTTAAGCTCACATGGTACAAAGTGCAAGGACCCGAGTAAGGATCCCGGTTCACGCCCCTGGCTCCCCACTTTCAGGGGAGTCACTTCACAAGCGGTGAAGCAGGTCTGCAGGTGTCTATCTTTCTCTCCCCCCTCTGTCTTCCCCACCTCTCTTCATTTCTGTCGGGCTAACGACACGAGAGAGAGGACCCAGGAACTGAGCTGATGGTGGGGAGGCAGTTCAGATATTTATTCATTCCTGTGCCCAAGATCTTAAAGACCAGAAAACAGAAGTGGCAAGTCAGAAATGGAAGTGGCTTGACAATACCATACATGGTTAGGAAAGGGGCTGAGAAAGGTAAAAGGGGCTGGGAAAGGTAGGAACTTCCTTAGCAACTGTTGCTAGGGGTTTAACTGGTAGGATTAATAATACCCTGCAGTCAGGGAGGGTCTTGAGGGTAGGAAAAATGAATATATCAAATGAGCAGAATGGGTGGGGAAATAGGGAGGAGACCTTAAGTCATTTGTTAGACAAAGCAGAACATTGATATGTAGATAAGAGAGTGGGCCATTGTATCAAGGAATGCGGGGTGAAGCAGGGGAGTTGGCTAAATGTTTTAAGGAATGTGAAGCCCCTAGGGGCAGAAAAATGCAAGGTCTCTGGAGACAGGGATTAAGCTGACAGGGAGGTAAAAAATGAGGTTCCTACCTCTCCTAAGCTCAATCTCAGCAAGAGAGAGTCTGACAGAGAGATTCGTTTCCTCATTTCCCCATTTTTCAATGGGAAAAGCCTCACCATGCTCGACCTGGTTCTCACAGTATTCCCAGCACATTTCTCTCTGTCTTATCCAACAAGGACGACAATAACAATAACTACAACAATAAAACAACTAGGGCAACAAAAGGGAATAAATAAATAAAATTTTAAAAATCAGTCATATCTTTTTTGACTAGTAGAAGGTATTTGATAATCAGTAAGGACTCTATTAGGTTTCATGTTCTGTGATCACTTACTAAGTTTTAGATTAAACACAAATGAACTATGGGGGGAAGCAGAAATAGAGAACTTCCACTAATGCACACAGACATGTGGAATTATATTACAAAAAGGAGAAGGAGGAGAAGAGGAAAAGGAGGAGAGAGAGAGAGAGAGAGAAATCGAGCTCTCATAGGCACTAGACTTGACCTAGCAACTATATACATACAAAGTGAAACTTTGGAATGTAGTGAAGCTGATATGCAGGACTAGGTAAGAAACCAAGCCACAAAATTGGAAGCAGTGGAGGGAGGTATTTGTACAAACAGAACCCTATAGTTGATGTGTGTCTGACACAGGGAAAAGATTCTGATTCATAAGTTGAACCCTCTACTCTAATCCACAAACCTTAGTTCTCAATAATATCCCAGACCAATGGGAGCCCATTTTGTTAGTGTTAGATGTCTGGAATAAAAGCTTGAGTAATGAAGGGAAAATATGTTTTTAAGGTGACGGTGTTTAATACACTCAGAGTTGTTTTATGAACTACTTGCATTTTGCTTTTTATTACTTCAAAAATTAACTTTTGAGCAAAGTATAACCAAATTAAATCACATTGCTAAGGAAAGTATGATGCAACTAGACATTGGCTTGAGGCTTTTCTATGAGGAGTAAAGTGATATGTGCATGTCTCTGTTGTCATGGTATTTCAATACTCTTTCTTTTTTAAAATTTATTTATTATTAATGAAATAACAATAGTAGCAAGACTGTAAGATAACAGGGGTACAATTCCACACAGTTCCCACCTCCAGAGTTCTGTGTCCCATTCCCTCCATTGGAGGCTTCCTATTCTTTATCCCTCTCTGGGAGCATGGAGCAAAATTCCCCATGGGGTGCAGACGGTGGAAGGTCTGGCTTCCGTAATTGCTTCTGTGCTTGACATAGACATTGGCAGGTTGACCCATATCCCTTCTACTCTCTCTTTGATTACCATCAGAGAAAATGTGTCTTACCATTTTGACTAGAAATATCTTACTGTATGTTGCTCGTATAAAACACGTTTCAAGTTAGCAGTATCTACGAAAGTATTTTCTACACCATAATCCAAAAAGCACCATTTTCCCTGATGTCTTTTTTTAAAATCCCAATACTTTTATGTATTTGGATATGACAATCTGGGGAAAACTTCTCTGTGGCCAGAATTGTCCTATCCTACTATCCTATCCTATCCTGTCCTACTCATTTCAATCACTTACTTACATGGTTCCCTTATAACTTGTAATATTTAATACTAATGATTGGGAGGAAAAACAGTGTAATTATGATAAATCTTATATTGGGTTAAAAGAAGTTGGAATGTAAGCGGGTCACGGATTCAGAGTACATCCTGTTGGAAGGGGATATATGAGACAAAGTCTAAGATGAGCAAATATCTTAAACATTCATTTATTTGTTCTGTTCTTTGCACTTGAAATGAATTCTTTGGTGTGTTTTTTTCCATCCATTGACTTGGAGGGTTTCCTGTAAAACCCACATTCAGGGGTAGCATTTAAGGCTGGAATTATAAATGATCTTCCACAGCTGCTTAAATCATCCTTGTAATTTACTTTTTAATCAATCCGTACACTTGGGTCTTGCCCTAACTGGATTCTTAGGGAATACAACTTGCAAAACTATTACTCATCTGTCAATTTCCTTTAAGTGAAGTCTATCTTTAAATAACCAAAGAAAGAAATTCTGTTGAGTTGTACTTTCAACTCTCTAGTCTAAACTGAGTTTTATTTTCTTGGGATTTTCATTGTAACTCAAGGCTTCCCAACTCTTTCTTCCTTAGTATTAAAAGTCTTTCTTGGGGGCCGGGTGGTGGTGCAGCAGGTTAAGCGCACGTGGTGCAAAGCGCAATGACTGGCATAAGGATCCAAGTTCAAGCCCCTGGCTCCCCACCTGCAGGGGAGTAGGTTCACAAGCAGTGAAACAGGTCTACAGGCATCTGTCTTTCTCTCCCCCTCTCTGTCTTCCCCTCCTCTCTCCATTTCTCTCTGTCCTATCTAACAAGGACAGCATCGATAGCAACAACAATAATAACCAGGACAATTAAAACAAGGGCAACTAAAGGGAAAATAAATAAATATAATTTTTTAAAAAAGGAAAAGTTTAATAATAAAAAAAGTCTTTCTCATGGATGTGAAACATGTTAAGACAGGGAAGTTTGTAATTTATACTCTGGTAAAGCCCTAGGTCCCAGTCTATAGTCCAGACCCAGGTGAAAGTGCTCTACAAAGACAGGGTTTGTCAGTTCTTGTGGCATTGGTGCTCTTAGAGGAACCTCTCAACTTCTCTGATTTTTCTATTATTATTTCTACAGCCTACATCTTTTAAGTGTATACTAGAATGTAACAGAGTTGATTTCTACCTCAGGAGGGTCTAGATTGGTCTGTACCCCGGCTGGTCAGTAGCATGTAGCCAAATAAGTGCTGTTGTTCTTGAGCTTCTTTCACTTTAACCATCTGAGTGACTTGTGGAGGGGGCAGTGTTGAATGGTCATGAAGATAGGTTGGAATTCATCCCCCCCTTTTTTTCATCAGCGATTTAATAATGATTGACAAAATTGTATGATAAGAGGGGTACAATTCCATATAATTCTCACCACCAGAGTTCCATATACCCTCCCCTCCTCTGGAAGTGTCTCTAGTCTTTTCTTTATCACCTCTGCGACTATGGACCAAAGATTTTTATGGAGTACAAAAGGTGAAAGATCTGGGTTCTGTAATTGCTTCTCTGATGGACATGGGTGTCGACAGGTTGATACATACCCCCAGCCTGTTTCTATCTTTCCAAAGGAAGGTTGGAATTTGAACGATGGAGAGGAGTACATCATGGAGAAGTTGGAGATCCTTTATTTCAGTTGTTAAAAGGTGACTATGAACTCTTTGAGACTGGAATGTGTATGTAATCATATTTCAGGAATAAAAGGATTAGTGAGGCTAAATGAATATACACAGAGTGATAAAAACTGAAGTCAAGGAGCTAGGCAGAAGGTATTCTGGAGGCCAATGCAAATATAGAGCTAGGTTCATATTAAGAGCAGTGACAAGTCATTGTAGGATTTTAATCAGCGGATAAATCGAATCTGATTTATATTTTTAAACCTAAGATAGCAGGCTCTTGTTAGGCAATTATGGTATCCCTTTCTCTCTCTCTCTCTCTCTCTCTTTCTCTCTCTCTTTCTCTTACTCTCTCTTTCTCTCTTTTCTTTTTTTTTCTTTACCAGAACACTGTTCAGCTCTTACTTTTGGTGGTGTGGGGGCACTGAACCTGGGACTTTGGAGCCTCAGGCTTGAGAGTCTCTTTTGTATTACCATTATGCTATCTATCCCTGCCCACATATATACTTTTCTTAAGTTAATTCTAGATCCACATTCCCTGAGAAAGATGTATTTATCCAATCTGGATCAGTGCCAACCCCCAGTTCAGTGACTGACCACTGGATAGGATCATGTTACGGAAGCATCATAACACCTGCTCAACTATATATTTAGAGTAAGAAACCATGTGGTCTTATAGTCTTTTTTAAGGAAGAGTTGTAGTTGGATATACAATGTAGTTTCTCACTCTAAGTCCTACTGCAAAAACTGAAATTCTGTGTTTTAACACTGCTGAAGGGAGATGTGACACAACTGGAGAAACTTTAAGGAATCTATGCTTTGTAAATAGAAGTGGTTTGTGGTTTGTTCTTCTTTGAGCATCTTCCACTCCAAAAATGTAGATATTTCACTTTTTTTTTTAAGGAGACCTTATAGAAATTGGCAGATAAGCCAAATTGGGCAGAACTACTAATGTCTCCAATTATTAGCCCCCCTCCCGATTATTTGAGGGTACAGGATCAGGTTATATTTTTTCCTGCCGCACCCATGGTGAATGCCCTCTACTAGATACGGGGTGTTTGCTGAGTATGTAAATTATGGCGCTATTAAGAATATGTTCTTATTGTATGTCTGTTTCGGAAACATCAAGGAAATTAATGTCTTTAAACAATACAGTATTTTTTATTGGAATTAAATTGTTGGAACATTGTGGTTGGGTAGAACATTTGAACCATTTGG
The DNA here is from genome assembly GCF_950295315.1 of Erinaceus europaeus. Classification (NCBI taxonomy): domain Eukaryota; kingdom Metazoa; phylum Chordata; class Mammalia; order Eulipotyphla; family Erinaceidae; genus Erinaceus; species Erinaceus europaeus. The sequence goes on along the minus strand of NC_080168.1, from coordinate 105,023,708 downwards.
CAAAACATCTGGATTTTCCAGTTGGCTTAAGATAGAAGCTGTGCACATCGACTCATTACAGTAATTATTCCCTGCTACAAACCAAGAGCTTAATAGATGTACTGATACATAGTTTGAGCCTAATAAGTGTTTTCTAAATTTATTGATACAAATACAGCAAAATATATCTACATCAAAGGTTTTTATCAGTTTAATTTGAAGTAAGTCTGTTCACCACCATGATATCAGCTCCTTTGTGAATAATGACATTTCTTGAAGAAGTTTGTAAGAAGTTGAAACAACATAATAAATTTTTCCATATGTGAAGAAAATCTTACTTTCCCTAAAAATACTAATAAAAAAAAAGTCTCAAAGTCCCTGACTGGACCTGAGGAAGAAGTTTTATTTTTATTCAGGACTAAAGATAGCCTATTAAAGACATTACAAGGATGGACTCACTACTGACCTGCATTGTTTGGTAGATAATTTTAGCCATACTAATCCAGTAATTTTCTTTTTTTTTTCTTTTTTCTTTTATTTTTATTTTTTCTTTTTTTTTCCTTTTTTTTCCTTTTTTATTTAAGAAAGGATTAATTAACAAAACCATAGGGTAGGAGGGGTACAATTCCACACAATTCCCACCTCCCAATCTCCATATCCCACCTCCTCCCCTGATAGCTTTCCCATTCTCTATCTCTCTGGGAGCATGGACCCAGGGTCATTGTGGGTTGCAGAAGGTAGAAGGTCTGGCTTCTGTAATTGCTTCCCCCCTGAAAATGGGCGTTGACTGGTCAGTCCATACTCCCAGTCTTCTTCTCTCTTTCCCTAGTAGGATGAGTCTCTGGGGAAGCAGAATTCCAAGACACATTGGTGGGGTCTTCAGTCCAGGGAAGCCTGGCCGGCATCCTGATGACATCTGGAACCTGGTGACTGAAAAGAGAGTTAACATACGAAGCCAAACAAATTGTTGAGCAATCATGGACCCAAAGCTTGGAATAGTGGAGAGGAAGTGTTAGGGGGGCACTCACGGCAAACTCTAGTGTACTTCTGCTTTCAGGCATATATTTTGCAGTAGTTTATGGATACGTGTGAACATATGCTTTCTCTCACAGAAACTGGTGTCTATCTAGGTTTTGGGACTTTGTTAGAAAGTGAACCACCTGAGATGCAATTAGAGTATACTATGAAAGGAAAGGTCTCACCCGAGTAATGAAGCTGAAGGGTTGTCATTCCACACGTGAAGTCTCTGGACACAGTCTGAAGTGAAGCATGTTGAGGTGGCAGTCGTTGCGTTGGTTAGGTTGTGATCGGCAGATGCAATATTATTTGATATGGATTGGGAGAGGCATACGGGAAAGTGGGCCCTATCCAAGGGTTCCAGGACTGGGGGAAGTAGAGGCTCTATAGTGGAGATGTGAGGTGCCTGCTGTCTTAGAGTTCAAAAAGACAATGGATAGTTAATGTTATCATCACATTAATTGGTAATTGGGTTAACTTTGAAAAGTCCTTTTGTTAGGGTTTGCTGTACAGTACCCAGTATGTTGAATATAGCTGTGCTATTGGTTGCTTCTGATCTACTTAGTCTAGGCTTTTGAGAGAGTCTGCATATCAATTACACAGCCTATATATTAAAAAGATTCAGTTTGTGTTTTGAAAAACTTCGAGACATACAATTAATTTTCCCCCTCTTGTATTAATTAACTAGTGATTTATATGACTACATTTTACTAGGAGTGTACATAAGCGCCATTCCCACCACCAAAAGACTGTGACCCATCCCTCCCACCCACTCCCACCCCCCACTGGCCCAGGAAGCTGCATGTCTACCCCTCACCACTGGGTTTTTACTTTGGTGCCCTACTTACAATTTGGTCAGGTCCTGCTTTTAGTTTCCCTTTCAGATCTTCTTACTCAACTTCTGTTGATGAGTGGGCTCATCCCATGCTCATCTTTATCTTTCTGACTTAGCTCTCTTAACATAATTCCTTCTAGCTCTTTCCAAGATGGGTCAGAGAAGGTGGGTTCATTGTTCTTGATAGCTGCATAGTATTCCATTGTGTATATATACCACAGTTTTCTCAGCCACTCATCTGGTGTTGGGCACCTGGGTTGCTTCCAGGTTTTAGCTATTATGAACTGTGCTACTATGAACATAGGAGTACATACCTCTTTTTGGTTGAGTGTTATGCATTCCTTGGTGTATAACCCCAGGAGAGGAGTTACTGGCTCATATGGAAGGTCCATGTCTAGCCTTCTGAGAGTTTTCCAGACTGCTCTCCACAGAGACTGTACCAATTTACATTCCCACCAGCAATGTAAAAGGGTTCCTCTGTCCCCACAACCTCTCTAGCATTTGTTGCTGCTGTCCTTTTTGATGTATGCCATTCTTACAGGAGTGAGGTGGTATCTTAGTGTTGTCTTAATTTGAATTTCTCTGACAATCAGTGACCTAGAGCAGTTTTTCATATGTTTGTTAGCCTTTTGGATCTCCTCTGAGGTGAATGTTTTGTTCATATCCTCTGCCCATTTTTCGATGGGGTAATTTGCTTTATTGGTGCTAAGTTTGCTGAGCTCTTTATATATTTTGGTGATTAGTTTCTTGTCTGATGTATGGCATGTGAAGATCTTCTCCCATTCTGTGAGGGGTCTCTGTTTGTTTAATAGTTTCTTTGGGTGTGCAGAAGCTTTTCAATTTGATGTAGTCCCATTGGTTTGTTTCTGCTTTAGTCTTCCTTGCAACTGGGTTTGATTCATCAAAGATGTCCTTGAAGTGTAGGTGGGAAACTGTTTTTACCAATGTTTGCCTCTAAGTATTTGCATCCCTGTCAGTCTGAGCTCACATTCCATGATGGTAGCTAGGAGCATTCTACGCTGCACCCATTTCAGGATCAGTCTTCCTGGAGTGGCAAAGTAGGTTGATGCAGCCTCCTTTCAGACAGTGGGGCATGTTACCATGCTCAAGGACCTGGGTTTGAGCCCCTGCTCCCCATCTGCAGCAGGGATGCTTCATGAGCAGTGAAGCAAGGCAGCAAGTTATCTTTCTCTCCCCTACCCCTCTCAATTTCTCTCTATTCTATCAAATAAAATAAATAAAATAAGAAAAAAAGGGAAAAAGTGGTCACTGGGAGATGTGGATTTGCAGTGCTAGCACTGAACCCTAATGTGAATCCTGGGAGCAAAAATCAAATTAAACATTAAGTATAAAGAATATATGTCCTGGTATGAATTATGACCACAATTTGTGATAGTGGTTATTATTATCATTTTGTTTTGTCTCCAGAAATTACCACACAAAATTCTTTGGCCTTTCAAAGCAATAAATTCAGCTTTAATTTGTGCTGTTTATTTCTTTGTTTATGTGGCTATCTCCACAGAAAGACTCGTGTGATATTAAAGTTATGTCACAAAGTGCTAAGGCCAATTGATACCATAAGGAGAACTGAGGTGCAAGGCTATGAAAGGAGAGAATTTGGGCAACTAGGAGTGAAAAAAGAGATTCCATATTTAAAGTTGTTCATTTTTTTCTAATGTATTATGAAGTTTGTCAGTTAAAACACTCTCTCTGCTTCTAGTGCACATAGTGTTATGATTTCTTTCTTTTTTTAATTTTTATTATCTTTATTTATTGATTGATAGAGACAGACAGAAATTGAGAGGGAAGAGGGTGGTAGAGAGGGCTAGAGACAGAGAGACACCTGTAACACTGCTTCACCACTAGCAATGCTTTTCCTCGCAGATGGGGACTGAACCGAGGTCCTTGCGCATTGCCACATGTGAACTCAACCAGGTGTGCCACCACCCCAGCCCATGATCACAGTAATTTCTTAATCTCAGGAGGATGTTAGTGTCTTCTAAATCATTAAGTCCTGTTCTAAAACAATAATACAGGTTTGAGACGTACCATTTCTTGTTTATTTTTTACTAGAATGCAATTTTTTTTAATTTATTTTAGCAAAGTATTGCTCAGTTCAGACTAGTGATAATGTCTGGGGTCAAACCTTGATCCTCTTACATGCAAAGTCAGTGCACTACTGCTATGATGTTTTCCAACACGTAAAATGTTTTTCCGGTGCTTTCTTAACATTACAATTTCAAGATGTTTCCACTTTTCAGGTGGTATCTTCCATATTTGAGACCTTTTAAGTAAAGGATAGATTTATTGATTTATTTAACCAGGGCATTGCTCAGCTCTGCCTTTTGATGGTGCCCAGAGATGAGTCTATGACTTCTCTAAGAAGTCATGGGCCTGTCTGATGTGCTGACTCAGTACAATCTCCCTGGCCCCTGAGGAGGGATTAAACAAGCAATTTGTGTGTGATGATGATAAAGTGTGCTACATACTGATGAAAAAGCAGCCATGAAAATAGGTTTATGCTAGTACCTCTCATTATTATTAGAAGTCATAAAAAGGGGGGGAGATATATGATCAAATAAATCTGATGGTTCTCTCATTATTATTATTTTAGTGTCTTTACTTATTTGATAAAGACAGCCAGAAATTGAGAGGAAGGGGGAGATAGAGAGAAATGTGCAGCAGTGCTTCACTTGTGAAGCTTTCCCCCTGCAGATGGGGAATGGGGGCTTAAACATGGGTCCTCACACACTGTGATGTGTGCTCAACCAGGTGCGCCACCACCAGGCCCTATGATGGTTTTCTGTAAGCAAGAGGTGAGGAGATGGCCTAGAAACCTGCTCTGTGTGGTGATAGTGAGACAGAGCATACCAATATTTTTTAGCCTTTGTGTATTTATTTTCTTTATTACAGGGACTAATGGTTTATAGTTAATAGTAAAATACAGGGAGTTGGGCGGTAACACAGTGGGTTAAGCGCAGGTGGCGCAAAGCGCAAGGACCAGTGTAAGGATACGAGTTCAAGCCCCGGGCTCCCCAGCTGTAGGGGAGTCGCTTCACAGGTGGTGAAGCAGGTCTGCAGGTGTCTGTCTTTCTCTCTCCCTCTCTGTCTTCCCCTCCTCTCTCCATTTTTCTCTGTCCTATCCAACAATGACAACATCAATAACAACAACAATAACAATAAAAAAGAAAAACAAGGGCAACAAAAGAGAAAATAAATAAATGAGTATAAAAAAAGTAAAATACAATAGTTTGTACATGTGTAACATCTCTCAGTTTTCCACATAACAATTCAACCCCTTCTAGGTCCTCCTCTGCCATCATGTTCCAGGACCTGAACCCTCCCCTCCATGCCAGAGCCCTTTACTTTGGTGCAATATACTAATTCCAGTCCAAGTTCTCTTTTGCGTTTTCTTATTTTTCAACTTCTTTTTTATTATTAGTGATTTAATAATGATCAACAAGATTATTGGATAAAAGGGGTACAATTCATATAGTTCCCATCACCAGAGTCTGTATTCCATCCCCTCCATTGGAAACTTCTCTTTTCTTTATCTCTCTGAGAGTATGGAGCAAAGATCATTATGGGGTGCAGAAGGTGGAAGGTCTGGCTTCTGTAATTGCTTTTCTGCTGGACATGGGTGTTGATAGGTTGATCCATACCTCCAGCCTGTTTCTATCTTTCCCTAGTGGAGTAGGGCTCTGGGGAGGTGGGGTTCAGAGCATATCAATTTATTGGGTATAAAGATTGAAATTTTTGCACAAAAATCATCCTTCTTGGGCTATTTTACTAGCAGAATATTATATATTTGTACATCAAACTCAGCTTATCAAACTTCCTAAAAAGGAAAATTTTTACCCTGGGTACAAAGTCTAGAAAGAGTTAACAAAGAATGAAGTCATGCAGATTTACAGTCCACAACATTAAAAATGCATCTGAAACTCAGAAGATAGAGTGAGAACCCTTGTTAGTGTCATACAAATTCTGTAAACCTCTCATGCATCGATCCAATCTCAGTCAACTACTAAGATGCCTGATTATATGAAACAAAATGGAAGGAAAAAAAATCTTAAAGGAATTTCATTCCCTTAGGTATTTGATGAGTCTCTGAAGGTGAGCTTTGCATAAGATCAGCAGAATTTAGGGAAGGGATGTGAAAGATTAATGACATTATAATTCAGCATTATAGGGTTTGCCAACCATATTTCATCCATTATCCACTAAATTAGCAATGCAAGGCACTGCCAACAAGCAGTAGAACAATGCAAAGGGAGATAAAAGCTGTAATGTTGTCACTTGCTCACCAGTCACTCTAAAAAGAAACCTGTCACCACACAGCTCAACAAAAAACAGCCGAGTGAGATACTTTGCAAAAGAACTCTAAACTGAGTTCAGACACCAAACATTTTTATGAAGTACCTATTCTCCATAAAAACTGCAGAGATTCTTTCTTTAATCATCTATAGAACAGCTATAGCAATCCAGTCCCCGTGGACTTATTCCTTCTCTGAGGGGAGCTAATCAATTTCCAGTCCTTTATTTCATTTCTGGATTTCCTTCCCCCAAGCAGAACAGCTCACTTAGGTATGAATAACTCCTCTTCTGTAAAAGAAAGGGACACAAAATCTACTACAGGAAGTTATGTGAATTACCCAGGGTCCCTGGCCAGTGGGTAAGGAGTTAAAAGTGAAGTCCTCCCAAAGCTATTAAATAAAGGGGTTGAGTGTGGCCAAGAGATATCACACACTTTATCACTCAAGGATAAGAGTTCAGACTCCTTATCACCACATGGGAGCACCTTGCTCAGGGGAAGTCTTACAAGTAGAAAAAGAGCTGTGGTGTCTCTTCTTCCCCACTTGTTTAGTCTTTATTGAAAGAAAGGAAGAAAAGAAGGAAGGGAGGAAGGGAGGGATGGACCAAGGAAATAAGGAGGAAGGAAAGATTACACCAGGAGCTATGGCATCTCTCATACACAAAGCAACTATGAAAACCCTTTAGGCAAAAAAAGAAGTGGGCAAAAAAAGAAGAAAGAAAAGAAGCTATAACATACATGTTAAAAATTTTTTCTCTATTATTATTATTTACCTTTATATGTGATACCAAATACCTCTGACCAGAGTTTCAGGAGAAAAAAATTATTTTAATTGATATATATTAAATAAAGAATAATGTCTTTACTCATAATTGAGAATTTTCCCTTAAAAGAGCTCTTAAGTATATTTGCTTACAAAAGTCTTGGAAGGAGGGGTGCAAATGAGTGTTGATTAGGAAAGGGCATATGAAACAGAAGAGAAGACACAGAGAAAGGCTGTGGGGAATGGTGTTCTCTTTAAAAAAATTTTTTTTTATTCATAAAAAGGAAACTTTGACAAAACCATAGGATAAGAGGGGAACAACTCCACACAATTCCCACCACCAGATCTCTACATCCCCTCCACTCCCCTGATAGCTTCCCTATTCTTTAACCTCTGGGAGTATGGACCCAAGGTCATTGTGGGATGCAGAAGGTTGAAGGTCTGGCTTCTGTAATTGCTTCCCCACTGAGCATGGGCATTGACTGGTTGATCCATACTCCCAATCTGCCTCTCTCTTTCCCTAGTAGGGTGCGGCTCTGGGGAAGCGGAGGTTCAGGACACATTGGTGGGGTCGTCTGTCCAGGGAAGTCTGTTCAGCATCATGCTAGCATCTGGAATCTGGTGGCTGAAAAGAGAGTTAACATATAAAGCCAAACAAATTGTTGAACAGTTATGGACCTAAAGGCTGGAATAGTGCAGATGAAGAGTTGTGGGGGGTCTCCATTTTATAGATAGCTAGGAGGCATATTTTAGTTATATTCCAATGGGCCTGTGGCTGTACTAGTTTTTGTTGTTGTTGTTTGTTTGTTTGTTTCCCCTGAGCCTGATCTGATAATCAGGTGGATCCAAGTTATTGTCTGGGGAAATAATGTCATGGTTGGAAAAGGACCAGAAAGCTGGATCAGGGAAGAGAGTAGCTCCCTAATATGGGAATGGAGTATAAATAATTGATGACTGTAAACCCCACCGATTTGATTTGGTCTGGGGCCCATATTCAGCTGAGGAGCCCATGTGACCTCTGCATCCCTGTAGATCCAACCTCACATTCTGTGATCATCAGTAGGAACATTCCAAGCTGCCCCCAGTATCAACCCATCTTCCTCAGGTGTAGCATAGAGTATGTTGTCCATCCTCCCTTCAGAGGATGGAACATTTTCTACCATTGTTGATCCTAGTTAAGGGCAAGGTCCTATGGGGGCCCACAGAAGGGCCTATTGTGTTGTTCCTGATAGAGATGATTGGTAACAATGGAGAGAAGGATTTATTTGAGGTCTAGGCCCATCATGTCTGTTTGGGAATCCCAGGACTTCCCAAATAGGACCCAGTTGATGGGGTGGCCTGATAGTGACTAAAGAGTCATCATTAAAGTATGCCAGTCTCTTGCCCTTATTCAGCTTTTGCAGTCCTTGCTTTGATAAGGTTAGCTTTGTAGTGAGTGAGAGAACTATAATAGGAAGTAGGTGAGAGGGGTATCTAAGTCTAATTAGATACCATTTCATTAGGAACTTTATACTGACTCAGGGCAGACTCTAGTGTACTTTTGCTTTCAGATATATATTTTGCCCTAATTTATGGATACATGTGGACATATGCTCTATCTCATGGGACCTAGTCTATATCTAGGTTTTGAGACTTTGTTAGGAAGTGAGCCGCCTGGAATGGAATTAGAGTATCCTATGAAATGAAAGGTCTCACCCAAGTAATGAGGCTGAAGGGCTGACATTCCATGCCTGACGTCTCTTCACTTTTTTATAGGCACACCCTTTTTACTACTGTTAGGTATCCTGTCTGGAGGAGAGGATCACAGTGAGGAAGAATAGAAAAGACTTCAATCCTGGATGATGCAATTGAACCATTAAATTAGCCAATTTAGAAATTGGTTATCCCTCTGGATTTTTATGAGATAGGCATTTTTTTTGTTTACCTTTTTACTTGAGTTTCTGAAAGCCTGACTATAATGTCACCCTTCTTCCAACACGAAAGAAGACAGAGAGGTGAGATGAACTAGGTTTCCATTTGCTCCCTGGCAATGCCTTAAGGAGTGTGTTATCCTGGTTACATTACTTACAGAAGAGTCAAGTTAACTCACATGCTTCTCAAAGCTATAACATTGCATCTAGCTCAGTTTGTATTTAGGTTCTAATGTCTTCTGGATGCTTTCAGAAGCATATACCATGGAATAAATCTCTTACTTTAAAAGTAAAGAAATATGCCTATTTGGATTCCTTAAGATATCTCTAAGTCTCTTGCTTTATCTGAAATTTTTTTTTTAAAATAGCATTTCAAGTACAAACATTAAATATATCAGGCATTCTAGTTTCTATTAGTTTTAATACAGTTGCTGGTTACAATTCATATTTTGAACAAACAAGTTTTTTTTTCTCTAAATAATGATGTAAAATCATGAGAGTTTCTAGAAGCATAAAGTGACTATTTCATTTTTGCCTTACTGATAAGTTCTTACTGAATGAAACATCTTGTATACTATCCCAATGTAGTACCTTAAATTAAATTTAGTAAATTCAGTAACTTAAACTTTTTTTGTTTCACCACCTAATCTACATAAATCAAGGTTCCTCAGAGAGCTAATTGAAGTTATTTTCCCGTTTGTAACAGAAACAAGTATTTTTGCAGTGCAATCTTGCTTCATAATGAAATTCTTACTGGCAAATTCTTTTCTAGTATGTAATTGTGATAGTCCTGAGATGCTTTTAATTTAGTCAGGGCAATTGTTCATGCTACTAGGGACAAAAATTCATTAAATAAAATGAAATTTCCAATAAACACAAGAAAATTTAGATCTTATTGGTTATATTACTACATATTGTCTGTTTAATCTTTTATAAAGTTTCCTTTTATTTCAACAAACAAAATAGACACTGACACACTTTTAGAAGGGGAATTAGAGGTATGTAGTAAATGAGAGTAAAAATATGTCATATTCTTGCATGAAAATATTCCTTCATTTTTTTTAATTATCTTTATTTATTTATTGGATAGAGACAGGTAGAAATCGAGAGGGAAGGAGATGCTAGGGAGGGAGAGAGACAGAGAGACACCTGCAGCCCTGCTTTATCACTTGTGAAGCTTTCCCCCTGCAGGTGGGAACCAGGGGGTCAAACCTGGGTCCTTGTGCACTGTTAACATGTACGCTCAACCAGTTGCACCACCACCTGGCCCCCGAAAATATTCCTTTTTTTTTTTAACCATTCTGTATGCACTTGATCCAAGTGGAGCTCCGGTCCCCCATGGGAGTAGTGAAATCACTTAGTTATGAGGTCCTAGCTCTGCAAATAAATGAAAAGAAAGAAGAATGGAAGGAAGGAAGGGGGAGGGAAGAGGACAGAGAGGGAGGAAGAACAGCTGGGAGAGATAAAGGGGGGGGGGAGCAAGGAAGTATATAGGGACAAACATTAATCAATTCATGGTCAATTTCAGCAGACCCCGGGGAACTAAAGGAGGAGGATGCTGGGGGCTTAAAAGACATGAAAGATCCAGGGTCCTATGGTGGAGGTAGATGATACTTTGGTAGTGGGTGAGGTGTGCTAATACATATTTTGAGAAGATGTGGAATTGCATCTGTGTGACAAGTCTTGTAAAACAGTATTTCCTCTGCATCAAAAGGGAACATTTATCAAGTTTTGATTAAATCTTCTTTCTCATTTAAACAAAAATAAGAACAACAATGAAGTAAAAACACCTGTTTATTCAGAACATAAAAAAATCTTTACCCTTCCTAAAACTCAACTTTTACAACAAAATAGCAATTATAACAATAAATACTAATAGTAAAATTAATGAGGACTTCAACTATTTAAGAAGTTTCATAAAACTGAAAAAAAACTATTAGGCAAAATTTGAAAAGATAAAAATTGCCAGTGGTAGAAGTGAAAGAGCTGTATTCACACAAATTTTATAGTTATTTTTAAATGACAAAAGAATATTATAAATAAATTTGTGGAAATAAATTTAACAACTCTGATGAGATCAGTGAATTATTTGATGGATAAAAATCAATAAACCTGTCTGAAGAAGAGATTTAAGACCTAAATAGGCCTATCACTATTAAAGTAATTAAATCTGTACTTTAAAAATTAATCCCAAACAAGCAAATATACATTAAACCCTGCACCCAGATGATTGCACTGTTGATTTTACCAAACATTAAGAAATAATATTAGCTCTGTGCAAATATTTCTAGAACTGTGAAGAAGATAAATTTCCTAGTTAATTCAAAACCAGGCAGAAACACTATAAGAAAAATACTATAACACAGACCCTTATATTTATAGATGTAAAAAAAATTCTAAAGGGTATTTGTTGTGAGCAGAATCCATCAATAAATTAGATGGATAATAATTAAATATTAAATAATACATTAATATTAAATTATAATTAAATGGGGTTGACTTTAGGAAAATAAAATTGATTTAGCATTTAAAATCACGTAATAAAAATTAACTACCCTGTTAATAGACAACACAGAAATATCATTTGACTAATTCAACATATATTTCTGAATTTTAAAAATGTCTATGAAAACTGGAAAGAAACTTCTTCAGCTTGAAAAAGGACAAAAGGGCATCTGTGGAAAGGCTACAATTAGCATCCTAATTATTAGCAAAAACATTTCTATCCTACTAAGATCTGAATAAATACATGCATGCTTTCTTTCAGTTTCACCCCATATACTCAAGAAGCTTAAATCAATGCACTGAAGGATAAGAAGAAACCAAAGACATCTTTCTCACTTTAGAAAGGAATAACTGTAAATAACTGAAAAGTCATAATGCATTTTTGCACAGAAAAATATGCCATGATTTTTCCTACAAATATTTGCAAATGAGATGATCAGTTACGTAAGAAATCCTTTACAATCTACTAAAATATATAATTATAAGCTAGTTTAACAAATTTTCAGGACAAAATATTAACATAACAAGTCAATTGTATTTCTATATACATGGGATAAATTCTATACATGTAGAAATAAACAATGAGGAATTAAACATTTTAACACAATCCTATTTTTTTCAATATCATCAAAATATGATAAGGATACTTAAAATGAAAAGTGCTCAAGACATATACTCTGAAAACTACAAAAATGTTCTTAAGAGAACTTAGTGGGAAAAAAATGGACAGACCATACATATATGGAGGAAAGAGCCAATATTGTTGAGAGCAAAATTTCCCCATATTATAGATTTAATGCAACACAAACCTTTTTATTATGTTGCGAAGTTAACAAAATAAATGGTTAATTTCTAAAATTCATAATAAAATACAATGTATATAGAATGGTCAAAACAACTTTGAAAGAGGTAAAAATACAGTTGGAAGATGTATTAATTTCCTATGACTATTGTATCAAATAAACTGAGTGGCTTAAAGTGATACAAATTTGTTCTCTCACAATTCAGGAGGCAAAAAAATCTTAAATAAATCAGTGAGAAAAAAAAATAGGTAGGTTGCCTCTTTACTTTCTGAAGGCTGAAGAGTACACTTCCAGGGATCATTTCTATAGTTCCTTATTATTTTCTGAAGGTTGTCAAGATTTCTTGACTTGTGGTTGTGACCATATGCTATCAGTTCTTGCCTCTGTGATCAGACCTCCTCTTCATCTGTGTCAGTCTTCTCTTTGTGTCTTTTATAAGGACATTTACAAGGGCACAGTGTTCACTCAGTAATAGAAGATGACATCTTTATGTCATAATTCTTAACATAATTGCATATACAGAAATTCTTATCCAAATAAAGGTAACATTCACAGGTTCCAGGGATTTGAACATGTTTATCTCTTTCTCGGGGAGATAGAGGGTTGGGTTTAGTGGTTCATCATTCAGCCCAGTGCAGAATTTTCATTATCTGACTTGAGGAAAATCCTTATGAAGTTGCAGCAATCAAGACAGTGTAGTATTGGAGATTAATGGAGAGATCAATGAAACATAATAGAGAATCCAAAAATAGACTCACATATATAGGATTAATTGATTTTCAATAGCAAAGACAAATCAGTAGAGTAAGCATAATCTCTTTAATAAATGGTGCTGGAACTATGAGATAGCCATGAGAAAAAAAAAACAGAACTTGATTCATATGTCATATATGCTTTTATTTTGTACCATATAAAAATTAATTAAAATTGATCATAGACCAAAAAGAACAGAGAGGAAAATTTTATGTCCTTTGCTTAGGCAAATATTTCTTTCTACATAAAGTTACAAACATGATCATATAAGAAAAATTAGTGATTGAATTTCATTAACATTAAAAACTTCTGTTCCTTGATAGGCACATTATTAAGAGATTAAAAGTCAAATCACAGGATCCAAGAAAAATGTTTGAAATCACATATCTGACTTGTATCCAAAATATATAAAGAATTTCAAAAGTCAAAAAAATGAAAGCAAATATCATAATATAAAAATGATCAGACCATATGATCAGAAATACTCTTATTAAACCAAGCTCTCTATATTGACTTGATTTCCCCTTACCCACCTACTGTAATGTCTCTTTATCTCCTTTTAGTATATTGTTTCGTTTTATTTTCTACACTCCTGGATCCTTACTGTTTTTCCCCAATCCTTATCTTTTAAACATAATAAAGTAAAACAGGAACAGTCAGCTATTTCTTATTCCCCTTATCAGACATGTTTTGTGTAGGTTGTTTCTCTTTCTCTCTTCCTTCATTTCTTTCTTTTTTTCTTTCTTTCTTTCTTTCTTTCTTTCTTTCTTTCTTTCTTTCTTTCTTTCTTTCTTTCTTTCTCTCTTTCTTTCTCTCTCTCTCTTTCTTTCTTTCTTTCTCCCCTTCCTTCCTTCCTTCCTTCCTTCCTTCCTTCCTTCCTTCCTTCCTTCCTTCCTTCCTTCCTTCCTTCCTTCCTGCCTTTGCCTCCACAATTTTTGCTGGGGCTTGGTGCCAGTACTATGAATCCACTGCTTCTAGTGGCCATTTTTTTCCTTTGGATAGGACAAAGAGAAATTGAGAGGGGAAAGGGAAGATAGAGAGGGAGACCTGCTTCACCTCTTGTGAAGCTTCCCCCCTACAGGTGGGGAGCCAGGGGCTTGAACTGGGATCCTTGTGCAGGTCCTTGTGCTTCTTACTTTGTGCTTAACCCAATGCACCACCGCCTGGCCTCCTGTAATAGATTAGTCTCTATGCCTTAGTTCTTGCTTTTTTCTTGCCTAGGAATTTCTTTTCTTTCAGACTGGGGTAGTCTGGCTTGCATACCTGAGGCCCAGTGGGTTTGATTTCCAGAACTGAATAAGGGAGAGCTGAGCCATGTGGTGTTCTTGCTCTCTCCTTTCTTCCATAGAAATGCATCATTGAAAACAGTTTTCTTTTTCTTTGACTCTCCATTTTACCTGGTTGACACATACTCTTTTATCTGTTTTATCTTTTGCAATTTTGTGCCTAAATGTTCTTTTTTTAGGTTCTCCAATTTGCCAATCCTGCAGTGTTTTATAATTAATTCATTTTGAGCCTGTCTTGAGAATATGTATTTCAAGGTCACTACAAAGAAGATATCAAGAACATAGTAAATATTTTGTGTAAACACAATATATATTTATAACATAGAACATAAGCTTTATTTAAAAATGTTGATTGTAAGTTATTTATAGAAATTTAGAACATCTTTGAGAAATACATTTAAATGGTTTTTTTATGCATGTTACTGTGAATTTTACCAGCCTCAAGCACATTTTGCAATGCATATAGTCAACCCATATCTGTGATCTTGGGAGAGCTATTGCTGAAAAGGATGGGGACAGAGAACTCTAGTGCTGGGAATGGTGTGGAATTATACCTTTACTATTTTATAATTTTCTTTTTTAAAAAAATAATTTTCTAAATTACTGTTAAATCACTTGTAAATAAGAAAGAAAAAAAGTGTTATGTCATATAAATTCTGGTACAACTCTAGATAGACATGTCTTTCACTGTACTCATTTGTATCTTGTAGCATTAGTACCACACACATTTCAAAATTGTTTTTTTATATGTATTTTACCATTGGATGTATTCAACAGCACTATATCAACCAACACAGGTATTGTCTTAATATACTGTTGTATCTGCCTCAAGTTGTGATGGAATTCTTGCCACACTTAAATGTAGAAGCTGAGGTTGGATGACTGACCACTTCCACTAAACAGTTCTCCATCTTAAAAAAATTTGATTACATAAAATTCAGAGTCCTCTCATTTTCTAACAATCACCCATTGGAAGTCATTTCTTTATATAGGTCACATGTAACATAAAACTTAAAGCTTATTTTTTTAAAAAAAAATTACAGAGCTATAAATATATTATACAAAGAAGTTACGTGTCACCAGACACCTCTAATGGGCATTATTCCTTTGTAATTTCTGGTTTTCCTTAGTATCTTAAGAAAAAAGTGCCTTAGTTATGTTTTCATGTTGTCCTTTTTCCCTCTTTAATGACTTGTTTAAATGGGCATGGGTTAAAATGTAGCTGCTGCTGATTGTGGGAACTGACAGCAAGCCTAACAAATGCTGCTTGTATCAGATGCACAGTGTTAGAAAGGGCTGACAAGAGCCCCTTTTGCATTTGATATGCTCTTATTTATAGCTCATATTGTTGATGCTGGCGGGAATCAGTGCAGGAGGTAACAGCAGAAAATACCCAGTGAGCATCTTCTAAACAATAGATGTCACTCTTCCTCCTAACTCTAGACCCTATTTGCTTTGGAAGAGCTAATGCATTTAGCTCTCTCCACTGTTTGTAGATACTATATCCATAAGTCAAATATTTTATTAGCATGGGTAAAAAATAGTATTTCCCTTGTCACTTATAGACAGTAACTACTCACTTTACAAACTGCTGATTGAAAAGATCATGGTCATTAACATTTGTTGAGCAGCCCCTGGGCATAATGGGCTATATCAAGAACAATGGAAAGGAGAAATGAATGAGAAATTGAAGGACAGGTTCCAGAAAGATTTTTTTCCATGACCTTTTTTTCCTCCCACCCCCCAAGTTTCTTTTTATTAGATAGGACAGAGAGAAATTGAGAGAGGAGTGGGAGATAGAGGGGAGAGACAGATACCTGCCGACCTGATTCACCATTTATGAAGCATCCCCATAAACAGTGAACTACTGCCCCCCACCCCTGAGAGATGTTTTAAAGTGAAAAAAGGATGCATGATCTAACTGTGCCATCTCCCCTACCTACAGTTTATTTTGCACTTCTCATGGAGAGGGGGGTATATAGAAGGAGTGAACAAAGTATTGCTCTACCGTCCATGGAGTTCCCTTGGTGCTATTCCAGCTGCTTACATGTGGTGCTGGGGATTGAATTCAGGATCCAAGAAATTGCTTATCTAGTATTACGTATCTAGTCAGTACAAAAGCCGTAGTTCTTTCCAAAATCACAGTATTAAATAGCCCATAAAATATACCTTTGAAATGTGTCTTCCTGAAATAAAAGGAAAAGGTAAGCAGTAAAATAGCTCACCTGGGTGGTGCATCTGCTTTGTCTTGTAACTTAGGTTGGATCCCCTCCCCCATCACATTGGGGAAAACTGTGGTGCTATGGAACTCTCTCTCTTTCTGTATCTTTCTTTTTCTTTTCATCTGAAAAAGATGTCTGAGAGAGGTGAAGCCCTGGCAAAGGAAAAAAAATAATAATCCTAGATTTGAAAACATGGATTTTATAAGTGACCATGAAAAAAAAATTAGAAGGTGGGTACAGAAGCTTAGATGGGAAAATCCATGAATAAATGGAAGGTGAAAAGTTCTCCTAGGAGTTCTAAGATTAGAAAAATAGAAAATGGAAGAAGAGAGGGGATTAAGTAGGTAGAAAAAGAAATGGTGGCCCGATTTTTGTTTTTAATAAGAGTAGCTCTGGTCTGTATCTGTATTTTGAAAACCAGGAATAGAAAGAAAAACGAGTGATGTGGAAGAAGGGGAATGACTAGAACAGTGTCCTTGAGAGGGGATAGGAAGAAGAGGGGCCACACTAAACAGTGCTCTAGAAAAGCAAAGCTTCATGTTTTCACATCTCATTGGGAAGATGAAGTCACAAGGAAGCAGAAATAGGGATCATAAGGTGTGGCTGGAAAACAAATCCAGGAGAATATCATAAATCTGACACTAGTTTTGTGACAGTTTGGTTCTTCTGTCGTACAGGACATCTTCTGATAACGCCATTTCCAAGGGGTTGCCGATTCCCCAGTGTTTGCACTGAGAGAAAGGGAGAATTTATACTGCAGTCCATGCCTCCTAACTGTCCCGGTTGTCTTGATTAGGGAGCTCCAGTGATGAGAGACAAAGGATAGACATGCATATCAAAGGGGAAGGCAGGTGCCTTTAGGTTGTGCCCACAAATGGTTCTAGGAGCAGTGCCCAGAGTGGAGTCCTTGTCCCGTCACAGCAGTGGACCGAGTGCTATAGGATGTTCCATTGCTCCAGACCAAGGACAGAGACTGCCCTAGTCCATGTTGTTGCGCAAATGAAAGTAGTACCAAATGTTTAAGCCTTTAGTAACAGACTTGACAGTTCACCCAACATAGCAAGAGAGAAATCATGTTCTGTGGGTATCAGTGTAGATCTGGGGGCCATGGAGAAGTTTGTGGAACTTCTCATCTGTTTGTTTCTGTTGTCTCAATAAATTTATTCAAAAGAGAACAGAGGGTGAGGAGGTTGAAAAGCTTGTGGAGGATGGAGGTTGAAAAGTTCATCTAGGAAAAAGGGAGGCATGAAAAGATCAGGGGGGTGAGGGCCGGGCGATAGCACAGCGGGTTAAGTGCACATGGCGCAAAGTACAAGCACCAGAGTAGGGATCCTGCTTCAAGCCCCAGGTTCCCCACCTGTAGGGGGGTACGTTCATGGGCAGTGAAGCAGGTCTGCAGGTGTCTATCTTTCTCTGTCTTCCCCTCCTCTCTGGATTTCTCTCTGTCCTACCCAGCAATAACAACAATAGCAATGGTAATAATAATAATAACAAGGGCAACAAAAATGGGAAAAATGGCCTACAGGAGCAGTGGATTCATAGTGCAGGCACAGAGCCCCAGCAATAACCCTGGAGGCAAAAAAAAAAAAAAAAGAAAAGAAAAGAAAAAAAGAAAGAGATATCATGGGGTGGATAGCACTTCACTTGCCTAAGGAGTCTCTAGACAAATCTTGGGGACTGGGGAAAGCACAGAACATTGGAATATAAATATAAATATTGCTGAAGGTGGCTCTCTCTGATCATGAGACACATGTGTTTGCACTCACCCGTGACTTGGTGGGCTCCCAAAGTAATCCTAGTCTTGTCCTGTCGCGTTCTCGTTCTCACGTGATCCTCTTTGCTATTCCTGGTTGTTCAGGGAGAGCAAAACGCAGCTGCTGCTGCTCTATAGCCCTGCCTCCGGAAGGCCACCTTTTCCTCACATTTTATATTTAATGGAACTCTATAGATAACATACCACAGATGTATCTATTTATGTGTGTGTGCACGTATATTCATAGCGTTGAAAGAGCAGCTAAAGTGTTATACTGAGGAAGATAAGAGTAAACCTATTCTCTTGGCAATAAGTTCTTTCACTTCACTTAGGCATCCTCTGAAAATAAGAGTATACATTTGCAGCACTTCAGATAGCAATGTATTTTCATACTTGTATCTCTAGCAGGGTTTTTTATCTTTCTCACGAATGATCAAATACACTTGGACATAATGACATCTAAAACTATGGGGAATTAAGAGCAAAGTTGACAGTAATGAGACTCTTAAAAAGTTGAAGGGTCAGACAGTAGCACACCTAGTTAAGCATACATGTTATTATGGGCAAGGACCCAGGTTTGAGCCCATGTTTCCCACCTGCAGGGGAGAAGCTTCATGAGTGGTGAAGCAGATCTGCAGGTGTCTTTCTCTCTCCCTCTCTCTCCTCCCCTCTCAATTTCTCTGCCCTATAATAGAAAAGAAAAAAAAGCCAGTGGGAGCAGTGGATTCATAGTTTTTGTACTAAGCCCCAGCAGTAACCCTGGTGTTAATAAAAAATTAAGAGAAAAAAAAAAGTCACATGGGAATGGGAGACTGGGCAGATAGCATAATGGTTATGCAAAAAGACTTTCCTTCCTGAGGCAACAAAGATGCTAGGTTCAATCCCCAGCACCTCAGTAAATCATAGCTGAGCTAATTAAAAACAAACAAAGTCATGCTCAGGTATATTCAAATTTTAGGTCAGCACGTAAGCTTGCTCCATATTACTGCTGCCACAATCTGTTTTGAAATAATGCAACTTTGATGATTCTCTTTTGATTCCACTCACCTTTCAGTGTAGAAGTGATGGGCTACCTTGCCCTCAGAGTGAATGCTAAAAGCAATAAGAACACTATCTGTCCTTGGGGAGATTTCTAGAGAAATTTCATGAGAACTGCAGTTGTCCCTTCATGCCTCACTAAGCTAATTGGCTTCAACGCATGAGAGTTCTCAAAATGGAAGCAGGGCCTGGTCGAACCATACGAATCAAGAGTGCTCCCATCATTAGCCATGAAAATACAGTAGAAAAATTAGGTCACCATGTGCATGACATGCTGTGGTCCATGGAGCAGGCAGAAGTGGTGTGCCTCTTTTAATTACTCCCATGGAACTGAGCACACGTCTAGCCATGGCCTTTTCTTCTACTATTTTTCAAGTAATGAGTACTCTAATTGCTTCAGTTGGAGCAGCCTTTGCTCATGTTTTCCCTTTCTTACTTCCCTCTATTCTCAGTACACACATTCTCCCTCTCCCCTTTTTCTTCTTTCTCTTTTCTCCTTTCTTTCTTTCTATTTTTCTTTTGTTTCTTTCTTCCTTTCTGTCTTCCTTCCTTCCTTTTTTATTTTTATTTTTATTTTTTTACTTAGGAGGAGGAGGTCCTGATTTTGATGAAAGTCTGGTTTTTATTCTCTGAAAGTTTAAGTGGTTGAATTAAATCACCACTTGCTTTGGTCAATCATCTAGGGAACTCTTTAAGAATTGGGGAAACATTTTATTTATGATTCGGCTTTCCACCTGTGCTGACATGGCATGGAATTTACAGTTATATTGAAAGTGTTATAACCAGCACCTCAGAAATTTCACATTCTCTTGAGCTGCATTATTATGGAACATTTGTCAGGCAGCCAATTGCTGTGTCAGCCTCTAATTTATTTATATTAGCATCTGTAGGAACAAGGTGGGGTGAGGTAAGGGGAGTAAGCCTGGGACCACTTCAGTCTACTGGATTGCCAGGTTTCTTAGGGATATGAAGGATTTGAAAATAGAATCGATCATAGACACTGTGTTTTTCTTTTGGTTCGATTTTTATGCAACCCATTTAAAGTTCCAGATGTAAACAAAAACAGTTTAAACTTACTAGGTTGTTCAAAGTTGAGTGTGAGTTTAGCCTCTCCCTACCACATTCATTTAACTGTAAACAACACCTGGCCCTAAAAGGTGGGCTTAATTGTTCCCCAAGGGAGTACTGGTGGAAAGAGGAAAAGAAACTAAGTAACTCCTTCAAAATGTTCTCCTCTGACAGCTTTCATTTACAAGAACACAGTGGTTAGCTTTCACAGGTCTTTTTTTTTTTTTTTTTTAACACTTGGGCTCTTTAGAAACATAAATCTCTACTGCTCATTTAGAAACACCTGGTCTGAGATTAGGTCCAAGTCAAAGACACACACACACACACACACACACACACACACACACACACACTGTTTGTTTTGGGCACAAATAGTTTCAGCAAGTGCACCTGACTAGTTGAGTCCCCAGAATATTTTAGCTGTGGGTTTTAAAGCTAACAGTGGGGTTTTAGCTGTTGGAGTCACTATTAGACAGCATAGTCCCTGCCACTCCCTGATGTATCCCATCTTGCCCAGGTAGCACATTAGAATATATTTCTGAGCTCTCTTGTTACGTGCGTTTACAATGATTTACACATTACCATCCTGAAGCTTCTGCAGGGCTGGGGATAGATAGGCAGTAGACAAGGTCTGAGTGCGAAAGTACAGAGCTGTCTGTGGAAAAAAAGGAACTGTTCACGTTTATGTAGACCTCTGACCACGGGGCAAATAACAGCTGGGGTTTAGGTTGCTGTAGCGTTTGGATATTGGTTGACTTCAGACTGAGGCCCCTGGTTCTGAGCCAGAAAACCAAGTAATCGCCTCAGGGAATGGAGCCTCCTCAGGGCATTGAAAGACTACAGATTTGTGGTCACCACCTGTGCATCTCACTCCCACGTTCTGAACTGGGAGTCCCACCAATACAAAGTCTCTAGGCCAAAACCAAGGTTTCTATAACCGACTGAGCTATGACTCCTGTGGAGAGAGTGTGAGGAGTGTTAAAGTTTTCCTTTTCTGTTTTTTAATATTTATTTATTCCTTTTTGTTGCCCTTGTTTTTTTATTGTTGTAGTTATTGTTGTTATTGATGCCATTGTTGTTGGATAGGACAAAGAGAAATAGAGAGAGGAGGAGAAGAGAGAGAGGGGGAGAGAAAGATAGACACCTGCAGACCTGCTTCACCTGAGCCTGTGAAGCGACTCCCCTGCAGGTAGGGAGCTGGGCGCTCGAACCCGGATTTTTATGCAGGCCCTTGCGCTTTGCACCACCTGGGCTTAACCCGCTGCGCTACCTCCGGACTCCCGTGTTAAAGTTTCTTAAGGAAGGCATAAACCAGAGTGGAGAAGAGGGGCTTTAAGGTCCTTCTGTGCTAGCACTTTTTTATAGACTGACTGGATGCATGCATGTATGTTTTCATCTCTCAGCTGTTTTTCCATTCAGATAGAAGAGATGGGGAGAGAGCTATCACAGCAGCCAAGCCCCTCCCCCATGTCTTAACACCCACCATGTGGTGCTGGAACTCCAACCCAAACCATGCACAAACCAAACTTTCTCTCCAGCTCTACACCCTATTTAGTTCCACAGGACTTCTAAGATTTCTTGTGACAGGGCTTCTTTTGGGAAAAATGATCTCAGAAGCAATGCCTTAGGTGTGATTCCTCCACTTTCTGAGCTGCCTTCTGACAGAGTCCCTTTGACATGGTGTCCCTTTGCCATGATCCCACAGTGTGCTTTTGGTCCCAATATATCATCAAGGCTACCCATAGCACCACACTGTACTTCACATCCATCTCTCTCTCTCTCTCTCTCTCTCTCACACACACACACACACACACACACATAATCCTATACTAGGTCATTTCATTAGCATAAAATATATTATTGGATTTTTTCCCCATCATCTTCTAAAACAAAACCAAAGGCCACTTTATATGGCTTCATCTTGCAATGATTTCTGTTTCTCTTTTCTCTAACAGTAAAATGCGCCAAATATTTGTACTTTCTGTACACATTATTTTTGTTTTCCTTGGACCCACTCTAATCAAGTTTTCATACCCAAGACTATACCACAACAGAAGCCTTTAATCTCAAGGACACAAACAATCTCATTGCTGCTAAATCCAATGTTAAATTCTTTGTCCTCATCTTTCTTGACCTAACAGTAGATGTAATGTGGCTAGTTTATTTCATTGTCTTTCACACATGGTTTCACTTGGTTTCCAAAGTCTCTCCTTGTTTGTTTGTTCTAAAACCTTCTTCTCCATCAGCTCAGATGCTTACCTTATTGTTGGAGGACCCGGATATCAGCCTGGGATCTCTTCTCTTCTCTATGTTCTCTGTAGAGGAACTACACATTAAAATATTTAAAACACCATCTCTTAGCTAATGGCATTTGAATTTATAAATCATTGCCAGGCTCATATATTCAACTGCCAGCTTGACATCTCCACTTGGATGTGATAAGATGGAAAATCCCTTACCCTTTCCCCCAGAAAAACAGGACCTAATCAGTAAGCCACTAGTTGTTTACCAAGACCCTGCATACAAGCAAGGCTTATCAGGACCTTTGCACAAGGAAACTGTTTACCAGAAGGTTGCAGCTAATTGCAGGAGGATGTGGTGACCCTACCTGGCTAGGTTCTATTGGTTGTGTGGTTTTGCAATGTTTGAAATTAGCCTGCACTTTGCTTTGAGTGGATCCCACTTTTTGCTAGGTTTGAAATGATTGGATTTTGCGTTTTCTATAGCATGTTATTGGATATAGATTGATAAGGTGATATGTTCCCCCTCCCTGAGTGTATTCAGAAATCCTATAAATTGTGTGGTTTGAGCCCTGTTCGGGGTCGAGCTGGTGGACTCCTGTCAGTCACCACTCGGCCCAGATTCGAATTCGTGAATAAACATCTTTGCTTCCTTGCAGTGGATGGTGGTTTGATTTTGCTCGCTAACATTTGGAGGCCCCAGCGAGATCTCCTTGGACGGGGATTTCTGAGGACACCCCATCCCAGGTCCGGATGCTAGGAGGCCTTGGAGGCTCTGCCCGGCGCCAGTAAGTCAGGCCTAATTTTGGTGCATGGTATACCATTTTTTGTGACGTTTTGTCCCCGCATGTTTGGTAGAGGCCTGTGGATTGCGGGATGCCACGGTAATCCCAGCCTCAGCACCAGAGGCGACGGCCTCTCTGTTGCAGCCAGGTTGCCAACTGCTTCAGGAGGAAGTAGGTTGAGGTCCTGGGGGAGCAGAAAGGGACCGGCTGGCCAGGGTCTAGCTTCTGAACTAGTGTGGGGTGTGCCATGCCACACTATAGCTGGGTGAGGCCCAGGACTGAAGTTTGACGGACTGTAGGGCCATGGACTGACAAGTTAGGCACCAGCACATAACCAGGTCAGGCACTGGTTCAATGGTATTGCAGCTGCCAACAAGGACTGCAACGGGGAACTGCACCGCCCAGGGGGTCTAGGGGCTTTTTGTGGCAGGATTAGCTTCTAGTGTCTGGCTCCGCTGCCAGCAGCGACCCCGGGGGAGGGGGAGGCTGTTGTGGCAGGACCAGCTCCTCCTCTCTGTGTCTGTGTCTCTCTACTGTTTGTTTTTGGCTTCTGTTCTTCTCTCTACTTTGGCGATTCACGAAAAGGTTGACCTTGTTAGTGCAACTGATGGGGTCTGGCCGGAGCTACTCTCCAGTGACTCCCGAACTTGCAACACCTTAGTAGCGGTGGCCGGTCAGGTAATCACCCCCTCTTGACTGAATGAATAGTCTGTTGTGAACGATTGTGTGCATGTTGTGTGCCTCACGGTCAATAGACTACGGGGATTGATTGGGCTCTAACCTGCGTGTCCGTGGAGTCGTTTCAGCTCAGTGGAAATTCTCAATTTTTTGAGACTGAGGCCAGGGATCATACGGCTACTCCTAAGCTTAGACTCCTTAAGGCTCCGCGAGGGGCCTGGTCAGGCGAGCACAGCTGATTGCCTGTCCCCCATAGGGGGGCAGTTCTTCTTCCAATCTCTAATAAATTTTTTTGAATCTGTGTTTGTGTGTCTGTGTGGTTAAGCGTCAAGCAAGCTGGAGTCCTCATCGACTGAGGCTCTGTGCAACCCCAGTAAAGGAGAAGGTCCTAAGTGGACACCCTTTGGGTTAGTTGGGGAAGTGCGGGAGAGTGAGGGGGATTGTGAAAGTGTGTGGTGCGCCGGACGGCAGGTAAAGACAAGGGTGAAAGGGACCCTGGGGTTGATTGCTGGAGTCATTGTTGTACTGTTTGTCTTTCTTCTGTTCCATTTTGATGAGAAAATGGGATAGAGCCAGTCTAAGGACTGTAAGCCCACCCCCCTTGAATGTTTAACTAAGAATTTTTCAGATTTCTCGAAGAGAGCCGCTGGGTTCAGAGCCCAGGTGGACGTCTTCACACTGAGGAAGTTCTGTGAAAGGGAGTGGCCAACCTTTGAGGTCAGCTGGCCTGAGGCGGGGAGTCTCGACCTGGGAAAGTGTGCGGCAGTGCACGATGTGATCTTTGGGAACCCCGGGCACCCAGACCCAATGCCATACATTGAGGTCTGGATGGGCATTGTTCAGGACCAGCCAAAGTACTTGCGAGAGTGCAAAGGTGGTCCCAGAGGGAAGGAGAAGGCTAAGAGCAGATCGGGAGTGTTTGTGACTGAGAGCAAGCAAAGAGACAGGCTTCCCAGGAGACCTACCACTCCTGTCCTCCCCGAAGCCCCCGAATCCCCTCCGCGAGTGAGGAAGCGGAGGAATGAGAACCCTCCTCCATATGCCGATGCCCCAAGGGCTACCGCCCCTGAGGGGACCCTCCAGGTGCCTGATTCTACCTCTGGGTCCCCGTCAGGAGTCCTGAGCCCACCTCATACTAGAGCATGGACTGCTTTTGGATCAGAACCTGCGTTGGTTGGGACTTTTCCTTTGTGGGAGGTAGGGGAGTAAGATGCAGGAGGATGGCCCCTGAGGACTTATGTCCCCTTTAGCACTTCTGATTTGTATAATTGGAAGAACCAGAACGCTCCTTTTTCTGTAGACCCAGAGGGGGTGGCAACCCTACTCGAGTCAGTTTTTTATACTCATCAACCCACTTGGGATGATTGCCAGCAGCTGCTGAATACCCTATTCACCCTGGAGGAAAGGGAAAGAATAAAAGTAGAAGGAAAGAAGCAGGTTTGGGATCACAGGGGGGAGCCAGCTACTGACCAGGGCATGATAGAGGAGGTATTCCCCCAATCTTGACCAAAGTGGGACCCCAGTATGAGTGCCGGATACGAGGCCCTCACCAGGCACTGCCAGACTCTATTACAGGGTATCTGAGCCACGGCCCGGAAACCCACTAATTTATCTAAGGTGACCGAGTGTAAACAGGGCGCGGATGAGAGCCCAACTGCCTTTTTGGAGAGGTTATGTCAGGTGTACCGAACCTGGATGCCCATAGACCCCAGGACCCTGAGAATGGGCCAGCAGTTGTTCTCCAGTTCATGGCCCAATCAGCCCCAGATATTAGAAAGAAGTTACAGAGGTTAAAAGGTTTTGAGGGGAAGTCTCTCTCTGAACTGTTGGCAGTAGCCCAGAAGGTGTTTGAGAATAGGGAAGACCCAGCAAAGGCTACGCTGGAACTAAATAAGAAGATGGCAAAGATCCTCCTGGCCAGGGAGACAGAATGTAGAGAGGACAGAAGAGGACCTAAGAAAGAGAGAGGGAAGATAAAAGGCAGATGCAAGCCCCTAGGAGGGTTAGGAAGGAATCAGTGTGTACTATGTAAGGAAGAAGGGCACTGGAAGAAGGACTGTCCAAAGCTGAGGGAAGAAGAAAGAAGGAGGAAGGAGGAAGCACCTGTGCTGCTTGAATTAGATAGAGGAAGTCAAGGCTCCTCCAACCCCCAGGAGCCTAGGGTAAAACTCTCAGTAGGGGGAAAATTAATTGACTTTTTGGTGGATACTTTTTGGTGGATACCACTCATTCAGTACTTCAGCAACCAATTGGACCCACCGGGAAGGACAAAGTTAAAATTATAAGGGCCACCGGGGAAGCAAAGAGTTATCCAAAGTCTATAGGAAGAGTCGCTGGCCCTGGTCTAGAGACCATTACCCACTCCTTCCTGGTAATTCCCGAATGTCCTGAACCACTGCTGGGGAGGGATCTCCTGCAGAAACTGCAGGCCACCATTTCCTTTGAGGCCAACGATGGGCCAACAGTACAAGCAGGTGGGCAGATCTTGCTCACCATGCCAGCAGGGAAGGATACCGCCTCTATGAAACCCCAAAGGATGCAGGTAATCAGGACTTGTGGAAGCAGGAAATCCCAAGAGTATTGGCCGAGACCAACCCCCCAGGGCTGGCCAAGCATGTGACTCCCATAGTAGTTCAACTAATCAGTTCAGCTACCCCGGTTCACGTCCGACAGTACCCCATGAGCCGGGAGGCCCAGTATGGTATCAAGAGCCATATTCGATGCCTGAGGGAGGCTGGCATCTTCTTCTTCTTCTTCTAGTGTTTGCCCTTCTTCCGTAGCCAGTTAACAGCGTCGGGTTGAGCCTGATGTAAAGTTTCGAGACCTCCTTTGAATCTGGAGAGGTGGCAGTCGTTGACTATGTGGGTCATAGTCTGTCTGTAGCCGCAGGGGCAGTTCGGGTCGTCTCTGGCTCCCTAGCGGTGGAACATAGCGGCGCACCAGCCATGGCCTGTTCGATAGCGATTGAGGAGGGCCCAATCATGACGTGCTAGGTCAAAGCCGGGTTGACACTTGCAGGGGTCTGTGATGAGGTGTTTGTTCTTTACCTCAGCTGACTGCCAACTCTGTTTCCAAGAGACTGGAACAGAGAAGTTCAGTGTAGGCATAGGAGACCAGATTGGATGACGAGATGTTAAGCGTTGGACAGGGTGGGCGAAGATATCCACGTATATTGGCAGGTCCGGTCAAACGTAGATGTGGGAAATGAACTTAGATGATGCCGCATCCCGACGAATATCTGGCGGGGTGATGTTGCTAAGAACTGGCAGCCATGGAATTGGGGTGGAATGGATGGTTCCAGAAATTATCCTCATGGAGGAATATAATTTGGAATCAACCAAGTGGACATGGGGGCTACGGAACCATACTGGGGCACAGTATTCTGCAGTGGAATAGCATAATGCCAGAGATGATGATCGTAGTGTGGAAGCACTCGCGCCCCATGAGGAGCTGGCCAGTCTTGCAATGATGTTATTCCTCGTGCCCACCTTTGCTGCAGTTTTTATGAGATGTTCGTGAAATGACAGAGTGCGATCGATAGTAATGCCAAGATAGACTGGCTGGGCTTCATGCCAGATTCTCGTATCATCAAGTTGCGCATTAAGCTCACGCAAGGCCGAGGCATGGTGTAGATAGAAAACAGATGGTTTTGCATCTTGGTACCCTGCAAATCGGCATGGAACATGCCCCTCCTTCCGGTTCGGAAGCCTGGGACGAATGACTTCAGACCAGTGCAGGACCTGCGTGAGGTAAACAAGAGGGTAGAGAATATTCATCCTACAGTCCCCAACCCCTACACTCTCCTCAGTATCCTGCCTCCCAATCGAACATGGTACAGTGTCTTGGATTTGAAGGATGATTTCTTCAGTCTTCCCCTAGCCCCACAGAGCCAGCCTATCTTTGCCTTTGAATGGACAGACCCCGAAGAAGGTGAGTCAGGACAGTTGACTTGGATCCGACTTCCCCAAGGTTTTAAGAACTCTCCCACCTTGTTCGATGAAGCTCTTAGCAAAGACTTGCTGACATTCTGAGGCGAATACCCCGAGTGCAGTCTTCTGCAGTACGTGGATGACCTGATACTCACTGCCCCCTCTAGGAAAGACTGCGAAACAGCAACCAGGGACCTGCTCGAGGTACTGGGAAACTTGGGATACAGGGTATCTGCCAAAAAGGCTCAGTTGTGTACCCAGGCAGTAACCTACCTGGGCTATCAGATCAAGGAGGGGCAGCGAGCCCTGTCTGAGGGAAGGATCCAGGCCATCCTGAAGATCCCGACTCCCACTGCAAAGAGACAGGTCCGAGAATTCTTGGGAGCGGTGGGCTACTGTAGGCTATGGATCCCAGGGTTCGCCGAGCTAGCAAAACCCCTCTACACTGCCACCAGCGGAGGCGATACACCTTTGAGATGGACTGAGACGGAGGAAAGGGCTTTCCAGGCACTGAAGAGATCTTTGGTGAGTGCCCCCGCCCTGAGTCTCCCCGATCTTAACAAGCTGTTCCAGCTGTTTGTAGCAGAAAATGCCGGTGTGGCCAAGGTGGTACTTACTTAGACCCTGGGACCCTGGAAGAAGCCTGTTGTCTACCTGTCTAAACGATTGGACCCAGTAGCAGCAAGTTGGCCAGGGTGCTTAAGGACAGTGGCAGCAGCAGCCCTACTGGTGAAAGAGACTACCAAGCTCACCTTTGGGCAGACCCTAGAAATTGCCATGGCCCACAACCTGGCCAGCCTACTTCACTCCCCTCCGGACTGGTGGATGACCAACTCTCGGGTCACCCATTATCAGGTACTGTTGTTGGACCCACCTCACATTACTTTTAAACAGACTGCAGCTTTAAATCCAGCTACCCTGCTCCCCAACCCAGGAGAAGGTGTCACCCATGATTGTGGATAAATCTTGGAAGCACTGACCTCGTTGAGAGCTGACCTGACAGATGTCCCGCTGCCGGATGCACAGGAAACCCTCTACACGGATGGAAGCAGCTTTATGGAGAACAGTGTACGGTATGCTGGCGCCGCGGTAGTCACAAGTCAGATGGTTCTGTGGGCTGAGTCCTTGCCACAAGGCACTTCAGCACAGAAGGCGGAGGTGATCTCCCTCACTCAAGCACTCAAGTGGGGAAGAAAGTGAATATATACACCAACAGCAGGTATGCCTTTGCTACCGTCCATGTCCACGGGGTTTTGTACCAAGAAAGAGGATTGCTGATGGCTGGAGGAAAAGCTATCAAGCATATTGGAAATATTGGCCCTGCTAGCAGCTGTTTGGGGACAAGAGAAGGTTGCTGTCATCCACTGTAAAGGACACCAGAAAGATGACTCAGAAGTCTCGTGGAGTAACCAGTTGGTGGGCCAGACAGCCCGGGAGGCAGCCCAAAGACTAGTGGGGACCCAGGCCCAGTTGATAGTGACTACACCAGTAGAAATTATCAAAAAGGAGAAGCCTGAGTACTCTGAACCAGAAGAGAAGCTGAGCCAGAAGCTTGGGGGAAAACCCAACAAGGAAGGATGGATCATCCTGCCGGATGAGAGAATTCTACTGCCCCAGTCACTGGGAAGACAGGTGGTCAATTGGATGCATCAAGGTACCCACCTGGGGGGAAACAAATTGGCCGAGCTAATCAGTAAATTCTATCTGATAGTTGGTCTGCACAGGATTTCCCAGAGTGTGGCAAGCCAATGCTCCACGTGTGCTAGAGTCAACGCCAATCCTGTGCAGGTGAAGGAGCCTGGGACCCGGTGGTGAGGAAAAGAACCTGGAGAGCCTTGGGAATTAGACTTCACTGAAATGCCCGGAGCTCGAGGAGGATATAAGTACCTCTTAGTTATGATAGATACCTTTCAGGATGGGCTGAAGCCTTCCCAACTAAGAAAGAGACTTCCCAGGTAGTGGTGAAACAATTGGTCTTTGAAATTATCCTCAGGTTTGGCTCCCTTATTCACTGGGGTCTGACAGTGGTCCAGCATTCATTGCCAAGGTCACCCAATAATTGGCTGAAACTTTAAAAATTAAGTGGAAATTACATTGTATCTATCACCCCCAGAGTTCAGGGCAGGTAGAAAAAATGAACAGGACTATCAAGGAAAGTTTAACCAAGTTAAAAATAGAGACTGGCAGGGACTGGGTTACTCTTTTACCCTTTGCTTTGCTTAAAAGTAGGAATACCCCTTATGTGTCTGGATTCACCCCTTTTGAAATTATATATGGCAAGCAACCAACACTGGTACCCCAGGTTGAGGCTGTAAAATTGGCTGAAGTATCGCATGGCAGTCTCCTTAAGTCTTTACAGGCCTTACAGGTGGTGCGAGGGAAGGCATGAGCCACTGTCCAGGATGTGAAACCTGCAACCTGGAGGGAGGAGAGCCGAGGCCACGCCCCCTTGTTTGAGCCTGGTGACTCTGTGCTGGTAAAGAAGCTGCATCCCGACCACCTCGAGGCCCAGTGGGAAGGACCATACACCGTGATACAGAGCACGCCAACTGCCACAAAGGTCGCCGGAAAGCGCCACTGGATTCACCACACTTGCCTGAAGAGGTCTGTTGCTGATCCCCCGGGAGCAGAAGACTTAAGAGGATGGCGTGCCGTGCCCACCAGAGACCCAATGAAGATCTGGCTGGTCTCTTGTTGACCCTTGCACTTTTGCTCTGCTCCAGCCTGAACTCTCACGAGTTCATCCCTGAGGGTCCACACTGTTCATGTGGGAACTAAAAAATAAGGAAGGGAGGGTGGTTGCCACCCAGCCAACTGCTGGGCAGCCTATATTCTCTTTTGATTTGTGTGATTTTCTTGGGGCAAACTGGACTGGTGATGGAGGGTGCGGCTCCACTGATCTAGAGAGGCACATTTGGAGCAGACCCCATTATGTCTGTCCCAAGGAAGGCAGCCCCTCCAAGTGTGGGGGAGAGCCATCTTTTTTCTGTGATCTATGGGGGGAATGTTTGCTCACGCTCCATTGGGACAGACCCTATTGTGGACCATATAGTGAATGTTTGACAGAATCTCTGAAGAGGGACATGGACAAACACTTGAAGTTCACAAGGGTGAACCACCCAGGTGCCCCTACTGCACCAGGTACTTGCAACATAGGGGACTGTAACCCTATGGAAATGAAGATCAAGACTTGGCATGAAACTGATTCATGGACAGGAGGGAGAACATGGGGCATCAAGTTTGGGAAGAATGATGGGACATTATTCACCATCCAACTGCGGATAATACCATGGACCCAAAATCCTATTGGGCCATTGAGAACAATCATCTTAGGTAAGGACCCCCAACTGACATCCTCCCCGTCTGCACGGACAGAGAGAAATAATGGAACTGACACTGAGCCAACTGGCTCTGAACCAACTGACACCAAGCCCTTGCATCCCAGGGTGGAGCCACTAGTAAAAACTGTGGAATTAATGTACCATCTCTTGAATGAGACTGACCCCAATATAACTAGAGACTGCTGGCTGTGTCTACACCCTGAACCTCCTTATTATGTAGGTGTGGCTACTCTTGCTGGGATAGGTAGCCAGAAGGGGGACATCAGGAAGCTGACTCTACCCTCTGGCAACTCTAGAGGACCAGAGTGTAAGTGGGGAGTACAACCTCACATGACACTGGGGGATATCCAGGGAACAGGAACCTGTATTGTCACAGCCAGGTATAACTGGACTCCTCCCTGTACAGGGACAACTGTAACCTGACCATTAGAGTTAGTAAAGTCCAGGAGTGGGCCACTCTCCTCCATGCCCCCGAAGGAAGCTGGTCGGCTTGCACTTCAGGCATGACTCCCTGTATCTCCCCTTATGGAATGAGTAAGGAGGACCTCTGTGTTTTGGCCCACATTCTACCACATGTATACTATTTTCAGGGTGAGACAGGGTGGGCACACCTCAGATGGCAGGAAAAAGAATACCTTGGGTTAGCAAGAGGGAAGAGCATCCCGGTGATGATTCCCCTACTTGTAGGGGCAGGAATAGTAGGGTCGCTAGCAGTGGGCGTTTCAGCCCTAACCAAAGAGACAACCTTAGTAAAATTAGACCAGCAAATTAATCAGGACATGGCAACACTGTAGGGCACCATCGAATCCCTTGAAGGGTCGCTGACATCCCTGGCCGAGGTGGTCCTGCAGAACCGTAGGGGACTTGATTTGTTGTTCAAGAAACAAGGGAGATTATGTGTGGCCCTAAGAGAGACTTGTTGCTTTTATGCCAACCACTCTGGAATGGTAAGGAAGACTTTAAGTGAAGTTAAGAAAAGAACAGGGGATAGGGATGACCTCCTAAAGAACCTGGGAGTAACCAGGGCAACTTGTTTACAAAGTTATTCTCCTGGCCCCCTTGGTTGACGACACTGGTCAGCTCCTTGACAGGGCCCCTGATCACCCTACTCCTAATCTTTACCCTAGGACCCTGTCTATTAAGATCATTGATCTCCCTGATTCGGAGACAATCTGAGAAGGTGATGCTCCTTAAGACAGGATATACTGAAGCTTATTCAGAGGAAGAAGAGGATGAATCAAAGATTTGATTCTTGGCTAAGATTAGTGGGGAATGTAAGATGGAAAATCCCTTACCCTTTCCCCCAGAAAAACAGGACCTAATCAGTAAGCCACTAGTTGTTTACCAAGACCCTGCATACAAGCAAGGCTTATCAGGACCTTTGCACAAGGAAACTGTTTACCAGAAGGTTGCAGCTGATTGCAGGAGGATGTGGTGACCCTACTTGGCTAGGTTCTATTGGTTGTGTGGTTTTGCAATGTTTGAAATTAGCCCACACTTTGCTTTGAGTGGATCCCACTTTTTGCTAGGTTTGAAATGATTGGATTTTGCGTTTTCCATAGCATGTTATTGGATATAGATTGATAAGGTGATGTGTTCCCCCTCCCTGAGTGTATTCAGAAATCCTATAAATTGTGTGGTTTGAGCCCTGTTCGGGGTCGAGCTGGTGGACTGCTGTCAGTCACCACTTGGCCCGGATTCGAATTCGTGAATAAACATCTTTGCTTCCTTGCAGTGGATGGTGGTTTGATTTTGCTTGCTAACAGATGTCACTCAAGAGTTTATACATCTGTCCAAGACTGAACTGACATTCTCTGTTAGCCTAATAATCCCAAAGCCTTCCCCATCAGAGATTAGACAACTCATCCTTTAAAATGCTCAGACCAAAACACTTTCAGTGACTCCTGACTTCATTTTTTTCTCTCATACCCACCAGCAAATCCCGTTGATTCTAAATTCAAAAAATATGAATATAACCTCCACTACCTTCACAGCTACTTTAGTCCAAAGAATGCTTACATCTTGCCTCACTACTACAATAGTGCATACTTAATCTCTTTGTCTCAAACCTTGTTTTTATTTTATTTGAGTTTATTGCTAGTACACATGTCTGGCTCTGATAAAAACTCTCCCAATTCTACATCTACTGGATTGAAAAAAAGACAAAATCCTTGTAAGGGTCCCTGATCTGACCTCTGTAGTCTCTCCAGCATCATCTCCAACTCTTCCCCCCACCCCCCATAGCCACATGCTCCTCATAGTTTTGAACTTGCAAGTTTCCCACTCTGTAGAGAGAGCTTTCTCCAGTTTTGCTCAGTTTTTTCAGGATATTTGTCAAGTGAAAGAGAATTTTCCCTGGCCACCTCAAATAGTTTTATTAGCCTTGATCTGATACTGCTAAGCTCCATTTCTTTGTTTCATTTTTCTTTTTAGTCTTTTTCACTATGTAACTGATCTTATGGTCAACCCATTTATATTGTTTATTTACTGCCCTCCACAAAGCATTTAATAAGGATCAAAACTTCTGTTTTGTTTGTCCTTGAATACCCTATAAGGTGAACAAAACTTGACATAGAAGAAGTGATCAATTCATGTTTAGTAGATGAATGAGTGGGTATTAGAAAAGCAATAGAGTCTCTTTTGATCTTTAGTTTTCTCTTACCTTTCTGAAAAGTCTTTTCCAACTTCACTGCTAATTCCATTCCATCTATTTGTGTCAGTGGTTTGACAGTCATATCTATTAACCTCTGAAAAATTCTTTGACTTACAACTTCTCAGAAAGTAGGCCAATTTAATATGGTGATTCAGATCTATAGCATAAAAAACTCTCCTGAGTTTTACACTTTTTCTAAGAATTTGCCAAAATATCCTCTTGCTTCTATAAGTATATTATACAATAATATGAAATATATCTTTCCTCTCCAAACTTATCATGTTCTATATCCCAGTAGTAGTACTACCATTCATCTAACTATAAGAGTTAAGCCTTGATATTGTCTCCAGTTTCTCCTTCACAGTCACTACCAACTTGAAGTCTTTCTGATCCAGATAGTGTTATGATTTCTTGCTTTAACTTTAACCTGATAAATATAAACATCTACATATGTACATCTGAAAACATTTGAATGCCATATACATATGATATAGCCTCAGTAAAAATAAGATAAACATATCTATAAATTAGACTCAAGTAATAAAACAACACCCACACACAAAAGAGGGACCAGGCAGTGGTGCACTTAATGGAGTGTACATGCTACAGTGCACAAGCACCTGGATTCAAGCCCCTGGCCCCCACCTGCAGGGGTGGGGGAAGCTTCACAGGTGGCTAAGTAGGTTTCTCTCTGTCTCTCCCCCTCTTTATCACCCCACTCCCCTCTCAATTATTCTCTATCTCTCACCAAATAAATAAGTAAATAAATAATATTCAAAAGTAAGAAAGACTAAGATCTCAGCCAGAAAACAGCAAGTCAAGCTCACCTGCATAAAATCAAACAGTGGGGGAAGGACTGTGGAATGCAGTGGAAAATGTAGTGAGCACTGGCCAGGGCTAAGGTGTTCACAGCTCTTTGTATCACTGTGAAGGAAATAGACTGCATAGTAATTGAACTGTCTGCCAGCTCCTGTGACTGACTCTGATAAGCACCCCAACTCACTCCTAACTTCTAATATAAAATATGGTTCTGGACCAGGGATCGAGCAGTGCTGTGAGATAATCAGAAAATGACTACAAAGTGGTTGAGGAAGTAGCTTAGCTGGTAGATTCCCAGTTAGTTCTCCATTGCAACATGTACTGGAGGAGTGCTCTAGTTTCCCTTTCTCTCATAAATCAACCTCTCTCTCTCTCTCTCTATCTCTCTCTCTCTTTCTAGTGTGTGTGTGTGTGTGTGTGTGTGTGTGTGTGTGTGATAAATCTTAAAAACAAACAAAAAACCTATAGAGGGAAAGTGGCCTCAATGGAAAATTATAAACTTGCAAATAAAAATTTCAAAGCACATAACCAACACTGAGAGCCAACAAAATCTATAAGTGGAAGTTTGGGGTAGCCTTGGAAAAATTAAGGTACTTGAACAATCTCTATGTAATTTTTAAAGTAATTTTGTTTAAATTCTTAGAGACAAAAATAGTTTATACCCAGGGGGAAATTGTGAAACACAAACCAGCAGATTTATCTCAAGAAAAAATGCCTAAAAACAGAGAACAGGAAAGAAAAAGAAATAGTTAAAAATTAACTGGCATATTTATACATTTATTGTTATATTTGTTATTATATGTTAGTATATATTTACTAACTCTAATTATATATTAGAGTTAGTAAATATAATTCATATATATGCTGAGAGTTGGTATAGAAAGAATGCAGCAGTGTAAACTAAAAAAATGAAAGATTACGTTAGGTTTAAAGCATATCTTAAAAGAGATCTGAAAAGTCAAAGGTAAACAGAAAGGAAAGTTCCTAAAAATAACATTACATAATTAAAGACACATGTTTTCAGATTAAAAGAATAACCCATGTGCCATGGATATTAAAATAAAAAGAAAAATCAAAAATACATAAATACAAAAATTTTACTCTATGGGCTTAAAAAAATTTAAGTCCATAGAGTAAAATTTAAAAACATAACTCAGCCTTGATTTCAATAAATGATTCTGGAAGAAAGATGAGTAATAACTTTAAATATTAAAGAAGAAATAACATCAATTTAGTGCTTAACAATAATTCATACATAAGGGTAAGGTGAAGATAACTTTAGACGGACAAAGGTTCTGAGGATGTAACTTTCAGCAGAACAAACTACTAGAGGATATAATTTATTAGAAGAAGAAATAACCAAAGTTAATGAAGTTAAATATTAAAACAAAGCTGATTGAAGAAATGGCGAAAAGATGTTGGTTAACCTAATCAAATGTGAAGGAGGAAGAAAAAAAAGGTCTGGAAATATAAGTGAAGTACTGGGGGTGGTCAGAAGTTAACACTGTAGAAACAGTGTCAGTTGCTACTTTGGCTCATGGGGTTTAAAGATTTTGCCAGGGGAAAACTGGTGTTGAAGTTCAGGACTTGCGTGAGATTCCAGAGCACCCTTGATGTACTGAAGGGATTCTCTCTCTCAACCTTTCTCTCTCTGTGTCTCATATGGAACACTATTGTGACATATAAAGAACCCCTTGAAAACAAGAGTAAAGCTTTGGTTTTAATTAACAAGAGAAGAGAAATAAATCTGTGTTTAGGTTTTAGAACAAGGATAGTTTAGTGGTAGCACACCAAGCTTGCGTGCCTGAGATCCTGAGCTGATCACCACATTAGAACTGAGCAGTACTCACCTCTCTTTCATGAAAATGCATATTTTTTTCAAGGAACACATTAAAATTGTAGTAGTAATTGCTCAAAGACTATAAATGCAACCAAAATTTCCCAATTAGCAAATGAGCCCTGTCTATAAGTTTGGGGGTGAGGGAGAGAGTAGTTTTAATGATTAAAGTCCAAACATCTAAAACAGCACCTAACACATCAGCTACTCAAAAGTTATTTCCTGAACTAGACATGAGAAAATGTGCACAGGAGCAACTAAAGATCTGTAATGGCCAGCCAAGCTTCAAGTCTCAGCCAGCTGTATGTACATTTATGAAAATAGAGACAGAGGGGCATGCTGGTGAGGAGTTGCTGTAGTGGACTGTCGGAGCATTAGGGGGGTAGCGAGAGGGAATGTGGATGAAAGGGGGTGGGGGCTAAGGTATGGAAAGTCTTATAATGACGGAATTGGAATTTAAAGTGTAGCCAAAGAAAAATGGGTGTGATATCAACAGGAATGGTGAGAAGTGATGACTAAGAGGAGCGCTTGATTTAGAATTGCTCTGGAATGCAGTTGAAGACATCAGACAATCAGTTTGTTTTGGGATATGCTGAGTGAAGAGCTTGTATTACTTCTAGATGGTTTCATTTAACAGCAGAGGAAACACTAGTGCCTAACTACAGGAGCTACTAAGCTATAATATTTAATGCATTATATTTTACATATCTAATTATAAATCTGCATTCTGTTCTACTGATAATTGCTGGGAAATTGTGCAGATGCAGTCACAGCTGCCATGTTGTCCCCTCAGGTTATTGCCAGTTCCCACGAGAGTTAGACGTTATTCTCAGAGTGCCTGTTCTGCCATGTTGTTCCCTCAGGTTATTGCCAGTTCCCACAAGAGTTAGATGATATTCTCGGAGTGCCTGTTGAGCCATGTTGTCCCCTCAGGTTATTGCCAGTTCTCACGAGAGTTAATATGATATTCTCGGAGTGCCTTTCCCAACCAATCCTGTCCCAACTTGTCACTCCTGGTTTTTGCCCTATAAAGCCCTCCTACTTCAGCCTCTCTCTCTCTTGCCCACTTTTCACCTCGGTGATTAGACGCAGGGAAGGGTGCTGTGGGAGGTGGCCATTTTTGCTACCTCCACGTGGCCTGAAGCACCCAACTCTGAGGTGCCCGTGCGAATAAAGATTTGTTTTCCCTCTTTGCTCCGGATATCCTCTCTCTCTCCTTCACATCGCAGCCCAACAGATAATTAGGAGAGTGATCATTTTACTCATATTCATATCACCCATTCAAAATACACAACTGAGTATAAAACAGCATGTTGAATTGTGGCTAGCGTAAAATAAAGTCAGATGCAGAGATATCAAAATACCAGAACAATAATAATCTTATAAAGGTACTAAGTCTTTGGCTTAAATATCATTTAAGAAAAAATAAAACAGAACACTTAAGTCAACATTCAGTTGTGAACTCAACAAAAACACATGAAAAAGTGAAAATCATTGTAGAAGTCTGAGAAATTTTAACAGTTATAACTTTCTTTGTTTCATTCTTTAAAACGTAGTTTCAGATCAGTGGAATAGCTCATTTGGATAGTATGCACCCAACTTTGAGCCTGACCTCTCTCTTGTCTACTATCTTAAAGATGTACATTTTCCAAAATGCCTTTTAAGTATAAAAACAATTCTAATAAAAAACTATTTTATTGTATTAATGGGTATCAATATGGAATGATATGGAATTGAAGAAACAAAGTTGAGAAAATGTTTATGGGCAAATACTCTTCTCTGTTAAACGGAAATGTCAACTAAAATAGCTCTGTGCCACTTTAAGTCAAATCTGAAACTCTCAAGACTGTATTAGTACTGTCCTATTATGTACTACTTTAAGAAATTTTTATGAAAAAGATAAGTTGTGGTAATTACATTTCATTGAGTATCGAACTTACTCATGAAGAAACTGTATCCCTCTCTGAAGATTCTAATAGTCTTTTTGGCAGAACATTGTGTTATTCAGTGTGTTAATAGAACACCGTCTTAGCGAGTTCTGAGTTCTGAGTAGCTCTATTATACATGTCGAGCCTTGCAAATTTCAAAGGGAGAGGACAGGAGGGAAGAGCAGGCATTTTGCAATCACATTTGGTTCTCATTCTCTGCAGAGTACCACTGTAGTATTGGTACTATAGTATCTATTGTAGTATTGGCAATAAATTGGCTCCCATCATATTAAATCAGAAGAGCTAAACCACACAAGTGTTTTCAAATATCAAATCACTTTCCACATTACCAGTCTTTTAAAAATACCACTGGACCAAATTATAAGTAGGGCACCAAAGTAAAAACCCTGTGGTGAGGGGTAGACATGCAGCTTCCTGGGCCAGTGGGGGGTGGGAGTGGGTGGGAGGGATGGGTCACAGTCTTTTGGTGGTGGGAATGGTGTTTATGTACACTCCTAGTAAATTGTAGGCATATAAATCACTAGTTAATTAATACGAGAGGCGGAAAATTAATTGTATGTCTCGAAGTTTTTCAAAACACAAACTGAATCTTTTCAATATATAGGCTGTGTAATTGATATGCAGACTGTCTCAAAAGCCTAGACTAAGTAGATCAGAAGCAACCAATAGCACAGCTATTTACAAGATACTGGGTACTGTACAGCAAACCCTAACAAAAGGACTTTTCAAAGTTAACCCAATTACCAAATAATGTGATAACATTAACTATCGATTGTCTTTTGGAACCCTAAGACAGCAGGAACCTCACATCTCCACTATAGAGCCTCTACTTCCCCCAGTCCTGGAACCATTGGATAGGGCCCACTTTCCCGTATGCCTCTCCCAATCCATATAAAATAATATTGCATCTGCCGATCACAACCTAACCAACACAACGATTGTCACCTCAACATGCTTCACTTCAGACTGTGTCCAGAGACTCCACATGTGGAATGACAACCCTTCAGCTTCATTACTCGGGTGAGACCTTTCCTTTCATAGTATACTCTAATTTCATCTCAGGTGGTTCACTTTCTAACAAAGTCCCAAAACCCCTAGATATACACCAGTTTCTGTGAGAGAGAGCATATGTTCACACGTATCCGTAAACTACTGCAAAATATATACCTGAAAGCAGAAGTACACTAGAGTTTGCAGTGAGTACCCCCCTAACACTTCCTCTCCACTATTCCAAGCTTTTGGTCCAGGATTGCTCAACCATTTGTTTGGCTTCATATGTTAACTCTCTTTTCAGTCACCAGGTTCCAGATGTCATCAGGATGCTGGCCAGGCTTCCCTGGACTGAAGACCCCACCAATGTGTCCTGGAGCTCCGCTTCCACAGAGACACACCCTACTAGGGAAAGAGAGAGGCAGACTGGGAGTATGGACCGACCAGTCAATGCTCATGTTCAGCGGAGAAGCAATTACAGAAGCCAGACCTTCTACCTTCTGCAACCCACAATGACCCTGGGTCCATGCTCCCAGAGGGATAGAGAATGGGAAAGCTATCAGGGGAGGGGGTGGGAAATGGAGATTGGGTGGTGGGAATTGTGTGGAATTGTACCCCTCCTACCCTATGGTTTTGTTAATTAATCCTTTCTTAAATAAAAAATTAAAAAAAAATACCACTGGAAAAGCCGGGTGGTGGTGTAGCCAATTGAGTGCACATTACAATGTGCCAGGACCCTGCGAGGGAAGCTTGGCGAGTGGTTAAACAGTACCGCAGGTTGTCTTTCTCTTTCCTTCTTTGCCTCTCCCTTCCTTCTTGATTCCTCTCTGTTGCTATCAAATAGTAATTATAAAACATGCTATTATCTTTATCATGAGATAACTTTTGTCCTCTTTCTATAGGAATGCTGTGAAAATAAATTGCAAATATCTTATAGATAGTAGACTTTATAAAATGTTATATGAACATCTGCTAAAATGTCTATATGAATTGGTCCTGTATTAGAAGGCATAAAGAAGTCCGTCTGGGGCTGGGTGGTGGTGCATCTGTGCTGGAGAGAGAGGCTCCACATATAGTGGAGCAGTGTTGCAGGTAGCACTTTTACCTTCTCTCCCTTTCTCTACCTGTGTCTTTCTCTCTGTCTCTATCAGAAAAAGAGAGAGAAAAAGAAGTCCATCAGAATGATGGAACCATTGTGCAGGCACTGAGACCCAGTGATAACCCTGGTGACCAAAAAAATAAAATAAAACTAATACTTTTAAGTATTGCTCCTCAAAACTAAGCCAAGTGATTTGACATTTTCCTTTTTTTCTTAAGTGTATGAGGTTTTAGAATATCTTAATTCCTTTTTTTCTTAAGTGTATGAGGTTTTAGAATATCTTAATAACTACTAGATACATTTTAATTCAACATGGAGTCTGAAAATTATACATAATCTTTTCAAGCAAATGTCAAAGAAATTGAGTCCTTTTTTGTTCCCAGATAAGATTATATGTAATCCATAATTTTCTACACACAAAGAGAGGAAAATCATACTAATTTTTAAAATTTTAATTGTTAATGATCTAAAGCTTTATATTTAAGTGTAAAAAAAATAAATCCTTTCAAAGAGGGGTAGGAATGTATATGTATATGACCCAGGAAATCATTTGTTCTGGCCCTGCCAAGGCAATTGCAGGTTTTTAATAGCAAGGTTAAGCACTAATTTTTAAGTTAATCATTTCGTATGACCTGAAAATGATGTTATAAATATCCCAGTGGCCTTAGGCAGAAAGGTTTCCTCACTTCTGTTTCAAAAAGTAGTTTATAATCATCGACTAGCTCCCTATCCATGCTTGCACTACATCTGGCAATGATGAACACAAAATAATAAGAATTGAAAATCTTGTAACTTGGTAAGACTATTGTATATTAAGTGACTTCTCTGAATTGAAGTTACCAGCAGGGTCAACTTCCTAACTCTAGTGTCTGCGTTAAAGGAGGAAAATCGTATTGAAATCTGGGTTCCAGTCTTCTGCCTCAGCAACAAAAGCTCACCAAACAGCAAGTTAATCCCCAAAGACAGATATCTCTGAGAAGAATCTCTCTCTTTTGCTGGAGCACAGTTACTATACAGAGAATTTACTGCTCCCAAAGGCCACTTT
Source organism: Erinaceus europaeus (assembly GCF_950295315.1). Classification (NCBI taxonomy): domain Eukaryota; kingdom Metazoa; phylum Chordata; class Mammalia; order Eulipotyphla; family Erinaceidae; genus Erinaceus; species Erinaceus europaeus. Next base: position 104,982,099 of record NC_080168.1, on the reverse strand, counting down.
TTCCTTAAAGTTTTTGCCTTTATTTGATAGGACACAGAATTTGAGGAGAGAGAGAGACACCTGCAGCATTACTTCATCACTTGTGAACCTTCCCCTTGCAGATGGGGAGCAAAGGCTCAAACCAGGGTCCTTGTGCATGGCAGCCTGTGCACTGGACAAGGTGCACCACCACCTGTCCTCTAAAGAATCTGTCAAGTAGCTGCTTTCAGTTTAGTTCCGAGAACTGACAGTGGTATAAATGCACACCATCAAGAGTTCAAACTCAGAACCTTGCACTTGTAAGTCCTGCAGTCCCACTACCATGACCTCAAGGGTCTCTAAAGCTTACTGTGCTGTATTATTCTGTTCTTGCCCATTTAATTTCTCTTGGATGAGGTTTTTTTTTTCTTTAAAATAAGAAAAACATTCTAGTTTCATTTCCAGAATTATGCCATTTGATCGTATTCATTCAATTCAATCTATGGCACTTAGTTTGGAAATGATTATATATGTACTTGTGTGCAAGTTTATATGCAAGTCCTAATGACTTTTTCACCTAAATACTGTTGTAAACAAGTATTTTTAAATACTTTTGTGTGTTTAAATAACAGGTTTGATACTTAAGTTTTCAGCAGAGTAGTGATGACCAATTAGGAAAATATTGTAATTCTTAAAAACACTGCTGAATAGCTTAGTTATTTTATATAAAGGCAGTTCATCTAGCAGAAAATCAATAAAAACAGCAAAGAATTCTACCAGTATCGCATTATAACCTGGAACAGCAGATGAAAGTATACTTCTGCTATAGCCATTTGAACTACAGAAATGTGCAATAAACCACTCTTGTTATAATTAAAGGGATGGTGAATGTGAACCTATTTGGAAAAGTATAAGGCATTAGACCACATAAGGCATTACTGTAATTAAGGAAACATGGCTTGAGCAGTGATTTTAAGCAGTGCTGGTTGTACTATATTACACCAGACTATAACAACAAATCTCTTTTTGTTTGTAGTTAGAGTTAAATGTTAGGTACACTTAATGTACCTCGAATCTCTCTTGCTCCTTCTCATTTGTGATGTGGTTTCATTACACTAATCTGATGTGAGTCCGTATTACAATTCTGGAATATTTAATGGCCATTGTCAGCTCATATTTTAATGTGCTGAATCTAATTTTTTCCATTTTGGCCATGATAATATTAAACAATTAAGCCTGCAAATGTATTGAAAACAATGTTGTAGGGATAGGAACTGGTATCAGAATTACCCATTTTATTAAATGTAATGTGCAAAGTAAAATCAAGTGACCTCTATTTAAACAAGGTACAAGACAGGTATTATTTAAAATGCTTTAGTATTCATTTTCAATATAAAGAAATCTGGCATTATAAAAATACATAAAATAGGCATGGATTTATACCATTAACTTACATAAGATTTTTTTAAACAAAGCTATAAAATACTTTTAAAAGGTAATCTTATATGAAAGTTACTCCCAGTATAAATTTTTAATAACTTTTCGTAATTTTGGTCCATCTGTATAAATAACACATTTTGCCCTTTTAAAACTCACAACTGCATTTAAAAAACATAGGATTCTCTCTTTTAAATAAAAGTCCACTTGAGGTAGTATGTCAGCCCACTTCATTGGTTCCATTCAGTCTATGTGTCCAAGTCATAAGACTGAAAATTTGGAGTCCTGTGGTTTTTTAGGGCCTGTTTATAGGTGCATGTGTGATTTTCTCGCTGATAATCTGTCCTTTCTTTTCCATCTTCCTCTGATTCAGAGTCCAAATCTGGGGAAGAATGAGCTTTCAAGTAAAAGGCTCTTGGCTGACAATCTGATGGCTGTACAAAGCTTGAAAAGGCATCTTGATGAGATCTCCTTAGAGGCTTTCCAAATGTTCCTGAAAAACAAAGCCCTTGAGCCTTTAGGTCCTTTTACCAGCATGTAAATTAATAAAACACAGGTCAAATGAATGGGCATCTTACCCAAAAGCCCCAAATGTTTTCTCCAAGTATACATTACAGTACTTAACAGTATGTGTGTGTGTGTGTGTGTGTGTATGTGTGTGTGTGTGTGTGTGTGTGTGTGTATCTATATCTATATCTCAGTGTTATTGGGGTGGGGTGGGGGGCCACATAGGTAGTGGAGAGCTAGGGATCTCTGTACTTCTATTTATACCCACTGATAAATGCCCCACTCCTAACCACTTCCCATGGCCTACAGAACAGTAATCACTGTGCAAGGAAGTTCCCCACTATAAATCCTGCTAAGTCCTAAATTTAGTACTTTGGAGTCCACAGTTGTCCAGAAAGGCACTTGGGATAGTAGCCTATAAATTAATTGTTCATGAACTATTTGCTTGCAGGATCCTTTTTTGGGGTTTTTGAACTTAATGTCATATAAATATATGTTGATTTTTAATGATTCCGAGCTGAAATATATACGTGCCAATGCAACGCTGCTTCCATAAAATTAAAAACACAGAATCCTCATCTCTTCCCTTTATTCAGTTGGATCAAACTACTGCCTCAGTCATATGAAAGATATTTTCATTATTTTTTTAAAAGTGGAGTACAAACAATTAGATCATGACAAAAATTTCCTACAAGCTGGACAAAATATCTTCAAATTCTATTTTTAAAGCAAGACAAATTGTGGCTCAACCTCCTATGTCTCCATTCAGTGAGAAAATGATCTCGGCTTTTCTGGCCCAGTGTCCCCATGCACTAGACCAAGAAATCCACAAAAGAATCTTGGTGTCAGCCAGTGGATCCCGCAACCAATGCAAGCCCTAAGCATCTGATGACCTCTTTGCCAAAGGTAGCCAGTCCAGCTTGGCTGACAAGCTGCTGCTGCCAGGTAGAATGTGTCTACCCTCGGCTGTGACTTACAAGCCTCCAGACATCCCAAACCACAACCATGAAGTGCACACGACTCCACCCCAAAAGCTGCTGTAGTCCAAACCACTTTTTCCACATGGATGACAAACTGAGCTCCTAAGTCTCTCTCCAAACTCTTGTCTTCCTGATCATGCCACACACAGTGTTACCCAGAAAGATCCTAAGGCTCAGTTATGGACTAAATATATAATCACATAAAATCCTCCACATCTGACTTTGCTTTTAGAAACATGTACACTAATAGGAGGCCATGATAGTATCTAGGTTTTTTTTTTTTTTTTTTACCAGTTTTGCATTCAAAACTCTTATTGTTCTCCTACATGAAATATGTAGTAATGATCCTAAGTCAAGGTATTGAACAATTCAATAAACTTACCCATGAATGTATTACTTGAGGTTCCTAATGTTAACTCTGGACTTGTACTAAAATCTAAAGAGGACGTGTTGAGACACAAAGTTTTCGTTCTCGGCCCTTCATTCTGAGAGTAAGTAGAGGTGATTAACTTCCCTACATGGGAAGGCCATCTTACATCACTGACACTCTGTTCACAGGATTCTTCGGAGGGATGAGGACATGGGTAGCACTCCTTTTGCTTTATATAACTGGGCTCATAGTGCTCCATTAAAGCTGTTCTCAGGTCAGAACTGCAGCCTTTTGAATTTGAGGACAATATTAGAAGGAGGAAAGAGTGAATTTAACACTTGTAGACATTTTTCAGGAACTAGAACAAAACTCAAGAAAGTCACATACCTGTATGGTAAGCTTCAAAAGGATCTGAACTGTATATATTCCCCTTCAAATATACAGGACCTGGGGACCCCAGGAAGGGACAAAGGAATGGGTCCATGGCAGCTTCCATATCAGCTTCACTACTGTTGTCAATATGGCATGTCCCTTAAAATAAATTGTTGGTTACTGAATCAAATGCATTCAAATAATAGTCAACATTCTATTTTTCTGACATTTCTTCGTATATATAGATGAAAGTTTTAGCTTGTGAATCATAACAAGAAAGAAAAACAACTTTAGAGTAGCACTGAAACATTTTCTTGCAATCAATGGATGAGTAACTGAGTAAATGCATAATAGCTTACTAAAAAATAACTTGACTAATTACTGTACTGAATGTATTAATGTTGGTCTAGGCTCCACTTGGTTTCCAAGTAAACTAAACTACACATGTCAAAACTAAACAGTCAAAGTAATTTCTTTCTTTCTTTTTAAAAATATTTATTTATGTACTTATTCCCTTTTGTTGCCCCTGTTGTTTTATTATTGTAGTTATTATTACTGTTGTTACTGATGCCATCATTGTTGGATAGGACAGAGAGAAATGGAGAGAGGAGGGGAAGACAGAGAGGGGGAGAGAAAGATAGACATCTGCAGACCTGCTTCACCGCTTGTGAAGAGACTTTCCTACAAGTGGGGAGTCGGGGGCTGGAACCAGGATCCTTATGTCAGTCCTTGCACTTTGTGCCACCTGCACTTAACCCGCTGCACTACCACCCGACACCCCAAAAGTAATTTCTTAAACCCCATAATACCACCACCTCTTCCCTTCAGGATGGCAGGGGCTACCTGGACTAGGACTGGCTTAATCAATGTCCTAAATGTCCAGTTCAAGGAAGGGCTGGGTGGTTGTACACCCAATTAAATGTATATAGTACTATGTGCAAGGACCTGCTCAAGAAACTGGGTTCAAGGCCCCACTCCCCACCTGCCGTGGGAAAGCTTCACAAGCAGTGAAGCAGGTCTGCAGATGTCTCTCTTCTTTCTCCCTCTCCCTCTCCTCTCAATTTCTCTGTCCTATAGGCAAAAAAAAAAAAAAAAAAAAAAAAAAAAAAAAAAGCTCAGTCAAAAAATCAAATAATCTTATGATTATTCTCTTATATCTGGTAATTAGAGCTAAACAACCCAGAAAGATATCCTGGTTAGTAGCAGAGAGGATGCTGAAGTGGATTATGGGTGCCATGACATGCGCCCTGTGTCTGAGGAGCAGGAACTGGGCAATTGGAGCTGGATGGCAGTCCGAAAAGAAGCGAAAATGCCGAATGTGTTCTCAGCCATGCTGGTGCTCGCTGATGCTTCTCGAAGACCAATCTCTAGCCTCAGACTTCAAGTGACACAGCACTATGTCAGCTCCAGTTCTGTCCCATTAGGTATTTGTAAATATACAATGGTCCAGTAAACTCTGCTATGTTAACGTAAAAAATGGACTTGTGGTTGTTATTAGGAATTCACCACTCTGGGTTGATACTTTTAGAAAGACACAGAGACAGAGAGAGGGAGAGAAGGAAAGACATGGGAAAGACACATTACCAAAACTTCTTCCAGTGCATGGGGGCTACATTTGAACCCATGGCAAAGCAAACGCACTATGCAGAAAAGCTATTTTGCCCCCCCCTCCGCCCGCCACAGTATGTCAGTAAATCTGAGTCTTTGCTTCTTGTAATTAAATGAGTTTAACTAGAATGCATACCCACCCCACCCCACCCCACCCCTCAAACCAGGGCCTCCTCATACATACAAGCATGCTTTCTATCACTGAGCTATATCCTTTACCCTAATGAACACCAACTTTGGTGTTCAGATCTAGTCTTGTATCTCCAAACTCTGCGAAACACGTGTTTGTACAATTTTTGTCTAAACACTAACTAAACTGTGAAACTGAAAGCAAATATTCTATCCTCCCAACTACGGTCTACTACAGAGCAGACACTCACTAAACAGTTGTGGTTAAACATGATAAAATGTTTAAAAATAATGTCAATAGCTTCCACTTGTTTAGCCTTGAACCTGTGCCAAGCACCAGGTAGATTTTCATTATCACTTTCCCTAATTTTCACAACAATTTAATAGAGAAATGCTATAATTTACCCAAGGGAAATACAAGCAGAAACCCATGGAGAAAGTGTCAGGAGAGAGTCTAGAACTGAAACTGTGTGCTTATACTGTGCTGACTCCATTATTATTCCTAAAACCACACCATTCTTAAAGAATCAGAATTAGATTTCTCCAACAGTAAGAGCTTTAAATCACTTAACTTTTAAGGCCATGCATAAAACCAGTTATTATTATGACCAATGCACATTGACACTATTACACTGTATAAAATTCAATTAAACTTTAGTCTGTTTATCTTCTTTTACTTTCAGAAATATGAAAATATATTCTATTTTTTGATACTTGAGAGGGGTATAAAAGGAATTTCACAGCTTTGCTAGTGATCTTGCTTGGGCTTGGTCCTAAATTTCACTGTTTCAATTTCTAGTGAAAATACATGTTTGAGTTGTCCAAAACATTATCTTCTCTTGTTCTATTTTATACTTTTTTTTCCTTTTTTTTCTATTTGTATACTTTGTAGAGAGCTGCATGCATGCCAGATTTCACTGTTCCCAGGCTGCCCCTTCATTTAGGCAGAAAGAGAGACATGACAGCACTAGAGATTCCCCTGGTGCCAATGTAATATTGGGGCTCAAATCGGGGCCTCGGGTATGACAAGGCATGTGTCCTACTGGGTGAGCTATCTCTCCAGCTCTCCTAAGACTCTAAAAAAGATAAACATAGTTTGTATTCATTTTAAACACTTACCATTGCTGTCATGTTGTGGTAAGAAAAATCCACCTCCTGAAGAAGTGACAAACTGATGGTGGCTCCCACTTTCTGATGAGATATACCCATCCTGCCTGTCGGCGAGTGTTCCCTGAGATGACAAGTAACTGGGGATATCTGATGGCAAGTTGGTCTCATCTGTAATCAAACAAAAGCATTTGCATTTTATACTAACTAGGACTGACCAGAACTATTCCATCAGCTTTCACTGACAAATGCTACAAAATGTGCAGGGTTTTTGTGCAAACCAAATAAGCCTACTCCTGCAAAACCCATCATGATTGGCTATATTTGGGTGCTCTGGAAAGTATGAACTTAATTTTTACTTTAGCAACTGTAGGATGCCCCATCATTTTTTTTTTTTTTAGCTAGGACAGAGAGAAATGGAGAGATGAGGGAAAGACAGAGGAGGGGTTGGAGAAAGATAGACACCTACAGACCTGCTTCACCACCTGTGAAGCAACTCCCCTGCAGGTGGAAACTGGGGGCTTGAACCAGGATTTTTATGCTGGTCCTTGCGCTTCGCGCCACATGTGCTTAACCAGCTGCTCTACTGCCAGACTCCTGCCCCATCCAAATTTATAAGACAAGTATCAAAGTTTTAGGAATTTTCACGGGGTAGTATCTAAACTTGTCATTTTTGCTACATCTGGTTTTAAAGTCATTCATTGATATGAGTTTACACATTTTAACCAAGCCTTAGCTCCTTTCTCATTTAAATCAGAATCCACTAGAGTAGCCTGCATGAGCACATTGTAAGGCATTTGCACACACGTGCACGCACACACACACACACACACACACATCCAGCAACTGTGGCAGAAGGGATCAGGCAGTGACACCCCCTCCTCCCAGTAGAGAGTACATGTTACCATGCACAGGAACCCGGGTTCAAGCCCCTAGTCCAAAGCTTCACAAGCAGTGCCGCAAGTGTCTCTCTCTATTTTCCCCTTCCTTCTCAATTTCTGTATCTAACCTAAGTAATTAAGTAAATAATTTAAAAAAAGAACTATTGAAAAGCACAAATCTTGAAATCAAAAGACTGTCCCTGGCTCCCAATCACCATTCAGAAAGAAGTCACACTGTTTTACTCTGATTTCTGCTGTACCTCACAGTCAATAGGATATTTAGGGGAGGTCTTAACGAAAGATGATTTATTCAACAGTAGCTTTGTTTGAGGCTGGGGTATTATTTTTAGCTAGCCATACTTCTGCGACATGAAACAGATGACATGACCTTGACTTGCAAGACTCACATTCAAGAAGAAAATTACCACAGCACCACAAACACACATGACTATGGCACCTGGGGCCAAACTTCTGTTTACACACCTGTGTTGGTAATGCTGCAATCCTCATTCCTCCGCCTTGTGTGGTAGATGATGACCACCCACACGAGAGATGTGCCCACCACACAGCAAACCACTGCTATGATCACGACGCCCACAGTGGCCCATCCATCATCACTGAATGAGGAGGCAGTCATCTGGGGGGAGTCACAGGTTGGAGTGGGGATTACACTGAGGCTCATGCTGCCTCTCTCTGTGCCGAGGGTGTTAGACATTTCACAAGTATATTTCCCAGCATCACTGACATCTGAGTCCACGATGATGAGCAGCTGATTGCCTGCTGCAAAAAAGTGTCGCTCAGTGACCACCAAAGGGCTGTCATCCTTGGTCCAGTTCAATCTGGGAGGAGGACTACCTCCAGCGATGCACTGTAGCACGGCTGTTTCTCCCTTGGTCACAGTCCGGTCTAATAAGGGCCGCAAAAATGATGGTGTTTCTGAAATGACAGGTTATGTTTTTAATTTCCTAAATGAAATTAAGTTTTGTATATCACAAGATCTAGTTAGCTAGCACTCAAGTTTATTCAAATTGGAGCCTAGAATTTTATTCTCCCACAACTTAATGCACATAATTTTTTGAGAATTTAAACATGTATACAACATTTGGGACTTTGTTTTGTTACTTGGCAGTAATTTGCTCATAATACAAGTAAGGATAATATTTATTGTTTCTTTATCCCAATCTCCATCATTCTTGATGAAGATGAGGAATAGCTGGAAAAGGGTAAAGTAACAAAAAAAAAAAATACTTTTTTAAAAAAATTGGGGGATTCATGGTTTACTGTAAATACAATTGTTGGTACATGTGTAAAATTTCTCAATTTTCTGCAAGACAGTCTTAACCCCCCCACCTACGTCTTCCTCCACCATCATACTCTATGACCTGAAAATCACCCCCACTCGAGAGTAACACATCAAACCCAGTCCAAGTTCTGCTTTGTGTTTCCATTTCTTATTTCTCACCTTCTTAGACATTAAAAAAAAAACCAAACAAATAAACAAAAAACAGAAAATGAAGTGGCTGTGGAGATGGTTCACTGCAGATTACATGTACCAGAGTTTAATAGTCTGGCTTCTCTTTCTCTCATGTGAAAGTTTCTGTATTTATTTATTTAACTTATTTATTGGTTAGAGATGAAGAGAAAGTGACATGGGTGTGGGAAGATAGAGAGGGAGAAAGGTACACGCAGCACTGCTTCACCACTTGTGAAGTGTGCCTGCCCCCTGCAGTTAGGGACTGAGGGCTTAAACCTGGGTCCTTGTGCATAGTCATATGCGTGTGTTCAACCAGGTGCCTCACTCATGAAAACTCTCACTCAAAAGTCATTTTTAAAAAATCCAGAAAATGTATAAAAATAATTTCCAGCAGAAGAGCATGTAGATGGATGAGGGGGTTAAAAATCCAAATACTTAAAATGTTTAGAAGCACCTTTTCTGTACTTAAATGTCCAGCCCTAGATTAAATTCTGAAAATAATTCATATTTATTCTTTGGAGTTAACAGGTTAAATCTTTCAAACATTCAGGTACCATAGACATATTTGCATTTTAAAAAGCATTTGTTTTGGTCAAAGACAGACTGTGAACTCTGGCTTCCAGAGTGATGTTTTGAGAGAAAAAGAGTTGGTACTTCCCAATCTGTTTAAGTATTTGATTTCCTTATGTGTTCTTTATGGTATTATGATAACTGGTAGTGACTTCATCATAGGGCATGTAGAAAGTGATCTCTGCAAAGAGGGGGAGGCATAAACGCTTTACTTGTCGCCTTTGCTTAAAACAGTGGGTACAGGTTCACTCCACTGGCCAGATTTGAAGAGGTAACAGCCTTTGACTTCAAGGTCTGGAGAAATTCTCTGTTCTCCGAAGCAAAGGGCAGTGCCTCTCACCCTCACAATGTCTACCACTTCAGGCCTCTGAGTGAGCTATTAGTCTCTCTGAAACTAATTCACATCACAGAATCTGGAAACATCTCTTTACCAAGGACAGTGAGAGTTGCATTTGCAGAAATGCTTCCTGCACTGTTTTGAGCTGTGCAGCTATAGACCCCAATGTCCTCTATCTTCACATCCACAATAAAGAACACGTCGTCCTCAGGCATCACATGCATGCGTCTCTCCCTCGCAGCAGGGAAGTCTGTGCCCCCGTCCTTTTGCCAGGCTATCTGAGGGGCTGGGTGTCCCAGGGCAGCACACTCCAGGCGTGCCATGGTCCCGGCACGTATGGTGAGGTCCATGGGAGTCTTGGTGAATGAGGGAAACACTAAAATCAGAAAACAAGCATTAGTGCTATGGAATTTTAGAGGTTTGCGTTCATTGATTCACTCTTCTTTCTTACTAATGCTTACAGATTTCGCAGACAGAAGACAAGGGTTATTTCAAATTGCAAAAGAAGGAAACTAGAGTTGAGAGAGAGATTGAGACCCTTAAGTTTACAAGGGTACAAAAATGATTGAATCAGAATGACACCCAGATCACTTGATCCTAAGACTTTCTGTTATCTTCTGGTCATTTTTTAGTTTCCTAAATTATCTGGGAGATCTTGGGCAAATCAAGTAATCCTTTGTTTGCTGACCATTCACTTCATATATTTTTCTCTCTTACAGTTTCTCCTGGCTCTAGCATTCGATTGGGCTTTAAATGTGTGTTCTGCCCTATAATTTGTAACCCAAAGTTGTTCTGTAGTATGCCTCAAAAATAGAAATCATTTACTGAGTAAATGCATTCATCAGTCATATCTTAAAACTTTCTACCATGACTAAAATGGCATTTGATAATGACAAGGAGTATATTATAAAAAGCAAATGATTAGTCTTTATAAATAGCTAACACTTACTGCACTTACTACTATATTCCTGTCATTCTATGAAGTCCTTTTCACAAGTTACTTTATTTAATGATTTCCATACCTCTATAAAGTTGATACTATTATCCCTAGCTTAAAAGTACAGAAATGAAGGCTCAGAGAAGCTAAAAAATTTGAGAAGTCTCACACAGCTATTAGCAGGTCTGGCAAGATTCACACTTCTCCCTTCATGTTAGTACACTGTGACTCCCGAAGAGCAAATAGTGTCTGGTGTATGCTAAATACGATCAATACCTTCTATACTGTAATTGCTTGCAGTAATATAACTGGTGAAGAGTCTTAATTTGGAGGAGTGAGAAGTAGGGTAAGGAAGGGCAATATGTAATAAGAGAAAACCAGGTAGTTTCTGTTTCTAAAAGTTGTCTTTAGATGCAAAAGGAAAAAGTCAGATCACATACTATGCACCGTCAGCTTGGCTTTGACCGAGTAGGATGATCCAAAGTGATTGGAGATGACACACTGATATTTCCCCTCACTGGTAAATTCCACATTGCGCAGTCTAAGAATGGTGGTGTACTCCATCACCTCGCCACCTTGGGCCCGGAGGTGTGCATAATTTTCCATTTCAGCATCATGCAGTAGTTCATTGTCTTTTTTCCAAGCAAAAGTCATTGGGGAATCACTGCTGCTGGCAGCTGAGCAGATAAAACTCAAATTGGAACCTTTTATTGCCGACTGTGTTTCTGGCTGAACCGTGATCTGTGGTTTAGGAAAATCATCTGTTCAAAAGAGAGAGGAGGAAACAAAATAATATTAAGGCTTGAAAGTCTGAGAGCAACTCAGATTGGAACACCAAGAAACTCAAAACAAACAGTGGCTTAGGCTTTACCCTTTGTATATTTTACGAACTGACTAGCAGTCCCAGGGTAGAAATGATACCGTGAGAGCATGTTTAGAAAGTGATCTGTTCATTTCAAACAGACTGGAATCCATTTCTCAATCAGTATTAAAGCAAGAGAAAGCCGTTATTTTGAAAATATAGCTTATTAGTTCACTGCAGATTTCTAGTATTTTTCCCCATGAAATACAAAGTGAAATTAGTGAGGAGACTTCCAGTTTTTTTATATTTATTTTTATTTATTTATTCCCTTTTGTTGCCCTTGTTGTTTTATTGTTGTAGTTATTATTGTCATTGTTGTTGGATAGGACAGAGAGAAATGGAGAGGGGAGGGGGAAGACAGAGAGAGGGAGAGAAAGATAAGACACCTGCAGACCTGTTTCACCGCTTGTGAAGCGACTCCCCTGCAGGTGGGGAGCCAGGGCTTGAACCAGGATCCTTACGCAGGTCCTTGTGCTTAGCGCCACCTGCACTTAACCCGCTGCGCTACAGCCCGACTCCCGAGACTTCCAGTTTTATGCATCATCTTTAAGTGGGATTATCAGGGACTGTAATTTTCCCCCTGTTCTCTGCAAAGAGTAACACAATTAAGAAACCATATACCAGTAATGGTAATATGACTGAAGAGACTAATTAATACCCTACACATCTAAACCAGAATCCATATTAGAGAAAAAAAAGAAATCATTTTAGGCAGTGCAAGAGGGGAAAACAGTCTGCAGTGAAAGAAAAAGCTCCCAAACTCACTATGAGACACTGGTTTTAGCCTGGAGTTCTGAGGGACAATCAGTCAGGCCACTGTGCTACACTGTCAGAGCTACATGCTACATTATAATTAGAACTAAGCAACTCTTGCATTTCAAACAACTATTTTCAGTTCTCTGTTACTCTCTGGAAAAGTTACCTTTTTGAACTCTGGATTCTCAGAGATGATGTAAAACCAGAAGGAAACATCTTAGATGTATCAAAACTTAAGTGGAAAGCAAGGAGATAACAGTGGTTCTGCAAAAGACTTTGATGCCTTATGTGCTGAGGTCCTGTGTTCAATCCCCAGCACCACCATAAGTTAGAGCCAAGCACCATAAACCACTAGTTGTTCTGGTGGGTGGAGAAAACACACACACACTGTTCTTAAAAATGTCTATGTGAAGGGAGTCGGGTGGTAGCTCAGCAGGTTAAGCTAGAAGAAGAAGCGCATGTGGCGCAAAGCACAAGGACCAGCATAAAGATCCCAGTTCGAGCCCCCAGCTCCCCACCTGTAGGCAAGCCGCTTCACAAGTGGTGAAGCAGGTCTGCAGGTGTCTCTCTTTCTCTCCCTCTCTCTGTCTTCTCCTCCTCTCTCCATTTCTCTGTCCTAGCTAATGACAATGACATCAATAATAATAATTACAACAACAATAAAAAAACAGTAAGGGCAACAAAAGGGAAAATAAATATTTAAAAAAATGCGTGAAAATTAAAATGTTTGTGTGATGGTCTCAAATCCAATGCTGCTATTTTCCAGTGTCGTGCCTGTATGTAGCAATCAGCATGGTTTCTTCTGTATAATTACTCCAAAATCCTCATCTAGTAAATCAATGTTCAGATTCACAATGAAGACAGTGGAAAACCTATGGGTACTCTACACATGTCTCAGAGTAACTGAGAATTTATATCTTGAGGCTAGAGAACTGAAATAAGGGTCATGGAAAGGGATAGATTATGCCCTTACAGGTGGGTGCCAAAAGCTTCATTGATTCAAAACAACAGCAGTTGTTTTATTTCTAGAAAGTATTGGCACTGTTCAATGCTACAACCTAAAAAAAAAAAAAATTGTGCGCCCCCCACCCCATTCTTTACATAAGCAATTGTAAGAAAAGTTATTTTATGGGACCTCTGACATGTGATTTTATCACTCCCAGGCTTACAGCTATTATTATTGTTGCTGCTATTGTTTTTCAGATGGGAGACAAAGAAAGCACCTGAGCTTTCCCCAGTGCTGTGACATTCCCATGTGGTACTGGGGCTTGAACATGGCTGTGTGCATGGCCCAGCAGATAACCTATTTGGTGTGCAATAGCTCCAGCATATAAATAACATTTCAAGCATCAGTGTAAAGGGTACAATATCTTAACAAACAGGCTAAAATGTAGGGCAGTGCATTTTTTAAATTAGAACTTTATTTTTTTTTAACTTATCAGATAGATAGAAACAGCCAGAAATCGAGAGGGCAGAGGTGGTAGAGAGGAGAGAGACAGAAAGACACATGCTTTACCACTCACAAAGTTCCCTCCCAGCAAGTGGGGACTGGGGGCTCAAACCTGGATCCTTGCACATCGTAACATGTGCGCTCAACCAGGTGTACCATCACCCAGCTCCAGGAGTGCATTTTTATTTCAGGTAGTATGCACGTTTTTCCACAAAGTTCTCCATGACGGCTAGTAGTAGACCACGGCTCAGTGTAGTGGACAAAAGACAGCACCATGGAAGAAAGTCACATTCAGGACAGCAGATCTCTACTGCTAAACCTCTTGGGTGATAAGACAGTGGACCTCAAAGGCATTTATAATCAATTCAGACCTATCACATCATTGAATTCTTGTTCAACAGTTAAAATTTTTTACTGGTCTAACAATCCCTAGCTAATTTTTCTTTTTTCTTTTCTTTTCTTACTCAATCTGAATAGCACTTGTTCAGGGTTCAGTGTCCTCAGCCAGCCCATGTGAGCCTCTCAAGAGGCGCAGGAAGTGAGAAGAGCAGATAGCAGGGTTCCCATTTGTAAACACCAAGGTTTAGGGGGCTTAAGTAGAACTGCAGAACCATTCATAAATTCTCTTTTCACCGAACCATCCTGATGCCAAAACAAAAAGGAAGACCTTTTAGAAAAATCTCTCTCATCTGTCAAATTAAAATAGCCAGCAAGCTATGGATCTATTTTCATCTCCTTCAGCAGGCATAAAAGCTTTATTAAGAACATAAGTATACTCCAGACCATATTTGGACAAATGGTAGAGAAAAAAAAAGGGGGGGGTGAAATGGAAGGGCGATAGTTATACTCACCACACACAAAGCCATCTGGGCTGACAGCAAAAATGCTTCTTCCTTTTAGCAATTGAGGATGGGCACAACTGGCATTCACAAAGCTCTGAAAATTGTTTTCCACCACCCACTGTGGGAGCCATTTTAGTTGGCAATCACACAAAAGGCTTGATGTATTTAAATGCCTGAGGAGAGTAATTACATTCAATTTGTCTTGTATGAAATGCAGATTTCTACAAGTAAACTAAAACTCAAGTAAATATGAACAAAGCCATGAATGTGGAAACCAAATACACACATCCCATGTAATAGACATTCTATACTTCTTCTAAAAATGCAAGAAATGGAACTAGCATGACTTTCTGTGGCTGTTCTCACTGTCTTACTGAGATAGAAGTGTTGATACACCAGAAATATGGTACTACTGGAAACCCGCTATTGATCAGACTCTACTGTACCAGGACTCACAGATTTAGGCTGTAAAGTCAGAACAGAAGAAAAAACAACTCCTTTTATTACGCAATGCCTGAGACTGAACCCAGGGCCTTAGACATGCACATTATCACTAAGCCATCTCCCAATGCTGTATTTTTTTTTTTTTTTAGAAAGAGACAGAGAACAACCCAGGGAACAGAGAGTCAAGCACCAGTCCACCACTGATAGAGTTCTCCTTGCTGCTCTCCTGTGGTCTCAGATGTGAGGGAGGTCTTTTTTTTTTTTTTTTTTAGGGAAGTGTTTTATTTGTCACTGAACCTCACCTCCCTGTCCCCAAGGAACTCCCTTGTCAACAAAGGAAATAACCAATTCCTTTTGCTTTGCTTTCTGATATAAAAATGAAGTAATGTTAAGACTGTCCTAGATACTTTTCACAGATACATAATCTAGAGAGATACACCTAGAAGTTCCCTCTTAGGTTTGATGGGAAACTCTTAACATGAAGAAGACAGGCTTACAATTGCTGAAGTTTCTTCATCTGTGAAAATGCATTGCCTTGTAAGGACATGATTGCGTTGTCACTCAGGTCTCTGAAAACAACCAAATTAGATACATCAGTGGAAACCGTGACACGGTTGTGCCTTCAGACAAAGGGTGAGTCCACACCGCCCACCTCATTCCTGAAACAAATGGTCTATATACTGACACACAGACAGAATTATTCCAAAAGAACCCAGGAGGAAGCTTAATTTGAAAATCAAGACTATCTGTAGCAGAGGTAGATTCTGGAATGGTTGAATCACTTGGCCTTATCATGTACAGGTTATCTGACTCACAAAGGCCCAAACTGTCCCATTATATAATTTTACTGCATTCCCATTATTCAAGTTAGTAACCACTGGAAACTTCTAAATATACAAATAAAATTCTCCATAAATATGCTTTTAAAATAACCAGCAAATACATGGCATTTTCTATGTTATACACTGTGCTAAATGATTTACAAATATTATCTTTATATGTAAATTCTTTATAGAAACTCTCCAAAATGGTATTGATATCTTCCTTAGAGGATGAAAAGGCATTTAAGATTTGAGCCCAATATCTCTCTCTTACTTCCTCCCTTCCTTTTTTTTTTTATTGCCACCAGGGCTATTGCTGGGTTCAGTACTGGCACTATGCATCCACTGCTCCTGTGGCCATTTTTTTTATCTTCTTTCCTTCCTTCCTTTCTTTCTCCCTCCCTCCATCCTTCCCCCACCTTCTATCTATTTTACTTAAAAGGACAGAGAAATTGAGAGGGGAAGGTGAGATAGAGGGGAAGAGAGAAAGATACCTTCAGACCTGTTTCACCACTCATGAAGTGTATTCCCTGAAGGTGGGGGTTGGGGGCTCAAACCTAGGTCGGTCCTTGTACATGGTATTATGTGAGCTTATTAATCAGGTATGCCACTGCCTGGCCCCAAGTTTAATAATTTTCAACTTCAAAACTTACACACTTTTTTTTTTAAGATGTATTCATTTTTGAATGAAGGTGAGAGATAGGGGAGAGACAGAGAGGATAGATACCTGCAGCATTGCTTCACTTACTGTGAAGCTTCCCCCCTGCAAATGGGAACCAGGGGCTTCAACTCAGATCCTTGCTCATGGTGACATGTACTTTAGTGGTATAACACCACCGAGCCCTAAAACCTGTACTCGTAGTAATTACTAAATTATTCTACCTTACCTAAAGATGGTAAAGTGTTCAAGTAAATGTACATGCTATCGATTGTCAGAGAAACACAAGTAAAGTCAACAATGAGATACTACTTCACTGCTGTGAGAATGTCAGACATCAGAAAAGGTAGCAGCCACAAATGCTGGAGAGGTTGTGGGGACAAAGGAACCCTCCTGTACTGCTGGTGGGAATGTCAGTTGGTCTAACTCCTGTGGAGAGCAGTCTGGAGAACTCTCAGAAGGCTAGAAATGGACCTACCCTATGACTCTGCAATTCTTCTCCTGGGGATATATCCTAAGGAACCCAACACACCCATCCAAAATTATGTGTGTATATCTATGTTCATAGCAGCACAATTTGTAAAAGCCAAAACTTGAAAGCACTAGGTGTCCAACAACACATGAGTGGCTGAGAAAGATATGGTCTATATATGTGGTGGAATACTACTCAGCTATGACAAATAGTGAACTCGCCTTCTTTACCCCACCTTGGATGGAGCTTGAAGGAATCATGTTAAGTGGGATAAGTCAGAAACAGAAGGATGAATATGAGGTGATCTCACTCATAGGCAGAAGTTGAAAAACAAGATCAGAAGGGAAAACACTAAGCAGAGCATGGAGTGGAGCTGGTGTACTGCACCAAAGTAAAAGACTCTTGGGATTTCAGGTCCTGGAACATGATGGCAGAGGACCTAGTGAGGGTTGTATTGTTATGTGGAAAACTAGGAAATGTTATGCATGTACAAACTACTATATTTTTTTCCCTTTTTATTGCCCTTGTTTATCATTGTTGTTATTATTATTGTTGTCACTGCTGTCGTCATTGTTGGATAGAAAAGAGAGAAATTGAGAGGAGGGGAAGACAAGAGGGAGAGAGAAAGGCAGACACCTGCAGACCTGCTTCACTGCTTGTGAAGTGACCTCCCTGCAGGTGAGGAGCTGGGGCTCAAACTGGGATTCCTTTACATACCAAGTGCGCTTAACCTGCTGCGCTACCACCTAGCCCCCCAAACTACTGTATTTTATTGTCTGTAAACTATTAATCCCCAAATAAAGAAATTAAAATAAATAAACTGAATAATTTAAGTTCCATCTTTAAAAAAATGTACATGCTAAAACACAGTCTCTCTTTTCATAGAGGATCTTTTTTTTTTTTTTGCCTCAGGGTTATAGCTGGGACTTGGTGCTCACACTAAGAGTCCACTGCTCCTGGTGGCCACTCTTTCCTTTATTTATTTATTTATTTTATTCAATAGGACAGAGAGAAACTGAAAGGGGAGGTGTAGATAGGGAGAGAAAGACAGACACCTGTAGACCTGCTTTACCACTCGCGAGATGTCCCTGCTGCAGGTGGGGAGCAGGGACTCGAACCTGGGTCCTTGTGCATAGTACTCTGCACTTAGCCAGGTGCATCACTGCCCGATCCCCCTCATACAGGATGTTCATAAAAATGAGAAAATATTCTTGACTCATTTTATTTTATTTATTGTTACGTTTACTTCTTTTGGATACAGACAGAAATTGAGATGGAAGGGGAGACAAAAAGAGGGGGGAGAGAGGGAGAGAGGCCTGCAGCACAGCTTTGCCACTCTATTTTTTTTTGTTGTGTTTTTTTTTAATATTTTTTATTTATTATTTATTCCCTTTTGTTGCCCTCGTTGTTTTATTGTTGTAGTTATGATTGATGTCGTTGTTGTTGGATAGGACAGAGAGAAATGGAGAGAGGAGGGGAAGACAAAGAGGAGGAGAGAAAGACAGACACCTGCAGACCTGCTTCACCGCTTGTGAAGCGATTCCCCTGCAGGTGGGGAGCCGGGGGCTCGAACCGGGATCCTTCAGCCGGTCCTTGCGCTTTGCGCCACCTGCACCCAACCCACTGCGCTACCGCGGACTCCCAGCTTTGCCTCTCTAGAAGCTTCCCTCCCTGTAGGTGGGAACCAGGAGTCTGAACCCAGGTCCTTGCACACTGTACTGGATGGCTACTGTCCAGCATCAACTATTATATTTTTAAGGAGTATTTACAAGCAGTATGAATTTTAAACTCTTCACAAATATTAACACTCTGTTTTTCCTTTACAGGGTATAAAAAAGATCTGGAATGAGCCAAGTGGAAACAGAAAACAGAATGAAGAAATTGAACACGGGTAGAAAAAGAGACTGGGAGAGTCAAGGTTTAGAAAAACTGAAGCAGAGGTTAATACTCCACGGACCCCACTAATTCCAGTTTCCCAGAAATGAAATGGGCCCGATGACAAATTCTTTTGGCTAATTTCCCCTTGAAGAAAAAAAAAAGTTTCAATAAGAACAATACTGGCTCATCTTTCCAAACTGTTTTGTGGAGTCGTCCTACTGCACTGTCTGCATGGCGAGCAATGCAAATCACCCCTCAAACTAACAGGTAAGCTAGACAACAACAAGGTAGTTCACAGTTAGTAGTTGACTAACTCTAAATGCAGAGCTCCAGTGAAAGTACACCACAGGTCCCTATTTTAAACTTTCACTTCTCTTGTCTAAGTTCATGCATGTTAAAACCTTTAGCTGCCTACATTCCTTCTAGTCAGCATAGACATCATCTATAGTCTTTTGTACTTTTACTATTAAGGAGGAAAGCATATGCCTGCTGTTAGAAGCAGTTGGCTGTTTCAATACACATACAGGTTTGGCTAGCAAGCTAGGCTGACTAGCTTGCTCTTCTATTGTTTCAATATATAAGTGTCTAAATGTCATCTCAGAAATGTGTGCCATGGTTCACTGAGGCAGAGACTTGAAGGCGGGAGCACTAGTGATGTAGGGAAAACATGTCAGCAAGGGTCCCCTGGCCTGATTCCTGCTTCTGCTAGTTGCCGTTGGGTTAGTAGCAGAAGAATATAAGCCAAAAGGAAAAAAAGGAGAAAAAAAAAGAAAGAAAGGCAAATGGGTTTTACATTTTATGATTAGACAACAACCAGCAGAAACGAACTAATACAAGTTCTCAAATTCATGTTAATAGTCTTTCTAAAAGGTTATGGAAATTTTCCTTCTCGATCTTTAAAATCCAAGTCACATTATTACTGATGTATAGACATAGAGTAAGGATTTATTTATGGTTTGTCCTGTCCCATACTTGTCTTAAACATAATAACCATCATTTCTTTTGAGGGTTAAGTATACGTATATGTGTATATGTGTGTATATGTGTATATATATCTTTGCATACATACTTATGTATACATACATATATATATACATACACACACATATAGTATAATGCCTGACGTAATGGGTGCACAATAAAAGGTAGTTTATTTTAAACTAAAACATAGCACTTGAGAAAAATAACTAAAACTTAGTAGTGACAGAGAGCAATACCTATAAATGCAAAGGGAAAGCTGTACCTGTATAATCTCACACAGGTGGAGATATAGGAAGGCAGGTAGATAACAGGCAGATGTGTAAATACATTTTATAATACTGAGAAGGCAACAAAAGTCCTTGTTGGTTTATCTTTATGATACAGAAGTAAATAGCCATCTTAGAACACCCTTAAGATAACTAAATTCATATACTCACAGATGTTCTAATGCATCCAGACCAGTGAAGGCTTTTTTGGTGATAGATCGAATCCTGTTGCCTTGGAGTATCCTAGAAAACAGTAACAACAAAAAATATTGGTGCAGGTAATAAAAAAACCAGTTGGGGGGTAGAATTCTCATTTAAAAAAAGAAGTTTTCAAAATCATTTATGAATATTTTTTCTTCAGTTATATAGTATGTGCTTATTTAAAATGTATCCAAGCTACCTTTGTCAGTAATATAGCTCTGCATAATTAAGAATGTGACAGCTAAAACAGGTGTTCAAAACATCATGCTGAAATTTAAAGCAGTGGCTTTTTTCCCCCACCAGGGTTATTGCTGGGGCTCAGTGTCTGCACTAAGAATCCACTGCTTCAGCCATTTTTTCCTTTTTTCTTTTTTCCTTTCAACAGAACAGAGAGAAAATGAGAGGGCAAGGAAGACAGAGAGGGAGAAAGAAAGACACCTCCCAACACATCCATCTAAAAAGATCTGTGTACACATATGTTCTTGGCAGCACAATTTGTAATAGCCAAAACCTGGAAGCAATCCAGGTGTCCAACAACAGATGAGTGGCTGAGCAAGTTGTGGTATATATACACAATGGAATACTACTCAACTGTAAAAAATGGTGACTTCACCGTTTTCAGCCGATCTTGGATGGACCTTGAAAAAATCATGTTGAGTGAAATAAGTCAGAAACAGAAGGATGAATACGGGATGATCTCACTCTCGAAGTTGAAAAACAAGATTAGAAAAGAAAACACAAGTCGAACCTGAAATGGAATTGGAGTATTACACCAAAGTAAAAGACTCTGGGGTGGATGGGTGGGTGGGGAGAATACAGGTCCATGAAAAATGATGAATTAAATAGTGGGGGTTGTATTGTTAAATGGGAATCTGGGGAATGTTATGCATGTAAAAAAAAAAAAAAAGAAGTAGAAACGCAAAGCAGAAATTGACTGAGTTTGGAGTATGGCACCAAAGTAAGAAAGCAGAAGTACACTAGAGTTTGCAGTGAGTACCTCCCTAATACTTCCTCTCCACTTTTCCAAGCTTTGGGTCCACGATTGCTCAACAATTTGTTTGGCTTTGTATGTTAACTCTCTTTTCAGTCACCAGGTTCCAGGTGTCATCAGGATGCCAGCCAGACTTCCCTGGATTGAAGACCCCACCAATATGTCCTGGAGCTCAGCTTCCCCAGAGACCCACCCTACTAGGGAAAGAGAGAGGCAGACTGGGAGTATGGACCGACCAGTCAACGCCCATGTTCAGCGGGGAAGCAATTACAGAAGCCAGACCATCTACCTTCTGCAACCCACAATGACCCTGGGTCCATGCTCCCAGAGGGATAGAGAATGGGAAAGCTATCGGGGGAGGGGGTGGGATATGGAGATTGGGCGGTGGGAATTGTGTGGAGTTGTACCCCTCCTACCCTATGGTTTTGTTAATTAATCCTTTCTTAAATAAAAAAATAAAAACAAAAAAAAAAAAAGAAAGACACCTGCAGACCTGCTTCACCACTCATGAAGAGCTCCCCCTGTAAGTAGGGAGCAAGGGCTCGAACCCAGGCTTCTGTATGATGATATATGCAGTTAACCAGGTGCACCAGTGCCTGGCCCCCAAGCAGTGGCTTTCAAAGTCTTTTAAGGAAGAGGTAGAAACTTTATTCCAACTAAGTTGGAATAGTAGTAAATAAAGTTTAGTAAATAAAGCAGATAATTGTGGATTCTTTCCCAGCATACCTTGCACCTCCTCATGGATACCTTCACCAAAGAGAACTTTAGCGCTAAATGTGACTCAGTTTGAAAACCACAAACTTGGGGGCCCAGGTGACAGTGCACAGAGTTAAGCGCACATAGTACTAAGCTCACGGGCCTGTCCAAGGATCCTGTTTCAAGTCCCTGGCTCTTCATCTGCAAGGGGGTGAAGCAGGTCTGCAGGTGTCTTTCTCTCTCACTGTTTTCCCCCTCTCCTCTCAATTTCTCTGTGCTATGCAAAAAAAAAAAAAAAAAAAAAAGTTTTTTTTAAACTGCCACAGGAGCAGTGGAATTGTAGTGCAGGAACCAATGCCCTGGAGGCTATAACAACAACAACAACAACAAAACTGAAAACCAGAAACCTGAAACACAGAATTTAGTCATCAGTAAGGTCATTTGATGGTTAAATGTAAACATGCCTTTATACTGTATTGTTTACAACAACCTCAAGTATCATTATTAAAATATGTTGTTACACTAAGGAAGATGATAAATAAAGCCACCATACTCAAGGGAAAGAAGCTACTCAATACATATCTTTTTTAAAATTTTCCCTTTTGTTGCCCTTGTTTTTTATTCTTGTAGTTATTAGTTGTTGTTATTGATGTTGTCATTGTTGGATAGGACAGAGAGAAATCGAGAGAGGAGGGAAAGACAAAGAGTGGGAGAGAAAGATAGACACCTGCAGACCTGCTTCACCACCTGTGAAGCGACTCCCCTACAGATGGGGAGCCAGGGGCTCGAACTGTGATCCTTACGCTGGTCCTTGTGCTTCGCACCACGTGCGTGTGCTTAACCCGCTACACTACAGCCCAACTCCCTCCCCCACCCCATCAATACTCATTTAGGGGAAATGACAAAGTAGCAACCAGATAAGCATCTACTTGTCTACCTGTTAAGACATTAATTTGTGAAACTCACTTTGATTAAGATAAAATGTTTAAAGAGTGAGACAAAACATAATACTCACAGCTGTCTCAGTTTGTCAAGGCCAGAGAAAGCGCCATTCATGTCTTCTATAGTCCAGGAAATTTCATTGTTCTTCAGATCCCTCATTTAAGAGGAAAAAAAAAAAGAAACTTTACTGAAACTAGTACAAAACAAAAGATAAATTCTCTTCAGAGACACACTCAGAAATCTAAGATTACTATCCGCATATCTTGTAATCCGTAATATCCCTCATCATATCTGTTGTTTCAAAATGATAGAAAAACTCTCCATCAGGTTTCTTACAACCTCTGCCCTCCTCCCTCAGCAACTTTTAAAGTCTTCGCTCAAATTCAGGAAAGCAGACTTCAGTTCTATTAATTCCCCTGTCAAGATGACTAAATTCTGAAAGATTTGACTAGTTTGAAAAATACATTAAACTTTAAAACCACTGTTCCAACCACACCAGGAGGAATTCGCCAAAGCATACAGCATGCCTTTCAATTATGTAATGCTTCAAATAGTGCAGAGGAAAAGTTTCTGACAGTGCAAAAATCAAAAGTCCACTGCACAACATTAAAGTTAACATCTGAGAGATTTTTTTTTTTCAAAGTTCAATTAATCACATCTTTTTTTTTTTTCTCTCCTACAATAGAGATCAAGTCTGGATATAGCTAGCAGGATAAGCAGGCGTTGGCTTTTGATTCCTTTCGCATAGACTGTTTTTCTCTGAGTAATTCTTAATCAGTATTTTATAAAGAAAAATTAGTGAATTTAAAATTGTTTTCCTCTTGAACAGTGACTAACTTCCTGGAAATCCTTAGAACGCCAACAACAATCACCAAAACAATCTGATCACTGTCCTTTTTAATCCCTTTAAGAAACACATATGGATAAAATGGACCTATTTTAATCAAACTGATCTGGGAAAGATTAAGACATTACTTCTGAGGCTGTACACATTTCCTTCACAACAAAGGAAGGCTGGTTGGAGAAAAGTGGGCACATTTAGGAACCAATTAGGTTATGTACATAGAGCAAAATGTGTAACTTACAAAGTCTTTAAACTGGAAAGCCCCCGGAAGGCACAATCAGCAATGTAGCTGACTCTGTTGTTCCCAATGTGCAGTGTATTTAGCAAGCTTAAGCCCAGGAAGCTTGAATCATCTAACCTCGATAAGTGATTGAAAGCTAGGTCCCTGTAAAAAAAAATAGAAGGAAAGAAAGAAAGGAAAAAAGAAAAAGTACAAATAAAGTTTTTATTTTTCAATTAAGCACAATGATTTAAGAAAAAAGCAAATGAAACAAAACAAAAACACCCTGATACTATGCGTAACTACAATAATCCTTATTGTACAATGGTGTCTTCTTGATAATACTCACGTAAACATGATTTCTAATCCTAGCAATTAAAAAAAAAAAACTATTCTCTGTATTTGGAAATAACCATCATTACTTTAGCCCATGTGCTACTGAATTGAAACAGCAGAGTTGTCTGCAATTTGTCACAACAAAAATATGACTAGGTTTTATATGAAAAAAGCTGTCACCTTGGAAACTTTGTTATGAAAATTTCACAGATCAGTGGTAAGAAGCTCATGCTCTGGCATGACCTGTGCTCCGAACCTGAGGAGAATAAAAGGGAACTCACAGCTCACTGAGTTTCTGGCAGAATTCCCAGGCATCAGGGCTGATCCTGTTGATGGCATTTTGGCTGAGATGAAGTTCCTGGAGCATCAGCAAGCCGTAAAGCCAGCCTTTGGTAATCTCTGTTAGGTTGTTATGGTCCAGCTGCCTACATTTACAACAAGAATCAAAAGCAGGATCAAAAGTTCATTATCTACTCTCTTCAAAGGGGACATATGATTACATCCTATTATATATGCCTATTGTTGTTACTACATGCTTGGCTTTTGTTATATAGGTATCAGCAAAAAACACCGTCTGCTTATAAATTCTCAGTCACCTCACCTGAAACACTACAAATAAGACTGTTCACTATGTGATTTTTTTTGGACTTAGGATTTGAAATAAAAGCTACTGATTGTTTACTGAGCATTCTGGGAATCATACTAAGAAGGGATCATGATAACCCACACTTACAAGATTTCCATATTGCTCAGTCCCCAAAAAGCTCCATCCATAAGTTTTGTTACTCCGTTTCGCTGCATCTTCAAAGATTTCAGAGCACCAAGCCCTTGAAATGTGAGTCCGTCCACATTTTTTATCTTATTTCGATTCAGTTCACTGCATTGGATGTTACAATTAAACATTAGCTTACACGACAAATTCTAGATGTAGTAACAAAATTAGGCAGTACTATAACATAGTTAAATCAGTCAGTGATAAGTTACATAGACTGTTTTAAGCTTCTTAGTATCTTTATTGAGAAAATTTTGATTAATAATGAGTAAATTTCCTCCTGGCATCAATATGAAAGTTACAACACTGTGGGGGGGGGGAGCAGGCACAAAAAATAACTTCTCAAGGCAAGAGGCACAAGTGTTTAATATCCAGGTGGAAGGACACAAAAAGATGCACTCTTGAAAGAAAAGTCCCTCTGTGCTAAAACAAACTGCTATGGGGAGAGAACTGTACGGTTCAGGGCTCAAATCTTGCAAGGAAGCAGAGGGCAAGCTGTATTGAAAACTAACATCCCAGTCCTATTCTTAAAACTGTAAGATGATGCAAACCTGGGCATTAAAAGCCACAAAGAGGGGGAGAGGGAAGCCCTAGGGCAGAAACGTGCTGGAGCTCCAGGGATGCTATATTGGGATTTTAGTTTCCATAGTGAGAACACTGGGGGAAGATTCCTGGCCTAAGCCAGCCATGACTACCCTGTCAGATTGCCACTACCTAGACTGAGGCCTTAGCCACAGATCAAATCTGAAACTGCTGCACACAGCAACTCTGTGGCTAGTAAGAACTGACAACACTGAGCTTCTTGGTTGATACCCAGGTTCAAACACAGACCACTAGGCCCAGGTTCTAAGAGAGAATCAAACATAATGAGAAAACACTGTTGGACCAAGATAGCAACTGAAGAAAATCCCAAGTTAAAAAATGCTGCGTAAACCTCCTAAAAAGGATACCAGGATTATGATCCCTAGCATGGTCTCTGAATAAAGAAGTTTAATGGAAGAAAACTTGGAGAAAATCAGAGAACATGCAAGTTATAGCAGAAATACAGTAGCTGAGCTAAAACAACAATAAAACAAAAACAGTTGAAAGGTGTCCCAGCAGATGGACAGAAGTCAAGGACTGAAACAGTGAGTTGGAGAATAGAGTAGAAGAAGATTTAAAAATCATTTTTTAAAAAAGGAACTTAACCAATGAGAACAATGTAATAGAGTTATGGGATAATATTAAGAGGAAGAACATTCATATCACAAGGGCACCAAAAAGAGCAGAGATAGGACCACAATTGTTATTGGATAGAGACAGAGAGAAATTGAGATGGGAGGGGGAGATAGTGAAAGAGATAGAGAAATACCTGCAGCGTTGTTGCACCACTCTCCAAGCTTTCTCCCTGCAGGTGGGGAACAAGGGCTTGAACCTGGGCAGTTCTTGTACACTGTAATGTGCGCACTTCACCAGGTGTGCCACCGCCTGGCCCCAGGAACAAAATTTTTATTCGAACAAATATTAACCAAGGTTGTTCCCCGGAAGGAGACAGATCCTTAGATCCAGGGAGCATTAAGAGCTCAAAACAAAAAGAATTTAAACCTAGGCTCACCAAGGTACATAACGGTTAAAGTGGCAAAAAATCAAATATAAAAGAAATGTAAAATCCTCAAAAGAAAAAGTTACTTATAAAAGACCATCAGCTGATTTTTTTCAACAGGCTCTCTAAAGACCAGAAAGGACTGCTGTCGAATGGAAAAGAGCTCCACCTAAGAATGCTCTCTCCAGCTAGGATAGCATTAAGGCTTGAAGGAGTAATGAAGAGCATTTTCAGATAAACAAGCGACTTCTATGAAGTAAAAATAGACAGGGATCTTACCCATGTACAGTAAAGAAACACAGCAAGGAAAACAGGGAGCATCAGCTGAAAACACAGCTTTGGATTCAGACCAAAGACCTGAGATTACCAAGCAGAATAGGAGACTGGCAAAGGCTTGGGCTGCAAGTGTGCAGGGGATCCATAAACTGAAGACAAGGGCTACTGGTGCTTGGGAGATAGGTGTGGATTACTTACATATTTTTCAGAGATACAGAATTATATTTCAAAAACATTCATGATCTTATAAACCAAGGAAACCTCAGAAACAAAAGTAGAATTTCCTTTTGAGATGTGTGATACACTTCTGGAATAAGAAAATACTGAAAGCCTACCACACAATATCTAAATTGTTGTCCAATCAGCATAAAAATAAACAAGTGAGCATTTATTTTTAAATTGTAAGAATGAGAATATGGACCAGTACGTTGAAATATGATACAGGGGGGGGCAAGTGGTGGCACACCTGGTTGAGCACACATGTTACAATGTGGAAGAACCTGGGTTCAAGCCCCCAGTCCCCACCTACAGGGAGAAAGCTTCATGAATGGTGAAGCAGCGCTGCAGGTGTCTCTCTGTCTCTCTCTCCCTCTCTGTCTCCCCATTCCTGTTAGTCTCTTGCTATCTCTAGTTAATAAATAATGCTGATTTTAAAAAATCAAATAAAAATTGGGTCTTAAAAAAAGGACTATGGGGTCTACTCAGGAGCAGGGCCCTTAAGTATATCCTTTTCAAAACTGCTTACTCCTTCAGGATTCTTTATGTGTAATGCCTTCTCTTTATTTCTCAACCTCAGTTGCACAATGGAATCACCCAGGGAGTTTTAAAAAATTACTGAAGCCCACCGCTTCTTACCTCCACAGGTTCTAATATAACAGGTCCAGGGTGTAGCCTGGGCTCTGGGATTTTTAAAACTCCCCAAGTGTCTGTAATGTGCAGCCAAAGTTGAAAAATCACTATATTTTAGAAGCCTGTTCACAGATCATTTTACCCTTATTAACGAGACAGTTCTGTGCAAGCCACTTAAGCCGCCAGAGCCTCCTGCAGTTGTCAGTGTTATTCTCATAAACCTCAGCTGTTGAGAGTCCCTGTGATTTCTTCAGTGCCACAATGATGCCTTTGTGAGGAGGTTGCTCAGTGATTACACTGTTCACTCTTTCATTAACAATCCAACATGCCTTGTCAGGCTGGAGCTCACGCCAGGTGACTTCTAGACTTCATTCTGATCTAGAAATCCTATAACTTGGGCTCTCAAAAGGGAAGGTGACCAAATCCTCACTTTCAAACTCCTTTTGCCACAGTGTGGATTTTAGGAGATAGAGGAGGTGAGGGAACAATGTCTAGGGCATCTTACTCACAGGTATTGCAGCTGGGGCAGTTTGAACATCTTGGGTGGGATAGTTGAGATACGGTTCCTGTTCAACTTCAGCACCAGCAGTGTGTTTGCCAAATTGTCAAAATACCCAGGTTCCAGCCATGTGACTCTGTTGCTGTTGATATACCTATTGAAATTGTAAACATGAGCTGTTCTTTCTGCTTCCTTTGGGTAACTGCATGCATAGTCTGCATTGTAGTCTCCAAAAAACTAAACATAATTTGTAAAAATGAGCAGTGAAAGAGGGCTGGTTGGTGGTGCACCTGGTTGAGTGCACACATGACAGTGCGCAAGGACCTGGGTTCAGACCCCCAACCCCCACCTAGAGAGAGGAGCCTTGACAAGAAGTAAAGCAGTGCTGAAGGTGTCTCTCTATCTCCTTATCCTCTCTCAATTTCTCTCTGTCCTAGCAAGTGAATAATTTTTAAAATGAACCATTAAGATGATTACTTCTGGGTCATTATAAACCAATATGGACTGAGATTCACCCATATTACTGAGGAAAAGTAACTGGAGTATTTAAAGTTACAAAGCAATTTTAGAGATGCTTATCCAGTCTTTTATGAGATTTGTTGTCTTTTATGAGGTTAGTGAAACATAACAGTGATTTCACTTTGATATTTTTTAAATGTTTTGCAATCCAAAATTGTAGGCATAAAAGGAAAACTGCGGTTACAGTAAATTACAATAGGAAAGCAACATCTTTGATACATCATTAGTCAAATAGGCAGACTTTACTATATCTTAAAATTGATATTTGAAAACCGTAATGCATTATAAAATTATAACACAGTAAATTTTACTTAACATAGGGGAAAATTCTGTTGCTATCATCAGGGCTTCACCACTCCTGTCCCCCTTTCTTTTTTCAGAGAGAGAGAGAGAGAGAGAGAGAGGTGCCAACCTAGAGTGGCAACCAGGGTGCCAACCAGGGTAGCAGAAGTCCCAGGAGATTCAGACCCAGGTCCCATGTATGGCACAACAGGTGTTCTTCTCGGGGGAGCTAGCTCACCAGCCTCCACAGATGAAAACATTCTGTTAATGAAAAATGGACTTACAGATATTTGAGATGTAAGGGTGGAAATGCACTTTTCAGCTCTGAAATATTATTGCTGCTCAGATCCAAAGTTTCGAGGGAATGAAACTGTTTCAGATGTCCCGGTACTATTTCAACAATCCTGTTTCCAGCTCTAGAATTGAAGGAGAACACACACAAGAATGTGAATGGGCCATGATATGAAAGGTGAAGACTACTGTAACTTGTCCTTCAGAAACATGGAGTAAAGAACTCCAAATAGTACTGTTAAAAATCAAGCAACACTGATTATCAGAAAAATGCAAAGAAAGACAGTAAGATACCACTTCACATCTATGAGAATTTCACACATACATTAAAAACAACAGGTGTTGGAGAGGATGTGGAGAAACAGGGACTCTTCTACACTACTAGTAGAAAAGTAAATTGGTCCAACCCCTGTAGAAGATAGTCTGGAGACTCATGGGCCTACACTATAACTTAGCAAATTCTCTCTTAGGAGTTAATAATACAAAGGAAACAAAATCATCTATCCAAAGAGATCTCTGTACGTCTATGTTCACAGAAGCATAGTTCATAATAGCCCTAACTTGGAAGCGACCCAGGTGCCCAATGACAGATGAGAGGCTAAGGAAGTGGTAGTGTATATACATAATGGAATGCTACTCAAGGTTTCAAAATGATGAAGTCATTTCCTTTGCCTCATCTTGGATGGAACTTGAAGGCATCATGTTTAAGTGAGATAAGCCAAAAAGTGAAAACACAGTGAAACTTGGACTGGGTATGGTATATTGCATCAAAGCAAAGAACTCTGGGGGAATAAGGGAAGGCAGAGGGACTCTATAGGGGTGGATCTAGGGGGATGAGAATGTTTTGCAGACACCTATCATAGAGAGATAAAGTGTACCCATAGCAG
Source organism: Erinaceus europaeus (assembly GCF_950295315.1). NCBI lineage: Eukaryota > Metazoa > Chordata > Mammalia > Eulipotyphla > Erinaceidae > Erinaceus > Erinaceus europaeus. Next base: position 104,951,815 of record NC_080168.1, on the reverse strand, counting down.
CCAGATGGTGGCACACACAGTACTAAGTGCAAGGAACTATGCGAGGACCTGGGTTCAAGCCCCCACTTCCCACCTGCAGTGAGGACACTTTACAAGTGGTGAAGCAGGTCTGCAGGTGTCTCTCTCCCTGTCTGTCTCCACCTCCCTTTTCAATTTCTCTGTTCTATTGAATAAAAATGGAAAGAAAAAAAAAAAAGGAAAAATTGGCTTCCAGGAGCAGTGGAGTCGTAATGTCAGCACCTAGCCCTAGCGACTGGAGGCAAAAAAAAAAAAAAAGTACCCACGTAGCAACAAGTGTACTATAAACCATTACCACTCCCTCCCATTAGTTAGCATTATGGCCACTTTAACTTTGCACTGAATAGTAAATCATAATTAATATTATATATATGGTCACTTTTTTAGAAATCTGGGCTGCATTTAACAGCTATGACACCTAAATTCTATACAACTGTCACCAGGGTTCACCATCACTCCACATCAACTTTTTCAGACAGAGAGAGACATACGGAGAGAGGGCAAGACATCACAGCATCAAAGCTTCCCTCACCAGTGGGGGCCTGACTGGAACTTGGGTCACTTGCCTGACAAAGCAGGCACTCCTCTTGCAGATGAACTACTCTGCAGATTCAGTATGACTTTCCTTTCTTTCCTTCTTTTTTCTTTAACCAGAGCACTGCTCACCTCTTACTTATGGTGGTGCTCAGAAACTCGGTTACCCAGGGAAACTCAGAGCCTTCGACATGAAGGTCTGTTGAACAAATCGCTATGCTATTTTCCTGGCCCTAGTTTAACTTTTCTTAGTATCATTGTGCTAATGACACTCCTTCTTTATGATATTATTAAACAGTATGTAAAATAACTAGAACCAGTTTGGCATTCCAGGTGCTGACATGTCAGTTTTCTGTTCCTGACTCTTGACTTCTAATCTATTTTAATTCTTGCTGAAAAGTATCCATATTACCATTACATTGGGATTTTGAAAAAAGAAGTCTTCCAACATACATCTTTTTTTCCCTTTCTTTCTTCTTCTTCTTTTTTTTTTTTTTTTCCTCTGTAAGAAGCAGCAGTTACAATGGATTGCCTTAGTCATTCAGCCTGTGGATATGCTTCAGGGGTTTGGTATTATAAAGGGTCCACAAAAGAGCACTTCAATGCCTGGGAGTAATTAGATTTTTTTTTTTAAATTTAACATTAACAGTCTTACAAACCAGTTCATATTGTCCAATATAGTAGTCACAAGTGGCTATTTAAGTTAATTAAAATGTAATGTTAAAATGTATGTCTTTTGTCACAATGGCTACATTTCTAGCCTTCCAGAGCCACATGTGCCTGATGGCTGGCTGTATAGAGGGGCACTGCACCCACAGGATGTCTCCATTACGACCCATAGTACTACTGGCGAGCACTGTACTACACAACAAAGGAGAAAAAAGAAGAAATAAGGTCACCAATATAACAGCTTTGAAAGTGATATTTAGCATTCAATTACCACAAGTAAACAGGAATTAAAGTGACATGTAAATCATCTTAACTGTCATATTAGAACAAGTAATATGCCTTTTTATTTTACTATTTAATGTATTTTAGACCATCATTTGCCAAAGGGAAATGTTCAAGCAGACTAGAAAGAGAATAGAGTCTGCCAAAAAAAAAAAAAAAAAAAAGAGTTGTGCAAAGAGACTCGTGCCTGAGGCTTCATAGTCCCTGGCAGGTTCAGTCCCCTGTACCATCATAAACCAGAGCTATGGTAAAAAATAAATAAATACATAAGTAGATATTAAAAACAATAAATTATTGAGCTCTTTTGCATTACAGTAGCTCACGTAACCCTCACCATTTCAGAATATCCTGATCAGGTGTTGTATTTTTTCACAAAATCCTATTCTGCATTTTGATACAGCACTTAAAATAGTTGTCCTCTCTGCCACACTGTGAGCTCTTTGAAGCGAGCTACGTCTCCACTCTTTTCTCTAAATAGTGTTAAGTACACATTAGGTGCCAAGCTAAGCATTTTTTCATATATTATGCTATTTAATCATAATAAGTTTTCTCTGATGTAGATCTTATGATTTTAAAATGAGGAAACTGGTGCTTTTAAACTAATGAGTTCAGTATTCCCAAGCCACCTCACAGAATACATCCAAATTAGTTCCAATGCAGTCCCTGGAGACTTGTTTCATAGATAGTTTGGCAATTAAGTTCTTATTGAAGATAAATGGCCAGGAAGACCCACTATACTTTTACCCCTTAAAAAAAAAAAAGTGCTGAACTTCTGGTTTCAAACTAATGTGGGAATTCACCAGGGTCACTGAGCCATGATCATGCCAACAGTAAGAATGCCTGCGAGACAGGCCCCCCCCAACCCCACTTTTATCGAAAATCAGGTAGATACAGATTTGCAGGTGTTATGCATTGATATGGGTAGAACATCAACTTTCTGTGTATGTGCAAATGTCAGGGATGCCTTTTACAACAGGGAAGAGCAGTAGAGATGGAAAATGGATTTAGGTTTCTATGCAGACAACAACACACACAAAATAATGTTAAATCCTTTGATTCAGCTCACCTGAGAATCTAACCCCACTATTTATTTACTATTTCTTTCCTTTGTTTTTTAAAAATATTTTATTTAATTATTATTTTTTTTACCAGAGCACTGCTCAGCTCTGGCTTATGGTGGTTCAGGGGATTGAACCTGGGACTTTGAAGCTTCAGGCATGAGAGTCTCTTTGCATAACCATTATGCTATCTACCCCTGCCCAATATTTTATTTATTTATTTATTTTAATGAGAGAGACAGAAAGACAGAGAGGGAGAAAGAGAGAGACCAAAGCACGGCTCAGCTCTGGTTTATGGTGGTACTCGGGATTGAACCTGGGCCCTTGGAGCCTCAGGCATGAAACTCTCTTTGCATAACCATTATGCTGTCTCCCCAGCCCATTACTTATTGTTTCTATTTTGTCAACATCAGACCTTCATCACAAATGGGCTATTTTTAGATGAGGATGGGAGTATGGGGGGGGGGGGCAGACACAACATTACAGTGACTAAGTGCTCTCAAGGAGGGTGGGCTAGAATCTTGGTCCCAGGAACAACAAAGCAGGCACCCTCCCAAGTAAGCAATCCCAAACCAGGTAACAAACACAGGTAAAACTCCTAAAGACTGAGTTTTCTCTATTTAGTATGATAATACTAAAGCAAACAAACGAACAAACAAGTCTCCTATAGAATTCACAAATATCAAGCCCTTCACCCTTTAGACTGCCATAACATTTTACAAACTTTGTTTAACAGAGGCAAGTCAGCCGTGACCTCTGATTCTGACCATTTCCCACATCTGCATTCACCAATGTATAAACCCCTTGATCTAGCTGTGAGGTACAGGGTGATGCAAGTGAGACAATTAGTCAATTTCTAGGTCCCGGAGATGGATTCATGGATTCAGTCCAAAAGAAAAGCCACAGGGCCAGAGGGTCAGAGTGTGTGGGTTAAACAAAACCATGCTTTGGGGGGAACAGTTTTTTCTCTTAAATACAGAACCCAAATGTTTGCATTAACCAGGATGTCCTCCCACAAACAGTGGAGTAACCCAAGAGTCCAAACGTTTTTACCCACTCTCCTCCTCCCTTCCCTACTCCTGCCCCTTATTCCCTCACCAAACTCACATCTGGTTTTGGCCCTCAGGCTGTCTAGGGCTAATATAGCTACACTTTTGTAACAGGCAAAAAAAAAAAAAAAGGAAGGAAGGGAAGAAGCAAGGAAGGGAGAAAGGAAGGGAGAAAGAGAGAGAGAGAGAGCAGAAAACGAAGATGCTGAGCTGTGGATTTCTGCAGTAAAGGGAGCAAATCAGCTTTTTGTGGGAGGGAGAGGGAGACCCACAGGTGTCTGTCACATTGGTCCGACTTACAAGTTAGATACCATACCACACAATCTTAGGTTTATATATTCGTTTGTTTATAAGGTAATTATGAACAAGGTACTAAAAGTGCCAATTACTTGAGTGATGAATAAAGTTTTCCTTGCAGTTAAAGTATGTTGTAGCCAAAGCCAGCAATTTCCTGAACTGCACACCTCCTAAATTGCAGTGTGAAAGTGCTCAGTTATAGATGGAGCGTGCACAGTGCTGTCTTTGTCAGCACTGCTTCCTAGCACAAAAATCCCTTATAACTGCCAGGATAATAGTCCCTGTATCACAAAAATGTAACTCTGTCCTAATAGAATTGAATTAAACCCAAATACCTGCTTCATATTAGCTCTCAGACTAACTGGTAAATAATCACCTGATATATACGAGTTTACAAAATATAAGACTTGCTTTATGTCATGAAAAGAAGTTAAACAACATAAAAAAGAGTGCATGAAAAACTAGATTAAAAACCTCTTTAGTCACCAAGAACCCTCAAATGTTTCATAACAGAGTGGATCACAAGTAGTTGCTTTCCAAAAGACAAATATTCAACTCCAGCTTTAATATTTCTCCAAGTAAGCATTATTGCCACAATTGATGAAAACATTAAAAGCACTGCAGTTAATTAATATTTGGGGGGCAGGAAATGTGCAGTGCATTAGCAAAAGCAAAACTATGTGAGTATCTTTTTCCATTACTTATACTAATGTCGAACTGCCGTCTTTCCATTGTTCAAAGCTGGCATATGCAAGTATTATAAGGCTTGTCAGCCTCTTGCTACGCACACCTTGACGGACTATGAATATTTTGGTCGTTTATTTTTGCTAGCAGTACAAGATGTACCACGGTCAAATCACTGCTGAGGTCAAGTGTAATTTACCCCATGTGTACAAAAACAGATGGGGGGGATAGGGAGGGAGGAGGTTGGTCAATTAGAACACAGTTGAGGCTTGTTAAGAGGCCACAGGAAAAACAGGAGCTCCAATGCTTTAAGCCTCAGTGTCTCAAATGCAACAGTAATTATTTCACCTTGTTACTAATTTCACCTATTCTTTTCTTTTCTTTTCTTTTTAATTTTTTAATTATCTTTACTTATTGGATAGACAGCCAGAGGGGAGAAGGAGAGAGAAAAAGAGATACCTGCAGCACTGCTTCACCACTCATAAAGCTTCCCCCCTGCAGGTGGGGACTGGGTGCGGGGGCTGGAACCTGGGTCCTTGTGCACTCAAGCAGGCGTGCCACCACCCGGCCTCCTAAGGGAGCCTCCCTCTCAACCAATTTTGCCAAATACCTTTAAGATACAGACCCAAACATGGATGACCATTTTCGGAATGGTGATGTTTGCTGAGTGCTAATGATCTAACAATAAACCAGATGAGTGAAGTCCGTGACCTCATGAAGCTTTCTTTTTTTTTATTTTTTAATTTTTTTTTCTCCAGGGTTATTGCTGGGCTCAGTGCCTGCACCATGAATCCACCGCTCCTGGAGGCCATTTTTTCCCCCTTTTGTTGCAGCCTCGTTGTGGTTATTATTATTATTGCCATCATTGATGTTGTTCGTTGTCGGATAGGACAGAGAGAAATGGAGAGAGGAGGGGAAGACAGAGAGGGGGAGAGAAAGATAGACATCTGCAGACCTGCTTCACCGCCTGTGAAGCGCTCCTCTGCAGGTGGGGAGCTGGGGGCTCGAACCAGGATCCTTACGCCAGTCCCTGCGCTTTGCGCCACCTGCGCTTAACCCACTGCGCCACCGCCCGACCCCCGAAGCTTTAATTCTTTTGAGAGAAGCAGGCAGGCAAAGTGGTCACCAGAGTAACAAGTGCTATGATAAGGAAAGAATTCAGAGGAAAAAAGGGGCAAGGCCCTTACAAAGTGGGGGGTATGGCACGTCAGCAAGCCTCCCTGCTGCAAGAAGGGTTGGTTTCCTCCAAGAAGCAAGTGAGAACAACACAAGGCTAAATAATAAATGACAGGGGGGTAGATAACATAATGGTTCTGCGAAGAGATTCCCATGCCTGAGGCTACAAAGTCCTAGGTTCAGTACCCAGAACCACCATAACTAGAGCTCTGTGAAAAAAAAAAAAAAAAAAAAAGAAAGTATAAATGAAAAAAATAAAAGGAAAGCCTTAGTAAGGCTGGTACTTAAGAGTCCATGGGTGGAGAGCTAAAAAAAAAAAAAAAAATGTAATTCAAGAGTAAGATGCAGAAGATGAGAATAGGTCAAATACAATCTAACAGACATTTGGTCTTTACCTTCTGACCAACTGGGGGGAGGCAGAGTGCAGGATTCCAAATGGTGAGGTGACCGTGTCAGATGTGCACTTAGCATGTGTGTGAGCCTGAGTATTGCAGGAGGAGTACTATAATGGCACCACAGGAAGCTTCATTGTTTCCTTCCTGTCCACTGATGAGTCAGAATGGGGGAGGGGACCACCTAGCCTAGAGTGGTAAAATCATTCATGTGTGAGGTCCTGGCAACACACACACACATCCCTCTGCTCTGGACACAGTGAATACAAAGAATGGGTAGGAGGCTCCTTGTTTGATGCAGAGGACACCTGATGCAAATGCCAGGGATGCAGTGGACCCCCCTGTGCCCAGTACGGCGTTGAAAGCCCACTCTTCCAGGACACAGGCTGTGCTTGCCCCTCGTCTTACACGCAGATTTATGTGGCAAGCCTGCAGTTGTATTTAGTGCTGAGTACCTGGGAGACCTTCTAAAACATGGGAAACAGACTGAGGTTCCCTCCAACTCAGATGTGAGCTCCTGCTGACCAGAATCATCCTGAACTGGCATTTTAATCTGTGTGTAATAACAAAAGAAAACAGATAGACGGGATATCTCTATATATAAGATGGATATTTGTCCTGATACTCCAAACATGGGCCCTGAACATAAACTCACACTAAATCAGTAACAGTAAAATTATGAGGCGATGATCACATGATGATGGTGATGACAGGTTTGCACCTTTTGACTCACCATGATCCCTAGTAAACATAAAGAATCACAAAAGAACTTGGATGCACGCTTAAGTGGATATAAATGATGCTAGGTTATTTCCTGAGTCTAAAAGGAGTTTCAGAGAGAAGAACATTCTTTGTGAGGAACCAGAATATCAGGTTCTTTCACACTGGAATTCCTGAACCAATTAAATGGTAGCTTCTTGATGAATAAGAAAAATCTGTCAATAGTTTCAACTGTCTCCTACCTATTGCACAAGAGAACAGGTAGCTTAGGGCTTTGTAGCTCAATGTGTAAAGACATGCAGTCTTGGCTATTTCGAGAAGGTGTGTGTATATGTGGCATTTTTGTCTTACCGTGTGTGCAGTAAAATTTAATTTGAAATCATTTATATGCGTAAATACATATTTCAGTACCTATTTTCTTAGAATGCATTACTCTAACCACACCCCTTGAGTTTAATTCAGTTGTTACAACTAACAAATTGTTGAACGTGTGGTCACTGTAAACAAAGATAGAGCAGTGCATTCATTAGCTGTACTGACTGTACGGACAGTTTGGCCCCAAGCAATACTGATTACTTTTTTTTTTAAGTTTTTAAAAATTTTAAAAAATATTTATTTATTTATTTATTTATTCCCTTTTGTTGCCCTTGTTTTATTGCCTTGTAGTTATTTCTGTTGTTGGATAGGACAGAGAGAAATAGAGAGAGGAGGGGAAGGCAGAGAGGAGGAAACATTTACACCTGCAGACCTGCTTCACCGCTTGTGAAGCGACTCCCCTGCAGGTGGGGAGCCAGGGGCTCAGCAAATACTTATTTCTATAAATAACTTGCAAGGAATCACCTTATCACCATTTATAAAAGAATTATAAGTTGTTAAAGCAACTATATTAAAGGTTATTTGTATTTCCAACAATAATCCTTTCTCCTCCCCCCACTATCTATCTATCTCTATCTCTATTTTACTTTCCTTAAAAAGTTGCTTGAACAGAATACCTAACACCCCATAATAACACTCAGGCTGCTTTCAACAGAGGGAGTTGGCAAGCAAAGAACCTCTCCCTCACAGATAAAAATAAACTCTCTGCTTGTCTTTTTTTTTTTTCCCTAAAAAGATAATTAAGAAGTTTCATAAAGAGACACATGTTTAGACTGGTCTACTACTATTGTGAAATCAAAAGAATAAAGCTAACTGAGGAAACTTCTGCAAGGAGAAAGACTCTTGATTATGAATAACTGATACCAAGAAGTAAATGAGCCACTGTGTGGAACAGAGTTTCAGTTCTTTCAGTTAAAAGTCAAGTCAACATAAAGCTGTTTTAACTCCCAATAATAAAGAGGTTATCCTACAGTAATCAGGCCCTATATATGTGCTAATCCAAACATATATTAAAAATGAAAAAAGAAAACTGGGTTGAAATTCACCCACAACACAAACAATTGGTATAAATTCATTTCAGTACTTCACATGAACAGAAATTTAAGGGTAAGTCCTAGAAGACACTTAATGAATAATTATTTTGATGCAAAATAATTTCAACTCTATATAGAATAAAATATATCGAATAAAAATTAACTTTATGTTTTGAAAATTTTTAAATCCTGGGATCAAGCAGTGGCATGTTCAGTTAAGGGCATAGATTATTATGCAAAGGATGTGGGTTTGAGCCCAGACCTCACACATGTAGGGAGGTGCTTCACTAGAGGTGAAGTAGCTCTGCAGATGTCTTTTTCTCTCTCCTTCTCTATCTCCCCTCCCCTCTCAATTTCTTTCTGTCTCATGAAGTACAACAGAAAGTACAACAACAAATGTCCACCAGGAGCTGTGGTGGATTCATACAATAACCCTAGTGGCAATAAATTAAAAAAAAAAAAAGGAAAGAAAGAAAAGAAAAAAATTTTATCCACAACCTCTTTTTTGAGGCAAACATCTCTTCCACAATAAGACCACTACAGTTATACTTGAGATTGAGTCTCCAGAAATTTGGGATTAAATAGATGGGTCTCTTAAGGATCTTTAAAAAGTGATCAATCTTGATTTTATTCTAGAAACTAGGTCAACCTTGAGATTGAATTTATCTAAACTGTAATTTGAGATGAATATGTACATCAGAAGACTGGCCTTTATAGCTGCCAGTCAGGTAAAGGACATACAAAAGCTGATTCCACACATTAATCAACCTGTTAGAAGAAGCAGGCTATCTTTGAAGCAGCATTTCAAGTATCACAGTTCACTGCTAGGTTTTTCTTCTTCTACTGCATCCTGATTGACTACACGTTGTGAACCTTGATTCCCTCACATGTCAGTGGGTGGGGATGCAGGCCATCTCTCCTAGCTCTCAGGAACTGTGATGGTGGATCTGGATGACAAGCACTCAGAAAACCACACTTATCAGAAGCATCACATGACCATCCTATGAAAACTGTAGCCTCTTACAAAATCTGACCTCACCTGTGGCAGATTTCTCTCAGTCTTTCCTTTGGTGGAGTCCCACTGCCTGAATGCTCACTCTTTCTCTTGCGTAGCTTATTTCCTCATGTTCCCGGGATATGCCATATGCCTTTCATTACCATCTCCAATATACTTAACATGTGGAGGTGCTTTGCTTCTCTCCTATGTTTGGAAAGGCCTTTATAGGATTGAGAGTTTGGGTATGTAAAAGGTTAATTTTATTTTTTTAAAAATGTGATCAGGCTGGGAGGAATATCATTGTGGCTATACAAAAGACTTTTCATCCCTGAGGCTTCTAGGACCCAAGTTTAATAACCACACACCACCATAAGCAGTGAGATAAATAAATAAAGATAATTTTGACTTAAAAGTCTGTATGTTTCTGTAATACAATTTCACATATTTTCTTGATATGTTACCACACCACACACTCCATCAAAGGCTATTTGAATCTCTTTATCCTTATATTTCTCCTTCCTCCATGTTGGCCACTTCAATTTGCCATTACAGTCTAACTGCCTGTTTTTATTTTAGTGTGTGTGTGTGTGTGTGTGTGTGTGTGTGTGTGTGAGAGAGAGAGAGAGGGGGGGGGGGGGAGAAGAGAGAAAGAGAATGGAGAGAAGAGAGAAGAGAGGAGAACTGACTAACCGACCAGCCACAACACTGTGTCACCATATATAGAGAGCTCCTTCCATGCCCATGAATTGCCTGGGGCCTTATGTCAAGTAGAGCATGCGATGTCTGCTTGCTTTGTTTCTTGATATTCCAAATATAAGTAAGATTAGCTGGCATTTGTTCTCCTTCTGAATAGGACTTTGAAGACATGGTTGATGCTAGTGCTGCTAGGAGCACACTTGGAAAAACCACCCTAAATGAGGAAGATGGTTTCCTCCCATCAGAGCTTCTTTTTCCCTTAGCATTCCATGTTTGCACAGTAATGTCTCTCGGTATAGCTCTTTCTGTTCTCTCATCTGATGGTACTCAGTAGGGGCTTTCAACCTAGAAATGTGTATTACTTCACTGTGGAAAATGTTTTTGTGTCTTTTGTTTCTTTGTGGAATTCCAATTAAGGACTTCCTATGTGACTTCTATTTCCCATTGTTTTTCCTCTCGTTTTCTATCCCTTTGTTTTTTGGTGGTTCCTGAGGGAGTTTTTTAAATTTTCATCCAGTACTTCTACTGCCTTAAGTATTTGAGAACGAAAGAAATATAGGTAGCTATCAAAAGAAAATAGCACTGCTCACCTCTGGCATAATGTGGTGTTGGGACTGAACCTGGGGCCTCAGGCATGCAAGCTGGTGCTCTAACAGGTTATCTCCCAAGTTCTCTATTTGTTTTGAAAAGCACTCTTTATTTAAACTAATTTACTGAGTTCATTTTCTTACTATTTTAACCATTATTTTCATGAAACAGGAATTGTTTTCTTTGCATATGTAACATCTTTTCTCTCCAGAGATATTGGGTTGTTGAGTCCTTTCCCCTTCATTTGTCTCTGGTTGTGTTTTTCCTTTTATGTAAGACTCTGACTTGGTTGTTAAGACACTTCTTCAAAAGTCAGCTGATCACTGGCAATCCATTGACATTTAATAAAAAAGCAGCACTAAATAATTCATTGAGGGCAAAGTGTGGACTAGACTTGCTAATTGGGTGACTCTCACCACAGGTGGCTGAGAGAAGACATAATTCATGGCAAGATATCCATAAGTCATACTGTGCAAGTTCTCCAGTTGGCTTTTACTCTGGTGAGGGTAAGCAGAACTGCCAGTGTCTCAGAAGGCTAACAGGAAATAAGTGGTAGGAGGGAGTGTAGCCTTAACACTCAAACTTGACTTCATTGCAGAAGGCACCACCCTTGGTCCCCACCCCTTCCCCAACTGGGACTGTGTCCTAAATTCCTGACTCTCTTTCAGCTCTCTTAAGGGTAGGCTTTCAGTCTTAGATCAGTGATGAGAAGGAGCTTTGATTTGAGTTTTGGAAAAGGAGCCTCAAGGTCTGATGGCTTCTTTAAAAAAGGCTTCAACTCAATCCTCTATTTTCAGTCCTACTCTGCATCCCCACTTTTACAGCTCTGAAGTTTTAATTATTAACTGTGAAAAAAAAAGAAAGTTTCTTTTGGATCTACTCTATTTTCTCTCTCCAGTTATAATTTGTTGAGAAAAATTTTATAATGTCTTTCATTTGGGCTTTCTCCTGTTTTCTCTTTGTTCCTGACATTGTATATTTCTAGGAGGAAGCAGAGGGAAATGAATGTATTCCTGCTATCATGCCTAATAGGAAGTTTTTTATAAAATTCAATAAGTAAAACCATTTTTTCCTATAAAAAATAAAATATGTAACAAAATCCTCCTTCAGAAACCACTGTCATCTTAATGAAAAATCAATCAACTTAGATTTGTATAAATCATCCTCTGTTATTGAGAGTCTTGATTCATAAACAGCTATCATACAGAAGATTAATTCTGTAGGAATACAACAGACTAAATTATTGTTACTGTTATTATTTTTTCTGATATGGACTAGAAGCATTACAGACACAGAACACCTTGATTTCACCTAGTGTTTAGCTTGAGGATTACAATGTAGTAAATGGGATAAATTACACAGGCAGTTGAGTTCACAGCCCTTGTCTGTATTTTATAGACTGGAAAAGACATTTGTGGAAACTGTTCGGGTCTGACTGTGTCTGCTAGTGCCTGTGCTGCTGACATATATTTGACCATAGATGGAGATATGAATAATTAAGTACAAATTCTGCAGAAAGAAATATAACTCGCCTATTAAATTTAAGTGTGACCCAAAATTGCTTTTATTTATTTATTTTTATTGTCACTGGCATACAGCTGGTGCTTAGTGCCAGCACTATGAATCCACTGCTTCTGTTGGCTATTTTTTCCTTTTTTTTTTCCTTTCTATTTTTACTTGATTAGACAGGGAGAAATTGAGAAAGGAAAGGGAGGTAGAGGGAGGAGAGAAAAACAGACACCTGCACACCTGCCTGCTTCATGTTTGTGAACCATCCCCTCTGCAGGTAGGGAGTGAGGGCTCGAACCCTGGTCCCTGTGCATGGTAACTTGTGCGCTCACCCAGGTGCACCACTGCCCAGCCCTCCCCCAAAACTTCTAAAATGTAAGTGCCTCCTTAAACTACTAAAATGCTGGGCTAGAATCAACTGGGGGAGAGAAAACAAAATTGTTATACAAACAGACTCTAATGCCTGAGGCTCTGAAGTCTCAGGTTCAATTCCCCATACCAACATAAGCCAGAGCTGAGCAGTGCTCTGGTAAATAAGTAAATAAATGAAAATAACTGAAGAAATTAAGCTAGAATAAGGTAATATTTTGAATGTTTAAGTAGTCACTTAAAAGGCTTATGTGAAGGTATTTCCTATGAAAATTACTATAACTGTGGGGATCTAAGCTGACACAAGTCAATATTGGCCAATCTCAGATATCTTAATCTGGGCACCATATTTCACACTGTACCACCAGACAGGGTGTGTGAGGCAACGGTCTAAAGTCTAGATCTGCACTGACTGGTATAATAGCCACGGGTCATGTGTGATCATGTGCAACTGTTTAATTTAAAGTCACACTAACCAGAATTTCAAGTGTTCAATATTTATTTATGTGGCTCCCCAAAGTGGAAAGAAAAGATGGAGAACTCTGCCTTCACTGCACAACTTGCCCCCTGGACAGCACTGGTCTAGACCCCATGTCAAAAAAGAAAAGGAATGAGTCAAGAGAAAGCTTTAAGAAAACCTGTGTTTTAAGAGCTGTATGTATCACTGTGCAGAATATAGGGTGAAGTTGTTCCCCCTAACACAAAGAGTGGGACAATGGGTAGAGGCCAAAGGAAAGCAAAACTCAGCTTAGCATTTAAAAAGCCTCAGTGATTAGAGCTGTTCAGAGAGGAAAGGCTCCCCACCAAGTAAGCTTTACTCCCTGAGAGAGACTTCTTTATAGGGGGAAAAATGTCTCATAAAACTAAGTTATCAGAACTTCCTGCAGACAGTCAAAACAACAAACAAAAGAATTGAGGCCAGTTGTATTACATAGAAAACTATTTCTAGTTCTCCTTACCTGCTCATTGATACTTATGTAGAAATGGTGATGAATAAGTCAAAGCAAGGAAGAGAACTGAATAAACATTCACTCAATTAATTGCCTTCCCTGACTTAGTAAACATTTGTTCATCTTTTTTAATTATCTTTATTTATCTGTTGGATAGAGACAGACAGAAATTGAGAGGGGAGAGGGAGAGAGAGAGAGACACCTGCAGCCCTGCTTCACCACTCGCAAAGCTTTCCTCCTGCTGGTGGGGACCATGGGCTTGAACCTGGGTCCTTGTGCATTGTAACGTGCGCTCAAACCAGGTGCGCTACCACCCGGCCCCACATTCATTCATCTTTAAAGAATACCCACCTCTACTCCTAGGCCAATGTGTAGGACTACAGTTTTGAACAACACTGTGCTTGTTCTGATTCTAATCTTTATGTTTATTTTGTTACAAAATCATTTAAAGTTACTCATGCATAGTAAAGTCAGTGAAAGATTGTATACCACAATTGCCCTGCATCATATGGTATCTGCAGCATGGAAATGAGTGGAGAATTTCATTTTTGTCTTCAAACCCCACTTGGAGAGATTGTTGTATTGACTAGAGAGAGAAGGAAAGAGCTAGGCAGGTGAACTGAATTGTTAGAAAGGAGGCACTTACATTCATAATTGCCTTTTCCTTTCATGTTCTGGATTTAGTACTTCAACAACTTTCAGCCCAAAGACAGGGTAATGCTGGCTTGCATCCTGTTCTGTTGTCTTGGTGTCCCTATTCTAGTAAAGCTCTGAATCTCTGCCTTATGGGAGAAACTGAGATGCTAAACTAAGGGGGAGGAAGAGGAAAAGGAGCTAGGCCAAGAGAGAGACACATGTTGAGTCTTGCCATGCTAATCATGCAAAGCAACTGGCAGTAACTTCATTGTTTTGTCTGTCTTGGCAGCCCAGGCTGCACTCAACATAGAGAAGTCTTTGGCAGGAGCTGTGCTTCATACTTCAAAGCAGCAATCAAAATGGCTAGAATGAAATTGAAGGAAGGGATGAGAAAATGGTGCAGGTTCAGGATAAACACTGGTAATACAGGAATTTAGTGGCAAGCTGTAGTGCAAAGTCCAGTTCAATGGTCTGGGCGGTGGGGGTGGGGGCTGTGTGTCTATTTTTATGGACTCCCCAAGAATCACCACTGAAAAAAGGTAGTCACTCTGTGAAATTTAAGAATGCTGCTATCATGGAAAAATGGAGTTTTATTAATAAAAAGAAATCCTTAATGTGTGTGATGAGAAAGACTAAATCATTTCTTTCACAATTCACTACACATATGAATTTGGACTGTGTAACCCATTTCTTGGATCATTCAGCAAACACATTCTATCTGCCATGTAGGCTCTGTGCTGATGACAAAATCGTAGTGGATCTAAAAACAAGAGGCAGTCGGGCTTTTATGAGGTTTCATTCTTATGAGGACAATGAACAATAGTCAGAAAACAGTAACTGAAAAACATGGGTGCATACCTGATTTTAAAATGGACATTATAAGCAAAAGAGTTAAAAAATGTACAAGGGGAAGTCAAATTTAGCAAAAGTTGGGCTAGGGTATGTATCCTGTGCAGAGCAAAACACATATGCAAAGAACATATTTCCGAGGCAAGAGCATTTTGCCTTTGCCACTTCTCGTAGAGAGGAGTGATTCTAAAGAGGATTTGATAGCAACAAAACATTCTGATCAGTCAAAGCACTGTATGCCTTGGGAAAGAATTTTTTTCATTTATTTATTGTTTATTAGTTTATGTGCTCACTCTTGATCCACTCACAACTGGAAATTCCAGAAGAGTTTAAAAGAGGCAAGAGCCAGTCACAAATTTTTCTTTCAAAACTAGTCATTCTAAATCAAGAATTCAAAAACCGAGCAGGCTTACTAATATATTTTGGAGACTGGTTTATGATTAAATATAAGAAGAAACTTATAATAGTGTTAGCCACAAATACAGTTTGGTGGATTCTATTCTTTCTTTCACTTACAAAGCATATAAACCTTTTAACCAATAAAGCAATCCAATTGATCATACTAAGATATTTATGCACTTGTTTTGTAATATCTGAGTTTCATGAACCCATATCCACTAAATACAGCAATGCCTGTATGGCTCCCATTGTGAAGAAGGTAGTACCCTCAATGCAGAATCTATGACACATAAACATTAGCCCAGTTCCCGCCTGTCAGTAGACCATACATTTTGGCATGAACTTTCCAGTTAAGGTGGTCAAGGTCCAAGAGATTATCTACACTTAAATGTGGGTAAAGTTGAGGCACAGCTTATGTTTACCTAAATAGAACAAAGCTTCCTAGTCTCACTTCCCTAGTTAATATGACAAACTGGTGAGCACTTTTCAAATACTAAAAACAGGCTTTAATTAAAATTAAAAAAAAAAGGTAGTCCCTGTTTGAACTTTATCACAAAGCTGTAAAATCACTCACTTGGAAGCATATATAAAGCTTGCCTTCTCTTCTCTACATGGAGCTTTATCTCTGAGCCATGAGTTATTGAAGAATTAATGTTTTAAAAGCTACAAACTGGATTTGACAAATTATTTAAACTCTCTGTCATGCAACCAAACAAGAGTCTCCTAAATCACTGTCTGACAAACTGATTTTCTAAAAGTCTGATTTTTGCAATGCAATCATCAATGTGTGTTTCTAGAAGAAATCCCCACTTCATATGGTGCTGGGCTGAGTATAAAGAAAACAGAATACTTGAGATCTCATATCTAAGCACAAGTTCAACTATACCCTTTTCATTATGCTGAAGCCAGTGCTCATATATTTCTCACCCCATGGTCAATTCCTCTTTGTAGGGAAACAAAATGTGGTCCTAACATACAGCAGGACTCAGAAGGTAACAGTTCTAAAGATGGAGGGATAGCAGGTATTTAGAAATCGCATTATTCACCTGACTTTATGATTGCTGACTCTGAACATAACTATTAGTTAATGACTCTGGGATGAGACAAACAGGACAATTTCTGTACTTAATTGAAATGTGGTTACTCTATTCCCCTGATTAAGGAAAGACTATGTTCCAGGCCAGCAAAACAGCACATGGGGATAGTGTGCTACTTAATATGAGCACGACCCAAGTTTGAGCCTGCCCCCCCCAACCCCCCCCACACGCACTGAAAGAAGCTTAGATGTTGTGGTCTCTTTCACACACTCATTCTATCTCTGTCTCCATCTACAGAGAAAGAAAGAAGAAGAAAAAGGCTATGTTTCATGACTTCCCTTACTGCAACCTATAAAATAATAAAGTTTATCAACTCACTGATGTCTGCTTCCCCGCCTAGGCCTGTCACCTCACACTGTACAGATTGAAACCACTGCCCTGCCAAGCCTTAAAACCTTACTTGGAGATGTCTCTATTGCATTTCTCTTCCTCCGTTATTCCAAGTCCCTTGAGGGCAGAGATTAAGGTCCCCCCCCCCCATATCACATCACAAGATCACATCCTTTGTTACTGGGCCCTTTGAACAGTTCAAAATCCACCTATAGATACAGAGGTCCACAGTGCTGTTTACAGCTGTTAGTTACAGCTGAGTGCTCATAAACTCACTCTCTCTCTCTCTCTCTCTCTCTCTATATATATATATATATATATATATACATATATATATATATATACACATACATACATATATATTATTTTTATTTACTGGATAGAGACAGCCAGAACTCAAGAGGGAAGGGGGTGGTAGAGAGGGAGAGAGACAACTGCAGCACTGCTTTCCCTTTGCAGGTAGAGACTGGGGGCTTGAACCTGGGTCCTTGCACACTGTAACATGTACGCTCAACCACAACTTTTTTTTCTTAACCATTTGAAGAGAGTAAAAGTCTTCCTGGAAATTCTTCCAGAAGCAGAGGTCTTTTTCCTTCCCTCACTTAACTGCTGTTCAGAGGTTTCAAAATCCTTCTAGCCTCCTGTGACCCTTCTGTTCCAGAGTCTACCCTGGGCCTCCACCTCAACTCTTTTCTCCTCTGCTACGCCCCCCCCCCCCCCCCCCCCCCCGTGACTGCAGCAGAGCAGCTCCTGCAGCTCCCACTTTTCAGGCCCCTTTCATGTACATCCTGCCACCTGATTCTTTACAGAAACCAGAAGAGATAGAGCACATGGGGTGGGGGGAAGTAGCATAATGGTTATGCAAAGACTCTTATGCCTGAGGCTTCAAAATCCTAGGTTCAATCCCTCTACCACCATAAGCCAGAACTGAGTAGTGCTCTAGTAAAAATAAAATAAAAATAAACTAAAAAAAATTTAATAATAAAAATATTTAAAGAGAAAGAGAAAGAGAGAGAGAGAGAAAGAGAGAGAGAGAGAGAGCAGATGACACACTGCCTGCCTGTACAGATAAACAAGGACAAGTTAATTAACTCTGCTGAGGTCAGACAGGTCATGACTTTAAGACAAGACAAAAACCTGCATTTCCTTTCCTAGTTCCAGTCCCTCTGCTTCTGCACAAGGGCCTGTGATCACTCTTACCCATTCAAACATTTAATGAGGACTCCCTATGTTCTGGGCTGCTGAAGGGACTGAAAGCTCAGTAAGATACGAGTCCCACCTTAAATAAGACAGGCAACAAATGCCATCAGAAGCAATAGAAGAAAAACAGACATACACAAAAACAAACAAAAAACAATGTTCAAGGCCAGGCAGTGGCACACCTGGTTAAGCCATATATTAAAGGGCACAAGAAGCCAGGTTCAAGCCCCTGACCCCCACCTGTAGGGGGAAAGCTTCACAAGTGGTGGTAACGCAGGGCTGCAGGTGTCTCTGTCTCTTTCTCTCTCTCTATCCTTTTAGCTCTCCCATTCCCCTCAATTTCTATCTCTAGCTATCAATAAGTAATATATATATATTACTTATTAATATATATATATTAATATATATAACCACACACACACCCTCCTCAGAATTTGGCAATAAGCACCACCATCCAAGTTTACAGCAGAACTTGGAGGGAAGGACATGACCTTCTGATTTTCCTGCTTCCTCACAGAACTGCCATACAGGAATATGATGTGACAGAGCCACATCTCAGGGGGCATCATGGCATTAGTTTCTGAAGCTACTGGATGTGAAAGAACCACTTCGAGTCTGAGGTACTTTTTAAAGATTCCTTAAATAGCAGCAAAACACTTTACATAGACAGTTTCTCTTTTTTTTTTCTCTCTCTCTTAATCCTAAAACCATTTCTTTCTTTGGTGGATGATTCAAGATTGTCATGGGAGAGAAGGAGGTAGATGAGGGGAGGGGGTAGGGAGGAGGTTTGTGGCTATGAAAGTCTATCTTTAAAGACCAAAGTCATCCTCAGTAGGCCAGGATATTCAAACTTAAAAATGCAAGTGGGCAAGAAAGTTCTGTTTTTCCCACATACTTTTTATTTCCCACATCCTATAGAGTGTGTGCTCACTGGCTACAATGGACAGCTGAATATCTGAGCTACTTCTCATACATTCTCTCCCTTTCATTATTATTGCTGTTACTACTATTTCATTTTAACCAAGAATGAATAGTTGGACATAAGTTAAGTAAAACATATTTAGTTTTTGTCTCCACTAAAGTTCATTTAGTCATTGGTTTAGGCTATGCTGATAGAAGAGAAGGAAAGGGGGGCCGGGCTGGGCAGTAGTGCACTAGGTGAAGTGCACATACCACATTGCGCAAGGATTTGGATTCAAGCCCTTGCTGCTCATCTGTAGGAAGGACACTTCAGGAGTGGTAAAGCAGGTTTGCAGGTGTTTTCGTCTCTCCTTCTCCTTATTGGCAGCAATGACCCTAATGGCAATAAGGAAGAGAGACAGAGAGAAAGAGAAAGAGAGAGAGGAAAGAGCTGCCTTGTGGATTCTGCTCAATGGGTATGGTCGCTCCATAAATATTCCTTCATTCATACACAAATTAACCACCAGCTCTGGGCCATATGGCTGCAGTGAAGACTGGGGAAAACAAGACCAAGTCATAAAGGATTGAAAATATAGTCAACAAACAAATGAAAACTATTGTTTTACTCTACAAGGCAAGGTGAGCCTTAACAGGGCAGGAGAGGCTTAAAGAGATGACTTTTATTCCCTAAGAACCTCACATAACTCCCCCCCCTCAACTTTAGGCCTAATTAAAGTCTCACCTTCTAGTGATCCCCTCCTAGAATTTTCATATGAAACTGTAAACCCTGTTTCCCGAGAGACAGACAGACACACACACACACACACACACCTTTCTTCTCTGTTCCCTCACCTCCCTACCCCCAGCCCCGACTCCCAGCACCTCCTGAACACATCTTTTACTTTACCTTCTGTCTTTGATGAGGTCAGCTATGTGAGAATAGAGAAATTTGTCTATTTCATTCACTATTGAATCTTGACCCAAGAGCAAACCTAACAGAGTAGGATTTGGTAAATAATCAAAAAGAAGCCTTCTCTGATCACATGAAAGGGCAACTGCCAGAACTCTCTAGCCCTATCCTTTCTCTCCCTCCACAGTATTTATCACAAAACTGAGCTCATTTTAAGTTTGTTTACTTATTTTCTCGCCCCTCCACTCCATGAGAATGGAAGTCTCAAGATAAGTATGAGTTTGTCTGCTTTCTTCATGGCTGCGGCCCAGCACTTAACACAGAGCCTTGTGCTGTTCATTTATTTAATATATTTGAGTTGAACAATCATCATCACCATGGCTCATGCTCACTAAGCACTCCGAGTATACAAGGTAGTTTTACTAGTCTTCTCTCTCTCCAAATCCTCACAACTGTGTAAGGGAGGCACTATCGTGGTTCTCATTTTATAGATGAAGAAACACAAACAGAAGGTAACTTGCCCAAGGTCACAAATGTAGCAGAATAGAGCCAGGAATTAATTCCACACCATCTCACTTGAGCTTTGTTTTTAATTCCTGTTCCACTGACATGGCCAGAGCTGCACAGTGCATCAAGACCATCATCACTCCTGATCTACTGCCATGGTTTCCTCATTTATCTGTCTCTCTAAGCCACTACCCCCCATCCCCCAGTGCCATCCCCTCTGGCTACTACCACACTAACACTACTTTCAAATGGCAAATCGGATCCCTCACTGTTTTAAATCTAGTCAGTGATTTCTACTGGTAGAACACATATTTGAGGATCCCCTCTAGAAGAATAACAATGTGATCTCTGGAAAAATGGCATGCTGTGAAGAGAACTGTGGACCTAAGATAAATGGTCTACCTCGAAAATAAGAAATAAGATGAAAGGGAGTCGGGCGGTAGCGCAGTGGGTTAAGCGCACATGGAGCAAAACCAAGGACCTCACTAAGGATCCTGGTTCAAGCCCCGGGCTCCCCACCTGCAGGAGAGTCGCTTCACAGGCGGTGAAGCAGGTCTGGAGGTGTCCATCTTTCTCTCTACCTCTCTGTCTTCCCCTCCTCTCTCCATTTCTCTCTGTCCTATCTAACAAAGACGACATCAATAACAACAACAATAATAACTACAACAACAATGAAAAACAAGGACAACAAAAAGGAAAATAAAAATATTTTAAAAAAAGAAATAAGATGAAAAAGCCTATTCGATTATAATCAGTTGGCTGCTACCATTAGTTCCAGTAATAGTTATGTCATCAGACATAGCGAGGTCGATGCATTAACACAGATATTCCTGGGTCCTAGCCAAACTCACTGATTCAGAATGTCTAGTGATGGAGGTCAGTAAATCTGTATTTTTCATTCTCATTCTAAGTACTCATTTGACAATCACTGACCCAAACCTTTCCAACTTCAGGACATGAGGCAAACATCTGTGTATTGAACAACCCTATATAAACTTTCAGTGTCAAAACTGAGACCTAATTAATTGTATTTAGTAACCAACAAGGCCTCTTTTGTCCAACAATAATGCCTAATAACTTAGAGACTCCTTCCTGCCCTGTTCAGGGTCACACACAGTTTTCCTAAATGTTCAATGCATGAGCAGATTATACATGTCACAGAAAGCCAGAACAATCACATCTATTGCTAGTAAAATCAGTTCTTGAATGTCAGTCAATTTCACTACAAGATATCTTCACACCAGTGATTATTTTTAAGTGTATTTTTTAAAAATATATATTTATTTATTTTCCTTTTTGTTGCCCTTGTTTTTTGTTACTGTAGTTATTATTATTGTTGTTGATGTCATTGTTGGATAGGACAGAGAGAAATGGAGACAGGAGGGGAAGACAGACAGGGGGAGAGAAAGACAGACACCTGCAGGCCTGCTTCACCGCCTGTGAAGCGACTCCCCTGCAGATGGGGAGCCAGGGACTCGAACCGGGATCCTGGCTCCAGTCCATGCGCTTTGAGGCACGTGCACTTAACCCGCTGCACTACCATCGGACTCCCTTAAGTGTATTTTTAAAAGACATTTTTATTTATTATTAGATAGAGACAGAGAGAAATTGAGAGGGGAAGATGAGATAAGAAAGGAGAGAGACAGACATCTGCAGCCCTGCTTTGCCACTCATGAAGCTTTCCCCCTGCAGTCGGTGGCCAGGGGCTTGAATGTGGGTCCTTGCACTCTGTAATGTGTGTACTTAGCCAAATTCACCACCACCCAGCACCCCCCACACCAATGATTATTTATTCCATTTTTTCCCCTAAATTATACCATGCCTCGGCCAGGAAATTATGAGGAAAACAAACAAATAAACAAAAACCACAAGCTATGTCTTGTCCAAATACGCCAGTTGATTTCTGAACTAGATCTGTACAGAATTCATAGGAAAACAGATCAGTTCAAATCTTTCATATTCTGAAAGATTCTTAAAAAACTTTGCTAATGAAACAGTTAAATGTTCATTCAACCATCATCCTCAAAATATTAGTATTTAATCACGTTAAGGTCTCTCTGACATCAGCACTTGTTCCTAAATGACTGCATGTACCCCTGGACAAGAGGCACCCTTCGACTCTTTATTAGTTTCTGGCTGCTATAGCTGAAACAGTCTTCTATGTGTCCAGCCCCTCCAGACAGCAGGGATTGCTGCTAACCAGAGCAGCAAAAGTCGAGAGCAGAGACTTTCACCTGATAGTTTCTTTTAAGTCAGTTTTCAGAACTGACTTAATTTGAACACATTGCCCAGAGAAATGTTTCCCTCCACAAAATATATTTAAAAAAAAAAAGGAAAAAGAAATGATTTCAATAGAGTAACAGTCAAATAGTCCTGAGAACTATTGATACTTTCTCTGAAAGGTATGGCATTGATTCAAATGTGGTGCTCTAGCTAGTTTCTGATATGACTCAGGTGATGTGGTCTAGTAATTTCTTTTGAAAGTTCAGAAAGATATCTAAGTACTCAATTTTAGTGCTGATCATTATACTGAAAGTGACTCAGTATAAAATAGCTTATGCTTTCCAAGACAGAAATTAACAGTGCCATAGAAACAGAGACTATATACTACAACATCCAAAGAAGCCTATATGAGAAAAAAAGACATTTGTGAAAAGCATCCAGACAAGCGCATTTTTTAAAAAAATATTTCATAGGTATCAAAACTATCATTCAGTATTCACATTGAACCAGCAGGCCCATCACCTAAATCACTCTTCACAGAGTCTATGTAATCTAGGCAATAAACAGACCCTATCAGATAAAAATGAACAACTATTTATTGCAGGTTAGATGATCTGCAGTAAATAATGAGGATGAAAGTGAGGTTATTCAGGTTCACCAAAGATTATTCAGTACTCAGTAAACACACACACACACACACACACACACACACTCACTCACTCACACTTAAATGCAGGAGAAGACTTCACATTTCAAAGGTTTCTAAATTTCTAGATTTTATTTCTATTTTCTCATTTCAAGTTAAAGCCTTAAAGTGTAAAATTAGCAGTATGTTTCCAATAGAACTTTCTAATTTCCTTAGGAATCCTTATGCTTTCAGCTTTCTACCATGCCAGAGAGGGCTGCTTTCCCCACCCCACGTAGATTCTGAAACTCTACTACAGATGCTCTCAGCCATGAAGCATGCAGTGACTCTCAAAGCTCTCTTGAATATGCTGACAGAATCTGCCAATACACAGTGCAGGGCTACAGGGTAAAGTGGCATTCATTGAGATTTAAAATAACTCCTCTCAGTCAGAGTGGCTAAAGATGTTTAAGATACCAAAACCAATACTTAAAGAATCCAGATTTTTAAGCAGTTGGTGGGGGTGGGGGTGGGGGGGACAGGTATTGATGCAAGCATAAAAATGTTCTTTAAATTTAGTGTTTATTTGTCAAATACCAACTGCTTTTTTTTTCATTCCTTTCTGTTTCTGATCTTTGGAAAAACCACATCGGTATCAAATGTCACTTAGTTCTTATTCAAACAGAAGAGAGCAGACATAGCGGCTACACCCGTGACTTAGCTGACCTGGGCCCTCAGTAAAAACAAACCTCTATAAATCACCAGATGTAAGCAATTGGGCAGTGATCATTTTAATTAATTGAACAGCTTTCCTGAAATTTACTATATAATTTCAACCCCCCCCACACCTTCCCCAGAAGCAACTAACAACGGTCGGTTTTTTAAGTCAATTAAAAGAGGAAATATTTTTAATTTCTGTGACTTAAGTATATATTTAGATTATCTGAGATTAAGGCGGTAAACTATTTGATTTTAGAAACCAAACAAGGAGCATTTTAAATGTTAATTTTAAAGACTGAAAGTCAATTTTACTCCAAAATATCTCTAGTGCATGAATATAAACATGATATACAATATATACTGCCCTACAAATATGGAAAATTCAACACAATTTGGTTTCCATCTCATATTTGCAAACTAACATGTAATGGCACGTAGCTCTAAGCACATAGTTCATTTTAACTAGATAAAGTGATATTTGATGTTTCTGAACCTTATTTTTTCACTTCAGGTCCTATACATAGAATATTCTCACCCTGTATTTACTGTGGAATGTAAAACATAAATTCCCCAATAAAGAAATTTTTAAAAAATAAAATAAATAAATAATAATAACAATAAAAAAGAATATTCTCACCAAATCCAGTTCTTCCTCACAAAGCAACTCTGCTCATTTTTAACTAGGAACTCTGCAATACCTAATCCACAGGTCTTATGCCATCTACTGACTACGACCAGAGTGCAAATCCTAGTCTATAAAATATAATCAAATACATGTACCTCTGGTAAAGGTGACTTCTCTGAATCATGGAGATCAACCCAGCAATGACAATAAAGTGTAAAAGTATACTGTTATAACAAAACTTACAATTTAGAAGGTGAGACAGAGCTGGAAGACAACCATTTGAAGAGCCTATCTTCATTAAACATTAAAGATGTACTTGTATTTTGTTTCTAAGACCTTAGCCCATAAGAAACTGATAACAGTGTTTCTGAAAACATGCATGGGAAGTCCTGTTATATTTACTTACAAGGACAGCAGTGTGATATTTTCTGAGACTGGGCCCAGATTTGGAATGGCTTCTAATTCATTGTTGTTCAGTTTTCTATAAATGTTTAAAAAAAAGGGGGGAGAAAAAAGACAGGAAGAAGTTGATTAGGTTGTCTGTAATTCACAGAGGTGAAACATTTATAAAATCACTCTGAAATGGGAGCCCAGTGGTGGCACAGTGGGTTAAGCGCACATGGTGTGAAGTGTAAGGATCATTGTTAAGAATCCCAGTTCGAGCCCCTGGCTCTCCATCTCCAGGGGAGTCGCTTCACAGGTGGTGAAGCAGGTCTGCAGTGTCTATCTTTCTCTCCCCTGTCTACCCCATCTTTCTCAATTTTTCTCTGTTCTATCCAACAACAACAACAATAACAACAGCAATAATAAGGACGATAATACAACAAGAGCAACAAAAGGGGGGAAAATAAAAATAAAAAATAAATCTGGCATTTCAATAAAACTTTTATTAAAAATACTATAAAATATAGCTAAGCTGGGGGGGGTGGAAGACAGTAGCACACCCAGTTTGGTGGACATGTTGTAACAGTGTGCAAGGACCTGGGTTCAAGCCCTCAGAACCTGCCTGTAGGGGAAAGCTTCACAAGCAGAGAAGCAGTACTGTAGACATCTCTCGTCTGTCTCTGTCTCCCCCTTCCCTCTAGATTTCTCTCTGTCTCTTTCTAATACATGTATTAGATTAAAATATGTATTTAAAAATACATCCAACCTGATGTTTTAAATAATGTATTGCAATCCAAACATTCCTTATATTAAGTAGTGTGATGGGTAGAGTATCGTATTCAAACCTCGAAGAGAAAATAACTAAGACTTACACTTCTCGAAGGTTTCGAAGGTGGCTCATGGAACTTGCCTTGATAAAAGACAATCTGTTGTGGCTTACGTCTCTAGAAGAAAACAAAAATAAAATCATAAGTAGTTTAGAATAGTCATTAATAACATTTAATGATGTGTAAGACCAAGTGGACTTAGGGATTCTATCAACACTGGTGACGGCATAAGAAACTGGCCTGGCTTGTCCATAAACTAGATGTCAACCAAAACATGAAGCTCAAAATCCAAGCTCTAAGGACAAAATTAGTTTAGGAGGCTGGCAGATTGAATTGCTTGAAGCCCACAAGCGTTTCAGGAGATGTATTTTGGCACACAGTGAACGGAGCTTTTGTGAACTGGTTATTTTGCTTCACCCTCCCTACTCCCTACCTTCTCATTTCCAACTTGATATGATTAAGTCATGGTTTATGAAAAGTGGCTAATTAGGCAGGTTACTGAACCTAAAACCTCTAAAGCACCTTTTTATCATTATAAAATTAAGCAGCAGTGTCCTTATTACAGTCAAACAGAACAGAAATTGCTTTTCATTCATATTTGTTTCTCTGTGCTAAGGCACCAAGTTATTTAAAGAGATTAAAATGGTGTGTTTTGAGGTCTGAAAACAACCTGAATCCCCCGCCTTCCTGAATCCCCCAAATTCTCAGTGCTTGGTAATACAATGTATAGTTTAAACCACATCAAACACATAGCTGAGTTAAACAGACTGGACAAATCCTATTATCAGATTTTTTTCAGTGTTTTTATTTATTTATTTATGTGTGCATTTATTTATTTACTTATGTATTGGCGGCGGGGGGGGGGGGTCATCATTGGGTTTCACTGCACCAGGCAGACTTTTTTAGAAAGAACAAGAGCCATAGACAGAAAGAAGGGAAAGACACCACAGCACCAAAGCCTCACCCAGTGTAGTGGGGGCGGGGCTGGAATCTGAGCCCCAGCATGGTAGAGCAGGCATCCCCCAGGGGAGCCATCTGCAGGACCGCTTTCCATTCATTAAAATAAACGTGCTTTCTTCCTCAGATTCATTTCAACTCAGTCATAATTTCCATCAGACATCATTATTTTATTTTAAACAGTTTTTATTTTTTTATTTATTATTATCTTTATTTATTGGATAGAGACAACCAGGAATCTAGAGGGAGGGGGTGATAGAGAGGGAGGGAGTCAGAGAGACACCTGCAGCCCTGATTCACCACTCATAATGCTTTCCCCCTGCAGGTGGGGACAGACATCTTTTTTTTTTTTAAAAGCAAGCCAAAACTCCTATATATACAATAGTCCAGGACTAAAAGTCATCCCAGCCAGCATTTAAGATTCAAACTATGGAACAAAATATGGCAGGTTTTTGGTTATATTCACTTTGATCATCACTACATTGAGTGCCTTCAAAATGGTGTAGCGAAAATGAACCTGTCAAGGGGCTACCTAACACCAGGTTGAAAATAAGCATGACTGAAGCTTTCCTACTGAGAGAGGTTAGCAAACACTACACTAATTCTGCATTTAAAATGAAGAATTTTAAAATAACCAAAGTTTCAGGTAACCAGAAAGAAAGAGGAAACAAACAAACGAGAAGCACAATATTATGCAGTGTGCACCCATTAGTCAGTTAGAAATAGGAGTTCCTTTCAGTCTTTGGATGTTTGTAGAGAACAGACCTGGATTTCTCTGTTTCACCTAAAAAAAAAAAAAAAAACTGCAAAGGTTTATTTGAAACATGCTTGCCTAAAGACCTACCAGACAGTAACAGACATGAGTAGATTTGTTCTGGTAGAGTTATAACATGAAAAGAAAAAAAAAAATCTGGCACAGTCTTTAAACTATAAAAATCCTGCAATTACAACCACTGCTGTGCATGCTCACCATGCTGGAGCCAGACACTTTCCCTCACAGCCCAGCTCACATCCATCTGGAGTTCATCAAGGAAACCGTGAGCCCAACAATGCACGTTAGGATTCAAACAAAAACCTGTGTGCTTTTAGAACCACAGACAGTCACAGATTTCCCACAGGGTTAAAAAAAACAACCAAAGGAAAGAGTTCTTCACCTGGGAGGTAGCCTGAAACAACAGAAGTCTCATTTGGATCCACTTAACTAAAGAATGTTGAACAAACATAAGACTGCATTGCCTATTGTTTCAAGTTTTAAGAGGAAAGGGGGGGAACCAATCTGGTATTTTTACACTTAATACAGGTGATTTTTCTATTTAATTAGAAAAACTAAAGTCACACTCTTCATTTTTAAGGATTATTTCACTGGGCAATCCCATGAGAGAGACTGAATGTTAACCATTTTTTTTTTTGGGGGGGGGGGGGAATCAGTCATGGAATGAGGTCTCTAACAAAAGATCTTTAAAGTGAAAAAAGATCTTTAGAGTGAAAAACTGCCTTCAAAGAGCAGAAGACATTCTGGAGACCACTCATTTCTAATCCAGAAGTTGGAGCTGGCAACCTTAGATATTTCAATAATTGCAACACACTTCCATTCCTGAGTTTTGTGTACTATTAAAACCACATTATATGTGGTGGAGAAAAGAAAATCACCTCCTATGTGACTTTTACTATTAAATACTTAGAGCCATGGAACTTTTAATATATCTAAATTTAGATTTAATACAGTTTTTGTTTCAGAAATGATTACTTTCCAGTTAAAGGATGTCATATTTTCCTAAATATTACTTTATTGTTTTTATGGCTGGACCATTAAAAGCAAGTTCAAGTTGTACAATGTCAATACTTTTCTAAATCCATAAATTCATTCAATAAATAAAGCAGATTATTTGGTTTAAAAGTTCTATTAATGAAAATCTTCTCAAAAACCTTTTGTAGTTAAGAATAATAAATGGAAAAGGTGATAAGGCAGAAAGGTGTTAATTAATTATCCAGAATTCAGATTGCCAAGTACTTGAAAAATTAAACTCCACCTGGAAGAGAAGTCTCTCATCTTGCATATTAGCAAGAAAACACACACACACACACACACACACACACACACACACACACACACAAACACACACACACACACATATGAAAATAACCAATTTACAACATTTGGTTCCAGCTATCATTTTTCTTCCTTTTAGCATTTGGAAATCTGACTTCCAAGTCAAATTTTAAAATGCAAATCGAGCACAGCTTCTTAATCAATCCCACTGGGGCCCAGGGAGCTGCTAATTCAGCAGAAATCTGGAAAGCTGAAAAACAAAAAGGCAGGCTGTAGCTGTTTTAAGACACTGATCCAAAGTGACTCATAAATCAGCCAGCTCTGTTCAAGTTTTCAGCCTGGAAAATATAGAAGAACAGCTGTAAAAACCATAAAGACTTATTACCCCCACCCTAGTCCCAACTCTGGTACCAAGCAGAAGATGTGTTAATAAAAAGTACCTTTCAGACTTTTGTCCCAAACCCAACTAACTAACTCAGACAACTCTGTGTGATAAGATAAATAATTTTGAAATTTCGGTGAGATGTGAGATTTTAATTATATCTGAAGACCTCATCAGAAATTGAGCAATCAGCCTGGCTAAAGAGCTCACTTATATGTATATTGCCTCTGCCTTGCCATCTGCAAAGGTTCAAGTTCAGCCCCCACTGCATTGAAGTAAGCTGTGGCGCTGTGGTCCCTCTCTCCCTCCACCTCTCCCCCCACTCTTTGTCTCTCTCTCTCTCTCTGTCTGTGTCTCCATCTATCTAAAATAAATAAATAAATAAATAAATAAATAAATAACTGAAACTAGCTATGTATGACATTCTATTAAGCACTCTTCTTAGGTCCAGGACTCTTTGTAAGCACAAACTCTAGGTGTAAACTCAAAACTGACTTTATAGGCAGTTGTAAGGAACTTCAAATACTGTTTTTTAAAGAGCTACTTTCATTGAAATATTAGAAGTTACTTTTTTTTAGAAGTTACTTTTTGAAAGAACCAGGCACATTATTTTACACCTCAAACTATTCAACTTTTCACACAAGGAGTTTTAATGGCAATAGCTTGTGACTGAATAAAATGGGAAAACATCCATTCATAAGATACTCCTTATTTTACCTTGCAAGTTCATAAAATGAAAAAAGATAGGCACTGATTTTTTATTCTAAAAAAAATGCTCTCATAAACTATTTCTAAATTTTTTTTACTGTTTCAATTGTCTAACAAACACAAATTTAAGACATAGGAAATAACAAAATGCATTTTTTCCACGTATTTCTGAAGTGTGAAACTGTTTTTCAAGTTACATGAAGCCTCAGAAGGCAGTAGCTTATGCCTCTTCCAAACACCAAGTAAAAAAGAAGTTTAAAGAAAGTTTAGTTCCAGGAGTTTATCTGCTCCTTTCAAAGGTGAAGCCAGGAGACCTCTAGAGCTTTAGACACAAAAGAAACATTTACAATAAAGAATTTAGACCACATGGCTTGGTGACAACTACCAAATTGGTTAAAAGTCACACAAGTACAAGAATAGCGAGTTGTCCAATGAATGATCACAGCGGGGCTTCTGACAACAGAACTAGTGCTTATTTATACAAGTGGAACTTATTTTCACATACATTTAAGGAATGTAGACTTGTATTGAGACAATTTACTGCTGGCGGAAATGTAATTAAAGATTGTGCTAACCAAATAAACTGTAATTTGTTTTTAGTGTGCCACCAAATTACCTGCAAAACAAAATCCTAATTAGGTCAGCTACTTTTAAGACAATGTTTAAATAGGTATCAAACTCCTTTTGGTTTAACTCAACTTCTAATCAAGAGAAATACAGTTAATTTTTTAAAAGACATTCAAATTCACACACACACACACACACCCATCTGCAGCCACTGAGAAAACTACTAAATAGAAGTTGAATGTAGTAAATGACCCAACCATTACAAAGCACACAGCAGGAAGCACTGTACTCATTTACTTTTTCTCATCCCTCTATTATTCATAGGTGTTCACCTCCAGTCATTCAAATGTTCAGTTCCATATGTTGTCAATAGAGCCATTCACATTTCTTGAATAAGGCAGCATGACCTCCACTAGAGGCAATTGAACAGAATTAGCCACAACTAATTGAAAGTTCTCCTGCTTTAGGTTAAAGCCTTTATCTTCTTCAACTGTAATAAAAATTACTAAATAAGACATCCTATGATAAGAGATTAAACATTAATCAAAAAACCTTGTAAATCTACTTTATTAAACTAAGGTTCATTAGCATACACAAGTCTGATAATAAAATGCTTTTAAACCACAGTATTTGAAATTACTTGATCAAAACTAAGACATTAGGATAGTCTACTGAAATTGTTTGGTTAGGCCCAAATCTAAGAACCAAGGATGGGTTTCGTTAAAATTTTAGACAACTATTGGCTGTTTTTCTAAAAGCAAACAATGTTTAACTTTCTGTTTGCATTATACAGTTTTAACAAAACGAGGGCTGAGAGAATGAAGTGACGGAATTTGTGAAGAATCGCTGTTTTTCCAGCTTAACTACTACATTTTCCTTCGTGTTCTTCCACGCAGTTGGCAATGATTTCAGGTTTTTCAGACTCTACAGCTAGTAACCGGAAACTTGCCTAACTGCACTAAGCACTCTCTTAAACCGTCTGGGCATGCTAAGCAATCACAGAAATCACGTCCTTGATTCAGCAAACTTTCCATCTTTCCCTGCCATGTCTCCTGATCAGTCTGTCACCTTAGTGGAATTTGTTCGAGGAAGGGATTTATGGTGCTTCCTAATGAGAAATTAAACAGAGAAAGAACAAAAGCTTGAGCTGTGACCAAACAAACACTGCTGATGGAAGGGATCCCCGCAGTGAAGGGGGAGCGTTCATTAACTGGCAGGGGATAGGTACAGAGGCCTGGACAGGTTAGAAATGATCCTTGAGTTAAATGATCATTGGTAAGATTGCCAACTCCCGCAGTCTACAGTTTTGGCAGGGGAGTGAGTACCTGTGACTCCCTTAGTGAAGTCCAGGTGCAGAACTCTGGCACTGCCTCCAGGAGTTGTCAGAGGCTGCTACCCTCGGCCCATAGGTGGCCAAGAAGGGCGCGCCCACGGTCCACCTACACCGCCAGCAAGGTGTGTGTGTGTGTGTTGCGGAAGGGGGGGGGGGGGCGCGTCTTGGACCCTACGGCTCCTTTTCCATCCAGCGCTACGGACAACCCGCAGGAGGCCTGGACTGCGCCAAGACCCCAGGCCCCTCGCCGGCTCCACCGTAGCCCACAGGAAGAATACTTACAATCGAGTGACCCAGGACGGGAGCAGCTCGGGAAGGTGCGCCAAGCCTTGGCGACTGCAGTCCAGCAGGTCCCCGAAGCAGCGGCAGGGTGCCGGGCACAGAGGCTCAGCGACCACCCCCGAAGGCTGTTCGGGAGCCCCTCGGCCGGCGCGGCGGCCGCCCTCGGCCAGGCCCGTGCGCCCCAGCGCAGCGCACAGCAGCAGCCCCAGCGCCGCCGCGGCCACGCGGAGCCTCGGCGCGCCCATCGCGGTCCCGCGGCCTCTCGCCCCGCCCGGCCCCACCGCGGCGCGTACTCCCGGCCCGGAGCAAACTTCCAGCCGCCCCGCGTGGACCGCTGCGCTCCGACCGCGTGCGCGCTCCTTTCTTTCGCGCTCCCAGGTAAACTCCTTTCTTTCACTCTCTGCAGCGAAGCTCTTTCATGCCCCGGAGCAGCAAGAAGGAAACGAAAAAGAACGGCCAGTTGCAGCAAGAGTTGCAGTAAGAGCCAAGCCGGGCGCCGGACCCCTTCCAGCAAGCAAAAGAAACTTTTTCACCCTCCTCCCCGCGGCGGCTCGCAAAGTCTCGGCGCTGCGGAGTCGCTGGGCGGGCGGTGCAGACACCCTTGCGCGCCCATTGGCCGCCCACGTCCCCTTGGCCACGTGACAATAACAAGGCTCCAGCCCGGGGAGGGAGATCTGGAGAAAGTGGAGCTGAGATTGTAGGAAATTCGGAGTTAACATTTTCCAGCCTCTCCAGCCAGAAGTCGCTCCTACATATATCAAATGCAGTTGAAGGGGAATGGGGTGAGCAAACAAATGAGTAGCTATTAGGCCAGCTCTCCCTGTCTCAGAGATGACTTGTAGGAATTTCAGAGGAGTCAAGTAAAGTTACTAGCTCTGTTAGGAGGAAACCCTTTAAGTTCGAATTTTGAAAATCGTGTAGCCAAACTCTCCATAGATGAAACAATATAGTTTCAATGAGAATAAGAGTTCTCATACTGTTTGACTTTTTCCCCCAATATACAGCTTCCAAACTTAAAATAATGACACGTAAAAGTTAAAACATGGAGAATATTGTCTCGAGTTAGAAATGGCCAGCTGTGGTGTAGTACTGGGGAGGGGGTTGGTAGAAACTAACCCTCTAGTGAACCTCTCTGGCAACAATTATATATTATTCAGTGAAAAAACTAGAAATGATAAAAGTAGTCACAGTGGTATTCCAAAGCATAATGAAAACTGGAATTGGAGGATAAAATTAATAAATGTTCTTTTCCACCTGGGCTTTGAGAGATGACGAATCCTGACTGAGAATGCTACCAGGCTAGAATTCTTTGCCTACCTCCAAAATCATCGTGGGTCTAGGTTTATAAGACCTGACAGTGAAGTCAGTGCCTTCATTTGTTCTTGCAAATGATTAGTGTCAAAGGATTTGAAATTGATGGGGATCCAAGATCACCTGTGACTATTCTCCTGTGGGTGAGGAAATGGACCCGGGAAATGTAAAAAATCTGTGGCAGAGAAAAAGGAAGAAAAAGAAATAATAATAAAAAAAAAGAACACATATTTTAAACTTCCACTCGCAGACATTTTTTTTTTTTTGCACGTTATTTATCCAAGCATTCCTGGGAATCGCATGAAGACTGTTTTTTAATGAGGTATAGCTGAGACTTTAACTCCATCTCTAATGTCCAGTGGATCTCCACTGTAACAACAAATCACCCAATAAGTAAGCACTTCCACTCAATAAAAAAGACAAACTTTGATGTCCAAGCACAGTATTTTAGATATGCTAGCCCATCCTCTTATTTTCAGTGATTGTTTGCATCAACCCCACCACCATTTGAATGATGTATGATTTAACAATATTTGTAGGCCCCCGGTGTTGGTGGACATGGTTGAGAGGACATTACAATACATAAGACACAGAAGCTGTCAAAACTTCATGAGCAATGAGGCAGTGCTGCAGGCATCTGCCTTTTTATCTTTCTATTTACCACTTCCCTCTCCAGTTCTCTGTTTTTTAGCAAAATAAATATATTTTCAATGATGGCACCTTGGTTGTGAATTATAATTTTGGCTGTTTGAGAGTGGGCAAAACACACCACAGTTATACTGTGGATTTTCCAGCTAATTCTCCCCCATTCTACCATCTGTTTCAAATTTTAAAAAATTGAGTTTTTTTAAAAGAAAAAAAAAAGAGGGAGCTGGGCGGTAGTGCAGCGAGTTAAACACATGGCACAAAGCTCAAGGACCAGCTTAGGGATCCCGATTCGATCCCCCCCCCTTCCCCACCTGCAGGGGGGGGTTGCCTCACAAGCGTTGAAGCAGGTCTGCAGATGTCTATCTTTCTGTCCCCTTCTCTGTCTTCCCTTCCTCTTGATTTCTCTCTGTCCTGTCCAACAACAACAACGATAAACAACAAGGGCAACAAAGGGGGTAAAGTAGTCTACAGGAGCACTGGATTCGCAGTGCAGGCACCGAGCTCCAACGATAACCCTGAAGGCGAAAAGGAAAGGAAAGAAAAGAAAAGAGAAGAGAGACTCCATTATCCATGTATCTTTAGGTATAAGCATGGTGTCATGAGTATGGTGGATTAATAAACATGGCATAAATAGAAATTGATTGCCATTGGGAACAGGGGAGACCTGTTTTCTTTCCCCTTTCTATATATACTCTCCTTGCAGTAGTTCATCTTCTGGGATTCCTGTTACACCTATATACTTATGTTTACCACATCCGTTTTCCTAGCCAAGATCTTTCTCCTAAACACAAGATCCACAAATTAAATGCTCAAAAGTAACATGCCCATCAGCTTTTGCTTGGATTACTGCCACAGCTTCCGTCCTATCTGGCATTCTAATCCTTTCTCCAGAGTGCAATCAAGTGATAGCCCCAAAACACAGTGGTAGCATACAGTACTTGCAAGTGTTAGGTTCCAAATTCAATTCCCAACACCACCTATGCCAGCATGGTGTCTGGTTCTCTCCTCTCTGGTTAATAAACAGATACATTCTTTTAAACAAAGTAAGAATAACATGTCTAGAATTTAATTTCCCAATCCCTTAAATTTACTCTTTTTTTTTTCAAGTTCACTATCTCAAAAACTGAATCCCTCCTCTTTGTGGCCAGATGTCTTCTGCCTCAGAAGCGTGAATCACCCTTCTCATTCTCACCACCACCTGTATCTTTTATCAATTAGCATGTCCTGACAAGCTAGAAAGAAATGTATCTCCTCTCTATCTCCATAAACTGTTATGCAGACTCAGACCACCATCAGCTCTTGCTTGGATTACTGCCACAGCTTCTGTCCTATCTGGCATTCTGATCCTTTCTCCAGAGTGCCGTCAAGTGATAGTCCAAAAACTCAAATCTGAACCTGCAGTTCAACTGTCTGATTTCTGTCATGGACTCCCAGTGGCCTCAGAGTAAAGTTTAAGTTCTTTTGGGTGACATATGCAGCCACTCTATGTTGTGTATCTTTGGATTCTTTCTCTTTTAATACATTTTATTTAGTCATTTTTCCTTTTTTTTTTTTTTTTTTTTCTTTTCTCTGTTTCCAGGTTTTCACTGCTCAGGGCCCACTTTTTCAAATAAAAAGAAGAGACAGAATACCAGAGAGAAAGGTGACACTACCTAAGTTCCCTCTGTACCGGGGAGCCTTCCTCCAATCCAAGTCTCCTGTCTGACAAAGCAGGAACAGTATCCAGGACAGTCACCATGCTGGCCCATCATCTCACCTGTTCTCTAGGAACTACTTGCCATTCTCGTTCCCTATGCTGTACTTTTCTGTCTTTGACTCTTCTTGCCATGCTGGTCTTCCTAGCCAGACCACTCTCTACCCCTCTACTGCCTGACTGACTTGGGCTGAAGCATTCAATTTAAGCATTTTTCTTTCTTTTATTTTTATTTGTATTTTGCCTCCAGGGTTATTGTTGGGACTCAGTTCCTGCACTAAAAATCCACTGCTCCTGGAGGCCATTTTCCCCCATTTTTGTTGCCCTTGTTATTGCTGTTGGATAGGACAGAGAGAAATGAAAAGAGGTGGGGAAGAAAGAGGGAGAGAGAAAGACAGACACCTGCAGACCTGTTTCACCACTTGTGAAGCTACCCTCCTGTAGGCATTCTTCTTTTGAAGGAGGCTTCCTAGAGTTCTGTTTTCTCTACCTGTCTGGTACAATCCCAGAATATCCAATGTTCACTGGAATGTAATTGGATCATTTCATTCTACTTTTTAGATAATTCTGACAATTTCTATGGAACTATGTATCCTATACAATATATTTGATATTAACTCATAAATTTTCATCACCTCAGTTACTCTAGTAAGTTGAAAATGCAGTAAAAACTTTCTTATCTGACTTTCATTTATTGTTTCACTGGAATAGCTTTCACTCTGCTCCCTCTGCAAAATGTATTGACTAAACCTATGCCGAGTTGAAATCTAGAGTCTACCAGCCCCTCCCTGCTACACCCATTGTTTCTACCAGTTGGATGTTGATCCATAGTAGTTCCAGACTTGTTTATTATCTATAATTGCACAATGACATCAAATATTGTGTAAGCCAAATAAAACAAGTGCAACCAGAAAGTAACTGCCTGTCTATGATAGTGAAAAAATTAAGGCAATCAATAAAACACAATAGAACTGATACACAAAAACTTGCGGAAAAAGCAACGACAACAACAAAAAATAGAAGTCACCTTTTTTTAAGAGTTTGTGCAAACTATGGTGGTTATGTTTGGAAGGTGGGAGGGTGGGAGCACCCACGTCACTTTGGTGATGGGTGTGGTCTGGAACTATATACTAGTCTTACAACCTTGTAACCCACTATTAATCACACATAAACATGGGGAAAGAAACAATGCTATCAGATATGGGCAAGATAATTGTAAATACTGAAGAGATAATGCTAAGTACAGGAGAGTTATTCACACGGATTTCTTTGCAAGTATCTTTAAGTTCTTGCTCTACTTTAAAGGAGTCAGAATTAGGAAACAGTCAGAGGATATTTCATGGGTGTGGCAAATGCTTACTCAGAACTTCACATGGAGAGAGCAAACTAGTGAAAGGTTGTAGTTCTGGGTAATTGTACCCATTCTCCACCTCAGCAATTCATCAGCCAGGCAGTCAGTTGAAAGAGCAATTAGTCCTACAAGGTAGCTTTAAATCAATTTAATATTTTCACAGATTGCTCAGACACTATGAACCACAAGACAGATCTCCCTCTAAATATTTACCTGAACAGGTAAGTACTAAGAGCCTGTTGAGGCTCTCTAGTGTTATGAAACAGGAATAAAGACAAAAACAACAAACTAGGAAAGATAACCTGCAACAGAATGGGGTTTGGGAGTGGGGGGATCATAACAATCCTGTCTGATCTAAATTTTACCAGTGAATAAAAATGACCCAGAAGCAGCCTTAAAGTGCCACGGAATTCTGATCTTCTCCTGATCCCACACATAAACACCCATGTTACAACAGTCCCGACTGTTTGTTCTTGTTGCATGTGGCTAATGTCTCATAAGTAAGGATTAAGTGTAAAACAGTCACATTCACCTTGACTGGAGGAGGACATTTTAACATTAGAATCAACACTAGATTAAGTGTTGAAATTCTCTACTCCAGAAATTTACTCTGGTTAACTGGGTATTTGAAAATTGACTTTCCATTGGACATCATCTAAATTATAGCAGACAGTTTCTCCTCTGTAACTTTGTCCAGGTGAATGGCAAGGCCCATCCATTTTCAGAACAGCCTCCAGCCTGTCCATTCTGTGGTTAGTATAACCCAGCCCCAGTGATCTTTTCAGTGTTCCTGTTTTTTTCTCCCTCTGGCAAGTGTGAGACTTTCTTATCTTGAGTGCTGGCAAGGGCAATGACTCACAGATAAACAGTAATAGAGGTGCTAAGCTGTCAGTTTTAACATCCAAGGACAAGCATGAAAGCTAAACACTCAGTACTTGCTTTATCATTACAATGAATGACACAGTTTGTCTAAGTGTGAACTGTGAAAGGGGAAAAGAGATAAGGCAAAGGAGGAAGAAAAGCACAAAGCCCTCAGATAATTAAGCTCAAAGCAAATGACGCTGTCCTCTGAAACCTAACCATATCATTTCCTATTCATTAAGGCATTTTAGAAGAAATAGATAACCCCCTTTCCTTGGGAAAAATGCAGTTTGTCACTTAAAGAGTAGACAAAGCAGAATATTACCTTACAAAAGCCTTGCCACTAATGTGTCTTAACTCTTTTAGAAAATATTTAGAAAAACGAAGATAGCCACCCATCTTTCTCTCAAGTTGAATGTTACTTGGATCAAAAACAATGTTATCTGAATATTCACTTGACCAAAATTTAAACATAGCTAGCTATCTTTTATTTTACTCACTTCTCAAGTCACCTTCTAGGAATAATGTGAGCTTTGAGGAAAACTCGATGTGGATAAAACTGGACACCTTAGAGATTCCCTGGCCTGGGACTTTAATGGAGTCCTGATCTCTGAGATGGGACTGTTCTGGGCAAAGCCTCAAGCATGCAGCTCCAACACTAGAACCCTCTCTTTTGAGAGTGTCCCACACTAGAGCCCTTCAGTGGTCTCCAGTTTCTCCACTCCCTTAAGGACCTTAGCATGCTTTGTCATTTCTTCCCTTGACCCTTTTTCCCCTTTTCATCAGCTGCCATAAGACTCAATGAAGAATCCCATCACATTTTTTTTTAAACTAGCCTACCCTGTTTGAATGTAAAGTTTGAGAATTCATAATAATAATTTCCATAGAAAGACTGACAGGGAACACAGAGAAGTTTTAAAGAGAGCAGCTGTACCCTCTCTTATCCTATAGTCTTGTCAATATTTCTATTTTATAAATAAAAATTTAAAAAGAGAGAATGAGAAGTTGCTTAGCCATTGGCGAGAGAGAGAGAAAGAGAGAGAGAGAGAGAGAGTTGTTGCTCAGCCATTGGCCCCTGCCACAGCCTTGTGTGCAGCTGGAGCCCTCCCCCACTCCCTGTCAGCCAGAGCCTTCATCTTTATAGCTCACACAGATTCCTCCCTCCTCTTGATGTCATTTGAACTCTTCTGGGCAAAACAGAAGCTATTACCAGAAATATTCATTAAGCATCCACTTTACAACTTAAATAATTGCATATCTTTTTGACACTTTCTCCCAAGCAATGCTCTTGTAACAGCTTCGTGAAGATCTCCCTTTGTTGATTTGATTTATATCGGTAAGTGTGGTACAGTGGAATTAACAGACTTTGGATCGCCACAAATGATGTTATCCATCCTCCCCCAGCTCCTATTAGTCTCTAAATATTTTACTTGTATTAAACATGTATTTCTAAAGCCACATTATAAGATAGCACCTCATATTACCAGGTATGGAAACTGAGGCTTGGAAAGACAAAAGAATTTGCCTGTAGTAGAGATAAGATTCAAATTCAAGTTGCACCTTTGTGCCTCATTACTTTTCACTTGAGTTAGAAGAATCAAGGATTGGGCCAGGAAGACATCATAATGGGAGACACCACTATAAGCCAGCACTGAGCAGCATTCTGGTCTCTTTTTCTTGGTATCTTTCCCTCTGTATCTACTCTTTCTCATTAAAATAAAATAAAATAAAAATATTTTTTAAGAAAAGAAGAATCAAGGATTTCCAAAGGCTTCCTTAATGTTCAAAAGAGAGAGTTTTCAGTCAGTCAGACGGGTAGGGAAGGTGGGGCCAGCTTCCTTCGAGAATGAAGTCATTTCCTCTTTGCTCCTTTCTTCATTGATTCAAGGTTAGAAAAAATATTTATCTTCACTGAGTGAAGCACAAAAAGTAAGAAGCACAAGGACCGAAGACCCAGGTTTGAGCCTCCGGCTCCCCATCTGCAGGGGTGTTGCTTCACAACTGGTGAAGCAGGTTTGCAGGTGTCTAATTTTCTGTCACCTTTCTGTCTTCCCCTCCTCTCTCAACTTCTCTCTGTTCTATCAAACAACAACAAATATAAAAAATGGCCGCCAGGAGCAGTGGATTTGTATTGCAGGCACTGAGTTCCACTGATTAACCCTGGAGGAAAAAAAAAAAAAAACTACATGTGCTTAGACATGACAATCACTCTAAAGTCAGTGCACCCCCACCTCCAGGAGCATGGCCCTTCTTCCGTAGCCAGTCAACAGCGTCAGGTTGAGCCTGATGTCAAGTTTCGAGACCTCCTTTGAATCTGGAGAGGTGGCAGTCATTGACTATGTGGGTCATAGTCTGTCTGTAGCCGCAGGGGCAGTTAGGGTCCTCTCTGGCTCCCCAGCGATGGAACATAGCAGCGCACCGGCCATGGCCTGTTCGATAGCGATTGAGGAGGGCCCAGTCATAACGTGCTAGGTCAAAGCCAGGTTGACGCTTACAGGGATCTGTGATGAGGTGTTTGTTCTTTACCTCAGCTGACTGCCAACTGTTTCCAAGAGTCTGGAATAGAGAAGTTCAGTGTAGGCGTAGGGGACCAGATTGGATGACGAGACGTCAAGCGTTGGACAGGGTGGGCGAAGATATCCGCATATATTGGCAGGTCCGGTCGAGCGTAGACGTGGGAAATGAACTTAGATGATGCTGCATCCTGACGAATATCTGGCAGGGCGATGTTGCTAAGGACTGGCAGCCATGCAACCGGGGTGGAATGGATGGTTCCAGAAATTATCCTCATGGAGGAATATAATTTGGAATCGACCAAGTGGACATGGGGGCTACGGAACCATACTGGGGCACAGTATTCTGCAGTGGAATAGCATAATGCCAGAGATGATGATCGTAGTGTGGAAGCGCTCGCGCCCCATGAGGAGCTGGCCAGTCTTGCAATGATGTGATTCCTCGCGCCCACCTTTGCTGCAGTTTTTATGAGATGTTCGTGAAATGACAGAGTGCGATTGAGAGTAACGCCAAGATAGACTGGCTGGGCTTCAGGCCGGATTCTTGTATCGCCAAGCTACACATTAAGCTCACTCGAGGCCGAGGCATGGTGTAGATGAAAAACAGATGATACCGTTTTTGCAGTGCTAGGGATTAGTCGCCATTTTTTTTTACAGTAATCATATATCAGAGACATGTCTTTTGTGAGTATTTCCTTGAGGATGTCGAACTTGGATGCCTGAGTTCTGAAATATCAGAACTAGAGGTTATATTTGAACAGTTAAGATACTTTGCAGGTGGATTCAGAAATTTCTCTTTGTTTTTGGCTTATCAGCTAATGCTATTATAATTTTTATGCTTTACTAACTTCTATACTATTTAAGGAGAAACGTGCTTCAGTATTCCAAATTAACCACTTCCAGTACCAGTTTCCCAGGCTGGCAGAATAGTTCACCTGTGAGGATGTCAGCTTTGTTATGTACGTGCCCTACCTCATGGGAGGAGGTTGGGGGGAATATTTAGTGCCCTAGTGTCTTTTCCTCTTCTCTGCCTCTCTGTCCTGGTCTGGTGTCTTTCTTCTCATCAGAAAAAGTCAGCCTGGAGTGGTGAGAAAAAAATTATTCAGTGGTCTGGGAGGTGGCACAGTGGATAAATAAAGCACTAGACTCTCAAGCATGAGGTCCTGGGTTCAATCCCTGGCAGCACATGTACCAGAGTGGTATCTGGTTCTTTCTTTCTCTCCTCCTTTCTCATTAATAAATAAATAAAATATTTTTTAAAATGTTAAATAATTCATTAGTTCTATTTTGCAATCACTTCTTTACTTCTTTTTTTAAAGGGGAAACCTACAAGTTCATTGTGCCAGAGCTCTCAGGAACTTTCTTTTTTTTTGAAAAAATCCTTAAATATTAATTTAAAAAAAATATTTACCTATTCATTAGTGATAAAGAGAGGAGAGAGAACTAGAACATCACTCTGGCATTATGAGATGCCTGGAATCGATTGGGAATTCATGCATTTAAATTCATCAGTCTAGCCAATGCACCATCTCTTGGATCATCCTTTAAAAATAAATGAATAAATACATAAAACTAACTTTTTTGTTATTAATATTAATATGAGGGAGAGGGAGAAGAAGAGGGAGAGGGAGAGGGAGAGGGAGAGGGAGAGGGAGAGGGAGAACACCAGAGCTTCACTCTGGCATTATGTTATGCCAGGGAATGAGTTTGGAACCTTGTGCCTACAAGTTATACAAGTCAAACGCTCCAGCCACTTGGCCACCTCCTGGGCGGCAGCTTTCCTTCTGAGGGAAACTGTCCAACTCTTCTCAGAATTTCTTGAGTTCATCTTTCTCACATTCAAAGAACCAGTTCAGGTCATAATCTTAATTTCTTTATCTTAATTTGTACTTATTAAGACATTCATCACCATGACAAAACTTTCTATTATGAATAATATAGTAGACATCATTAAAATAAGTTTATTGGAATTCTGATAAAAATCTATATTTTTAATATTATGAGAGAAAGTTCTAGAAACACAAGCTCCCTTATGTTAAAAGTTGTGAATTGGTCTTTAAGCATTTCTCACAAAGTATGAAGAAAGCTCAATTATGATTTTAAAAGTCGATACACAAAATAATTCATACAAGAGAATATTGATTTTTCAGTCATTTATGAAATATGCTACCTAAAAAAACAAAACTTATCTAAAGCTTTCCTAGAACACTGGGTCATTTAATTCAGTGGTAAAAAATTTAAAAGCCATGGTGCACCTTAAAAACAGAAATTTGAACAAAACCTTAATTCCATCTAATGAAAGCCTACCTCAGGAAGCTAAAGGAAACATGAATAATTAATTATACCACGTGCCCATGAGTTAGTCCCAAAAGGATTCTCTAGCATTAGAAGTTGATGAGTATTTTCCTGAAGTTTGTGATTTTTCATTGAAATTGATATGCTTGTGAATGGAACAATAAAAAGTACTATATCTTTTCCCTTCGTACTTTGGAACTTTTCCTATAGTGTTAATGTAACTATATGTCTCAAGTTGAGGGGGGAATTCTCTATCTTGTTAGTAATTATACTTGACTTCTTATGATCCAAGACAAGAATGTTAGAAATAAAAGTATGTATAATTTGAACATAGTGATTGCAATCCCAAAAGCTCTTTTAAAAAGCGTTAACCCAGGCCAAAAAAAAAAAACACCTTAAATAAGTTTTAATAATATCATTTGAATGTGGCATGTTTGCTTCCATTAAAAATCACTAAAATATCCTAAGGCAATTCTTATTTAGTAACTAAAGTTAACTTTTTTAAAGGTATGTTTTATATGTGACTAGATCTGAAATTATGAATTCATTTGTTGGAACTCTGATATTTAAAAGTAGAAAAGTTTTAGGTCAGAAACTATTTAAAATATCTTTTATGTTTTATCATCCTTAGTTCTAAAACTTTATACTGAATATGACTCCTCTGTAGACCATTTACAAGGAATGAGATAAAACAAAAACAATTTATAGATGATAATATTTTTTCTAGGGTGACCAGTATAACAGCATCACATATGGGATTGACTTAGCAAGCATAAAAATGATTTTGCTCTTTTCCCAACTTACTATGTCAAATATTTTATAAATAAGTTCTGGGGAATCTACATTTTAGCACACCCCCAAAGTTTGAGAATGTGAAGGCTACTGCTCTGGTATTGTGAGAGACTCTTTCTTACTGTGCAGCATTTCTTTCTTCTAAGCACATAATTTATTAAGTTTACTTATTGTTTATTGCTAGCAGAGTTGTCTCTGAGCTTGGTGCCGGCACAATGAATGCACCACTCTCAGTGGCCCACCTGTAAGCCTTTCCCTTTTCCTTTCTTTTCTCCTACCTTCCTTCTTTCCTTCCTTCCTTATTTGCATCCTCCTTTCTTTTTTCCTTTTTCTTCTTTTCTTCTTTCCTTATTCTTTCTTCCTTGGTTAGAGACAGAGAGAAACTGAGAGGGAATGGGGAGATAGTGAGGGAGAGGGAATTATATGGCAGTGCAGCGGGTTAAGCGCATGTGGCACGAAGCACAAGGACTGGCCTAGAATGTGTTTCCTTGATGACCTCCTTAACTCATTCTTGCCTCATTAAGGTCTCAGCTTACATTTTACTTCCCAGAGACACTTGCCACAGCTTCAAAATTGCCTTGCTCCCTTACCTGCTCCCAGGGAATCTCTAGGCTTTGTCTTACTTATTTTTCTTCTTTGCATTATTATTATGTAACTTATTTGTTAGTGGGAAGAGAGAGAGAGAGAGAGAGAGAGAGAGAGAGAGAGAGAGAGAGCCAGAGCATTACTCTGGCACATGGGTTGCTAGAGTTTGAATTTAGAACCTAGACACTATGCCACCTCCCAGGCCATAGATATGTTTGAATGCTTGTGTCCTCTACCAGAAGGTAAGCTCCCTGGCAAAGTGGAAACTTGTTCTTGTTTGCCAGTGTAATGCCATACCCAGAACACTTTCTAATATGGCACAATAACCAGTAAAATTGCCTTGAATGTCTGTATTCCCAGATTGTCACATTATCAGATGTCTGTATACAAGACTGAATGTTTAAATGAATGACTGCTAGAAGCTTTGCGTTTCTAGTGGCAAATGTTCCCTTTTAGCAGAATGTGCTGCTTGCGTATGTTTAAACGTATTCCTCCCTCCACCTACCTATTTGATTACAGTCTTTTGTGGAACAGATTTATTTTTTTCTGCTTAGATAAAATAAGTCAAGGTGGAGGTTAGTTTTTCTTTCTTCATTTTCCCCTCATTTTGTTGCCCTTGTTGTTGTTAACTTATTGTTATTGCTGCTGGATAGGACAGTGAGAAATCGAGAAAGGAGGGGAAGCAGAGAGGGGGACAGAAAGATAGACACCTGCAGACCTGCTTCACTGCCTATTAAGCGACCCCCCTGCCGGTGGGGAGCCGGGGGCCTTGAACTGGGATCCTTACACCAGTCCTTGCGCTTCACACCATGTGTGCTTAACCTACTGCATTACAGCCCGACCCCAGAGTTTTTCTTAACTAAAAATCAATCGGGGGCTTATCTCATCCTGTAAAACAATCATAAACTTAATTTTTCTCATCAGAATAAATCATTATGAAATATGCTCATATCAGAGAAAAGACAGCAGAGATCTAATAATAGAT
Organism: Erinaceus europaeus; assembly: GCF_950295315.1. Lineage (NCBI taxonomy): Eukaryota > Metazoa > Chordata > Mammalia > Eulipotyphla > Erinaceidae > Erinaceus > Erinaceus europaeus. The sequence goes on along the minus strand of NC_080168.1, from coordinate 104,906,873 downwards.
TTTCATCGTCTCTCTCTTTTCCTTACTGTTATCCCAATGAAACCCAAGTAATCTATACAATTTACCTGTTGTTGGTACTCTTTCTATTACAATTTCAAGATTCCTCTTCAGAGTCTCTGAGGTTATTAATTTAGATTTTAGGTATAACTGTGTGATGTTGCTTATCTAAATAGGAAATTCTTCTTTAGGGAACAGAAACCCTTAGGTCATATGTAAGTAGAAAGCAGAGGGACCTCTGGCTATACAGTGCTCTTATGGATAGATGTCATCCTGTTAATAGCTAAAGGAGCATCTTAAAAGTGCCATCTGCTGTCATATGGCTTGTATGTGTTTTATGCAAAATATTTTTTTAAATGACACTACTAGTATATGCAAATAAAGCCATGTAGTTGGTTTTTGCTACAGTCCCCACTCCTAGCACAAAATGTGAGGGTAATTTCACAATGGTAGACAACTGCTTCCCATATGTGAATTATAGTTAAATTATACCAATGATGTCATCGACATGGAATAAAAGTGTTGTGATTTTCAGTGATGGATATTTCGCCACAGCTGTGAGCAATGTGCTCCATAAAGACTGGTATAATTCTCCTGGGAGCCATGTTAAAACCTCACTCTTGCAACTCTTTCGCAACGGAATAATGCTTTAAAATATACGCAAAAGATTTTCACTGGCAAGGTCGGCATTTCATGTATTTCCTAGTTAATCAGTAAAAAAACAGTCCTGCTATTATTATGCACATGATATACTCGGCTAAAGTCCAACACATATTTTATTATTAATCAGGTCTTCAAATTAAACTAAGAGGGTGATCAAATACAATAAGGGTGACTTTCTGGTTGGAAATAAAAGTATAAGCACACAGTGCCTTTGAACTTTAAATATTTGACGAAAAATAGCCTGGGTCAAAGGTAGAACTAGATTTTTTTTTCTTCTTTAAAAGCTTTAATATTGCCTACCCTTGTTTTGGTTGGATTAAAACAAATCATTAGCATTACTATGACTTGGGTGAGAGCCAGTCTGTGGGGGTGGCTGTGTGCCCAGCAGACTCACTCTTGGGGGAGCTGCCATGGTGGCCCTTTCCACAGGTGTCCTCCACACAGCACAGCTCTCTCCTTGTGCGGTCCCAATGTTTCACCATTGGATTTTCATGGCAGACAGAGTTTCTCAAAGTGGAAGAAAGTAATCACAGTCCAGTCACTGAAAACAGCTAGCTGCTTTTATCATAGATAAAGTGAAATCGTGCCTTATGTTAGGAGGCCTTACCTGTAGCCACCCTCTCCAACAGGATATAAAGGTGAACAGGTTTCAGCCTTTGTCCAGTGTGAAGGTCCACCTGGGTTCTTCTTGACCAGATGGAACAGTAGAACAATTATTTATTTTTTTATTTCTTTATTGGAGAATTAGTGTTTTACATTCAACAGTAAATACAATAGTTTATACATGTATAACATTTCTCAGTTTTCCATATAGCAATACAACCCCCTCTAGGTCCTCTGTCATCCTTCTTGGACCTGTATTCTTCCCCCCCACCCCCAGAGTCTTTTACTTTGGTGCAAGATGCCAATTCCAGTTCAGGTCATGGTAGAATAATTATTGATTTCAGTAATTGTAGAAATGAAGCCTACTTGGTTATCGAAGATGGCTAAAGGCTGAGAATAAATTTTGGATGATGTCTCTCTGTCTATGAGTTTGTGTTCATGCACTCTGATTTATAGAAGCACAGCCTATTTCTGAGGGGCCTGGATCATAGCTTACCTAGTAGAGAGCATGCTTTCCCATATGTATTTCTTCACATAGGAAAGCCAGGGCACCAGGGGAAATTGTACAGGTGGTGGAGCAGTGCTGTGGTGTTTTTTTTTTTTTTCCTCTCTCTCTGAGAAATGGAAGGGATTGAAATTTGACTCAGGAACAATGGAATTACTCATGCTGAAGGTCCTGGTGCTGAAAAATGAGTAAATAAGTATTCTTTCTTTTCTATTTTTTTATTAGTGATTTATAAAATTATAAAACAACATAGGTACAATTCCACACCATTCCCACCACCAGAGTTCTCTGTCCCCATTCCCTCCACTGGAAACTGCAGTGGTTCTCCCAAGGTCACAGCTAAGGATTGATTATATCTATAACTATATGTATAATTTTGCCCATTTTTTTCTATAGCCCTGCCTTATTTTCCTTTTTAAGTCACACCTACACCCGTTACTACCTCCAAATGGCTTTCCTTTCTTCCCTTTCTCTCTCTGGGTCCTGATGGAATTGGAATTCAGAGCCATTTAGTCACTTTCCTCTAATATTTCTCCACCTCTGGGTTTGAACCAAAATTATTTTTTGGGTGCAGAAGGTGGGAGTTCAGGCTTCTGTAATTGCTTCTCCACTGGACATGGATGTTGGAAGGTGGATCCATACCACCTGCTCATTTCTATCTTTCCATAGTGGGATAAGGCTCTGGAGGGGTGAGGTTCCAGGATACGTGGTGAAGTCGTCTGCCCCTGGAGTTCAGGATGGAATAATAGTAGCATCTGCAACTTGGGGTCTGAAAGGAAGCAATTTATGAGGCTGGACATAATGTTTAATAAATAGAAACCAGAAAGAGCAGGTGAGAATAGGGATTTTAGAGTGGTAAGAAGCTTAGGAATTCTATTTTAGGGGCCCATGACTTTTAGTGATTTTGTCTGAGCAACAAGGAAGTGGGCTAAAAATATTGTCTAGGAAGATGTACTCAGGGTTGACAATAGAACTAGAAAGCTGGATTAGAGCAGAGAGTTGCTACCAAACTTGAAGAAAATACATAGTTAACTGTTTACTGCGTCAATCTGACCCACAGCCCATGTATATTCATGTTTAGTATAAGAGCCTGTTTAATCTCCAATCTCTGTCAGTCTGAGCTCACAGTCCATGGTTACAGCTGGGAACATTCTAGTCTGCACTCACTTTAGGACCAGTCTTCCTTGAGTGGAAGAGTAGGCTGACCCAGCCTCCCTTTTAAAAGTGGGGCAGTCCTTACTATTACTAGTTTGGAGTGAGGGCAAACTTATGGAGAGGCCCTTGAAAGGCCTTATGATTATGTTCTTTTTTTTTTTTTTTCCCTCCAGGGTTATTGCTGGGGCTCGGTGCCTGCACCATGAATCCACTGCTTCTGGAGGCCATTTTTTCCCACTTTTTGTTGCCCTTGTTGTTGTTATTGTTATTATTGTTGTTGGATAAGACAGAGAAAAATGAGAGAGGAGGGGAAGACAGAGAGGGGGAGAGAAAGATAGAAACCTGCAGACCTGCTTGTGAAGCAACCTCCCTGCAAGTGGGGAGCTGGGGGCTTCCTTAAGACAGTCCTTGTGCTTCACAACTTGTGCGCTTAACCCACTGCACTATTGCCCAGCCCCCTATGATGATGTTCTGATGGAAATTGAGGCTCTAAAGTGCCAGGTTCAAGCCCCCACACCACTATAAGGCAGAGCTGAGCAATGCTCTGGTAAAAAAAACAAACAAACAAACAAAAAAAAACGGAAGGGGGCGAGAAAGAAAAATAGCCACCAGGAGCAGCACAGTCCCAGTATACATGCCCTTATGTAGAAAATTATCTGATTTATTGTAAGATAACTGCCTACTTATCTATCATATATATATATATATATATCTTGTACTGGTCCTTGCACTTCACACTATGTGTGCTTAACCTGGTGCATTATCACCAGCCCCCCTGATACTTTTATATCTAAAGAGCAAATTCTCTTGAATTTTTTAAATAAATTTTCAGGAACAAATAAACAAGTATATTTAATGTAGTGTTATTTGTCCAACCAGATGCTGTGCCAGTGTGCTGTCATAGACAGACAATTTTGATGCAACTATAAGACCAAATAAAAAATCTCAACAGAGACCCTTTCCTATTTGGAATTTGACTTTTGAAAAAATAGGCACTGTAAATCAGGAGGAAAAGATAGAACAATGAAACCAGTGATTCCAGGAAAAGTGATAATCCCTGTAGGGGGGGGGGGAAGGAACGGGGTAGGGCACAGAGGAGAGAACTGGATCCCTATCTTAGTCATACACAAAAATCAATTCCAGGTGGATTAAAGACTCAAATGCGAAATGCAGTGTGTTAAACAAGTATTTAAGAGGCCACTATAACAGACTATCTTTATACTCTGCTGATCATCCAAGACACTGAAGATGTATATAAACTAAATACTTCTGTTTAGCAAAAGACAATGCAAACAGTCAAAGATAAAGTCAATAGCTGTGAGAGAATATTTCCAACACATGTCACTGAAAAATGATTGCTATCTAGTATGTCTGAAGAACTCTATGGCTCAGAAAGATGGTGAAAACCCAATGAAAGCTAATGTGAAAATTGGTAAAAGCATGAATGAACACAGAAGAGGCAGCAAGAGTTCACAGACATACGAAAATATAATAAACAGCATTAGTAAGTAAATCAAGTTCCACTTAGTTCATTTGCATGTTAAACCACTATGAGATACTTTATATGTGTCAAATTGACAGAGCTTTTCTAAAATATATTTTAAAATATTTATTTATTTATTCCCTTTTGTTGCCCTTGTTGTTTTATAGTTGTAGTTATTGTTGTTGTTATTGATGCTGTTGTTGTTGGCTAGGACAGAGAGAAAATGGAGAGAGGAGGGGAAGACAGAGAGGGGGAGAGAAAGACAGATGCCTGCAGACCTGCTTCACGGCCTTTGAAGCGATTCCCCTGCAGGTGGGGAGCTGGGGGCTCGAACCGAGATTCTTACCCTGGTCCTTGCACTTTTCGCCACCTGTGCTTAACCCACTGCGCTACCGCCTGACTCCCTGACAGAGCTTTTAAAAGTTAGAAAATATAAAGTGTTAACAAGGGTATGGAACAGGGATTGACAAACTTCTATAAAGGACCAGATAGTAAATATTTTTAACTTTGCCGGCTATAGTTTCATTTATAATGACTCAACTTCTTTATATCACTAAAGCACTATGTTAAGAAGATGGTAGTGACTGTATTCCAGTAAAAACTTATTTATAAAATTGAGCAGCAGGCTCAGTTTGACCCATGGACTATGCTTTTTTTGTTTACTTCTGGTGAAAAAGGAAGAGAAATCACTCAGGCATGTAGTTGGCATGAACCTTTTAGGATTATCAGTCAGGAGAGTAGAGTCTGTGCTCAGTCCATCTCTGTGCTGTAGAGGAACTCCAGCACATGTGTTCCACAGACCTGCAAAAGAATGTACATAACAGGATGCTTATCATAGTAAGGAAATAAATCCACTTCCAATATTCATCTCTAGTAAAATTGGTAAATTGACTTTGAAATATTCATACCAATAAATACTATGCTGTAGAGACTATGGGTAATCCACAGTCGAGGTGTCGACATGTTCTCATCTCAAAACCAGTGTTGAAGCAAGGAGGAGCCCACTGAGAAATGTGTGCAGCGTGAGTCTACTTGAGGAGGGAGGATCACATGCAGTGTGGCCAAACTAATTCAAGGAATAGTTGGTTAATACAGAATGTAAGACTGCTCACATCTGGGCGAAGGGACAGAATGTAATCTGGAAAGATCACACAATGTCTTCTAAAATATTGGGTCTATTCTTTTCACTAACCCAGTTGATAGATTGTTGAGTGTTCCATTTTACTCTTTAAATGCTAAGTGTACATTTTATGTGCTCTTGTCTATGTTGTTGGGCAGTACGCCAGCTTCCCCCTGCTTATTCCTGTGGTCTATTTACATAACCAGTTACCTAGGAACCGCCCTGCCTGCAGGGCATTGGTTTAAACCCTCCCTGGTTCACGATGTCTTTTTGCTCTGCCCGCCCCCTCTCGTAGTCACCCTGATTTCCACCACTCTCTTTTCACTCCACCCTCTCTAAGTCACATCCTGTTTCCACCCTACTTGGCGAGTATATACACAGCTGCTCTTCTGTTTTAACACACTGGGGATTGCCTTCCCGCTCCAAGAGTTCCAGAGTCTGTCTCCTGCAACCCTCTCCCACGCAGCATCCTAGGTTGGCTCCAGTTGAGTTCTCTCCAACCCAGAGAGCACTTGCTCGGGAAGAAGCACCCTCAGGCTCTCCTGGCATATGTGACTATTGTAAACTATCAGTTCCCCTACGTTCGTTCACTGATCAATTTAAACCAGGCTTTTGGGAGATTACTCTGGTGGAGGTATTCAGGACTAAGCAAAGAGATGGAAAGTAGTAACAGGTAGGTTAGATAGAAGTCTGAATGTGTCCAGTGCCTAAGTACAGAGAGCATGTAATTGGAGAGAAAGAAGTGATTTTGCTAGTCTTCTTTCTCTTTCTCTTTCCATTTTTTATTTTTGAGGTACAGATTTTAGGATTATGGGCAAAGGTTATGGGAGGATGGATGAACCTAGAACATTATTTTTGTTGTTATTAATTTGGACCTCTTTTATATCTTTGAGTGCTGTTAAGATATCTAAAGAGATGCAGAGAAAAACTAATGAAGAAATTTTGAGTGATATAATGCAATCTTTTACTGGAATAAAACCCAAACAAAAATCTGTTGTAAAAAAAATTCCCAAAGAAATATGACTGACATTTAGTTTTTTTATTTCCAAAAATAACTATTTATGACACATTAAAAACAAACAAACAAAAAAACCTCCCACCTCGACTGACATTTATTTTGACCCAAGGCAGTGCAGGAACAAATTTATCATTTAAAGAAAAATGTCCAAATACTTGGCACCATGCAAATAATAATGACTAAGAACATAGAAAGAAAATGTAATCAGTTTGCCATGGTGCTTAAGAACATAGGTGAGAGTCCTAAGTCTTTGGAAACATTTTAAATTTCTTAAAGACACCTCCTTGAATCTGTGACATGAGTGTAGTTATATCTGTTTCAGATACTTTTTTTGTGTGTGTGACTTAGTTTTCTTTTTAATGTGTTGACTATATTACAATATACTGCACTATAAAAACTTGTTAAGTGACCAAAGTCAACAAACAATGATATAAAACACAGTCAAGCACAACTGTGTGCCTTAACTAAAACAAGACAGGTAAGAAATTTCCCCCTCACAATATCTTGATCTATTTATAATGTTTTTACAGGTGGTACAATTAGCCAGCCAGCTTTTCTGCTTTCCTTTAATGGTATTATTCTTTTTTCTTCCCCCACCACACCAATCTTTTACTTTAAAGAAACACTGACCAGAACAATTAGGTATTTTTTTTAAAAAAAAATTTTATTTGTTTATTATTGAATAGAAGCAGAGAGGAATTGACAGGAGGAGGAGGTAGAGATGGAGATAGACAGAGAGACACCTGCAGCTCTGTCTCACCACTTGTGAAGCTTTCCCCCTGCAGGTAGGGACCAGGGGCCTGAACCCGGGCCCTTGAGCACTGTAGTGTGAGTGCTTAACCAGGTATGCCATCACCTCCCCCCTCCCTTTTTAATATATAGCTCATGTACATTTAATTTTCTCTCAATGAGTCCCAAAAGATGCAATTCATAGAGTAAGACTTGCATGGAACTTAAGCCATACTCATGGGATTTTGAATGTCTCCTCACACCTCACTTTAAACCATCTGCAACAAATAAGTAAAATCTGGGCATACAAAGGGCCAAGTGGTGCCATTCCTGCTAGAGCATACATGCTATAATTCACAAGGACGTAGATTGAAGCCCTAGGTCCCCACCTTCATGAGGACTACTTCATAAGTGGGGAAGCTCTTTTTCTCTTCCTCTCTATCTCCCCTTTTACCTTTCTGTTTCTCTTTTTCTCTATCCAAGTAAATGAATAAATAAATATAGTAAAAGCTGGGCTTATGTCAGATTCTTTTTCTCGAGAGAGAGAGCGACTCAGAGTTAATAAAAAAATAGAGTGAGTAAAAAGGGTAGTGAGAACCCTTGCAATGTGGAAGGATGTCTGTCACAGGAGCGAATCATTTTAACCAGCTTCTTATAAAGCTCAAATTGAGCTGATAATAGTTGAATTTCCTTGTTTATGTTTTATTGGGTACACTCAATCTTTTATGCCTCAAAACTTATTTTTCCCATTTAATAGAAAGAACAATAAAGTCGTGTCATAACTGCATAGATGGTGATTACTTTAGAATTTTAAAAATATTCATTGCCTCGGGAGAAAAGCACACCACCTTCAAGGTGAAACCTAAAGTATTGCCTTTAAATTATTAATTCTATTTTATGGAGATATGATTTCAATCTTACTGACTTTCAAATTAGATTATTTAGTGCTTGGGGCTATGCACAGCTACTGTAAGAAACTAACCTCAGAAATATTTTAAAAGAAGATAAAGACAAAGAAAATGGAAACTTTACTTCTTTATAAAAATCTAGAGGCCCTAGGAATTTTTTTCCAAGCTGTTACAAGCAGATGATTTGTTAGTTGCCATATTTATAACATTTTATGGTAAACTACTAATTGTTAAACTAGAGTGTTATAGGGTCTTACTTATAAATTACTTTGTTATAGTTTTTAAAGGAGGAAAAGTTACATTTTTCTAAATTTATATCCACTCACTTGTTCTTATTAAGGTTTTCATGTCATTCTAAATAAACAGTGAGAAAATGAAAGGATCAAAGGAATACTCAAAGAATTGCAGAAGTACTTTTCCTTTTGAATTAATTAGAAAAAAATTAACATTTTACAGATTTTTTCATAACTAGGAGAAAATAAGTGGTGACCAAAGTCATGTTTATATAAAGTAAAACATACAGACATGTTCAGTAATTACAGCAAGTCAAATCAATTTCTGTTTGGTAAAATAGTGTAACTTCTTATACAAAATAAATGTTTATGATGCATATTTTTAAAATTTTTAGTATTTATTTATTTATTATTTATTCCCTTTTGTTGCCCTTGTTGTTTTATTGTTGTAGTTATTATTGATGTCATTGTTGTTGGATAGAACAGAGAGAAATGGAGAAAGGAGGGGAAGACAGAGGGGGAGAGGAAGATAGACACCTGCAGACCTGCTTCACCACTTGTGAAGCAACTCCCCTGTAGGTGGGGAGCCAGGGGCTTGAACCGGCATATTTTATTTTTATGAGTTGTGGAGGCAGGAATCAACCTCAGTGTCAATATGGTGGTTCATTGTCACAGAAGTTAACTAAATGTTTTCAATACCTGCTGCTCTCTGAGAGGTGACACAAGATAGGGTATACTGTGGATCCAGTTAGAATACCTGCACACTCCAACTGTTTATTGTCTCTCAATGAGAAAGGGTGAATAAAGGTTGCAGGAAAATCCGTCAGTGCATTAGGAAGTAAACTGAAAAATGAAAAGTAGATTGGGCAGAGGTTAACGCCATAGCATTATGATAATTGACAGAGTCCAAAGTTTATGCCATGAGAGATTGAGAAATGATCATAATGTGCACTAATGTTTGATTGCTTACAATATACTAGCTACTTGATCAGGAATTTCCTATCTTTTCTGTTACCCCTTGATACTCTTGACAGCACTGCATAGTCATTACTATAATTATCGCCATGTTCTAGAGGAAGCATTTGAGATCAAGTTGGAAACTTAATTAGTTGGCTTGAAACTACATATGAGTAATTGAATGAGTTTGGTATTGAAATTAGGCTGCTGAGTCCAGAAACCATATTTAAAACCTTTCCTGTGGCTCTCGGATCAGGAAAGACTAAGTGAGTACCAGTGTAACAGATTCTACCATGGGAGCAGAATTAAATGTTCATTTGTGCTGTAATAACATTCTTGATCAACTTGATTTTAGGACCTGGGAGTAATACCTATGCTGTCTGGATGACTGGCGATACCCTACCTGATAGGAAATGTTACCTATTATAATTTAGATAAGCTGAGAAATCTTTCTGTAAAAGCTGCTTCTGGGGCTGGGTGGTGGTGAACCTGGTTAAGAGCACACATTACAGTGTGTAAGGACCCAGGTTCAAGCCCCTGGTCCCCACCTGCAGGGGGAAAGCTTCACAAGTGGTGAAGCAGTGCTACAGGTGCCTCTCTCTGTCTCTCTCCTTTTTCTCTCTGTCTCCTCTCAATTTCTGTCTCTATCCACAATAAGTAAACAAAGCATATATTTTTAAAAAGCTTCTGTTTTCTGGTCATTTTTTAAATGAATAGCTGTTAAATTTCCATGTATCTACTGAACCTCAGCAATAACCTTGGTGGGAAATAAATGAGAAGGGGCAGGGGTGAAGTAGAGGGGGAAGGAGTTTTATAAAAATATTTCCAAATGTCTATGAAAGTTCAGCAAGAATATCTGCATAACATGTCCCAAGAGCTGAGTGGTGGCATACCCAGGTTCAAGCCCCCAACCCCCACCTGCAGTGGGGGAGTTTCAGGAGTGGAGAAGCAGTGCTATAGGTCTCTCTCTCTCTTTCCCCCACTTCTCTCAGTTTCTCTGTCTCTATTAAAAATAAATAAATAAATAAAATAAGATGTCCTAAAGGATTTGCTACAGGAAATCTATGGAATGAATATGGAAACATATACTAGTTTACTTATTACAGGTGTTTAAGATGATCATATAGGATCTGTGTAACATCATGAAGGAAATCATAAAAATACTAGTTTGCAGATGCAGAATTAGATTACGTATATGTTATAATTATGACTATACTTAATTAAAAATTATTTATTTTCCCTTTTGTTGTCCTTGTTGTCTTTTTATTGTTGTAGTAGTTATTATTGTTGTTGTTATGACTATACTTTAAAAGATGGTCTTTAAAAAAATCCAGAACCTGGGGCGGGCTGTGATGTCCCTGACTGGGTATACACATTGTCATGCATAAGGAGTCCACTACCCACCTGCAGGGATGTCTGCAAGTGGTGAAGCAGGTCTGCAGGTGTCCCTTATCTTATCTTTCTCCCTCTTTACCTCTCTCTCTCCTGTTAGTCTTTCTGTCCTATCAAATATCATATATATATATATATATATATATATATATATATATATGAAAAAAATGACCTCAGGAGTAGTGGATTCATAGTGCTAGTACTAAGCCCCAGCAATAACCCTGGTAGCAACAATAAAAAAAACAAAAAAAACAAAAAAACCCAGAAACACCAAATGCTAACAAATGGTTACGTTGAATTGGTGGGATTATTTTTCTTTTTATAATTATCAGTTTTAAATAATATAGTTAGATTACTTTCATAATGGAAAAAAGAACAATTAAACAGAATACCAAAGTAAAAATGTATTTGAAATAATCATTAGGGTTTCTTGACCTCTGAATCTAACTGGTCTTCAGGAAGGAGGAACTGAAGATAATCTCTAGTTTTTCTAAAGAGTCAAAGATATTCTCCAAGATAAAAGGAGGAATATATTTGGGAGGAAGAGAACTGTGCTCAGTTTAGACATTACTGAATGTGGCAGACATTCAAATACTGAATGTAGGAGAAGGAGGGTGAGTTTGTTTGTTTTGAGAAACAAATCCATTTTAAATTTTTGTTGTTAGGTTTGCTATACATTGAAAAGTCTCCTTTAAATGGTGATTTTGTTTTTGACTAGAATAAAATTTAGGAGTAGTGATTATTATTGGGGAACTATTTCCTGATATATAATGATTGCAACTCTGAGAGTGAGTGAAAGTGGGAAAAGATTATAGGAGGTGAAGAGGGTCAAGAAGAGTCTTTAGACACTCAGGTGGGAGGGAAGGATAGGATAAAACTGTATTCTTGTTTTCTCATACTATCTTTCACCTGAGAGTTTGTGAGGAAATCGGGAATGAAGTTAGACACTGAAAGAAAAATATTACTGAGTTGTACAACTAAGTCAAAGGTACAGTGAAGAAAGGAATGAGGGTAGCTTCAAGATGATTTCTGTTGGATTGTCAGAAAAGTTATGATGCATTTTTGTGTAGAAAAATATGGGAGATGGGTTATAGCACACTGAGTTAAGTGCACATAGTAGGAAGCACAAGGACCTGCACAAGGATCCTGGTTGGAGTCCCCGCTCCTCACCTGCAGGCCTGCAGGTGTCTCTGTCTCTCTCCCTCTTCATCTCCCTTTCCTCAGTTTCTCTCTATTCTATCCAATAAAATAGGAAAAAAAAAATGCCACCAGAAGCAGTGGATTTGTAGTGCTCACACCAAGCTCCAGTGATAACCCTGGAGGCAAAAAAAAAAAAAAAAAAAAAAAAAAAGGAAAGAAAGACAGAAAGAGAAATAAGCTTTCCCAGCAACTCAATAGTTTGAGTGAATGAATAAATGAATGGTAGGATCACTAGCTGAGTGGTGGAATAAAGGGAATAATAGATTTATGGAGAAGCAGAACTTGACTTTTGGTCAATGAGAAATAACCAGTCAGCAGAGTGATTCAATTTGGGAGCTCATAACTGAGAAGAACTAAGAAGCAAGGACAGTAAGTGAAAACATAAAGTGAAACTTGGACTGGATGTGATGTATTGCAACAAAGCAAAGGACTCTGGGAAAGGGGGTTAGGGTGGGATAGAGTGGTGCTGGGGTCCTGGGGCATGATATTGAAAAAGGAGCTAGATAGGAAAAGCAAATGTTTTGCAGACACCTATCATGGGGAGATGAGAGGTTATACCTATGTGTCAACACTATACTGTAAACCATTAATCTCCAGCAAAGTGGAAACAAACAAATAAAATAATATGGAGACAGTGAAAATATGGTAGTGTATGTAATTATCTTCAATGTGAAGCTCAAACAGCATCATGCTGCAGAAGGTCGGGACACTGACTGAGAAGTGGCCTTTGATTTGGTTTGGAGGATGGTCTTTTTTCCTTTGATTAGGGCATAGGATCAACTATCCAATTGTAGTGCTTTGAGTAATGAATGGGGGTAAAGAAGAAACAACTGCAAAGACAGGCCACTCTTTTAAATCACTTTAATTTGATTTAATTTATTTATTATTGGATAGTATCAGAGAAATTGGAAAGGGAAGGGGAGCTGGAGAGGGAAAGAGACCAAGAGGCACCTGCAGCCCTGCTTCACCACTCAAGAAGCTTTCCCCCTGTAGGTGGGGGGGGGGGGGGTCAGGGGCTTGAATCTGGGTCCTTGCCACTGCAATGTGTGTGCTTGACCAAGTGCTCCACTCTTAAGAACACTGCTTAATGTAAAGTACTGTATTTTAAGTTCGGGGAAAGTGCTTTTGTTGTTGTTTGCTTGCTTTTTATGTAGAAAAAGAGCCAGAGGGAAAAAAATGGTTAAAAATACATCAATATTCAAAGTTAACCCAATTACCAAATAATGTGATGATAACATTAGCTATCGATTGTCTTTTTGAACCCTAAGACAGCAGGAACCTCACATCTCCACTATAGAGCCTCTACTTCCCCCAGTCCTGGAACCCTTGGATAGGGCCCACTTTCCCGTATGCCTCTCCCAATCCATATCAAATAATATTGCATCTGCCGATCACAACCTAACCAACACAACGATTGCCACCTCAACATGCTTCACTTCAGACTGTGTCCAGAGACTACACGTGTGGAATGACAACCCTTCAGCTTCATTACTCGGGTGAGACCTTACCTTTCATAGTATACTCTAATTCCATCTCAGGTGCTTTACTTTCTAACAAAGTCCCAAAACCTAGATATACACCAGTTTCTGTGAGAGAGAGCATATGTTCACACGTATCCATAAACTACTGCAAAATATATACCTGAAAGCAGAAGTACACTAGAGTTTGTTGTGAGAATCCCCCTAACACTTCTTCTCCACTATTCCAAGCTTTGGGTCCATGATTGCTCAACAATTTGTTTGGCTTCGTATGTTACCTCTCTTTTCAGTCACCAGGTTCCAGATGTCATCAGGATGCCAGCCAGGCTTCCCTGGACTGAAGACCCCACCAATGTGTCCTGGAGCTCAGCTTCCCCAGAGACCCACCCTACTGGGGAGAGAGAGAGGTAGCCTGGGAGTATGGACCAACCAGTCAATGCCCATATTCAGCGGGGAAGCAATTACAGAAGCCAGACCTTCTACCTTCTGCAACCCACAATGACTCTGGGTCCATGCTCCCAGAGGGACAGAGAATGGGAAAGCTATCAGGGGAGGGGGTGGGATATGGAGAATGGGTGGTGGGAATTGTGTGGAATTGTACCCCTCCTATCCTATGGTTTTGTTAATTAATACTTTCTTAAATAAATAAAATAAAAAAAGAAAGAAAGAAAACTACCTTTGTTCACAGATAAAAAAAAATACATCAATATGAAATGAGAAGTAAAAGTAGTTCCTAGAGAGGTCATAGGGGTGAAGTGGAGCAGGGGTGCCATAGAAAGAATAGGGAAACCAGCTCTTCTAAGAGAACCACTATGAATGGTGCTTTGCAAACAGATATTGTCATATTTTTTCCCTCTCTCTATGTCAACTTAAATGCTGTAACCATATTGATATTGTTCCAAAAAAATCTAATTAACAATTTTCATATTAGTGACTTCATACCCCTTTACACTGCAGAGAACACCCAATTAGAGTTATTCAAGTGAGGAATAGTCTGGATAGTAATCAGTTCTTAAGTGTGGTTGCTCACCGTCTTGACTTTGAAATCTCCCTCCTTCTCTGTCTTTTGGCAGAAGAGAATGCTTTACTTTTGAGATGCTGTTATACCTATAATATGAGTCTTCTATGGAGCTTATATCATTAAGTTCAAGCACTTCAAATGTACCCCAAGTTTGGTAAAGATTAATCTAGGTTGTTTTTTTTTCCCTAGACCTCTGCTTAATTCTGGTTTATGGTGGTGTGGGAGATTGAACCTGGGACCTCAAAGCCTCAGGCATCAGAGTCTGATTGCACAACCATTTTGCTATTTCTCCTGCCTGAGGTGGTTTTTATTTTTTTTTAATTTTTTTTTCTTTTTTAATTTTAATTTAATTTTTATTTATTTATTCCCTTTGTGTTGCCCTTGTTGTTTTATTGTTGTTTTTATTGATGTCATTGTTGCTGGATAGGACAGAGAGAAATGGAGAGAGGTAGGGAAGACAGAGGGGGAGAGAAAGATAGATACCTGCAGACCTGCTTCACCGCCTGTGAAGCGATTCCCCTGCAGGTGGGGAGCTGGGGGCTCAAACCGGGATCCTTATGCCGGTCCTTGCTCTTTGCACCACCTGCGCTTAACCCACTGCGCTACCGCCCGACTCCTGGTGGTTTTTATTTTAAATTGTGAGACAAGAATAGGGAAAAAGTTGATTTTCTGCATATACATACATATTACATATATATGCATATTATATATATTAGGCATGTAACATATTTTCCAAGCATTTCATTTTTTGTAATGAAAGAAAAAAGTTCTTAAAATCTGCAGGGACAGTGTAACTAGTGAAGGGTTATTTGGCTACTTGATTATATAATAAATGCTAGAGAAAAAACTTTGTGACTGGAATTCTATTTTATTTGGTGATGGACAGTTTATATTTCACCTCAAGTATGTGGATGCTTTTTATTTCTTTTTCTTTAAAATATATTCATGCTTTATTATATTTGTCCTTAAGCAGCAGACTCACCATCATCTCATTACTGTAGATGATTTAATCTGGGTCTCCTGAAAGTTTTGCTACCTACATATGTGATAGGATCTGGCTGCCAAATAAATGAAATACTGTTTCCATTTGCCTCAACTGTGATCTTATAAACCAGCTATAATTGGTTTATTTTATAATTATCCCCTTTGTCAAGAGAATTAGTTTGAAGGACTTTTTCAGCTTTCACATTTACATGGTACAATGTACCACGTCCTGAGTAATACATAAGTAATAAAACAGAAAAATGAAAACAAACAAATCCATCTGAGGGTTTGGTATGCTATTTGTCCCAGAATTTGGTTGGTTCTAGCCTTATAGATTTAAATGTAAAACATATGAAAGGAGTCTTTTGAAATTGAGCCTTTAAGGTTTTCTTAGAAGAGGAGGTCTGCATGTGTTAGTTGAATCAAACATGACATGGGACTCCCAGAGTGGATATTTGAGCTCTTCAGAGAGTGTTGGGTGGTTGGACAGAAAGGACATATAAATCAGAGACTTGGAAGCTTATAGACCTTATCAAATCTTATTTACACTCTTGAGAGAGTCAGCATATAAAGCAAATTAAGATGTGTCATTATTGGTATCTAAGTCCCTTGATAGTTTTTGCTACTTTTTTTCCCCAACTATAATAAACCTACTTATTTAATTTGAATAGATACTATTTTGTTTCAGAATTGAAAATCACCTCTGGTCATTGTCTTTTATATGAATGAATTTTTTTGTTGGTGGGGATATAGTGCAACTAAATGAAAAAAACCACTATCCACTGGTGACTATATTATATTTAAAACTCTTACTTGGCGGGGGGGGGGGCGGGTAGGGGAAGGGTGTAGATATAAATACAGTATATCAATTAGGAAGAATTGGTATAACTTTAACAATTATGTGGGCAAGGTCACCCTTAAATTATAGATTAGCAGTTGGGGAAATCCGTTTGTTCTAAGAAACTGAAGTCAGTCACTTAGAAATAACACTTTTGTGTTGGAAGTTCAGTGTATGACATGTGTTCCTCTAGTGCATATATTTTTGCATTTCAAGGTTTAAAAATTATCACAATGGGGCCAGGCAGTGGTGTACAGGGTTAAGCACACATAGTATGAAGAATAAGGATTCTGGTTCAAGCTCTGGCTCCCCACCTGCGGGGGTGGGATGGGGTGTGTGTGTGTGTCACTTCACAAGTGGTGAAGCAGGTTTGCAGGTGTTTATCTTTCTTTTTTTTAAATTTTTTATTTAAGAAAGGATTAGTGAACAAAAGCATAAGGTAGGAGGGGTACAACTCCACACAATTCCCACCACCCAATCCCCATAACCCACTCCCTCCCATGGTAGCTTTCCCATTCTCTATCCCTCTGGGAGCATGGACCCAGGGTCGTTGAGGGTTGCAGAAGGTAGAAGGTCTGGCTTCTGTAGTTGCTTCCCCGCTGAACATGGGCGTTGACTGGTCGGTCCATACCCCCAGTCTGCCTCTCTCTTTCCCTAGTAGGGTGTGTCTCTGGGGAAGCTGAGCTCCAGGACACATTGGTGGGGTCTTCAATCCAGGGAAGCCTAGCCAGCATCCTGGTGGCATCTGGAACCTGGTGATTGAAAAGAGAGTTAACATATGAAGCCAAACAATTTGTTGAGCAATCATGGATCCCAAGCTTGGAATAGTGGAGAGGAAGTGTTAGGGAGGTACTCACTGCAAACTCTAGTGTAATCCTGCTTTCAGGTATATATTTTGCAGTAGTTTATGGATACGTGGGCACATAAGCTCTCTCTCACAGAACTGGTGTATATCTAGGTTATGGGACTTTGTTAGAAAGTGAACTACCTGAGATGAAATTAGAGTGTACTATTAAAGGAAAGGTCTCACCCGAGTAATGAAGCTGAAGGGTTGTCATTCCACACGTGAAGTCTCTGGACACAGTCTGAGGTGAAGCATGTTGAGGTGGCAATCGTTGCGTTGGTTAGGTTGTGATCGGCGGATGCAATATTATTTGGTTTGGATGGGGAGATGCATTCGGGAAAGTGGGCCCTATCCAAGGGTTCCAGGACTAGGGGAAGTAGGGGCTCTATAGTGGAGATGTGAGGTTCCTGCTCTCTTAGGGTTCAAAAAGACAATTGATAGCTAATGTTATCATCACATTATTTGTTAATTGGGTTAACTTTGAAAAGTCCTTTTGTTAGGGTTTGCTGTACAGTATCCAGTATCTTGTATATAGCTGTGCTATTGGATGCTTCTAATCTACTTGGTCTAGGCTTTTGAAAGAGTCCGCATAACAAATACACAGCCTATATATTAAAAGGATTCAGTTTGTGTTTTGAGAAACTTTGAGACATACAATTGATTTTCCTCCTCTCATATTAATTAACTACTGATTTATATGTCTACATTTTGCTAGGAGTGTACATAAACACGATTCCCACCACCAAAGGACTGTGACCCATCCCTCCCGCCCACTCCCACCCCCCACTGGCCCTGGAAGCTGCATGTCTACCCCTCACCACTGGGTTTTTACTTTGGTGCCCTACTTACAATTTGATCAGGTCCTGCTTTTAGTTTCTCTTTCAGATCTTCTTAATCAACTTCTGTTGATGAGTGGGATCATCCCATACTCATCTTTATCTTTCTGACTTAGTCCACTTAACATAATTCCTTCTAGCTCTGTCCAAGATGGGTCAGAGAAGGTGGGTTCATTGTTTTTGATAGCTGCATAGTATTCCATTGTGTATATATACCACAGCTTTCTCAGCCACTCATCTGTTGTTGGGCACCTGGGTTGCTTCCAAGTTTTAGCTATTATGAATTGTGCTGCTATGAACATAGGAGTACACACCTCTTTTTGGTTGGGTGTTATGGAGTCCTTGGGGTATAACCCCATGAGAGGAATTACTGGATCATATTGAAGGTCCATGTCTAGCCTTCTGAGAGTTTTCCAGACTGCTCTCCACAGAGGCTGTACCAATTTACATTCCCACCAGCAATGTAAAAGGGTTCCTCTGTTCCCACAACCTCTCTAGCATTTGTTGCTGCTGTCCTTTTTGATGTATGCCATTCTTACAGGAGTGAGGTGGTATCTTAGTGTTGTCTTAATTTGCATTTCTCTGACAATCAGTGACCTAGAGCAGTTTTTCATATGTTTGTTAGCCTTTTGGATCTCCTCTGAGGTGAATGTTTTGTTCATATCCTCTGCCCATTTTCGATGGGGTCATTTGCTTTTTTGGTGCTAAGTTTGCTGAGCTCTTTATATATTTTGGTGATTAGTTTCTTGTCTGATGTCTGGCATGTGAAGATCTTCTCCCATTCTGTGAGGGGTCTCTCTGTTTGTTTAATAGTTTCTTTGGATGTGCAGAAGCTTTTCAATTTGATGTAGTCCCATTGGTTTGTTTCTGCTTTAGTCTTCCTTGCAATTGGGTTTGATTCATCAATGATGTCCTTGAGGTATAGGTGGGAAAGTGTTTTACCAATGTTTTCCTCTAAGTATTTGATTGTTTCTGGTCTGACATCTAGGTCTTTGATCCATTTGGAATTGATTTTTGTTTCTGGTGAGATAAAGTGGTTCAATTTCATTCTTCTGCATGTTACAACCCAGTTTTCCCAAAACCATTTATTGAAGAGAGCCTCCTTATTCCATTTAATGCTTTGGGCCCCCTTATCAAAGATTAGATGCCCATAGGTGTTGGGATTTACTTCTGGGCTTTCAATTCTGTTCCACTGGTCTGTGTGCCTATTTTTGTTCCAGTACCATGCTGTTTTGATGATGATGGCTTTATAATATAGTTTAAGGTCTGGGAGTGTGATGCCTCCATTTATGTTTCTTTTCCTTAAGATGGTTTTGGCAATTCTAGGTGTTTTCAGGTTCCAGATAAATGATTGTAGTGTTTGTTCTATTCTCTTAAAGAAGCTTGGTGGAACTTTGATGGGTATTGCATTAAATTTGTATATGGCTCTGGGGAGAATATTCATTTTGATGATATTTATTCTTCCAATCCATGAGCATGGGATATCTTTCCATTTCTTGGTATCAGTTTCTATTTCCTTGAGTAGCGACTCATAGTTTTCAGCATACAAGTCTTTCACTTCTTTGCTCAACTTTATTCCTAGGTATTTGATTGATTTTGCTGAAACAGTAAATGGGAGTGATTTCTGGATGTCTTCTTCTTCAGATTTAGTGTTTGCATAAAGAAATGCCACTGATTTTTGTACATTGATTTTGTAGCCTGATACCTTGCTATATTGCCTAATAACTTCCAGTAATTTTCTCCTGGATTCTTTAGGTTTTTCTATGTATACTATCATATCATCTGCAAATAGTGAGAGCTTGACTTCTTCCCTTCCAATCTGTATTCCTTTGATTTCTTTCTCTTGCCTGATTGCTATGGCAAGAACTTCCAATACTATGTTGAAGAGTAACAGTGACAGTGGACAGCCCTGTCTAGTCCCCGATCTGAGCGGGAATGCTTTCAGCTTCTGTCCATTGAGTATGATGTTGTCTGTAGGTTTGCTATATATAGACTCCACTATCTTGAGGAATTTCCCATCTATTCCCATTTTTTGTAGAGTTTTGAGCATGAATGGGTGTTGGATTTTGTCAAAGGCTTTCTCTGTATCTATTGAGATAATCATGTGTTTTTTGGCTTTGCTTTTTTTGATGTGGTGAATGACATTGATTGACTTATGGATGTTGAACGAGCCTTGCATTCCTGGGATGAATCCCACTTGGTCATGATGAGCAATCTTTTTTATGTGTTGCTGTATCCGGTTGGCCAAGATCCTGTTTAATATTTTGGCATCTATGTTCATCAGAGATATTGGTCTGTAGTTTTCCTTTTTTGTTCTGTCCCTATCAGCTTTTGTTAAAAGGTGGAAGGGAGTATTCCTGTTTCTTCAATCTTATGGATTAACTTAAGAAGTATGGGTATTAACTGTTTCCTGAAAGTTTTGTCGAATTCGTTTGTGAAGCCATCTGGTCCAGGACTTTTGTTGTTGGGGAGATTCTTAATAACGGTTTCAATTTCTTTGTCTGTGATTGGTGCATTTAGATTTTGTAGTTCTTCTTGGTTCAGTTTTGGAAGTGCATAGGTTTCTAGGAATTGTTCCATTTCTTCCAGATTCTCTAGCTTGGTGGCATATAGTTCTTTATAGAAGTTTTGCAGTTTTCTCTGGATTTCTGTGGTGTCAGTTGTGATATCTCCTGCATCGTTTATAATTCTATTAATTTGAGTCTTCTCTCTTTTTTGTTTGGTGAGTCTGGCTAGGGGTTTGTCAATTTTGTTTAATCTTTCAAAGAACCAACATTTGGCTTCATTGATCTTTTGTATAGTTCTTTTATTTTCAATGTTGTTTATTTCTGCTCTAACTTTAGTGATTTCTGTCCTTCTGGTTGCTTTAGGGTTCCTTTGTTCCTCTTCCTCTAAGTCCTTGAGGTGTGCAGTAAGGTCGTTCATTTGAGCTTCTTCTTGGTGTTTAATATGTGATTGTATGGCTATAAGTTTCCCTCTCAGTACTGCTTTAGCTGTGTCCCAAATATTTTGATAGGTTGTGTCTTCATTTTCATTAGTTTCCAGGAACATTTGAATTTCCTGTTTGAGTGAGTCTCTGACCCAGTGGTTCTTAAGGAGTATGTTGTTTAGTTTCCAAATTCTGTGACTTTTAATAATTTTCTGTTTGTTGTTAAATGTTAGTTTTACTCCACTGTGGTCTGAGAAGATACTTGGGATGATTTTAATGCTCTTGAATTTATTGATGCTGTCTTTGTGGCCTAACATGTGGTCTATCCTTGAGTATGTGTTATGTGGATTTGAAAAGAAGGTGTATTCCAGTTTTTTGGGGTGGAGGAGTCTGAAAATGTCCAAGAGGTCTAGTCTGTCGATCTCTTCATTCAATTCTCTTGTCTTTATTGGTTCTCTGCTTTGTTGATCTGTCTAAGTGTGAGAGTGGGGTATTGAAGTCTCCCACTATTATTGTATTACTATTGATGTATTTTTAAAATTCTTTCAGTAGATGCTTAATGTATTTAGATGGTCCCTCGTTGGGTCCATAGATATTAATAATTGTTAAGTCTTCTTGGCTGATTGATCCTCTAATCATTATGTAATGTCCTTGCCTATCTTTTATTACTTTATTTAATTTAAAATCTATCGTGTCTGAGATGAGAATGGCTGTTCCTGCCCTTTTTTGTGGTCCGTTAGCCTGTATGATAGTTTTCCATCCTTTCACTTTAAGTCTGTGTTTATCTTGTTGTGACAGATGGGATTCCTGCAAGCAGCATATGGTTCGGTTATGTTTTCTGATCCATCCCCCCACTCTGTGCCTTTTGATGGGTGAGTTTAAGCCATTGACATTTATTGATATTATGGATTTAATGTATTGTAGTGCCATTGTTCTAAAAAAAATTTGTTTGCTCTGATATATTGCAAGTATTATAGTGATGCTCTTGTTTATAAGAGGTCTTTTAGTACCTCTTTCAGGGCCGGCTTGGTGATGGTTGCCTTTTACTGTTGTTTATCTAAGAAGGTTTTGATCCCTCCATCTAGTTTGAATGAAAGTCTAGCAGGATATATTATCCTTGGTTGAAACCCTTTTTCATTCAGGGCTCGATAGATATCTTGCCACTCCCTTCTGGCTTTTAGAGTTTGAGTGGAGAAGTCTGCAGATAATCTTATGGGTTTTCCCTTGTATGTGACTTTTTGTTTCTCTCTTACAGCCTTTAGGATCCTTTCTTTATCCTTACTTCTTCTCATTGTGACTATGATGTGTCTTGGTGTCTTCAGGTCTGGGTTGATTCTGTTTGGTACTCCCTGGGCCTCTTGAATCTTGATGTCCTTTCTGTTATTCAGGTCTGGGAAGTTTTCTTGTATTATTTCCTCTAGAATGTTTGCTTCCCCTTCCTCTCTTTCTTCCTCTGGCAGGCCAATTATACGAATGTTACTTCTTTTGAGATCATCCCATATGTCTCTGTTGTTGTTGTTTTCAGTGTCTCTCAATCTCTTTTTAAGCTCTATCACCTCTTTCTTTGTTTTCTCTAACTCATCCTCTGTCTGACTAATTCTGTTTTCTGCTTCTGTTCGTCTGCTTTCCCTTGCCTCATCTTCTTTCTTCATTACAGCTATTTTAGCTTTCAGTTCTCTAATTGCCTCAAGATAATCAGTATTTTCCTTGGGGGTCTCAACTGTTGTTTCCCTAATACTGTCATTCCTTTCCTCCAATGTTATTTTCATTTCTGTGATTAATAAGTTTATTATTGCTTGCATACTTTTCTTATCTATGGTTACTTCTGGCTGATTTGTAGTTTCTTCTGGGCTCTTGTCTTCATTCATTGGGGTAGCAGTTTTATTTGTTTTTGATCTACCCATTTTTTTATTTATGTGTTTCTTTCTTCTTTTTTTTTATGCTCTGTTGTTCCTCAGTTGTTGTGTCTTGAGTACAAGTAACACTGTACTAAATACCTTTATGACAATTGCACTCACCAACCTCCGGAATAACAGTAGCAACTGAAGTAAGTATTGACGTAGTTTAATCGTTACCAGTTAGCCAAACAATTTCTCCAGTCCGTGAAAAAATAGTAACCAAATCCCAGTGAAGAAAGAGAAAAGAAAGAGAGCATAGCAAGAATAGACAGTTATGCAAATCTACTATCCACCATATATTCTAGGGGTAACAAGAGGGGAAAGGGAACTAGAGCAGAGATACATACATAGAGAGTCCGCTCTGAGTCAGATTTCTTCCCCAAAGTAATTCACAAATTCAGAAAGGCAAAGAAGAAGGAAGAAGTGTATGACAAGATTAAAAAAAAAAAGAGAGAGAGAGACAAGAGAGAGAAAAGGGAGAAGATAAGAAAAAGAGTTGTAATTAAAGAGCAGTGCAAGGAACTTCCCAAATGTGTATCAGTGAATTCAAAAATCACCCTGTTTGGTGGTGTGGGGTATCCTGCTAGTAGCTGGTCCCAGGCACTGCTTATGGGGGGGGGATGGGGCGGGGGGAGGAGGTATGCTTGAAAATTAAAAGGAAGAAAAAAGAATTTTTTCCCCTACTCTAATTCTTAACCCAAATTAAGTTATAGTCATCTCCTTGTCACCGCTATGACACCTTATTGGCTGGCCTGCTAAAGGCAGAAAATCCTATTGTTTCCAGGGGATGTGTTCGGAGCTCAGTGGCTAGCAGCTTCTCAGTCTGCCATCTTCTGGGAAACCCCCCCTCCAGACTTTTTTAAAGGATTTCTCGAAAATGAAAACTAGCTCCAAGTCCTTTGATCCAATGAGACCTATACTCAAGAAGTCTTTGGATCTGCCCTCAGGGTCGCGTTGTTCCCCGGAGACTCCCAAGAGAAAGCCCCCGAGCTATAGTGCTCCCTCCAGGTCCTCTGCTGGCTGCCCAGCAGTGCTCTGCAACCGGCGGAGGAGCCGTCTTCTGGGGCGGAGGACAATGCCCAGCGCACCCGCCTTGTCCAGCGCCGCCTGGGAAGTCTGGAGCAGCCCGCCTGCTAGTCTGTGCCAACTTTACTCTAATTCTTAACCCAAATTAAATTATAGTCACCTCTTTGGTGACTATAATTATTGACTGGCCTGCTAAAGTCAGAAAATCCTACCGTTTCCAGGTGTGATTAGAGCACACGCTGCTAGCAGCTTCTCAGTCTGCCATCTTCCTCCAATCCTCTGCAGGTGTCTATCTTTCTTTCTCCCTTCCCCCATCCTCTCAATTTCTTTCTGTCCTATCAAAAATAATAAAATAAAATAAAATAAATGTCTGCAGGAACAGTGCATTAGTAGTGCAGGCACCAAGCCCCAGAAATACCCTGGAGGCAAAAATAAATAAGTAAATAAATAAATATAATTGTCACAATTTTTAAATGTTTAAATGAGAAATTTTATTTTTCTTTGAACTTAAAAGCATTGCATTTACAAATTTTATTTATTTACTTATCTTTTTTTAGCAGTGCCCTGCTCAGCTCTGGTTTATGATGGTGAAGAGGATTGAATTTAGGACTTTGAAGCCTCAATCATGAATGTCTCTTTGCATAACCATTATGCTATCTCTGCTGTCCTGTATTTACAAAATGTATAAAAAACAGAAGATATGTAAATAGAAACTAAGACATCAATATTGAATGTATTGTGTAGAGAGGTGACCACTACAAAGACAGATTATTTTTCGACTGGATTAAAAAAATATCTAATCACAGTATAATATCTATAATATCATTTCTATATATGATAATAGGGAATATTTATTGTGAACTGTGAACCAGGCATTACTCTGTTCTCTCCACGTAAATTTTCACACTTGATTCTCCAAAAAATATTAGGGATAGGCAGTCTTACTATTCCCAGAGATTAGTGCAGAGAGGTTGTATAACTTGCCCAAGGGTACAAAATAAAATGGTGGAGTGTTTGAATATGACCTTCCCAACAGCCTGAGTTGATGTATAGACAATTAACTATTACCCTTTCTTGCTTCACATACATGTTAATTTATATTTGGTTTACGTCACATTTTAGAGAAAATGTAACATTCTGCTTTTAGTCCTCAAACTTATTTTCATATGAATTTACTGTTAATAATTCTTCATACACATAATAGTCATGAAATGCACCATTAATTATCTAACTATATACTATTATGTAAAATATTTCATTTAAATAAATCATTCAGTTTGCTTATTGTATTACAGTTAGAGTATACATTATTTTTCATAGTATTAATAGTGCCACATAAAATATATTTTTATAAAGATTGTAGTTTTTTTTTACCATTTTCATAAGATTTCTAGAAGTAGAATTATTGCTTATTATGAAGACAGTTTAATGTCACATTTAAAAATTTACAGTGTTCTTTAACTCAGAAACAGAAGTTGAGAAAGAAGAACAGAAAGGGAAACTAAAAGCAGAATCTGACTGAGTTTGGAGTATTGCACCAAAGTAAAAATCTCTTGGTGGAGAGTGAGAGTAGATTTTCAGCTTCACTGTGGGGGGAAGGACACAGACCTTGGGTGGTGAGAATGGTGTTAGTATACAATGCCTTTACTTATAGTCTTAAAAAGAAAGTTACAATGAGTACAAACCAATTTTAAAAATAAACCCTCTACAAATAAACTCCAAATCTTGAAAAGTTAATTAATAGAAGTACCTCAATTTTAAAAGCTTTAATGATGTGGTGAGAGAAGGCAGGAGGCTAAGCAATGGGGTAGCCATTCTTTAACTCAAACCTGACCTTTGCTTATTAATACGCAACCACCTTATTTTTGTATAAAACTCCTGGAACTAATCAACACATAGATTGTCCACTGACTTTGAGTAAAGTGTGTTCTCAGTACTGCTTTTTAGGAGGACACAACAAGATGAGAAATGAGGCTTAAGACTACAAAGCAGGTACAGATGTTTAAGAAAGCACAATACAGAATGTTTTAAAATCACAATTCTTTCAGCCTTGTTACATGAAAGTGAATAGACCTCTGTTCAAAAGTAATATTTAGCATAAATATGGCACTCCCAAGACATACCATGTAATAATCTCAGGATGAATTCTCTGCAAATGTCTTTCTCCTCAAAGCATGCAAACCAGAATAGGTGAGATGAAAAGACCTGAACGGGGCATCGTGACTCAGTAGCTTGAAATGTTTGCTTTCGCTGCCAGCTCATCTGCCACTCGCACTTATCTTGTTTAGTATTTCATATATTTTTAAATTATTTTATTGGAGGCGGACTTAATGGCTTGCAGTACAGGTGTTGATGCATGGGTACACTTTCTCATCTCTCTACGATAGCTGTCTGCAAAAAAAACTACACCATCGTGCAGTGCAGCAAGGCTCAACACCCTCTGGAATCCCTCCCTTCCTCTTCTTTCCCAGAAGTTTATCTTTCTCCAGCCTTAACCTCATCTGTGCTGCTCTCTTGCCACTCTGCCTGGCTCTCTTATAGTTCTTATCTTTCTCTCTATGGTGGATTTGTAAGTCAGATAGCCATTTATTTGGCCTTATTTGTCCTTTTAAAAATATTTATTTATTATATAGAGACAGAGAAAAGCCTAGAGTGAAGGAGTGGAGAAAAAGGGGGGAGAGAAAGATAACAGTAGCACTGCTTCATTTCTCACTTCTCACTTCACCTCTCACTGCAGGTGGGGACCAGGGACTTGAACTTTGATCCTTGCGCATGGTAACACGCACTCAACTAGGTCACCACTCAGCCTCTATTTGACCTTCTCTATGACTTAAGATACATATATGGGGGAGCAAGAACACATTACAATGTGTTAGGACCTGCATTGGAGTCCTCGCTCCACCCCCCAGTGCAGGGGGTCACTTCATAGGTGGTAAAGCAGGTCTTCAGACATCTCTCTCTCTCCCTTTCTCCCCCTGCCCTCTCAGTTTCTCTCTGTCCTAGCAAAACAAACTAGAAAGAAAAAAATAAAAAAGGATAAAATGGCTGCTGGGAGGAGTCGTAGAGCTGGCGCTGAGCCCCAACAATAACTCGGGTAGCAATAAAAGATACACATGTACAGGGAGTCCCGCGGTAGCTCAGCGGGTTAAGCGCAAATGACGCTAAGCGCAAGGAGGGGTAAGGATCCTGGATTGAGCCCCTGGCTGCCCACCTCCAGGAGGTCGCTTCGCAAGCGGTGAAGCAGGTCTGCAGGTTTCTGTCTTTCTCTCCTTCTCTCTGTCTTCCCCTTCTCTCTCCATTTCTCTCTGTCCTGTCCAACAACAACATTTATGGCAACAACTACAACAAGCACAACAATAAGGACAACAAAATGGAAAAAATAGCCTCCAGGAGCAGTGGATCGGTAGTGCAGGCACCAAGCCCCAGCAATAACCCTGGAGGCAAAAAAAAAAAAGATACACATGTACATTTATGCATATATGTTTGTCCATGTGTTAAAATTCATATATGTGCATATATACACATGCACATACATGTGCACACATACATAGATTTGGGACTACTTTAGACAGTTTTCACTAACCTATAGGACAGGTCCGAAGTTGAAGACATCAGTTATTATTTAATGTCCCCATTTTATTCCTTGTCTTTACTCAGTGTCTTCTTTCTGTCCTGTGTACCAAGTAGGTTGTCCCACCTGAGCCCTAATTTGTCAAGGCTATTTTCTGAAAAATGATGGCTAGGTAATTGAATGAGCAAACTCAAGCTAAATGAAAGGGCATGTCCCTGGCTCTGGTAACTGAAAAATAAAGGCAAGAATATTAAATGCAGAATGATTACAGTGAGAATATATAAATATGTAATAGCACTTAGGATTGGCCAGGAGATTAAGTTCCTGCAGTTATACTTTTTCTTAAATACCACACAAATGTCATTTTCCAGTGCTCCCTTGGGGAAGCTAGAACGATGGATAATTTTACCTATTATAAAGAATGTATTGGTTCTTTATACAGAGGCTTAGGTTTAAATTCTTGACTTTTAAGGAAAACCGAATAAAGAACTCCCCCTGGGTGGTTCCCAAATGTGACTGCACATTTGAATCACCTGGGGAGATTATGAAAGTGCATTGAGGACCAGGAATTTATATTTTTCAAAAGCTGTTCTTTGGTTTTGATGGTCAGTGAATTTGGTGTATGGCTGAAAGGAGCAGCTTGGCCAGGAGTGAAAGCAGCTAATGTATCTTCAGTGGCAAATTGGTAAATGGCTAATAGTTGTGAGCATGTACATCTTGGCAGTTTCACAGCTTCCCAAAACCATGAAACTGTGTCTATTGATAGATTTGTGAGTGCCAGAAACCAAGTCAAAATAGACAGTCAGCACTCCAGCTTTTGTAGTCTTTAAACAAAATGTAAGGCTGACGAGATAGCACACTGGCTACACAGAAGCCTTTCATACCTGAGACTCTGAGCTCCAAGATTCATTCCCAGTACCATCATAAGCCAGAGCTGAGCAGTGTTCTGGAAAAATAATAAGTAGGAAATACAACTGATTAAAACATAATAAAAGGACAGGAATAGTCTGAAGTGACAGATTCATCTTGTCCAGGGTCTCAGAGACTGCTCGCAAGCTAGGGCACCTGCCTTGCTGTGTGCATGGCCCAGGTTCAGGCTCTGGTACCATATGACAATGCCATGGTAGCAGGGGTGGCTTCTGTGGTAGTGTGATTTCTCTCTCTCTCCCTTGCTTTCTTTCTATCTGAATCCAGAAGCCACCCAAGAGCAGTAAAACTGCACTTGTGTGAGGCTTCAGGCAGTTAAAAAAATGCTTTAAATTTCACATCTTAGTAAATCAATTTCCTCACTATAAAGAGGAAATGATGCCTTTGCAGGACTTTTTTTCTCTTTAGTTTTTAGCCTATATAAGTTTACACTTATAAAATCTTTACAAAGCGAGTACAGGGATTTCCTATTATTATTATTATTATTATTTTATTTCATCTTTTAATTTATTTATAAAAAGAAAACACTGACAAAACCATAGGATAAGAGGGGTACAACTCTATACAATTCCCTACACCAGGACTCCATATCCCATCTCTTCCCCTCCCTTGATAGATTTCCTATTCTTTATCTCTCTGGGAGTATGGACCCCAGGTCATTGTGTGGTGCAGAAGGTGGGAGGTCTGACTTCTGTAATTGCTTCTTTGATGAACATGGACATTGACAGGCTGATTCATACTCCCAGTCTGCCTCCTATTATTTTTTAACCAACCTTCTTCTAGTGATGATATTTTTTTTATATTTTATTTATTTTTCTCTTTTGTTGCCCTTGTTTTTTATTGTTGTTGTTATTGCTGTCATCGTTGTTAGATAGGACAGAGAGAAATGGAGAGAGGAGAGGAAGGCAGAGACCGGGAGAGAAAGATAAACACATGCAGACCTGCTTCACCACCTGTGAAGTGACCCCCTTGCAAGTGGGGAGCTGGGAGCTTGAACTGGAATCCTTATGCTGGCCCTTGTGCTTGGGGCCACATGTGCTTAACCTGCTGCACTACCTCCTGACTCTCTAGTGATGATATTTTATGTAATATAAAACATAATTTTTACAGTGGCTTGGTAGTGGTGCACCTAGTTAAGCAAACACATTACAGTGTGCAGGGATCCTGGTTCAAACCTCTGGTTCCCACCTGCAGGGAGGAAGCCTATGAGTGGTGAAGCAGTGCTACAGGTGTCTTTATTGCTCTCTTCCTCTCTATCTTCCCCTTCCTTATTGATATCTCTGTCTTTCTTTAGCAAAATAATTAATTAAAAATAATTTCCATAGGTGTGGCATATTAAAGCTAAAAGCAAGGCTATATATGCATGTATTGCTACACTAATCAAATGGCATACATCTTAGAGAGTGCTGGGATTTTCCTGCATGGGGCCTGAATTGAGGTTTCCATGATACTGGGGCCTTTCCCCCATGTGGAACCTTTATTATAGACTCTGAAGTGGCTCCTGGGTAATTGACGCTCTGGGTAGCTCTTGTGGTTTTCCTATGTTTCTAAAAATTAAATTGATATGTAGCTAAGTGGAAAGTAATCTAGTCTGAAGGGAAGTGATGATCTGATTCTGCTATGAGTCTATAAAATAACCTTTTTTTGTTAATTTCTATAAATATGAATGTTAATTCTTATTTAAATATGTTGAGTTATATTGGAATCAGGGCATCTTTCCAGATATGTAATGCATACCTCTGGCAAATAGGATATAATTTAAACTAAATAGTGAATTCTGTATTTCACCATATACATTGTAAAAGCATTTAAATTGTATTATTTTTTATCTTTTTAAATAATTAATAGAGACAGAGAGAAATAGATAAAAAAGGGAGAGATAAGAAAGGGATAAGAGGAGGGGGCTGGATGGTGGTGCACGTGGTTATGTGCACATAGTACAAAATGCAGGGATCCTGGTTTGAAATCCCTGTTCCCCACCTGTGAGTGTGTGTGTGGGGGGTCACTTCACAAGTGGTGAAGCAGTTATGTAGGTGTCTCTCTGTCTCCAATGGCCACCAGGAGCTGTGAATTCATAGTGATGGCACCTAGCCCCAATGAAAACCCTGGTGGCAGAGAGAGAGAGAGAGAGAGAGAGAGAGAGAGAGAGAGAGTCCTATAGCACTTCTTCACCACTTGTAAAGTTTTCTTTCTGAAGCTTTAGTCCAGGCCCTTGTGCTTGGTAACATGTGCTCTCAACCAGGTATGCCCCTGCCTGGCCCCCTATAGTATTTTAAACCTCATTTAATGGTATCTATAGGTTCTCAGAAAATGGGACTTGGAGCTGTCTGAACTCTAAACAACATTAGTGTTGCTGTAAGCTAATTGATATAAACAAGTGTTAAATCACAGATAAAGCATAATACTTGCATGCATGAGTAACTAGGACTGACACCTGACACTTCAACTATGAGAGCTGTGCAGGGCTCTGTTGTCTCTCTCACAAAACACTGGCAAGTGTTCAAAAGATAGCAAATAGTTCACCACTGGGTAGGGCAGGTGCCTTGTCAGGTACATGGTAAACGTTCAGGTCTGGCACCACTTGAGAGGTACTAGGGTATAGGAGGAAGCTACTGTATGCTGGTATCTTTCTCCCCCTGTCTCTGTCTCTTTTTTTTTCTTTTTCTCTTTGAAAAAGTCACCCAGGTACTGTAATCAAAAGTGGTTGGTACTGGGACCTGAATAGACACACAGACCAGTAGAATAGAACTGAAAGAACAGAAATAAGCCTCCACACCTATAGACAACTAATTTTTGACAGGAGGCACAAAACATTCAATGCAGAAAGGTGGTGTTAGAAAAATTGGATTGAAACATAAAAATGAATGAAATTGGACCACCACATATCATCATGTACAAGTCAACTCCAAGTAGATGAAAGGCATGGTCGCTAGAACAAAAAGTATCAAATGCATAGAAGAAAACATGACAGAACACTTTATGATTTGTGCTTCATAAATGTCTTTAAAAAATCTTTAGTCCTGGGAGCATGGACCGACCAGTCAACGCCCATGTTCAGCAGGGAAGCAATTACAGAAGCCAGACCTTCCACCTTCTGCAACCCATAATGACCCTGGGTCCATGCTCCCAGAGGGATAAAGAATGGGAAAGCTATCGGAGGAGGGGGTGGGATATGGAGATTGGGTGGTGGGAATTGTGTGGAGTTGTACCCCTCCTATCCTATGGTTTTGTTAATTAATCCTTTCTTAAATAAAAAAAATTTAAAAAAAAATCTTTAGTCCCATTGCAAAGAAAATAAAAACAAAAAATAAATCAGTTGGAATACATCAAACTGAAAAACTTCTACACAGCGAAGGGTATCATCACCCAAACAGAAAGACAACCTATGGACTAAGAAAATGCAACATACTTCACGTAAAGGACTAATAACCAAAATATATAAAGAGCTCAGTAAACTTAACACGAAAAACAAACAAACAATCCCAGTAAAAATGAGGCAGGGCCAAGTGGTGGCACATCTGGTTGAGTGCACAAATTACTCTGCACTAGGACCTGGGTTCAAGCCCCCACTCCTCTCCTACAGGGGGTATGCTTCACAAGTGGTGAAGCAGGTGTTTCTCTTTCTCCTTTTCTGTCCCCCTCCATTCAATTTCTCTCTGTTCTAATAAAATAGAAAAGAAAAAAGGAAAAAAGGAAAAAAAATGGCTGCAGGGAGCTGCGGATTTGTTGTGCTGGCAGTAAGCACCAGTGATAAACCGAGTGGGAAGTGGAAAAAGAAAAGAAAAGAAAAGAAATTGGGGCAAGGACAGAATCGTTACTAAGGAAGAGATCTGGAGGGGGCGGGTCAAGCAGTGGTGCATGAGTTAAGCACACATATTATAGTGCACAAGGACCCAGATTCAAGCCCCTGGTCCCCACCTGCAAGGAGATAACTTCACAAGTGGTGAAGCAGTGCTGTAGGTGTCTCTCTCTATCTCCCCTTCCCTCTCAATTCTCAATTTCTCTGTCTCTATGCAAACATATATATATCCAAACATATATATATATATATATATGTACTTTTTTAAAGGAAGAGATCCAGAGGGCCAAGACACAAGACACATATGAGACAATGCTCAAAGTCACTGATTATCAGAGAAATGCACATAAAAACGAGATACCACCTGCAAGTATGTCATACATTAGAAAGGACAGTAATCACAAATGTTGGAGAGGATGTGGAGAAAAAATAAGGACACTTCTGCACTTCTGGTGGGGGTGTAAATTGGTCCAACCCTTGTGTAAAACAGTCTAGACATTTCTAAGAACACTAGAAATGGGGAGTTGGGCGGTAGCGCAGTGGGTTAAGTGCACGTGATGCAAAGTGCAAGGACCTGCATAAGGATCCTGGTTCCAGCCCCTGGCTCCCCACCTGCAGAGGAGTCACTTCACAGGCGGTGAAGACAAATACCAAATGATTTCACTTTCACTTATATAAGTAAGTCTTAATTGCCAGGGGCCAGCCTTGGCAGGTTACTGGGGTCCCTGAAGGAGGAGGGGTGTCCGCGTGAATGAGGTGAGAGACACGTCAACTGCTGCAAGAACAGGAGAGAGGTGTGTTTGCTTTCTCTCTGCAGAGCTTTATTTTTGTATGTTTTTCACCCAAATACAACATGTGTCAGTTCAGTATTTTTGCAGAGTTCTTTGCACAACTGTTTACCATAAAATTCATTTCTTTATTTAAGCAGTTACTGATATAAACTCTTATTGTTACCTATTGATCTATAAATTATAACCTATTTTACTTGAGCAAGCTTCTTGGGATATCATGAGGTTTCTGTAAAGCATCTATTGTTTCTAAAAGGTCAGTTTCTACAAAGCAAACTATCTTATTTATAGCATCTCAATTAATATCTCTATTTATGAACTCTTCTGTTTCAGGTAAGCAGTAGATATCATATCCCTGCCTTTCATAGTATTTATTAACCTGCCTAATGGTAGCAATTTTCTGTTTTCGGGAAAGTAAACACCAAGGGGGGTGGAACCTTGCTAGTCTATTCATTAACCTTAACCCATTTGCCCTTAATGTTTAACCACATGACCATGGTATTCATCATAGATACCTATAAACGGAAGAGGGGAGTCGGTAGGTTGGGGTAGTTGGTAAGGGCCATTATACTCTGGGGGAAACCACATTCTACCACCTATTTTATAAGCTACCCAAGGCAGTCCTTGTGCCCTGGGAAGAACCCAGCGCTCTCTGTATTTCCCCCTGACCTTTTCTGTCCAGGGTGTAGGTACCGGGGTGACAAGGGGGCAAGCAATTCTTTCACAGTCAGCTTATCTGATAATTGGCCAGTTGTTATGTTTTGAATCTCTTTAGTAAAATTACACATCTTGGTACAGTTCTCCATGTCCATACTTGGTGGGTCCCTGGGTTTTCTGTGACAGCAGTCCTTCCCCAGGGAATTTTTCTCAGGGCCCCCAGGTGAAATTTGGAAAAATCCAATAAATTCAGTGATTAGCAGAAGTACAAGCAAAAGGCTGAGTGGCTTTGGTTCAGTCCAGGAACACTCGCTTTGCAGAGTTCCCCACCATGCTCGGACTTTGTCAGACAGCAGGTGTGACATCGTCTTCACGACTTAATAAATAGGGACAGGAAGAGAGAACACCAAGTGAAATGTGGACTGGGCATGGGGTGTTGCAACAAAGCAAAAGACCTAGAGGTGAAGAGGCTGGGGGTGGAAGAGAACTCTGGGGTCCTGGTGCATAATGAAGTTGTACCCATGTGTAAATGACTGCACTCTAAACCACTAACCCTCTCAATATATATATATATAGAGAGAGAGAGAGAGAAGAAAGACAGCTACCAAGTGGTAGCATACCCAGTAGAGTGCACACATTACCATGCACAAGGACATGAGTTTAAGCCCCCTGGTAACCATCTGCAGGGGAAAGCTTCATGGGTGGTAGAGCAGTGCTCTAGGTATCTTTCTTACTCTTCATTTTTTCCCCTCTCTCATTCTCCCTCTCCACTTTGGTCTCTCTTAGAAAAGAAAGGGCAGGGGGAAAGAAAAATCAGTCAGGAACAGTGAAGTTCCAGTAATGACAAAAGGTAAACAAATAAAACCAAATAACCACATATGTTAATATACATATGCAGCTTAATGAGTAAATTTTCTATCTGAACAAGATGTTCAAAGTAATTTATTGCTATGAAAATCGTAGTGTTTGGAAATTTTTCACTGTGATAATCAGCACATCGCCTTTATTATAATTGCAGACCTATTCATAAACATTTAAAAAGAATAAAGTGGCTTAATGTCTGAGGAAGAATTCTCTAATGTAACCAGACTCAGACCCATGGTACAGGATTTCTTTTGGGAGGCCTTCTTGAAAGATTTGCCTTGATCATAAAAGTAGTTTCCTTTACTTCTCCACATCAATGTGATCTGCTTCACTCTGTTAGCCTTTTTGACCCAAGAGAGAACAGTATATACCATATTAAAATAGAAACTTTTTTCTTCTTTCCCTTTGGAACTTTTGCCAACTTTAATTAGCTCTTAAAGGAATAGGACCAAATACTCTTTGTGGGCCATTAATGCTATCTTTAGTAAGTCTCCCATTATGGTGAGAGGCAAAGAGAGTCTCAGGATAGGTCAGACATGTCATGAATAAGTAGGTATTTCCCTTCATGTGAAATTGCAGTATATGAGTATATATTGGTAACCATTTTTTTTTAAATAAGGGGGGGTCACTCGATTAAAATATTATTCTGGGTGTTTTGGAGAGCGAGACTAGAACACCATTCTGTCACTCAATGCAGTGTCATGAATTGAACCTGGGTACTGCTGCATACAAGACTTGCGCTCTGCTGCTGGACCACCTCCCTAGCTTCTGGTGATCACTTTCAAAGTTAGAATGGTTATAGGCCACACAGACAACAACGAAATGTTTTGCAGACACCTATCGTGGGGAGACGAGAAATTGTACACATGTGTCAGCAACTGTATTGTAAACCATGAAGCTTCTAATAAAATGATTTAAAAAAAAAGGTAACAAAATAAAAACTTTCAGCAAGTCTTTTGTGACTATGGATACCTTACCTTATATTCTTCTGCATAGTGATATTTAACAACTAGCTTTTGCTCACATCCGTGGTGTAAATATTCCCAGCATATACCACTTCCAGCTATTAAGATTATTGGGTGTGGAATTGAGAGGACATGTACAGAGTCAGCTCATAGGAGCTAGTAGCAGCAAGCTGTAGCAGACCACTGAATATAAGCATTGAATGAATGAAGAAAGAGGAAGACCAGGCAGCTAACATAGGGACACAGAATCATAAACAGATAGGAAAATGTGTTTCCCAGGTCCAGTTAGGCAAGGCCAACAGTTTCATAGACATCACCTTCTACTTGGAACATTGTGAAGACTAACTTTCTATGCAAAAAAATGTCTATATCTAATTCCACTTTGACAAGACTTTTTAAACCACTGTTTAGAACACTGGGTCCTTAAGAACTATGTAATTTCTGTGCAAAATTACGCGTGTAAGGGATCTCCCTGCATGAAATTAGAGAGTGCTCTTGGGCCGTTTGGCAACACCAGGCTATAAGAACCACAAGGGAATAGCGAGTGTCCTCTTACTCAGTTCCTGAATGAAGACAGTTTTGCAGATCTTTGCCAGTTTAACTTCTTACAACTTTGAAGGAAAGAAATTTGAGAGCTAGGATGTTGCTCCTATGGACTGTGCCATGTGACCTGGCATTTGGGGAAAATGTTTTGCCATATTCAATTTTTTTTTTTCTTATTCCTGGGTCCTCACTGAGCCTTATTTCTGTGTGCATAAAGAGCAGTTAAAGCTACTATTCTCCATTTACAGGAAATACTAAAGATAAATTTGTTGAATGGAGACTTAATGATCTTGCTTAAGTGAGCATTCATTAATAGTTTTATCTTGTTTACTATAACTATACACACACACACACACACACACACACACACACACACATATGCATCACACCTTTGTTTCAGATATTAGCATTTCTTAGCTGTCTGTTAAAAATACCTCTTCCTCAGCCTAAGAACTTTCCCTTCTTATTTTTGGGAAGAAATAATCACTTAAATGTTAGTTTCACAAATGTTTCAAATGTTTTTTTCTTATTCTTTTGTCTCCTCTTTCTGTTCTGTGTTCCACCTCTCTTTTCCATAGTCTCCTCCCTCATCTCTTTTTTCTGTCTTTTCTTCTTCCAACTCTTCTTTCCTTCTTTCTTTCCTTTTTTTGTGAAGAATGAGAAAAATAAATCTAGAAAATGAATTATAATTGAAATAGTAGCACAGGAAATTTCAGGGTATAGTCTAATATTTGCAGTGCTAACTTGGACATAATTACGTTTCCTATTTTCTGATATTCTTTATTTATTTATTTATTTATTTAAGAAAGGATTAATTAACAAAACCATAGGGTAGGAGGGGTACAACTCCACACAATTCCCACCACCCAATCTCCATATCCCACCCCCTCCCCCGATAGCTTTCCCATTCTCTATCCCTCTGGGAGCATGGACCCAGGGTCATTGTGGGTTGCAGAAGGTAGAAGGTCTGGCTTCTGTAATTGCTTCCCCGCTGAACATGGGCGTTGACTGGTCGGTCCATACTCCCAGTCTGCCTCTCTCTTTCCCTAGTAGGGTGGGTCTCTGGGGAAGCTGAGCTCCAGGACATACAGTGGGGTCTTCAATCCAGGGAAGTCTGGCCGGCATCCTGATGACACCTGGAACCTGGTGACTGAAAAGAGAGTTAACATACAAAGCCAAACAAATTGTTGAGCAATCATGGACCCAAAGCTTGGAAAAGTGGAGAGGAAGTATTAGGGAGGTACTCACTGCAAACTCTAGTATACTTCTGCTTTCTTACTTTGGTGCCATACTCCAAACTCAGTCAATTTCTGCTTTGCGTTTCTACTTCTTCTTCCTTTTTTTTTTTTTTTTACATGCATAACATTCCCCAGATTCCCATTTAACAATACAACCCCCACTATTTTCTGATATTCTGACTACATTAATATAAGGTAACCAGATTTTTTTCTGCCCCTGTTGACTATGTTTCTGCTCAGAAATTCCTATGTAGCCACTTGCTGAATAATTTATTCCAATTACAGAAATATTAAAAGTCTCTGCTCAAAATGATCTTCTGGAGTCCTTGAAAGTGAACATTTGATTCAACACAAGCCAAAGCAGTGTTCAAAAAGCAATAGCAGAAAGCAAGACTGTTCACCAGGAAGATATATTTATCTAAGTGAATAGATTACCACTTATTACCAAATAGTAGAAAACACAGCCCAGGGCACAGGGTCAGGAGATTTTATTCTAGATGTAGGAAGGAGACAAAGTTGTTTGGCTTGAGCTGCGTAAGAACTGAGTGAAGGTAAGGGAGAAAGGGAGGCTTGATAAGACAGAAGTAATTACCTAAAGAAGGAGTAAGAAAATTAGGAAAAACAGGGCATTAGCTGGCTACCCCATGATACTCAGAAGCCTCCACTTTCCCCTTTCTTTTTTTTTTTCTTGCCTTTTCTTTTTATTAGTGACATAATAATGTTTTATAAATAACAGATTCAGGTATATAGTTTCATACCACACCCACCACCAAAGTTCTGTGCTGCCTTTCCCTCTGGTAACCACTATAGTTCTCAAAAGTCTGAGAGGCAGTTTGATTACTTTTTTTTTTTACAGGTTTGTATGATTAAATAATTCTTTTTATATTATAAATTTATACTATAGATAATTATTCCATATGTGAGCAAAATTATTAAATAGTTGTTTTTCCATCTTTCCCTTATTTCACTAAGCACGATTACTTCCAGTTCTGTCCATTTTGTCCTGAAGGGTACAATTATCATCTTTCTTATTTACAAAGTGGTGCTCAACTGAATACATAACCCATAACTTCTCTACCCAGTCATTTGTCCACAGACATTTAAATTGCTTACATATTGCAGCCATTGTGAATAGTAAAGGTGTGAACACTGGGCTGTGTATGTCCCAATTTTTTAAACGTTATTAGTGATTTACTATTGTTTTATAAAGTTACAAAATAAATGGCACAACTCTGCATTGTCCCCACCACCAGGGTTCTCATTCCCTCCATTGTAAGCTTCAACAGTTCTCTCAAGATTGCAGATATGGGCTAACTATTATTTCTATAACTATCTGTCTATATTTGTATATGTTTGCCCCCCCTCCCCATCCCCCCCCCCATGGTCCCATCTTCTCTTCCAAGTTACCCATACATCACTCAGCCTCCCTTCAGAGAGTGGGGCTGTCCCTATTCATGTGTCCCTTTGGGTTTTTGCTTGTTTTCCCTCCAGAGTTTTTACTGGGGCTCAGTGCCTACACTATAAATCCACTGCTCCTGCTGCCATATTTTTAATTTTTTTGGATAGGACAGAGAGAAATTGAGAGGGGAGGGAGAGATAGAAAGGGAGAAAGAAAGATTGACACATGCAAACCTGCTCCCTCTGCAAGGGGGGAGGGGGACACGAAATTGTATCTTTGTACTTCATACTACGTGTGCTTAACCTGGTGAGAGAAACAGAGAGAAAGAGAGAGAGGTGGGACATTGGGGACTGAACTCAGGTGCTTACACCTGAGAGTCCAGTGTTTTTTTACATTGCGTTACATCCTGGACCCCCATGAATGGTAATTTAAAAAGTTTTATTTTAGGGGCCAGGTGGTAGTGCAGTGGGTTAAGCTCACATGGCACGGAATGCAAAGACGGTGAAACAGGTCTGCAGGTGTCTTATCTTTCTCTCCTCTCTGTCTTCCCCTCCTCTCTCAATTTTTCTCTGTCCTATCCAACAACAGCAATGGCAACAACAAGGACAACAAAATGGAAAAAAAAATGGCCTCCAGGAGCAGTAGATTCGTAGTGTAGACACCAAGCCCCAGCAATAACCCAGGAGGAAAATAAAACTTTTGTTTTATTTATTTAATATGGGATAAAGAGTTTTTATATGAAAGAGTAAGGGGAGGGAGAGAATGAGAAATGGGAGAGAGAGAGAGAGAGAGAGAGAGAGAGAGATCAGCCAGAGCACCACTCTAGTATATGGAATGCCAAGTATTAATCCAGGAGTTTTACAATGTGAATCTTGTACTCTACTAGTTGAGCTATTTCCCTGGATACAAGAATAGGCATTTAAAAAAAAAGTAAAAGAAAGAAAGTAAAATGAAAAAAAATGAGATTCAGGGTAAATAACTCAGTGGGTAGATTACTGGTTTTACATGCTTGAGGCATTACTGTAAATTCTAGAGTAAATGGAAAAAGTTGAGGATGATTTGGTGTCCTAAGCCAAGGAATTAAATAAGAACCTAAGAGTGTACCAAGTAGAGAGGCAGGGGTATCATACAATGAGAAGTGGAAGTACTCATATGATAAAATCCTGTCTTTTGATGCTTGTTCTGCCTTAAGATAGGTTTCTCTGATAAAAAGTAAATTTCTGAAGAATGCCTTAAGCTTGGGCAATGGATAGAGGAATTTCTCATGAGACTTTCAGGACCTTGATTTATCAAAGCATCACATTCCAAGGTGACATATATTAGAAAAATCCTATTCTGGATACTTTGGGAAAAGGCCAATTGAATATTTAATGTTACACTTTGGGGATCTGTAATTACAAACAAAACAGATTTATTTATTTTTATGAGAGAGGATCCAGAGCACTGCTCAGCTCTGGAATATGGTAATGCCAGGAACTGAATCGGAGGCCTCAGACATTAAGATCTCCGCTCCACTACTGAGATTTCTCTCTGGCCCTGCTATCTTTTTTATTTCTACCACCACCAAAGTTATCACTTGGATTCAGTGCCTGAGCTTCACCTCTCCTGGCAGCCTTTTAAAAAATGTTTGTTTTGATAAAGGATGGGGCAGAGATAGAGCTGGGAAGAGAGAGAAGAGAAATACCTGTGGCACTGCTCCACCACTCATGAAACTTACCCACTGCAGATGGGTGCCAGGGGCTTGAACCAGGGTTCTTGTACAGGGTAATGTGTGCCACCAGCTGAAAGATCCCTTGCACTGGAAGTTCCTGCTAAAGATAAGAAGAGATAGCTGGAGACTGGTTACCTTTTCTAAGAACTTCTGTAGAGAATCAGAGCCATCCATCATTGGCTTTGATTTTATCGAACAGTTGATATTGAAGGAGACTATGAGAGAATATGACTGCAACGTGAGCCATAGTTAACCTTGGCATTATAGACTTTTTATCTCCTCCACTGTCCTTGGAATACACATTCTGCCCACTAACTCCACAACTGAAGTCATTTCAAGAATGGAAATCAGTTGTTGATGAGGCTATTTTGACTGAATTAATGTGACTAAACCCAGTTAAAACGGATATAAAACTTTTTTAAATGGAAATATGTCCTGCACCCATGCTTGGATCATTAATTTGTTTTTAGATTTATTTATTTATTACAAGAGAAGAGAGAGAGACACCAGAGCTCTGCTCAAATCTAGCATACAATGGTGCCAAAGATTGAATCTGTGTTCTCTGGGACTTTGGGCATGTGAGCTGATCTCTAACAGGCTAAACCATTTTCCCAGCCCTCTCTATAAATGTTTAAGATTACAGCAGATGGGTGGGAAAATCTGGTTATCTTGAGACCACCCCAGACAAGCTCTGTAGTTTCCTTGCTTATTAAACCTGATGTCTATCAATTTTAAGTAACCTCCCTCTCTTCAAGCTTTCCTTGCTTTCTGTGTGGGAACAACTATCAGATTTTACTTGGGAAGCATCTGAACTTGTAAACTAACAGTGGGTTTTGATTATAAAGCTCTGGATCCATTAAGTTTGCTCTTTGTATCATGCATTTGAGCAGAGTCTATTTTTCATTTTGTTTTCCTGGTTCCCATTTTCTTGAACCATTGAGTCTGGAACTAGACTTTTATGCATCATGAAGGTTGATCTTTATACTTCAGTTTCCATTGCCTTGCTCAAGAGAACAAAAATCTTTCCCTTTGACAAAGTTATATTTCGATCCTCCTGGCTATTAACAGACATGTGTAGGTCCTTGGGGGTGGCAAAGAAAGTCATATCAGGATGTGTCCTGCCCTGTAGTCTTTGCTGGCAGGACATTCCAGGAAACAAACATGTATTTTCTCTTCTAGGAGATATTCCCATAGATTATGGCTGGTATGACTTGCCTAACAAGATAATATCACACAGTCAAGGTTAGAACACATAGTTATTGCTAAGTTTGGTGGTAAAAAAATCTTGATTGGAAAC
The DNA here is from genome assembly GCF_950295315.1 of Erinaceus europaeus. Classification (NCBI taxonomy): domain Eukaryota; kingdom Metazoa; phylum Chordata; class Mammalia; order Eulipotyphla; family Erinaceidae; genus Erinaceus; species Erinaceus europaeus. Next base: position 104,865,297 of record NC_080168.1, on the reverse strand, counting down.
CTTGCTTTACAAGTAAGTTTTTGGAAGTGTGAATGTGGAGACTCAAATTATTTTTTCCTCCCTTCACCTTCTTTGTGGTCAGCTGGGTGCTTTGGAAGTATTCAGAATTGCTTCCAGAGTCCGGAGCCATTTCTAGTCCATACACCTTGAGGAGATCAATGTTCAGAGTGCTAATCTTAGAGGATTTAAATAGCCACTGTCTCTGGCCTTAGAATATTATTTCCAGGGACCAAGTAGTGGTACATTTGGAAGAGCACACATGTTATAATACACAAAGACACTGGTTTAAGCCCTTAGTCCTCACCTGTGGAGGCAAAGCTTCACAAGTGGTGAAGCAGTGGTGCAGGCATCTCTCACTATCTCTCCCTTTTTATCCCCAACTTCCCTCTCAATTTCTTAATAAGTAATTTTTTTAAAGGAGATTATTTTTAGACTTTTAGCATGCTTTGACTTTCTCCCCCTTATGTCCAAGTTAAATGGTTGCAAGACTGTGTATAGATAGCAGTTCATTTGGAGTAATTAGTTGTGACTGGGAAAGGGTCACATGGAGATTCTCTCATAAGAATCTATGTGACCCCGAAGTTCCTGACACATGTACACAAGCAGTTAAAATGGGCTTGAGTTTAGTCTCTATAATGTATTTTACTCTAGACTCTCAAATTGTGTCATAGTTTTACACCTTATGTTTTTCACATAGATGTTTCAACTTACAACCTTTCTGTGTTAACAGAGTTGATTTTTGTGGTAGAAGATGTTTTGTTCACCTCTTTGTTGGCAGGTCTTATTTGAAGTGTCAAAAAAGATATGTAAAGTTTGGAGAACTAAATGGATCTTTGAAAGAGATGAATAGCACTATATTCATAGGAATATTCTTATTTAGTATCTTATACATAAAATATTATCACACAGAAATCCACTATCATTTATATTAGGTCAAGTATATATGCTTTGCCATAGTGCTTAATTCTAGTGAAATTCCCAGTAATTGAAGTTATTAACAATGAGTCAATGAATGACAACACAATGGAGGGGCCATTTTATGTTCAGTGAAAATTGGCATGTGTTTGTGGGCTGGAGAGTCAGCATAATGATCATGCCAAAGACTTGTATGCCTGAAGCTCTGAAATCCCAGGTTCAATCCTTGATACCATCATAAGCCAGAGCCAAGGGGTGCTTTGGTAAAATAAAATAAAATGGTCAATAAAATTGATTTAAATAGCTCCTACCTTTTTTCTTAAAAAAAAAAAGGTGTGTGTGTGTGTGTGTGTGTGCGTGTGCGTGTGCGTGTGCGTGTGAAAGAGATCAGATCACTGCACTGTCTAACCCAGGATCTCATGTATGCAAGGCTGTGTAACCATCCCTGCTCTTGCATTTCACAAATGAATTGCTCAAGGTTAGGCACTGGGCAATGAGAGGTTATTTTTGGTGTCTTGCCACAAATATAAATTATTCCCTCATTTTTACTTTGCCTGTAGTTTGCTTCTGCTTGGTCTTTCTGCTATAATTTCATCTGACTTTACTTTGTGATTTTAAAATGTATACTACTTATCACTGATGTGTAGAAAAAGCATAGACTTTGCTTTATCATGTTAGAAAAACCAAATTTTAAAGCCTAAGCCCACCTCTTGTTTCCTTGAGAACATTATGTAGTTATATATGAACTCACAACCTCAGACATATGAGATACTGCTGAGTGACCTCACAGGTTCAATTATTCATTTTCTGTTTAAGTAGAGAGATGATAAGGAGAGAGGAAGAGACAGAGAAGATATCCCAGTACCCTGACTGTGCCATCCTACCTTTTTGTCATTCATGGTCCTCCTGTGTAGTGATGGAGCTCAAATCCAGTCTTAACTCATGATAAAGCACCTACTTTACTATGTAAGCTAGTTCCTGGACAGGTTTCTTATCTATTGATTAAATACTATGGCCATCAATTGCAATGACCTGTGATAATTACAGAAGAGTTTATTCATACATTTACAGTGGTGCACTATAAAAGATGAATCTTTCAGTGTAGGGTACTAGTTTATTTCATGGATGTGTTTTTTTTTTTTCTACTCTTGCACCCTAACCTTCCAGAAAACATTGACTATACATTATTTATTTTACTTTTTCTCTTGGTCTCAGTGAAGTGATTTACTCAAATTAGGAATCTGGTAAATGCTTATTTAATTATATTTTGAGACCTGTAAACTGAGGTTTATATATGCAGGTGCTAGTCAATTAATCTTCCAAAGTGAAGCACTTTAATGTAGTAGTAAGTTTACCTTTTCTATAAATTAAAAAAAAAATCAAGTTTAACCACAAAAGTCCCTCTCATGACTACTGGGCCAGATCAGGGACTAGAAATCAGATGGATGACAAGAAAACACAATACACAGACCTACTCTGAAGGGACCCTTTGCCATCTTTCCTTACAAATGTTTGCAATTTTTCAGCCTTGCTTCATCTGTAAGTGATTCCAGTTGGGTGATCAGGAAGAAAGAAATTAAAGGTCAAGGGAGTATAGTTCATTGGGGTAGTTTGTGACAATCAGAAAACAGAAAGCCGAGGTTTTTTTCTGTTCAAGCTAGAGGACCCATATGGAAATTGATGTATCCTATCAAAAGTGGTATGTGTGGAAGATTACAAAGACATATTAATTTAGTTTGTAATTATAATGAAGGAGAAAATCATACTGAAAAACTCACAAATGGCAATAATAATTTGCATGTGTGTTACCCAGAGTTTTGAACCTTAATTTAAAAAAGTCTAACAACAACAACAATAACTACAACAACAACAAAAACAAAACAACAACAAGGGCAAAAAAAGGGAAAATAAATAAATATTAAAAAAATTTTTTAAAAGTCTAATCAAGGATATTTTATACATTTTTCCCATGCCCTCCCTTTTTTCTTCTTAGTATAAAGACCTCACTGTTATAATTTATAACAATTTCAGTACTACATTTGCCCCAATGACATTAAATTTTGCTACTGTGTTGAATTCACCGGACCACATGGCAAGAAGGGTCATGTACAAGTGGTCAAAGCTTCCATACTACTGAATCTGTTATGGTGTGTGTGTGTGTGTGTGTGTGTGTGTGTTACACATAACACAACATTTTATCTATATAATTATTCTACTGTGTTCCATCACAAGGCAGATGGAGCAAGCCATCCTCACTGGGTGTGAATTGGTCAGGTGTTCCTCTCTGATCTTTCTTGCCTAGGCCATGTGTTATTGACTTCTGATTAGTTTAGACCTTGACTCAGTAAATATTGATAGAACTGTGCACTGATAGGAGACTTTGCCTTCTGTTGTGCTGTTTTGGATTCTGGACTTAATTTTCTGAGCAGGTTTACAGACTGTCAGTTATAAAAAGTTTCTTTTTAGAAATCAGCTTAATAAGTGAAGTTGTCAGATTTATAAGATATTAACAAATCACAATGTATCAGGGAAAACCTTGAGAGAAAACTGTTTAAAATAAAACCGAAAGTAATTTTAGTAAGAAAAAAAAACACCAAGGTATTAATATATTAAACCAAAAATTTCACTACTTATTTAACTCTCAGGGCAGCACATTTTCAAATGTAGGCTGTTTTTTAGTTCTTCACTAGACTGTCACTAAGCCTATTCAGGCACACTTTGTCAGCTGCAATTTAACCTCTGCATTTCAGGTGGGCAATGCATTTCCTTTGGAACTTAGCACATGCATGACCAGACAGCTGTTATATGACTTCATGACTAATCTTCTATGTGTGAATAGTGGAAAAACCATATGCAGGGAGTAGGAGGCCATTTCATTCCAGGAATGTTCTAATCCTTTGAATTGAAAGCAATCATTGAATAAAATGAGTTGTTTCTGGTCTTAAAATGGAACAGAATTTAGATAGTTTGCAATTCAATTTCAAACATTAAGCCAGACTTAGAACTTGTCATTGGGGGTATATCAACGTGCTTGAAAGGTTCTTGCTTTGCTTTAGGCCTTTTGATGATCTCCCATGGTCAGAATCACAAAGATTATACTGTAAGTAATCACAGGTGTACTGTGAAAGAATAGTTTTGCACATAATGATATAGTTATATCTGACTTTTCTTTTTTCCTTTTGTAACAGCTTTTAACATAGTTATTGAATTATAAACTCTAATTTTTCTTGTGTTTCTGCATCTACTCATAGCTGATACCTGATTTATAAATGTGTGTGTGTGTGTTTCTATTATGTGTTCGCCATTCTTTAAAGTTTTATTATGAATTCCTTCAGTAAAAGAGCTGTTTTTATATTAAGCTAAATTATATTGGTTTATTTAGAGGAATGTTTACTCTTTGATAATCACCTGTGATTAATGAAATTATAAAGCCTTTAGTGGACTAACACTCAAAATCATTAAAGCTTACAAATTTATTCTTTGTTGAATTTTTTTGTCTGGTATAGGTGGAATTATTTTTTTTAAAGCAAGGATTTACCTAAATCAGTAAGCCTGTTTTTTTTTTTTTTGTATCTTAATTTACTTTTTATAAGACTTAATTTTTTTGTTATTATTTGTTTACTGGATAGAAACAGAGAGAGGGGAAGGAGATATTGAAAAGCAGAAAGAAAAATAGTTATTTGCAGCACTGCTTTACTGCTTGGGAGCCGGAACCCAGGCCTTCATACATTGTAACATATGCGTTCACTTGGGTGTGATTCCCTAATGACCTCTCTTCTAAAAATGTATTTATTCCATAAAAACTATTAAATTCTCTGGAAAATTATAAATTTTAGTCGTCAGTTGTTATCATTTGTTTATGAATGATAGTATAACATACATATTTTTGGTATACTCTTCAGACAGTGCTTTTATGCTATTTAACACTGGCTTTTTTTTTTTTACAAATGAGTATCTATCATTTTCAATATATATTCATTTGTAAAGTCACACTACTGACCTTGCTATCTGTCATATTTGTTTTGCCTTTCTCAGTTATTTTAGTTTTAAATTTTCATAAAACAGGGCTGTTTTCCTTAGTGAAGAGATTAGAGATAAATGCTTCTCTCAGATCCAACATTATTCCTAGCTTCTTTTCCCACATCAACATGTGGGAAAGCGGTCTCCAGACAAGAGAGTGTCTCCTGCAGGGAGTGCAATTTTAAGCCTCTTTCTTTCTAAAGAGAATTTAAAGTGAAACCAGGGCTGGTTATGAACCACCCATCTATTTTCTTAGAGTCTGCTGAAATCACTTGAAGTAATCTTTACACTCATTTGCAAAGGAATTGTAATCTGTTGTGCTTTACTTGTGGTTGCTTGAGTAGTTTCTCTGTCTTCTGTATTTTCCCCATAATATTATTTTCTATGCACCAGCCAATCTAGCCCAATCCTGAGTATAAATAGCCCCAAGTTTGCATTTATTTAGCATTAATGCCCTGCTATTGCTCTGTTATGTGAAACCCTTTCTTATGTTGAACACAAGAAGCCCATGATTATTGGTACCACAGATTCTCACATTCTTAATCAGTTCCACCTGGCTAATAAACAGTAAAGCCAGGACAGTTTCTCTTCTGTGTGGGTTTTCTACTTTATGGGTAATAAAACTGTCCTTGGTGTGATTTAGGAATCCCTTTGATGCCTGTAGTTCACTGTATTGATATTTCAGGGGTGTTGCAGCTCTTGGTAAGACTTCACTACTGGCATTCCTGAACTGTGGTGGTGAGGTAGTTTGGGTAAATCCTGGGAGAACCGCAGCTGGCAATGCATTTTCTTTTACTTAAATTCATCAAGGAAGATTGTAGAAATGATCTTGGAAGGCACAAGGTCAAGAATCATTCGATTTCTGTCAAACATGAAAGAATGAACAAATGAAAGAGCACAGGGAAACAGAAGATACAAATAATTTTATGAACTCTGTTTAAAATTATCATTGCTTATTTGCAATGACATTTTGTAAAACATAAAGTAGTTGCTGTCAGTCAAACATCCAACTTGCAAGTTAAAGCAATTAAGTCGTGTTGATTCTTAACATTTCTGTAGAATTTGGAATGTTAGTAAGTGTTCTTCACAGATTTCACAGGAGAAGTATTAAGGATATTTTTTCAGCTGTCTACCAGTTTTAAGTATTTAAATTTTGCGTGCATGGTTTTGGTAAAGTGTTAATATTTTGGATTGGTTGTTCTTGTGAATCTATGTTTGTTTTCTGATTGAATAGATAGTGGAGTATTGCTATGGTGCCTCTCCTCTCCTCTTTCTGTATCTTCCTTGCCCCCAACCCCCACCCCCCAAAAAGGAAAGAAATGAAGGAAAGAAATAAAAATGTAGGAAGTCGGATTGTAGTGCAGCGGGTTCAGCGCAGGTGGTGCCAAGCGCAAGGACCAGTATAAGGATCCCGGTTCAAGCACCCGGCTCTCCACCTGCAGGGGAGTCGCTTCATAAGCCATGAAGCAGGTCTACAGGCGTCTATCTTTCTCTCGCCCTCTCTGTCTTCCCCTCCTTTCTGCATTTTTTCTGTCCTATCCAACCACAAAGACATCAATAATGACTACAGCCATAAAACAGCAAGGGCAACAACAGGGAATAAATAAATAAATATTAAAAAAAGAAATAAAAATGTAAAAAAATGTCCTAGGGAAGGTGTCTGAGTGGTGGTACTAAGAATGTGTAAAGTCCTGACCCTGAATTAAAAAATATAATAATGAAAAAAAAAAAGACAGGCTTGGGGAGTTAAGGTAGTGGTAATGCACAAGAATTGCATTTGAGAAATTCCTGGTTGGTCCCCAGAATCACCACTAACCAGAGCTATGTGGTTCTCCATATTTAGAAAAAGTCATAGAAAAGGCTAGAGAGACACCAAAATGGTTATTATGCAAAGACTTCCATACTTGAAGCTCCAAAGTCCCGGGTTCAATCCCCAGCACTACCATAAGCCAGAGCTGAGCAGTGCTCTGGTAGTTCCATGTGCATCTCTCGCTGTCATTAAAAATTAAATTAAATTAGAAAGAAAAAGTCATAAAAAGAGATAAGAAACTGACAGATCTGCAAAGGTGAATGTTTTATAAACTTGGAAAGCTCTTGTTGGTTCACACTATCTCAAATAACATTTTTTAACATCGTTAAATCAACAAATACTGAAATTAGAACTCCTTTAGACTTTGAAATAATTTTGTAGCATACTTCCTTTTTTGTGCTTTTAGTACATATTCTTTTTATTTACTTATTATTGGATAGAGACAGAGAGAAATTGAGGGGTGGGGGAGGTTGAGAGGGAGAGAGAGAGAGAGATATCTGCAGCCCTGCTTCACCACTTGTGAAGCTTTCCTCCTGCAGGTGGGGACCAGGGGCTTGAACCCAGGTCCTTGTGCATTGTAGTGTGAGTGTTTAACCAGGGGCACCACTGCCTGTCCCCTTTAGTACATATTTGCCGGGCTAGCGTGGGGATGCCTTTTCCCGGGCGCGTACTCTCTGGGTTGGAGAGAAATCGACCAGAGCCAGCTTGGGCTGCTACTCACTCAGCGACAGGGAGAGAGATGACTCGTGGACCCAGCATGTGGTGTGGCAATGCAATGTCCTTATTGATCAGAGAGACAACGCTTTTATAGGATAGATAGCTTTTATAGGAAGTGGCAAGTCGGAAATGGAAATAGCTAGGAAGGGGGTGGAGAAGGCAAAGGGGGCTGGGAAGGTAGAAACTTCCTTAGCAACTGTTGCGAGGGTTTTAACTGGTGGGATTAATTAATATCCTGGAGGCAGGGAGGGTCCTGAGGGCAGAAAGAAGATAGATCAAAGGAATGGAATGGGTGGGGATCTCTCAGGCAAAACAATGATTATGTAGATAGGCCATAGTATCAGGAATGCAGGGTGGAGCACGGGGAGCTGGCTTAACAGTTTCCCGACACATTCTTATGTTTACTTATTTAATCATTTAGGAGAATAAATGCCATCCCCTTTATTATTGTCAGTATCACATTTTTTTGTCATTTCTAGGGCTTTTTCACTCTGGACTGACTTTCAGAGAGAGAGAGAGAAACATAGCACTGGAACTTCTTCCAGTTATGTGGGGCCAAGTTGACCCTGTGTTATGCCTGTCAAAGCAGGCACACTGTCCAAGTGAGCTATCTTCTGAATCCCACGTTCACATTTAGATCACAAGCAATATTAGTCGGTTTTAGTGTAAAGAGCTTTGCTATGTAAGAGCATACTCTCCTGTGAGTGCCTAGAGTCTAGGATTTATTTATCAATTAAATAAGTATAATCTGTTTAAAGATCCAGTTTTATCTCCTTAAGTACTTTTTAAGGTCCTATTTTAAAAAATATTGATACAGTAGTTCAGGTGGAGCAGTGGCTAGATATTTAGTCTTAAAGACATGGGGTTTGATCCCCAGCATCTTATGTGCCAGAGTCATGCTCTGGTTCTCTCTCTTATTTTAATAAAGTAAAATGAAAGTATTGATACAGTTAAAAAATATCACTATAGGGGGTCAGGCAGTAGGGCAGTGGGTTAAGCACACATGGTGTGAAGCACAAGGACTGGTGTAAGGATCCCAGTTCTAGCCCCCGGCTCTCCACCTAGAGGGGGGTGGCTTCATGGGTGGTGAAGCAGGTCTGCAGGCGTCTATATTTCTTTCCTCTTCTCTGTCTCCCCTCCTCTCTCGATTTCTCTTTATCCTATACAATAACAGCAGCAATGACAATAATAATAATAATGACAACAACAAGGGAAACAAAATGGGAAAAATGTCCTCCAGGAGCAGTGGATTCATTGTGCAGGCACTGAGCCCCAGCAATAACTCTGGAGGCAAAAAAAAAGACCACTATGAAGATTTATTAGTCAGTTTTCAGATGGTGAAATAGACTATGGGAGGCATCACAGTATTTTAAGAAATGAGCAATCTCTCTCTCTCTCTCTTTCTCTCTCTCCTGTGTGTGTGTGTGTGTGTGTATGTGTGTGTGTGTGTGTGTATGTGTGTGTATGTATGTGTGTGTGTGTAATCATTAGCCAATTTATACTGACCTCTTACTATTTTAAAGCTACAAATTCTTATTATAGTTTTTTTCAAATAAATAATTATCGTGGTCTGGGAGGTGGCGCAGAGGAAGAAGCACTGGACTCTCAAGCATGAGTTCCTGAGTTCTATCCATGGTAGCGCATGTACCCGAGTGACTTCTGATTCTTTCTCTCTCTCCTCCTTTCTCATTAATAAATAAAATATTTATATATTATATAACAGCTAATATTATATAACAGCTAATTTTGTCTGGAGGTATTGATAAAGGTTCATTGAGACCAGAGCACCAAAATTTCCCTCAGTGCAGCACGTGTGTGTGTGTGTGTGGGGGGGGGGTCAGTCTTGAACCTAGATCACACACCTGGGATAGCATGGTACCATCCAAGTAAGCCATTTCACTAGCCTGAGTCAACTTTTGAATTGAGATTTAAGTGATGCAATAGGGCTTGGTAAAAGCAATGTAGAGAAGAATACTGTAGACAAAGGGAGATGTCTGAAAAGGGATCAAGGAGTGAACATGCATGATCTGCCTGAAGTATAGAAGAGAAAGATAAGAATCAAGAAGTGTAATTTGTTGTCTCTGCTCAAGTTTTACTGATTAGCTGCTTTGATAAAAAGTTTATAAAGCAGTAAAGTGACACTTATGATCAGTGCCCTACAGTACAGAGATAACAAGAAGTGTTTCAGAATAGAACTGTAAAAATGACAGCAATTCCAAATAAAAATAATAGAGTTTCCAGCTAGTATGCCATGTTTCTTCCTGGATTATTTATTATATGTTTTCATATGAATTATTTGTGCACTACGCATTTATTAAGAAAGTACATCCAATATTTTAAAATTAGTTGAAATTATTGATCAAAGTTGACAGAGTTTGGTTTTTTTAAAAATATTTATTTACTTTCCCTTTTGTTGCCCTTGTTTTATTGATGTTGTTGTTGTTGGATAGGACAGAGAGAAATGTAGAGAGGAGGGGAAGACAGAGGGGAGAGAAAGACACCTGCAGACCTGCTTTACCGCCTGTGAAATGACTCCGCTACAGGTGGGGGGTGGGGGGGCTCGAAGAACTGGGATCCTTACACGGGTCCTTGTACTTTGCACCACATGCGCTTAACCCACTGTGTTACTGCCTGACTCCCAGTTTGTGTGTGTGTGTGTGTGTGTGTGTGTGTGTGTGTGTATGTGTGTTTTTAAAAGATACCTTTGTTGCATGAGAAAAGAAAGTTACAGCTCTGGCATATGCAGTGTTGGGGATTGAACCTACATCTTCAGACATCCAAACTTAGTGTTCTACCTGCTAGGTCTCTCCTCAAATTCAGCAGTTTCTTAACATTCATATAAAGTCAACATTTCTAGCTTATTTTATTTATTTTTGTTTATTTTCTTATTACCAGGACTTAACTGCTTGAGCTGAGTTTTTCAGATAGAAACTGAACAGAGAGTTGCTTACTTCTCCCATTCTGTACTCCTGCTTCTTACACACCTGGGGCAATCAGAAAGAGGAGGGTCAACATAGTAGTATGACCAGTACATCCCCTGTGGAAACTCAGTCTAGAGTTCACTTTTCTGGATGTTATTCTCCACAAGGTATACAATGTAAGAATACTCCAGAACTGGCTATTCTCTACACAAAGCAGGACTAGATCTTATTTCTTGTCTTTCATCCAGTGAACCACTGGATTTTTTCCCAATGCTTTTTCACTGCAAAAGCTAGAAAATACAGAAAGTTTCTGTTACCATTTTTTACATTTCAGGCAAATCTTAAATGCATCCCCTCCTTGAATAGATGCCTAGTACTCTGTCCCTTGAATGGAATCCATGCTATGTATCCAATTTCCTGAAAGATTGTCTCTATCATTTTAATTTCCTTAAATTTTCCTCACAGTGAGTTCTAATTCCTTTGTAAGTGGGACCAGAATAGAACATATCAAATGCATTGTGAGTTGATAAAGATTCTAGGCTGCAAGTTGCTGACTCACATTCATATGTGTCTTAAAGCAAGTGATTCCTGCTAGAACCAGTCAGAATTTTTCTAGAAATGAGTCCCTTGTCACTGTCAGTGGTTGCTGCATGCTCTTGTCCTTTTCAAATTAAATGTCAGTGGTTGCTGCATGCACGTGTCCTTTTCAAATTAAATGAATTAAAAATATTTTATATTATTTTAATTTATTTATTGGATAGAGACCATCAGAAATCAAGAGGGAAGGGGGTGATAGAGAAGTGGAGAGAGAGATAGAGATAGAGACACTTCCAGCTCTGCTTCATCACTAGCAAAGCTTTCCCCTTCAGGTGAGGACTGGGGGCTCAAACGTGGGTCTTTGAGCATTGCAACGTGTGCACTCAACCATGTGTGCTACAACTTGGCTCCAAATTATATGATTTTTAATGTCATTTCCAGGTAAAAAATAAGGTCCTATGAATATAGAGTTTATTGTCTTTTTGAAAATTTATTACTTTTAATGGATAATCACTACTAGGAAGTAATCTCCATCCTTAACACTATGACAAAAGCCCTATTTGGTAAGCACTTATATCCACAGAAACAAGATGAAAAGAACCAAGGCTTTATATGGAACTAAAGTGACATTTGCTAAGCTCAATACACTAAGAATGAAATTTTCTGGGAGCCTACTAATAAATATTGAGCAAAATTAGATCATAGGCTATTATTTTCTTCAAATTGTTTCCTTTTGCAGAATCTGGTGTATTATGATCCTGGTGTATTATGATCCTGGTCTCTGTTGTTCATTATTTCAGGTCCACTGTGTTAATTAACTCTAATAGAAACATGACTTAGGTCCAACGGACTTTTTAGGTCCTTCTGAAAAATATCTGAATCCTATAGACAAATGATGTGCTTTGTAATCTGAAAAAGAAAACCTTAAAACTAACTTTGATAAATATTTTATTAAATGTCTGCAGAACACGTATTTAGTCAAATTCATTAATTGTTAAAATTAGCCTTCATAAAATTTTCATGACATTTGGAAGCAATCTGCAGTTCATATTTCTTTTTTTAAGAGTTCCTGAATATCCAACGTCTTATAAAATATAGCTAATTATAAATCTACTGAAATGCCTAGCCAAAGAATTCTAGCAGCAAAACTATGAAAATCCTTTCCTAAGTTTGTCCTAACAAAAATAAAAGTTGTGATTTGAGTATATTTCAGCATGTCATATATTATATGTAATAACAAAACAATAATTGCTAACACCGAATACTCATTATGTGTCCAATATTATTGTAAGCACTTGTCATGTATGAATTTGCCATTGGTTTTTCCCTCTCCTTCACATTTAATCAGTCTCCAGTTCAGCATTTCACCTACAATATCCCTAAACATATCCCATTATTTTCCTCTCTACTGGTGCCTGACCCTTTGCTCAATAGAGACTCTCCCTGGGTCTTGACTGATTATTACAATAGCCTCCTTGTATCACTTCCTGTCTCTGAAGTCCAGGCTCTATTGGTAGAGTGATCTTTTAAAATGAAAATCTCTTTAAAGCTCTTCAATGTCTCCTTCTACTACTATGAGACACGAAGTTCCAAACACAACCTGCAACCGTTGACCATTTTACAACCTGCCTTTTCTCAGAGGCTGCTTCTTTATGTGCTGGTCTCAGGAAATGGACATGCCATGTAGCCTCTTGCCTAAGAAATTAGGACAAAGAAAGGATGTGTCTGATGAAGGAAGGCATTTGGGACAGAGTAAAAAAACTACACAAAAATGGGAGTTGGGAGGTGGCACAGCGGGTTAAGCGCATGTGTCGTGAAGCGCAAGGCCTAGCGTAAAGATTCCAGTTCAAGCCCATGGCTCCCCATCTGCAGGGGAGTCACTTCATAAGCGGTGAAGCAGGTCTGCAGGTGTCTATCTTTCTCTTCTGCTCTCTGTCTTTCCCTCCTCTCTCCATTTCTCTCTGTCCTATCTAACAAAGACGGCATCAATAACAACCACAATAATAACTACAACAGCAATAAAAAAGGGCAACAAAAGGGAAATTATATAAATAAAAGAAAAAAAAGACTACACAAAACTAAAGTTATAGGGGGCCAAGCAGTAGCACAGCGCGTTAAGCGCACATGGCGCAAAGCTCAAGGACGGGTGTAAGGAATCTGGTTTGAGCCCCTGGCTCCCCACCTACAGGGGAGCCGCTTTACAGGTGGCAAAGCAGGTCTACAGGTGTCTATCTTTCTCTCCCAACTCTGTCTTGCCCTCCTCTCTCGATTTCTTTCTGTCCTATCCAACAATAATGACGGCAATAACAACAACAATGAACAACAAGGTCAACAAAAGTTAAAAAGCAGCCTCTAGAAGCAGTAGTACAAGCACAGAGGCCCAGCATTAACCCTACAGGCAAAACAAAAAACAAAAAAAACACCTAAAGTTACTATCAAGGAAGGTGTGTAAATTGGAGAAAGGAAGAAGCAAATGTGTGTGTGTGTGTGTGTGTGTGTAGAGAGAGAGAGATGGGCAGAGAAAGAGAGAGAGGCGAGAAAGAGTGAGGGAGATGAGAGAGAGATGAGAGAGAAGAGAGAGGTGTACATGTGAGGCCTGGTCAGGTGTTTTGCACACAGTATTGTATATGATACTTGAAACAGCTTGTGAGGCTTATGTGACATTGGATGTAGAGGTGAGAACACAGACCTTCAGAGAGGATGAGTTGCCCGGACAGCACAACGTACGAACACTGGAGCTGGAATTTGGAACTTGACTGAAAAGCAGGGTTGTTTCCCATTCACCACGGCACCTTGCCTTGCTGTTTGATCATCATTATAATTTAAAACACCAATTATCTGCCCAGAAAATGTCTAGGAACTTTCCCTTTGAAACAAACCACCCTCTTTGTTCTGAAAATTGAGATCATTCCTGCAGGACCTGACTGATCTTTATTTCATATTCTAGATTAATATACCTATCATCACAGTGGTAGTCTAGAGATTACAAGTAACTTTTATTTTTTAAAAAATATATTTTATTTATTTGTGAGACATATAGGAGGAGAGAGAGAAAGAACCAGACGTCAGTCTGGTACATGAGCTCCTGGGGACTGAACTTGGGACTTCATGCTTGAGAGTTCAATGCTTTATCCACTGCACCACCTCCCAGACCACACGAGATTGCAAGTTTTATAAGTAGTTTACTTACATTATAGGTGGATTAAATTTTTCATGCATTTGTGTATGTAACTTCTGATGTGATTGTTATGAAGCATTGTTTTATAATTTGAAAACTTTATATATTTAGTTTGATAGGACAGAGAGAAACTGAGGTGGAGGGGTGATAGAGAGGAGAGAGAGAGAGAAGGAGACACACTTGCAGCACTGATTCACCCCTTATGAAGTTTTCCCCTGCAGGTGGGGGCTGGAGGCTTGAACCCAGGTCTTTGCATATGGTAACTTGTACACTTATCCAGGTTCACCACTGCCCAGCTCCTGAAACACTGTTTTCTCAGGAGACAAATGTAGTGATTCCCTAAGTACAATGACTATATTTCCATGACTTTTAAAAGTATCTGGGTACATTGTTCTCTTTGTTTTTATTTGTGTGTTTATATAAATATTTGAAAAGGTTCACTGAAGAGAGAAGCTAGGCAGGTAACCATTTGGAGGTTTGCCTGGCAGCTGCTCACCACCAGTCAGCAAATGTCTCATGCCAAGAACTTCTCCAGAAGAAAGCGCAGAGCCCAAGAGTGTCCAGATGATAACCACATGCATGAGAGGTGGGGTGTCAGTCTCCATCAAAGTTTCTCAGAAGCTCATCCTTAATTCCATGTCCTTTTGTTACTTTCTTTTTGCATGGTTTAAAAAAATACGTTGAAAGGTGTCACATAGACTTAGAGCTTTTTTTTTTTTTGCCCCCAGGGCATTGCCGGGGCTTGGTGCCTGCACCACTAATCACTGCTCCTGGAGACCATTTTCTCCCCTTTTGTTGCCCTTGTTGTTCCATCATTGTTGTGGTTATTATTATTATTGTTGTTGTTGCTGTCATTGGATAGGACATAGAAATGGAGAGAGAGGGGGAAGACAGAGGAGGAGAGAAAGATAGACACCTGCAGACCTGCTTCACCTCCTGTGAAGTGACTCCCCTGCAGGTGGGGAGCCAGGAGCTCCAACTGGGATCCTTATGCCAGTCCTTGTACTTCCCTGCGCTACCGCCCAATTCCGGACTTAGAGCATTTTAAGATCAACTTTTGATAAATACAAAACAGTCATAGTTTCAAACTGACCTCCCAGCCTTGTTTCTTAAATCGTTAAGCTAACAAGTAATATCTGTTTGCAAACATTATTTTTTATCTCAGTATGACGTTTCCCTTCCTTTCTTCCTTCCTCTTTTCTTTTCTCTTCTTTTCTTTTTATTTTCTTTCCTTCTTTCTTTCTTTCTTTCTTTCTTTCTTTCTTTCTTTCTTTCTTTCTTTCTTTTTCTCTTTCTTTCTTTCTTTCTTTCTTTCTTTCTTTCTTTCTTTCTTTCTTTCTTACTGCTGCCAGGGTTATCGCTGGGACTCACTGCCAGCTCTAAGAATCCACGGTTTCTGGCAGCCATTTTTTCCTATTCCTTTCTTTCTACTTTATTTTTATTTGTAAGGGCAGAAGAAATTTAGAGGGATGGACAGATAGAGAGGAAGAGATAAAGATAGACACCTGCAGACCATGAAGCATCCTTCCTGCAGGTGGGGGCCAGGGCTGGAACCCGGATCCTTGAGCATGGTGATATATATGCTTAAGTAAATGCTGGCCCCCATGTGAGAAATTTTCAATGCAGACTTTTTGATTCTATTTCTTTTCAATAAATCCGAGTTCATCAACTAAGATGTCTTTTACCCGGTTAGGTGTGAGATGAGAGGGAGGCGCTAGCTGCTCAGGAGGTAAGTATAGGTACATAACTAGGATGAGGAATGTCACACCCTATCTTCACTTTGCTTTTACTCCGGGCACTTAACCTCTTCCTTTTAAATCCAATCTTACTGAAAGAATCTTCAACTCACTACAAATGAGCCCAAACTTAGACCCTTCGGAGATGGGCAAGAATAATTAAGTGGAAGTAAGGTCTTGTTGAACAGTTGAAATTCATGATCCAATACGAAGTATGTGCTGTTCTCTGGTGAATTACTTGTCATAGAGCTGGGAGGAGAACTTAGAGAAATACAAACCTGGGTGGTGTTTTGTGTATATCTTTTAGTGTATAGATTTGGCCAAGTTTTCTTTTTTGTTTGTTTTTAATTTTCCCTTTTGTTACCCTTGTTGTTTTTCATTGTTGTTGTAGTTGTTATTGTTGTTGTTATTGATGTCGTCATTGTTAGATAGGACAAAGAGAAATGGAGAGAGGAGGGAAAGACAGAGAGGGGGAGAGAAAGATAGACACTTGCAGACCTGCTTCATCGTCTCCTGTGAATCGACTCCCCTACAGGTGGGGAGCCAGGGGGACCAAGTTTTCTTTCTTTTTTTAAAAATTTATTTCTTTATTGGGGAATTAATGTTTTACATTCAACAGTAAATACAATAGTTTGTACATGCATAACATTCCCCAGTTTCCCATTTAACAATACAACCCCCACTATGTCATTTATCATCCTTCATGGACCTGTATTCTCCCCACCCACCCACCCCAGAGTCTTTGACTTTACTTGGGACCAAGTTTTCTAATCATCCTTTTCCATCTTAGTTTTTTTTTTTTTAACTCACCATTAGAGATTATCTTACTTTTCATAGAAATAAATTCAGACATGAGTACTATATTAATAGAGTTACCATAACAGATCATCACAGAACAAATCATATTAGGTGGCTTTAAACAACAGAAACCTATTTGGATAGTTCTGGAGAATAGAAGTATAAAGTAAAAGTGCTATAAGGGTCACATTTCCCCTGAGGACTCTAGAAAGGAATATTCCTAGATTCTTTAACTTCTGATGATTACCAGCAATGCTTAGCATTCTGTGGCTTGTGGTTACATAACATTTATCTCAGTCTACTACCCCCAACATCTGTGTGTCTCAAATATTTCTTTTTTTTTTAATTTTTTTTATTTAAGAAAGGATTAATTAACAAAACCTTAGGGTAGGAGGGGTACAACTCCACACAATTCCCACCACCCAATCTCCATTTCCCACCCCCTCCCCCGATAGCTTTCCCATTCTCTATCTCTCTGGGAGCATGGACCCAGGGTCATTGAGGGTTGCAGAAGGTAGAAGGTCTGGCTTCTGTAATTGCTTCCCCGCTGAACATGGGCGTTGACTGGTCGGTCCATGCTCCCAGTCTGCCTCTCTCTTTCCCTAGTAGGGTGTGTCTCTGGGGAAGCTGAGCTCCAGGACACATTGGTGGGGTCTTCAATCCAGGGAAGCCTGGCTAGCATCCTGATGGCATCTGGAACCTGGTGATTGAAAAGAGAGTTAACATACAAAGCCAAACAAATTGTTGAGCAATCATGGACCCAAAGCTTGGAATAGTGGAGAGGAAGTGTTAGGGAGGTACTCACTGCAAACTCTAGTGTACTTCTGCTTTCAGGTATATATTTTGCAGTAGTTTATGAATACGTGTGAACATATGCTCTCTCTCACAGAACCTGGTCTCTATCTAGGTTTTGGGACTTTGTTAGAAAGTGAACTACCTGAGATGAAATTAGAGTGTACTATAAAAGGAAAGGTCTCACCCAAGTAATGAAGCTGAAGGGTTGTCATTCCACACGTGAAGTCTTTGGACACAGTCTGAGGTGAAGCATGTTGAAGTGGCAATCGTTGTGTTGGTTAGGTTGTGGTGGGCAGATGCAATATTATTTGATATGGATTGGGAGAGGCATATGGGAAAGTGGGCCCTATCCAAGGGTTCCAGGACTGGGGGAAGTAGGGGCTCTATAGTGGAGATGTGAGGTTCCTGCTCTCTTAGGGTTCAAAAAGACAATTGATAGTTAATGTTATCATCACATTATTTGGTAATTGGGTTAACTTTGAAAAGTCCTTTTGTTAGGGTTTGCTGTACAGTATCCAGTATCTTGTATATAGCTGTGCTATTGGATGCTTCTAATCTACTTGGTCTAGGCTTTTGAGAGAGTCCGCATAACAAATACACAGCCTATGTATTAAAAAGATTCAGTTTGTGTTTTGAAAAACTTTGAGACATACAATTGATTTTCCCCCTCATATTAATTAACTAGTGATTTATATGTCTACATTTTGCTAGGAGTGTACATAAACCCCATTCCCACCACCATCCCTCCCACCCACTCCCACCCCCCACTGGCCCAGGAAGCTGCATGTCTACCCCTCACCACAGGATTTTTACTTTGGTGCCCTACTTAAAATTTGGTCAGGTCCTGCTTTTAGTTTCCCTTTCAGATCTTCTTACTCAACTTCTGGTGATGAGTGGGATCATCCCATACTCATCTTTATCTTTCTGACTTAGCTCACTTAACATAATTCCTTCTAGCTCTGTCCAAGATGGGTCAGAGAAGGTGGGTTCATTGTCTCAAATATTTCTTTCCTTATAAGGATGCTGGCCATTGGCTTGAGAGCCTACCCTGAAACAATATGAATTCAACATAACTTGAAAAGATCTGGGAAGTCTTCTTTCCAAATAATGGTCAGATTCACATATACTGGGGGTTAGGAACTCAGCTTTGCTTTCACAGCGGCACACTTATTCACAAAACTATATAAAAATGTTGAGTATAGGGAATATTTGCATATTTAATAACCTATTACATATTCAAATTTACATTGATTTTTTAAAATTTCACCAGAGCATTGCTCAACTCTTAAGGTAGTGCTGGGGCTTGAACCTAGGACCTTGGAGCCTTAGGCAAATAATCATTTGCATAAACACTATGATATATCCTAGGCCTGTGCATTTTCAGCTTTAAACATGTGAGAAACCTTTCTTTTGGAACCATTTTTTTTTGAGCAGCAGTTTATTCAAATTTTCATTTATATCTTGTAGATCTTGTAGCATTATAGATCCATACTTTTGTACTTTGAGACTTAAAGGTTATTAGTATCATTATCCAACCCAATCAGTTTTGAAATACATCCTGGAATATCTCTCAAATCATAGTCTCTGTAAGAGCTCCAGGATTGAAATCTCAGATCCACACCAAGAATCTATATCTTCTGATTGTCATTAAGTTCTTTTCTAAATTCCAAATTCACCTCCCTCTTATAAGTATAGTCATAAGTCCTAGTCCTATTTCCAAGATGAATATAGTAGTGAGTTTTGCCTCATCTTCTCTTTCTCAGCCTTTCATACCATGCATGTTAGCTATAAGGGACACCTCCTCTCTCACTGTTTTCCAGTGATCAAAGGTGTGCCTTCTAGGCTTCCTTTTATGTTCTTACAGGTTTCTTCAATAATATGGCTGTGATCTCATTAAGCATTTTCAGCTTGTCTATGGCATATATGATTATCTTACTTGTCAAAACAAAGCCTGCTGTGCAGTCCCTGGGCCATGTTGGTTTTGCAGCAGGGTGATCAAATGGGTACTGGCAGTGATGCTAGAAGATAAATAGCAGAAGTGCCCAAGTCCAAGAAAAGAGTCTGGCTCTAACCACAGTCTGAGTAGATCTGAAGCTGAGTTCTTAGGAAGGGGACCTGAGGTGCTCAGAACACTCCAAGAAGGCTTAGCTTCTCATCTCTAATGAAAATGCAGCCTGTAATTGCAACAATGAAATATCTTCAGTGAAAGTTATCTCCTGTAGTGATTTGATTTATATTTTCAGTAATGCCAATAAGCAAAAGAAACTCAGGAACTTATAAACAGTGATTCTTGCAACCAATTTATTTTAACTCTTTAGAAATGGGTGATTAGTAAAATAAGTCATTTAGACTCATAGGCCTACATTTTCTCAACTCTTAAATTATTTTTTAATATTTATTTATTTATTTAATTCCCTTTTGTTGCTCCTGTTATTCTATTGTTGTAGTTATTGATCTCATTGTTATTGGATAGGACAGAGAGAAATGGAGACAGGAGGGGAAGACAGACGGGGAGAGAAAGATAGACTCTCAACTCTTAAATTACTGTATGTGTAGAATCTGTGTTTTCTATCTGAATTTACTATCTTTGTTTTTGTTCAATAATATTGCACTGTAAAGATTTATATTCCTGGTTGTTATCATTATTCACATTTTCTTTTCTGTAAATGTCTACGAGTTGTCTTACAGAGTAATGCACCAACTCATCAGCATCATTTTTACTCATATTGTTATAATGTATTAATTAAAACCTACAGTGTGCATAGGGTTGTTAAACTTACTTCAGGATACATAGTGTATGTGTAACCAAGGTTTAATTAAATTAAATTAATTAATTTATTTATTTGTATTTTGTGGAGGCTGGACCTTGCACATGTGTGATTTAATCTCTCTGGACCATTTTTTTTTTCATTCAGATAGAGACACACAGAGAGGAAAGAGATCACAGCACTGAAGCTAACTTTAGTACCATAAGCCCTCCCATGTGGTGCTGGATTTGAGCCTGGACTTTACCCATGGCAAAGCAGGTGCTTCACCAGGTGAACTATCTTTCCAACCCATTTTAACCAAAGTATTAATGCATACACATAAACTTATTGAACAGTCTGCAAGAATGCAGTGCATTCAAAAAGGACTACTTGTATTTGTCCTGCTTAACTCAGTAAAGATAAAATGATATATTGTGTGGGGAGAATATTAGCAAGTGGTAACAGAAACTGATGATCACAGTGTGTCAGGTTGTGTCCTACAAGATTTTAATGTGTTTATGCAGTTAATCTTCACAGCTCTATGTGGTCCTTACTAATATAGTGTGTATGGAAAGGGAAGCAAAAGCCCAGGATGACTACATAAATAACCCACAGTCAGATGGCTAGTTATTGAAGAAGCGAGGATTCAGATTCAGGCAGTGTAGCTCCATAGTTTGTTTCTGAAACCACAGTTTCATTAAAACATAGATATAAACTGGGTATTCATGCAGTGTGAATAGAAAATTATGTATTTTTGCATGGACGTGGAATTTCTAGAAACAGGCAGGGATCAATTTATTGTTGGATCTTATATTCATTTGATTATTATAGCTTAAAATCAGCAAATTAGATATTCATAGTACGATAGTCCTTCAAATTAGTTATTAGGAAGTTTACGTTGTTTTCCAGATTTTTGTGTGTGTGTTATTGAGAAAATCCTTATACTTTATTTCTGTTTAAAAAATTCCCACATGATTTTTTTTTTTTAAGCTAGAGACAGAGATAAAGAGGCAGAGGTCACAACACTGACACTTCCTTCAGTGTGGTGGGAGTCTGATTTGAACCTGGGCTGTGCACAGGGTGAAATAGCACATAATACAAATGAGCTAAATTTCATTAGTTCCATATACCTTCTTTGTGATATCTTGGGGATAGAAATAAAATATGCTTTTAAAATTATTTTATTTATTTTATTCTTAAATTAGAGAGCTAGAGAGAGGGAGAAAGAGATACCAGAGCTCTACTCAGCTTAGCTTATGGTGGTTCTGGGGATTGAACCTAGGACTTTGGAACTTTAGGCAAGAGCCATTTTGCATAACCATTCTGGCTGTTTCCCCAGCCTGAAGTATCATTTTTAATAATCTAAAAATCATATACTAAAATATTGGATTTATTCATAAAATTTTAGGAATTTTACTTCCTCATGAAAACCAAAGTACCAAGAATTTGTCTTAAACCCCTGTGCCATTTCTGACATTTCCATATGCATCAACAAGTGGCAAGACTTCTGGGAATACTTATGAATTTATACCTTGTACCACTCTGAAAAGAAAACTTTTGCTAAAACTAGGTAATTTACAAATTCTTCCATGTTTTGCTTGCCCGACTTTACTCTTTCAGAGCAATAATGCTTTCAGTGACAATGACAGATAGAATAGCAGGTGTTTTCTAGGGGTGATAGGTATCTTGTTGCAAATCTAATTGATTGTGGTACAAAAAGCCTTTTATGTTTGAAGCCTCATGACCAAAGGAGAAGTAAGGAAATCATAGAGATTTTATCTTCTGTTTTATAAGAAGTGGGAAATAGGGGTTTAGGAAATCATCTGTAGTAACAGTAGTTGGACAGATAGAGGTTGCAATCATTGTTTAAACTTCTCCCATCCCGTATTTTTCTACTTTATCAATGCTTCACCATTCCTGGTGAAAGACACACACACATACACACACACACACACACACACACACACACACACACACACACACACACAATGTTTATGTGTTTACTATTTAGTCTTGGCTCCAAGTATGCTGTTAACATACAGCTCATTGCCAGTTTCCATTATTGAGTGAGACAGTTAAATAACCCTAAAGAAAGTTATCAAAATCCTCATAAAAATCAAGGGTATGGTTTTGCAATTATATTTGCTTTGAGCAGGATGTATCCCAATACCTGATAAACATAATGCTCACTGAAAATTTTTGAGTGATTATTTGGTACCAGATACTGTGGAAAGCACTTCCATGCATTTGTTCACATAATAAATATAACAGTGCTTTTTATTTATTATTATTATAGTATCCCTACTAGAAAGGAAAGTTAATGAGAAAAGAACTCTTGTCTATTAAATGACAAAGAAAAAAAACCACAATTTCTAGATTATTACTGGATTAATACTGCCAAACCATAGAGTGAAGGATTTTGATTTGATTTATTCCTATTTATAGATATGAAAAATAAGAAACAGAGAAATTAACCTGAACACAAGAGTTAATTAACTCCGAGGTTTCTCTTTGTCACCAGGATAATTGCTTGTGTTAACTGCATCCACCATGTAACTTCTCCCCATTTTTCCTTCCTTCCTTTTTCCCTTCTTTCCTTCCTTCCTTCCTTCCTTCCTTCCTTCCTTCCTTCCTTCCTTCCTTCCTTCCTCACCTTTCTCCTTCCCCTTTCCTTCTTTCCTTCCTTTATGTTTTCCTCTATTTCTTTTTAATAGAGGATGAGTGATAGAAAGAGAGGGAACACATAAAAGAAGAGAAATAAGGGGAACACCTGTAGCACTGTCCCACCACTCTTGAAACTTTCCCCTGATTTTAGGTGGGGGTAGTCGCTAGTGCCCAGATCTCCACAGATAATAATGTGTGTGCCATCACCCAACCTC
The DNA here is from genome assembly GCF_950295315.1 of Erinaceus europaeus. Lineage (NCBI taxonomy): Eukaryota > Metazoa > Chordata > Mammalia > Eulipotyphla > Erinaceidae > Erinaceus > Erinaceus europaeus. Next base: position 104,842,244 of record NC_080168.1, on the reverse strand, counting down.
CAGAACTGTTTTATCCCCCCTTTCTTAACATATATAGTCTGTCTAGCTCTTATATAGACTAGGAAATTTAAAACATCATACTTCTGGCATCAAGCAGCAACCACTATGGCCCACCACAGATGTAAGACAGGCTGCTTTCATCCACTGTTTATTGAACTTGATATACTCCTGTGAGTAACCAAGTCATTTAATCTATGGAATGCTTGCCTTTCCTAGAATGCCTTTGTGTTTTTATCTGATTTTGTTGTATGTATTGACCTTGTCCCTCTAAACAGATTTTTAGCTCTTAGAAGGCAGTGTGTCTTCATTACTTCTTTTTGGTCTAGCTCAAGTATTTGGGTTTTTACGTTTAAGAAACATCCAATGTTCATTCATTCAATGAATATTTATTGAGTACCTCGCATGTGTGCTTTTGGTTATGAAGCAATATTCATGAAAGGAAATGCCCTTATTGCCAAGAAACATATTATAAGAAGGTAAGTAAGTAATAAGCAAATATGATGACAGAGATGCAGACAAGTTTAATGAAGAAGATACAACTGAAGATCTAGCTAATGGTAAGAGTGGGTGGTATTAGGTTAATGATGCTGGCGAGAATGATAAGCAAAGCATCTTTTTAAAAAATTAGTATTTTTTAAGCTCTAAAATGGAAATATTGGCAAGACCATAGAATAGGAGGGGCACTATTCCACACAATTCCCACCACCAGTATTGGTCATTATGCCAGGTCCCCTGCATTGCTTGATGCTGTGGTCTATTTACATAATCATTGTTTTGCCTGAGACCTGCCCTGCCTGTAGGGTATTGGTTTATCCCATTGGTTAGAACCTTTGCAACAGCTGCTATGGAAGCTTTCCAGCATACCAGAACTCTATATCCAATCCTTTCCCTTGATAGCTTTCCCATTCTTTATCCCTCTGGGAGTATGGACCCAAGGCCATTATGGGGTGCAGAAGGTGGAAGATCTGGCTTCTGGAATTGCTTCCCTGGCGGTGAACATGGGTGTTGACAGGTCGATCCATACTCCCAGCCTGTCTCTTTTGTTCCCTAGTGGAGTAGGAAACTGGGGAGGTGGAGCTCCAGGACATATTGGTAGGGTTGTCTGCCCATCGAAGTCAGGTTGGTATCATGGTAGCAACTGGAACCTGGTGGCTGAAAAAGAGTTAAGATATAAAGCAGAGCAAATTGTTAATCATGAACCTAAAGGCTAGAATTCTGCAGATGAAAAGCTTGGACAGGAAGAACAGAAGCAACTGGTGGTGTTCCTTTATAAGATACAGGTATAGGTAAATAGCATAAAAGGACATAAATTATGGTGAAGTCCTGTATGCTACAGCAAATCCAAAAACTAGGATTTTCAAAGTCAACTCTAATGCCAAATGATTTGGTTCTACCAATAACTATCTATAGTCTTCTTAAACCCTAAGACAGCAGGAATTAAGCCCACATTTCTCCCAGTCCTGAAACCTCTAGGGTGAGGCTCACTTACCTGCATGCTTCTCCCAGTTCATACCAACTGATACTGCACCTGCTGATCCCACTGAGTTATCTTTATGGCCACCTGATTTCCTTAGCTGAATTTAATAATTTCTTCCTATTTGGATCCGTAGCATGCAGTTTTGATATATTACCTTTTACCTCATAATTTTTCATTTTTAAAGACATTTTATTCATTGCATATGAGAGAATATGTTTCACGTAAGACACAGAGAAAGAAAATGACCAAACAGAGCACCACTCTGGTATGTGCATTGCCATACTGAACCAGGAATTACTGGCCAGTGCATTGTATCATAATTACCAATTTAAATGCACATCTCCTCACTGGATGGTGAAATTCTTATTATAACCATCTCTTTAAGTCTGTATTACATGATATAGTATAATATCTAATGTCTATTAGAAGCTCAGTAATGATGCCTGGTAAATAAATGAACTAATATGTGTTATATTAAATATGTAGCTTTATTTTTGAAACTGCACGCACACACACACACACACACACACACACACACACACACACTGCCACTGCCACTGTCACTAACACTGCCACTGCCACTGCCACTGCCACCACCACCCTGCTTAGTTCTGGCTTATTTTAATAGATACTGCTTGTTAGGAAGAAACTCTAAAATAATATTTTTGTGTGACCTTTACTCAACTGTAGAAAATCTCTTAGTTACTTAGTAACTATATAACAATGGTACTATCTGTGAAGGTTCAAAGTATGAAAGAATTAGTCCTTATTCTTAAAAGACATTTAATCTCCGAACTATTAGTATTTTCAATATTGAATTTAAGTGCCGTCATGATCATGGACACTGATAATCTAACCTCTCAAAATAGAAATAATTCTGAGGTTCCCATAAACTTAAGGTCCTGCAAGTAACTCCCCTCCAAAATATTTGTGACTCATTCAAATTCTTCAATTTTCAGTCTTGGAATTTTCTTAGTTAAATATCCACCGTTTGGTTGTGAATTCATTTTGTCTAAAATCAGTTGGCCAAGTATCCTAATTATAAGCTATTTTTCTAGGCACTGTGAAAGAAGCTCACAAACTTATGCCACTTTCAGAAGTTTTATACTGTTAGATGCAAGTCACACAACTCTGCTCTCTGCTTTATGTTGATTTATCCTAGTGATTTACTTAACCACTTAGTATTTGTATTGTTTCTTATTAATTTTTTTCTCCAAATGGGAGGTGAGGTATAAGCAGAAAGTTCGTTCAGATTTGAACTGAATGTGTTGAGTTCATTTTCTAATTGAGCTACCAAGCATAATAGATGTTTTCTAAGGAAATCAAGCATGACACGTGTCCTTCCATACCTGGTGCTCCGGTTTCAAACACACCGCAGCTGCTGCCCTGCTGCCCCCATTGCCAGGAGCAAGTGCTTCTTCTCGAAAACTTTCTGACTGTTTTGTTTTGTTGCTGATACTATTTATGATTCCAAGCACATCACTTTCTGATAATGTCCGATTTCACTTTTAAGAAAATAATTCATTTCTATGCTTTATCCAAGTGATGCCCCAAAGTTTTACACTTTTAAGAGCAAAAATCAATAGGACATTTTCTAAGCACAATATTAAATTGCAAACAATACCTCTAACCGTTTTAATTCCAAGTATTATACTCAAATTTCAAAAACAGAATGCATTTACATACATGCATGTTTGTTATAATAAATACTATGTAATGTTATGCAATAAAAATAGACTTGCTAACTCCTGTTCACATGAGCTTATTATGCAAGTTACTTATAACAGCTTAAACACAAAACTGAAACTTTATAGTAAAGAGAAAAACAGAAAGAAATATAAGCAAAAGTATTAGAAAATCAGTTTTCCCTTATTTTCCCATATCCCCTATTAACTTCAGTGGTATCATTTGACTCCTCTCCCCTACCCATTCCTCCCTACCAAATTGTAAGGCTTTGAAATTCTATTCTCCTGAAAAAAGAGGTGATACCCTTTGCTTACATGCTTCCTTAGCTAGGTGAGATGGGATTCTCTTTCTTTTATTCATATACTGAGTCCTGAAAATGCAGAAAGACACTGGTTTCTAGTCTCTTGGCTGCCTTCAAATTCCTCAACTTAAACATTTTTTCATGACCAATTAAAACTTTTCTTTTTTTCATAATAAAACTATATGAGAAAGTTTCAAATCACACAGCTAATGGCATATTAAATGTGGAAAGTTCCTTTACTTTTCTTCTATGTAAGAGAATACTGCACAAACAGAAATTTCAGATTGATGGAAAATAGTTTAAACTTTGCTTTTAATGTGTTCTTAACAAGAACAGTTCTTTTGTTCTACTGAACTTAAAGGATAGGGTCCTATGGGGAGGAAGACATTTTGTCTGGTTTTATCCTCTCCGATTCTTATTGAGCATCTTAACCTAAGAAAACTGAAAAAAAAATCATGAATGAATACATTTGCACAGCTTCATTAAAGAACAAAGTGGTTTAAAAGGATTCTTAGATAATAGCTTAATGAGCTCCTTTCATTTTGTAAAATTAAATATTTCCTGTAATTATTTACATATAGAGAGATAATACTCTGTCCTGTGAATAAAAAGTACCATCATTAATTCCCATATGTAATTAAAAAGTCACAAAAGTTCAATGTGTTTTTGTGACCTCTGTTTCCAAGCAAGATGGGACAATAGATTGGATTTATCCTTCCATGCGAAACGACTAGGAAGCAAGATGAGATATATGAGAAACATCACGTATCAAGTCTTGATAGACACTGATCCTTGAGAGATGGGAAACTAATGACCTGAGTCTTATATTGTTACCGAATGCATAGCAGGAACCCAGGGAGAGTTTGGCGACTCCTTCATTTGCAGAGATGGAGCTGGTGATAAAAGAATCAAAACAGCTGGAGTTCAGTGTCCCGGGAGGTGGTGCTATGGGTAAAATGTTGGACTCTCAAGTATGCAAACGCAGGCTCAGTCCCTGGCATCTCATGTACCAGAGTGATGCTCTGGTTCTCTTTCTCTCTCTCCCACTATGTCTTTCCTAATAAATAAATAAATAGAGTCTTTTTGAAAAAGCTGGAGCTTAGAGAAAAGGATATGTGGGAAGTTCAGAGACATACGAGAAGAATCCCGTTTCAATGGAATACTGACTGGCACATGTGTGAAGATCATACTGTTGGAGGGCAGTTTAGGGAAATCAGCACCCCACCCCTGCACCCTTCAGGAAGCCAGAAGGGACCAGAGTCTGGGGCCAGAAGCATCTCATATCCGGGCACCTCCCTACTTGACTGCAAAGGTCATAAAATGCAGATGGAGCAGCTGAAGACAAAGGCTGAAGCAGATAACCCTGAGGGCCTCGCGCTTGCTCTGAAAGGCCTGCAAAGCTGGGAAGACCAGGGGGCCTAGGGCCTTCATCTCTATTGCCTGCATGGCTTGTACTTTCTTCTCCTTTTCTGTCCTTACTTTCTCTGAATAAATGCTCACCTCCCTGGAACATGACTGGTTCTGAGCTCCCAGGTTCAGCCCCCAGCACCTACATAAGCCAGAGTTGAGAAGTACTCTGGTCTTTCTCCCTGTGTCTCTCTGTATTTCCCTCTCCTTTTCATTAAAATAAAAATAAAGTAAAAAAAAAAAAACCTTAAAACAAAATTACCCAGTAGCTGATATGGTAAAATTCATAAAGTCTGGCATCAACAAGAGACTGTCAGACATGCAAAGAAGCAAGAAATACCATCAATAATGAGGAAAAAAAAAATCAACTGGCTAAAAGCCACCCAGAATAAGCAGGTAGTAACATTGAAGTAATAATCATATTTATATTCAGATGTTTAAAAAGCTCAATAGAGACTCATTGAGTATAGTGTTACCCCAATTGAATTCCCAAAGAAAAATAAAAACTTAAAATGTCTAAGATGAAAAATATGCTGGATTGGAATAACTTGCACCTTAGATATTACAGTGGAAATATTAAAAAAAAAAAAAAAAGCTTGAGGATATATCAGTAGAATTCTCTCACAGGGGAAACACAAGAATTTTTAAAAAGTGCAAAAATAATTTAATAATTAACTTTTGAACGGAACAAGTTCAAACAACAATTAGAGTTCCCGAAGAAGGCAATGTAGAGAGCTAAGATGAAAAGCTGGCAAAATGATGCTGGAATTTGGTCAGATTTGATTGGAACTATCAATGTATGAACTCTTAGAGCAGAACAGCTTCTAGGCACGAACATAGGAAAAATACAGCAAAACACATTACATAATGTAATTATAAAAAAAACCATATAATTGTAATAGTTAAGTGACATTACATAATAAAATGGATTTATTAAAACAATGGTAAGATACTAATAACACTAATGATAAAGAGAAAATCCTATATATATTTGCTACTTGCATTCACTCCCATCCCCACTACTTCCAAATTGGTGTCAATGTATCCCGTAAACTAATGTAAGTCTCTGGTAGGGAGCAGGAATATAGTTGGTACTAGTTGGATCTTTTTGGTTTTTTTCCCCTGTTGTTTTTGCTAGAGCCCTGCTCAGCTTTTTGGAGAGGGAGTGAACTGTGACTTTGGAGCTGCAGGCATAAAAGTCCTTTTGCACAACCATTTTGCAAACCAACCCTGTCCTAGTTGGATCTTCAAAAATAAAAATCTATTCAATCACTTTACCTTTTGAGTAGACAGTTTAGTTTATCTTTGTTTAAAGTAGTTATTGATATGTATGGACTTACTGACATTTTTTGCTTTTTGGATATGACATAATTCTTTTTGTCATTTTAGCATTCTTAACATTATTTCTTTCTAATTTGAGGTTCCTTGAAATGGCATGCTTTTGATTCTCTTTTGATTATCTATAATTGACTTTTGCTTTGTAATTAAAGTGAGAAGCAAATAAATCTATAGTTACAGCAGTGTATTTTAATCTGATACCAATTTTATTGAATGCATATAAAAACTCTACACTTTAGATTCTTATTTCTGATTCTTCTAAAGGAAACAAGATCAAGAAAATAAAATCACCATTAGTCTCATCATCTCCGAACAAAAAAATGTGTTGAAACTGTGCTATGGAAATGATGTGTGAAACTTTCAAAAGTTACAGAGTCCTGTCTGTAGGGAGTATACCAACGATGATGGAAAGCTTTTCTAGGACTGTTTGCAAAGGGGGACTTTGTTTTGCATCAACCTTTGCATGCTTCTTAAAAACTTAAACCAGATTTTATGTAATTTGGTCTTAAAATAAAGAATGACTTTAGTTACGTATCAGGGTAAATCCCATCTTGTTCCCCATAAAATATCCCATTATGTAGATTGTTGGAGATCCTTGAGGTATTTAGTACCTGCTTTTGGAGTGCATTCTCTACCAACATTTGTGTTTCTCCTGAGAGCAACATTCACGTGAATTCTTCTTGATATTTGATATCCACATGCGTGAACTTACTATGGCACGTAATTTCTGCCAAAACTCTGCACTGTTCCGTTGTGGAGTTTTTCAAGTCATAAATCTGTCAATCAATTTGCTAGAGGCGTACTTTGACTGTATTCATTGTTTATCCATTTTACACCAGTGGATGCTACAAAAAAGCATCTAGGTAAGGTGAAAACCTGAGGAAGATGTGTTAACTTTGGCAATAAAGTTGAACATGATGCAAAAGTGTTATTTCAAGAAATCCGCAATGGATTGAATTTAGAAGAAAAAAAAATTGGCAGTTCATGCAGACTATTTTGCAAACTGTATAAATATTCATGCTCTATCCTCATTGTTGCTTATGGAGAGCATAGACAATTCAAAAGAGTGATTACTGAATTAAAATATAAATGTAATCTGAGCCTAAACATAATAGAACAGATTTTACTTTCCCTTTTTTAATTAAACATTTTAAATAATTTTAAAAATGATCTTTCTTTATTTATTGGATAGAGACAGCCAGAAATTGAAAGGGAAGGGGCAAGTAGGGGGGAGAGATAGAGAGACTCCTGCAGCCCTGTTTCACCACTGGCAAAGCTTTCCCTCTGCAGGTGGGGACCAGGGGCTTGAACTCAGGCCCTTACTCATTGTAACATGCACACTTAACCAGAGGAGCCACTACCTGGCCCCCTTTTTCTTCCCCCTTTTTCCTCCTGCATCAGAGTCTCACACATGGTTGATTTCATCGCTCCTGGACTGACCTTTTCTATTTGTTTAATTTTATAAACAGAGAGAGAGAGACAGAGAAAGAAAGGAGAAACACTATAATACTGGAGCTTCCTCTGGACCACGGTGTTTCAGTTTTAGTGTTAGAGTTCAAACCTGGACCCTATGCATAACTGCGTTTGTGTCTAACTGGGTAAGCTATTTCCTGGTCCCTATGGGACACATTTCATAATTGCTAAACTAGTGGTGACTGTGGAATAAAAGCTCATTATCTGACATTATGGATCATGTTTTTACCAGCAGAGATTTCCTTAATTTATATTAAAGAAACACATAAGCAGTTATATTGATGTGTTGGGAAAACAGAAGCTCTATCTAAATATGATGTGATAACATATTGAATTGTATAAATTTGTATTAAATAATTCTTGTGACTAGGTCATCTGTGTCAATGAAAATCACTCTCATACCAATTGTTGTTGCTATCTATGAGATTCTTTAAGTTGGGTGAAAAGAAGATAAAAGAAGATCGTAGATATTCACAGAAAGGGTGTTTTACTTTTCTTTCTTTTTTTCTTTTTCTCCTTTTTTTTTTTAATTCTCAATTTCATTGAATTAGAGCAGCATGTGTAGCTGTGTCTTTAGTCATCCATCTGAGTAAACTTCCACAATTGTACAACATGGAGATCATAGAACACATCTTCAAAGCTAATTAAATCAGCATGATGGGCTCCTACAGCTGCTTGCTTTTTGTCTATGGCTTTCCAGGGCATAAACCAAGTGTGTGGGGGGTGGGATAATAAACCTCTTGTTTTTTCCACCACTCTAACTCTCTCCCTCTACAAGTCTTTTTTTTTTTTTTTATAATCAAACGTGAGTTCATCTATTCTCCTTCTGTATAGCCTCTATACTTAACACATTTTAGAAAATATGCTTTAGTAAGCAGCCACTTTTTTTCCCCTAAGTGCTTTTGGAGGCCCTTTGATGCAACAATAGCTTGACTCTTACAGAGAAAGTGAAATAAATATTTTTGTTATTGTTGGAAACTCATAGCCTCAAAAAATATAGAATTGTCATAGTATCAAAATTGTAAGTTTTTTTTTTTATATCAGATAACCTTAGCTAAATTGTCAATATTTATTTAATGGACATGTATGCTTTCTTTTGTTTTCACGACAATCCTATGAGACAATTATGAAAAGAGACGAGGATAGCAAAGATAGAGTGGGCAGAGAGAGCTGAGACCAACATCCAGTACTGTTGTCTTTCTTCTTAGTTACCTTTGCATTCAAGCAGCACTACTGACTCTGGAGAATAATTGAGCTCTTTTTTTCTTAAGAGAATTGACTGCATTTTACTGAATTTAGGTAATCCCTCTATTTTAAGTCGCTGGGTATTTGTTAGCAATGTATGGTCTATGGATGCCTATTTTATGCCAACAAGGAAGTTGCCTTTCCTATAGTAAGTGACTGGAGTTCTGGCTCGACTTAACTTACTTCCTTCAGAAGTTAAGTTAATTTTTCTTCAGTTAATGCCCATAGCATACAGTCTCTTCACTCTTGTCCTTGAAATTAGGGCAGTCCATATAATTAACAGCAGAGCAATTTGCATATGATAAATTGAAGATTAAGTTCTTACCAAACCACTTTTGGTAAGTACTTCAATATCTCTTTGAAGAGATATTTCATAGCAGTCGTGCATACTTAACATATTACACACATGTGCACACACAGAAACTTGCAAAGCATAGAGTTGGGGTGGAATTACAAGCCTCAAGTTTCATGGAAGTGTTTTCTGTTTCAGAGCAGAGAAGTCTCATTCTTTTAAGCCATCTGGCTCCGATTAGTGCAGGTTCTGCTGTCAGCATTTACTTAAATAGGGAGAGGCTATGCCCATGTCACCCTAGGGAGAGTCATTGTTTAGTGGTTGGATTGGCTTAACTTTTTATTCATATACTAAGAACAAAATGACAACAGATAAATTCTGAATTAAATCTGATTCTTTTTCAGGGTTTAGTTATGTTTACTTAAATGTAATCTCATTGTTTATTTCTATTTTTATAAAAAGTACTTTATCAAGAGTAGCCTCTCAAAGTAGTGTAAGTTAGATATTTGACTACTGACATGACTGTTGGGGAACACAATTCTTTAGAAAGTTGTATTTCCATCCAGTTAAAAGCACACTTTACCATGGGTTCTGGCCTAGGCTCCCACCTGCAGAGCAGAGCTTCACAAATGGTGAAGCAGATCTGCAGATGTCTTAGCTTTCTCTCTCCCTTTCTTTTTCTCTTTTCCCCTTCTTCCCTTCTTTCTTTCCTTCCTTCTTTCTTTCTTTCTTCCTTTCTTTTTTTTCCTTCATTCCTTCTCTCCTTCCCTCCTTCCTTCCTTCCATCCTTCCTTCTTTCCTTTTTCTTTTCTGCCTCCAGGGTTATTGCTGGGGCTCAGTGCCTGCACCATGAATCCACTGCTTCTGAAGGCCATTTTTTCCCATTTTGTTGCCCTTGTTGTTGTTGCTGCTATTGCCATTGTTGCCACTGATGTTGTTGTGGGATAGGACAGATAGATGGAGAGAGGAGGGGAAGACAGAGGGGGAGATAAAGACAGACACCTGCAGACCTGCTTCACTGCTTGTAGGTGAGGAGCCGGAATCTTGAACCAGGATGCTTACTCTGGTCCTTGTGCTTCGTGCCATGTGCACTTAACCCACTTGCTACCACCTGGCCCCATCTCTCCCCCCCTTTTAAAATATTTATTTATTCCCTTTTGTTGCCCTTGTTTTATTGTTATAATTATTGTTGTCATTGTTCTTGGATAGGACAGAGAGAAATGGAGAGAGGAGAGGAAGACAGAGAGGGGGACAGAAAGATAGACACCTGCAGACATGCTTCACCTCTTGTGAAGCGACTCTCCTGCAGTTGGGGAGCCCAGGGCTCAAACTGGGATTCTTACTCAGGTCCTTGCGCTTTGCACCATCTGCGCTTAACCTGCTGCGCTACTGCCCAACTCCCCATCTTTTCCTTTCTATCTCCCCTCCCTTTTCAATATCTCCCTTTCTGTCCTATCCAATACAATTGAAAGGGAAAAAATGGCTGACTAGAGTAGTGGACTTACAGTTCTGGCACTGAGCACCATTAATAACCCTGGTGGCTGTTAAAAAAAAGTTTTATCAAAGTTCCCAGTGCCCACCTGCTGCTTCAGGCAAGTGTCACTCCTCCTTCACCCTCTACCAAGGAGAGAGAGAGAGAGAGAGAGAGAGAGAGAGAGAGAGAGAGGAGGGAGAGAAAGGACCACTTGGAGTGGAGTCATGCAGATCATGCAGGTACTAAATCTCAGTGAAAACACTGGCAGAAAAAAAAAAACATTATTCATGTCCACCATTCTCAGGTACTTGAGTCCATGTCATTGATGCTAGGAGTAGTACGCTATGATTACTAAGAACCTAGTTGCTGGAAATAGGCTATTTGAGTTTGAGTTTAGCTTTACCACTTTTCTATTGTGATTTTGAACAAGTTCTTTTGCTTATATGTGTCTTTCAATCCTCATTTGTAAAATAAAGACCTTAATAAAGCTTGTACATATGGGTCTGTGAAGATTAAATGACTTAATATATATATATATATATTTTTATTTATATATATTTTTAAATATTTATTTTATTTATTTATTCCCTTTTGTTGCCCTTGTTGTTTTATTGTTGTAGTTATTATTGTTGTTGTCGTTGTTGGATAGGACAGAGAGAAATGGAGAGAGGAGGGGAAGACAGAGAGGGGAGAGAAAGATAGACACCTGCAGACCTGTTTCACCGCCTGTGAAGCGACTCCCCTGCAGGTGGGGAGCTGGGGTTCGAACCGGGATCCTTATGCTGGTCCTTGTGCTTTGCGCCACCTGCGCTTAACCCTCTGCGCTACAGCCCTACTCCCAGACTTAATATATATTTAATGTTTAGATAGTCTCTGGTACATAGTATCTTGTGTTAGATACTTTTTTATTATGAGGAACTATAGTATAAAGATGACTTTCATGTTTTTTTTGAAGTGCACATAACAATATTTTATTAAAGAAAATGTTGACCTATTAATTATCACTGTTAGAATCGCAAAATATTTTCTGTCTATGCATTAAAGAAAAAGACATGCAAATTAATCTAAGGCAACTCTACTAATTGAATATTTTGAGACCAAGAAGGAAGTAGGTTACTTTATAACTAGATCCATTGGGGTTAGATGTAAATTCATTTGATATTCTTTCAGAAAATTCAGCTTCCTCTCTTTGAGTTATTCTCTTCATACTGTAAAGAGAATATTCCCTCAGGGGGGTAGAGAGAAGAACTTTAATCGCCAACTTCTGCATTTCCTTGCCCCAATTTATTTTGCCAAATAAAATCTCCTGAGCATCTCAGTCAGTCTCTCTCTTTCCCTCCTCCCTCTCTCCTTTTCCTTTCTCTCTTTCACCTGTGTAGTCCATTCCTCTCCTCCCCTCCCCTCAGCTGCTTATAAAACCCCTTCTTTATTTTGTGTAGTAAACTTTGGCTTATTTATTCATTTTTTCAAACTGAGCCCAATAAGACATACCACAATATCACTTTTACTAATCTGCAAGAAATGTTTATTTATTTATTTATTTTTTGGACTTTGTTCATTAGAAACTACTGTAGTGCAATTATTATTAACATGCTTATCACCATGTTAAAATACCAATCCTATCTTGCTAGCATCTACTACAGCTTTTACTCTATATTAGTGCACAGCTGTTGTACAAATGAAGACTTAGAATATGTACATCACATTTGGATAAAGTTACTTATAGCTGTAACTGGAGGTGTCTCCTCAGTCAGTGTTATTTGTAGAGTGCTAAGGAACCCATGACAATTTTCTTTACAAACTGGCTTGTTCCAGGATTCTGTAGTTCATCACTAGTGATCATTTGAAAGTCTAGTACATTTTAATCTGGCAAAATATTTTGTGGAAGATAAAAAAGAGTAGTAAATCGGGAGTTGGGCAGTAGCACAGTGGGTTAAGTGCAAGTGGCGCAAAGTTCAAGGACCGCCAAGTATCCAGGTTCGAGCCCCCAGCTCCCCACGTGCAGGGGAGTCACTTTGCAAGTTGTGAAGCAGGTCTGCAGGTATCTTTCTGTTCCCCTTCTGTCTTTCTCTTCTCTCTCCATTTCTCTCTGTCCTATCCAACAGTGATGACAATAATAACTATGACAATAAAACAAAAAGGAAAACAAAAGGGAATAAATAAATAAATAAATTTAAAAAAGAGTAGGAAATCAACAAGTCTTTTAGCAAGGACTTGTTTATAAGAAAGTGAAACAATTATTAAATTGTGATTCCAACAAAGCTCTAGAGTACAGATTATTAAGAAGATCAGGAAGAGAGAAAACTTTCTGCGTAACAGATGACTGGAAGTCCACTATTTTAGGAATACCCTGAAGCTCCACTGAATTTATGTTGCAAATCAGCTGAAATTTTTGCTTGACAGAGTCATAACCTTCAGGAAAGGGAGGTCCAGGTGAACATTTTCCTTAAGGCTAAATGTAGCTATCTTTGCTTTCGAAGGTGGGCAACTAATCTCTTTGCATTAGAGCTCACTAAGTTCATTGCAGTTATGCAGAACACAGCACTGCCACGCCTTAGAAAAATAAATAAATTCAATAAAATAATCCCAATGATTCTAGCCAAGGCAGATCTCTGCCTTGTCATTCTCTGAATCTGCTCAGTTGAGTTGCTCAGAAAGCTAATCCATCGACACACAATTCATCACATGTGTTTATATTTCAAGAAGTTGCAAAGATGGAAATTATTTGCCTTACAAAACCTGTCTGTCTAACTATTAAATCACTTGCAGATTGTCAAACAGTGCTCATTTTAGAGGGGTCAAAGGTCCCAGAACTGTATTGCCCCCTTTTCCTCCACTGGAAAAAAAATCTGTTGATATATGAAAAATTGGTATTTAAATAAGCTATCTCATTTTTCAGAAATGACTCCAGGCATTTTCCACCATATGTGCAGTTGGATAGTTGGTACCTCACACACAATTTTGGAGCCAGATTTATGCAGTGCTGAAAATACTCTCTGAGTAGAACTTAACCTCATTTGGAAATTCTATGAGTAGTTTTAAGTTAGTACTTTATCATTCAGTGGGCAGATGTAGTAACATTATAGCATTTACTCCCTTCCCAAAGATTTCCACAGGTCTAAGCCCCAGTGAAGGACCTGACAGAGCACGGAAAGAATGGATTTTCTCTGTGAGTGTCATTGTAATTTCACTTCTTGCAGTTTGTACATGTACAGTTGCCTTCTCTCCATGTGAAGTCTTCACTTTAATTTTGTGGTTCAAGACTGGTTCTTAATACCTTAAGCTAGCCTGTAAGTAATTCTGCTTTGTAGTTTTCATTTTACACAAAAGACAACTATTTATTTTATCCTTTACCTTGCTACCCCTACAATTAGCTGTTGTGAGACTGTGTTAATGGATTAAATAGAGAAATCTAATTTCACTTAATTATACCTAATATATTTAAGAAACAAATATTCAGTTTAAATTTTGGAAAATTTTTACATGTGTCTGAAACAGCTTGAGTTTACAAGTTAACTTATCTATATTTTATGCATCAAAATAGATATCCAATGTTAACAGTCAAATTCAGCATCCAAATTAAATGCACTATGCTAAATATATGATGAATTATGAGCAGATAGCATGAAGGAAAACTGGTTAACTGGAATCATTGTGATTATTTTATTGAACCTTATTTATTTTTCTAAGACATGGTAATGGACTCAGTGAGGTCTAATACAAAGAGATAGGTTGCCCACCTTTAAAAGCAAAGAACTACATTTAGCCTTAAGGGGAATATTCATCTGTCTCACTAATTTTTACATTGAATGAATGTTGAAATTACAATATTTGGGATATACTTTAGATAAAATTTATTCTTTTTTGTCTTTCCCCTCTCATATTAAAGTTATTTGTGAGACTGTAAGTTAATAGTAGTTTATACAACACCATTCCCACCACCAAAGACCTGTGTGTGCCCCCCACCCCCACCCCCCAATGAAACTGAACATCTATCCTCACCATCAACCCAGATATTTTTACTTTGGTAACCTACTCCAAACTCAGTCAGATTCTGCTTTGAGTTTATTTATTTATTCTTAAGTTTTGTTTTGTTTATTTCTTTTTAATTGTCACCAGAGTTTTTGCTTGGGCTGGGTACCAGCATTACAAATTCATCTCTCCCTGTGGCCATTTTGTCCTTGCTATTTTTTATTAGCTAGAACAGAGAGAGACTGAGAGAAGAACAGGAGATAGAAATGAGAGAGGAAGATAGACACCTGCAGAACTACTTCACCCACCATGAAGCATTCCCCCTGCAGGTGAGGAGTGAGTGCTTGAATCTGGGTTCTTACACATGGTAACATGCTATTAACCAGGTGCACCACCATCTGACCCATTATTTTGATTTTAAAGTATAAGTTTTTATTTTTTTCCTAGAGCTGATGTCTCTGTGATTTCACTGCTCTTATGCAGAGATTTTTATTTAGATAGAGAGATGGAGAAAGAGGAACAGAGAGGACTAGTAAGAAAAATCAGCTTTTTTTTTTTCCTTTTCTTTTTTCCCCTGAGCCTGAATTCTGATATGCAGGTGGATCCAGGTTATTGTCTGGAGAGATGATGACATAGCTGGAAAAAGGACCAGAAAGCTGGATCAGGAAAGAAAGTAGCTCCTTAATATGGGAAAGGGGTATAAATATTGTTGACTGTAAAACCCATCGATTTGATTTGGTCTGGGGCCCATATTCAGCTAAGAAGTCTATGTGACCTCTGCATCCCTATAGATTTGAGCTCACATTCTGTGGTCATGAGTGGGAACATTCCAAGCTGCCCCAATATCAACCCATCTCCCTCAGGTGTAGCATAGAGTATGTAGTCCATATAATTAAAATATGCCTACTAGCTATCTACAAAATGGAGGACCCCCAACACTTCATCTGCACTATTCCAGCCTTTAGACCCATGATTGGTCAACAATTTGTTTGGCTTTGTATGTTAATTCTCTTTTCAACCACCAGGTTCCAGATACTTCCCTGGACAGACGACCCCACCAATATATCCTGGAGCTCCTATTCCCCAGAGCCCTTCCCCACTAGGGAAAGAGAGCAACAAGCTGGGAGTATGGATCAACCTATCAATGCCCATGTTCAGCGAGGAAGCAATTATAGAAGCCAGACCTTTCACCTTCTGCATCTCACAATGACCTTGGGTCCATACTCCCAGAGGGTTAAAGAATAGAAAAGCTATCAGGGGAGATAATGGCATATAGAGTTCTGGTGGTGGGAATTGTTTGGAGTTGTACCCCTCTTATCCTATGGTTTAGTCAATGTTTCCTTTTTATAAATAAAAAAATTTAAAAAAATCAGTTGGATATTATACCTGCTTTGTCAGGTGCACATAACAGGTTTGCTTTGACAAATTAGAGCTTGGTCTCCCCACGTTGGAGGAAGCATTTGTGCTATGGTAAGCTTTGCTCTCATCCTCTGTCTTAGTCTCTCTCTACCTGCAAATGTTAGCCTGGAGTTGTGAAGTCCTATGACAGCAAACAGAAAAAAGGAGAATAGAAATATCTTCTTCTTCTTCTAGTGTTTGCCCTTCTTCCGTAGCCAGTCAACAGCGTCAGGTTGAGCCTGATGTAAAGTTTCGAGACCTCCTTTGAATCTGGAGAGGTGGCAGTCGTTGACTATGTGGGTCATAGTCTGTCTGTAGCCGCAGGGGCAGTTCGGGTCATCTCTGGCTCCCCAGCGATGGAACATAGCGGCGCACTGGCCATGGCCTGTTCGATAGCAATTGAGGAGGGCCCAATCATAACGTGCTAGGTCAAAGCCGGGTTGACGCTTGCAGGGGTCTGTGATGAGGTGTTTGTTCTTTACCTCAGCTGACTGCCAACTCTGTTTCCAAGAGACTGGAACAGAGAAGTTCAGTGTAGGCATAGGGGACCAGATTGGGTGACGAGACGTCAAGCGTTGGACAGGGTGGGCAAAATATCTGCCGCGTATATTGGCAGGTCCGTTCGAGCGTAGACATGGGAAATGAACTTAGATGATGCCGCATCCCGACGAATATCTGGCGGGGCGATGTTGCTAATGACTGGCAGCCATGGAACTGGGGTGGAACAGATGGTTCCAGAAATTGTCCTCATGGAGGAATATAATTTGGAATCGACCAAGTGGACATGGGGGCTACGGAACCATACTGGGGCACAGTATTCTGCAGTGGAATAGCATAATGCCAGAGATGATGATGATCATAGTGTGGAAGTGCTCGCACCCCATGAGGAGCTGGCCAATCTTGCAATGATGTTATTCCTCGCGCCCACCTTTGCTGCAGTTTTTATGTGATGTTCGTGAAATGACAGAGTGCGATCGAGAGTAACGCCAAGATAGACTGGCTGGGCTTCATGCCGGATTCTCGTATCGCCAAGCTGCACATTAAGCTCACGCGAGGCCGAGGCATGGTGTAGATGGAAAACAGATGATACCGTTTTTGCAGTGCTAGGGATTAGTCGCCATTTTTTACTGTAATCAGATATCAGAGACATGTCTTTCGTGAGTGTTTCCTCGAGGAAACATATGTCCTTATGTCGAACTTGGATGCCTGAGTTGCACAGCAGATGTCATCGTCGTAGATGAACTTCCTTGAAGAAGTTTCTGGGAGGTCATTGATGTAAATATTAAATAGTGTAGGAGCCAGAACAGAGCCCTGGGGGAGGCCACTTGAGACAGGTCTCCATCTGCTAGACTTGTCACCCAGATGCACCCGGAATCTTCTGTTTTGGAGAAGAAACGATATAGTGTTGGCCACCCACGGAGGCAGGCATCTTGAGATCTTGACTAGGAGACCACGGTGCCAGACCATGTCATAGGCTGCTGTGAGATCAACAAAGACAGCACCCGTCTTTAAATTCTTCTGGAATCCATTTTCAATGTAAGTTGAGAGGGCCAGGGCTTGTTCGCAGGTAGATCTTCCTGGGCGGAAACCAGCTTGGGCGGGTGATAGGAATTTCTCTGTAAGATGAGAAATACGTGACAGAAGCAGCGTCTCAAGGAGTTTGTAACACACGGAGAGGAGAGAAATTGGTCTATAGCTGGCGGCCAGTGTTGGGTCTTTCTTTGGTTTCAAAACTCCTATTATCTTCGCACGATGCCAAATTTTGGGCATAGATTCAGATTCCAAGATGTGGGACAGGAATGAAGTGAGCCACTTCTTTGCCACAGGGCCCAAGTTAAGAATGAGTTCTGGGGTGATGTTATCATAGTCAGCAGCCGTTCCCGGTTTAACCCTCTTCAAAGCGTCTTCCAGTTCAGACAGTGTAAAGGGAGAGAGTTTTGGAGATGGACAAGATAACCGGAAGTGGGATGACCACTCATGGGAAATTTCTCTTTTCCAGGCTGGGTCGATCTTAGCACGTCCAACTTGAGTTAGGTGACTGGCCACTGAGTTTGGAGATACGGGAGGATGGGAGACGGGAGGGGGTTGGCTACTGGCACCCAGACTATGAAGATAGAAATATCACAGCACCATAACTTTATACTCTGGAACTTCCTGCTGGTGCCTAGTCTAGGCTTTGCTCATGGCAAGGCTTGTACCTTAACTGGTAAGATCTCTCAGCACCACAAGATTTGAATTGCACACCTGAATTATACTTCATTCAACCACACTGTTCTAAATAAATAAGACCTATAGTAGTTACCTGTGTGCTGTGATGAGCCCCAGATTTACCATTCACTTGGACTTTTGTCTCTTTATGTAAATACTTCTATTCTTTCTCATCCCCTCCCTTGTGTATTTTCTGTACTAGACATTCTTCTCTGTCTGTAATCTCGTGTGAGAAAACCAGTTCATTTTTTACTTGGTTTCTTATACAATCCTGGCAGAACAGTGTTATACTAATGATGCTTGCAGTGCATGAGGCCTTGGGATTCTTTAAATTTGAATTCTTCCTCTATAA
Source organism: Erinaceus europaeus (assembly GCF_950295315.1). Lineage (NCBI taxonomy): Eukaryota > Metazoa > Chordata > Mammalia > Eulipotyphla > Erinaceidae > Erinaceus > Erinaceus europaeus. Next base: position 104,823,621 of record NC_080168.1, on the reverse strand, counting down.
AGGACTCTGTGCATAGTTTTTAAAAACCATGCCTTTCTCACTGACCAATTATTCATTGTTCATCAGATTTAGGTTAGACTAGTAGTTTCCCTAGACAAGGTATCACTTCTTTTGGAGATAAAGTTAAAAAATTTTTCTCTTATTTAACATTGAGTGTCCAACTGAAGAAACCTCACTCCAGCAAGCTGGCTCTAGACTATTCTTGTTATTTTTATGACTCTCCTGTTGTCAGTTTTTCATACCACATTCCAACTTCCCTACTCCTGATTGTCAGTTAAGTAGAACTAACATCATTTAGCAGGACTGAGAGATGTAAATTTGTAAGAACAATAACAAATTTGATAGTGATAACTTTTCCATAGAGTGTTTAACCTGTGCGGAGCATAACGCCATACACACTCATTTCACCTTCTCTCAATATGCTATGAAATAAAGACAGTTACTACTGCATTTTATGGGGGAGAACATGTTGAATTTCAGGGAAGTTAAGCCACATGTCCAAGAACTCATGTCTAATACGTGGCAGACTTAGAATTCAAAGCAGATATTCTAGCTTTCATATTTGTTTATGCATTTAACTATATTGTTTTGAACATTTTATCACAGGTATTTAACATAGATTTTCTCCCTCAGTCTTCTGAGGAACAGTTGGGGGAAGTGGACTTAGAAGATAAAGTAATACAATTAATTTTTCCAGTAAACATTATTCCACTGACTGAACATATGATTTATTATTATTATTATTATTTATAAAAAGGAAATACTAATGAAACCATAGGATAAGAGGGGTACAACTCCACACAATTCCCACCACCAGAACTCCATATCCCATCCCATCCATTAATAGCTTTCCTATTCTTTAATCCTCTGGGAGTATGGACCCAGGGTCATTGTGGGATGCAGAGGTGGAAGGTCTGGCTTCTGTAATTGCTTCCCTGCTGAATATGGGCATTGATAGATCGATCCATACTCCCAGCCTGACTCTCTCTTTCCCTAGTAGGATGGGGTTCTGGGGAATCAGAGCTCCAGGACACATAGGTGGGGTCATCTGTCCAGGTAAGCCTGTTTGGCATCATGGTAGCATCTGAAACCTGGTGGCTGAAAAGAGAGTTAACATATAAAGCCAAAGAAGTTGTTGACTAATCATATAACTAAAGGCTGGAATAGTGCAGATGAAGAGTTGGGGGCTCCTCTATTTTGTAGATATCTTGTAGGCATATTTTAGTTATATTCCAATGGGCCTGTGGCTATACTAATATATTTTTTCCCCTGAGCCTGAAATCTGATAAGCAGGTTGATCCAAGTTATTTTCTGGGGAGATGATGTCATGACTGGAAAAAAAGACCTGACAGCTGCATCAGGGAAGAAAGTAGCTCTCAAATATGGGAAAGGTGTATAAATATTGTTGACTGTAAACCCCCTAGATTTGATGTGATCTGGGGCCCATATTCAGCTTAGGAGCCTATGTGACCTCTGCATCTCTGAAGATCTGACCTCACATTCTGTGGTCATCAGTAGAAACATTCCAAGCTGCCTCAATATCAGGACCCATCTTCCTCAGGTGTAGCATAGAGTATGTTGTCCAGTTTTTCTTTGGAGGATGGAACATTCTCTACTTTTTGATCCAAGTTGAGGGCAAGGTCCTATGGGGGTCCACAAAGAGGTCTGTTTCGTTGTTCTTGATAGAGATGACCAGTAGCAATGGAGAGAAGGATTTATTTGAGGTCTAGGCCCATCATGTCTGTTTGGGAATCTCAGGACTCCCTGAATAGGACCCCAGCTGATGGTGTGGCCTGAAAGTGACTAGAGAGTCATCATTAAAGTATACCAGCCTTTATTCAGCTTTTGCAGTCCTTGCTTTGATAAGGATAGCTTGGGAGTGAATGAGGGAAGTATAATAGGAAATAGGTGAGGAGGGTATCTAAGTCTAAGTAGACACTATTTCATTATGAACTTCATACTAACTCACTGTAGACTATTGTGTACTTTTGCTTTCAGGTATATATTTTGCCCTAATTTATGGATACATATGAACATATGCCCTATCTTAGGGGACTTGGTCTATGTCTAGGTTTTGAGACTCTGTTGGGAAGTTAACCACCTGGTATGGAAGTAGAGAATCCTATGAAAGGAAAGGTCTCACCCGAGTAATAAGGCTGAAGGGTTAACATACCATGCCTGATGTCTCTGGACACAGTCTGAAGTGAAGCATACTGAGGTGGCAATCCTTGTGTTCATAGGTTGGTATCTGCAGATGCGATATCATTTGGTATGAATTGAGAGAAGCATGCAGGAAAGTGAGCCCCACTCTAAAGGTTCCAGGACTGGGGGGAAATATAGTCTCTATAGAGGAAGCGGGAGGTTCCTGCTATCTTAGGGTTTAAGAAGGCAGTAGATAGTTATTGCTCTAATTGTATTATTTGGCAATTGGATTAACTTTGAAAAATCCCTTTGTTAGGATTTGCTGTATCATACACAACATTACCATAATTTATGTCCTTTGATATTATTTGTATATTGCTGTGTCACCCACCGGTTGCTTCTGTTCTCCCTGGTCAAAGCTTTTAAGAGAGTCAGCATATCAAAGACTCAGCTTATAGTCTGTGCATTAAAAAGTTTGAGACATTCAACCAATTTTCCCCTCTTATATTAATTAAATAGTGATTTATATGACTACCGATTAATAGGAGTGTACATAAATACTATTCCCACCACCAAAAGACTGTGTCCCATCCCACCCCAATCCCCCACCTGCCCCATGAAGCCAAACATACACCCTCACCATTAGCCCAGGGTTTTTACCTTGGTGCCCTACTCCACACATCATGATTTCTTTTTTTTTTAAATTTTATTTATTTATTCCCTTTTGTTGCCCTTGTTGTTTTATTGTTGTAGTTATTATTGTTGTTGTCATTGTTGGATAGGACAGAGAGAAATGGAGAGAGGAGGGGAAGACAGAGAGGAGGAGAGAAAGATAGACACCTGCAGACCTGCTTCACCGCCTGTGAAGCGACTCCCCTGCAGGTGGGGAGCCGGGGTTTGAACCAGGATCCTTATGCCGGTCCTTGTGTTTTGCACCACCTGCGCTTAACCCGCTGCGCTACAGCCCGACTCCCAATATCATGATTTCTTGAGAAAGATTAGTTTGACCAGTGCTAGACCAGAAGTCAGATCTGTAGGCAAATTCTGCTCTCCTGCAAATATTTTACTTACAAAACTTGGGTTTTGTAAATTAGTTATCACTGTAATACATTCACACTCATTTATTTATGTGCTGTTGCTGTTACTACAATGGTGGGATTGAGTAATTCAGATAGGAAGTGCGTGGTCTCAAAACTTAGAGTATTTTTCTATTAGGTTTTATCCAAAAAAGTTTTCCAGCTCATTCTTCATTATTACACCTGAAGAGAAAATAAACCCTGCAATTAATATTAACATAGTAAATAACATAAGAGAATTCATTATTTACTAATACTTGTCCAAAACACTATGTCTTTAAAAGACTCCTTTCTGTTCTTTGAGATTAGTTTTTCCAGGAGCTCACAGTTGTTCATTTCCTGTGGCTCAGCTCAACGCAAAGTCTCCCTTCACCATCACCCTCCACATCTCACGGATTACTTCCATGGCAGGTGCTTGATTCAGCTGATATATTCGTGAAAAGCTTATGTAAGTAAAAATTTCATAGACCAAAGCACATTTTCTGATTACTTTTATTGTAATTTGTGGAAGAACTTTATCCACTTGAAAGGACCTGTTAGTCTTTATAAAATGTGTTCCTGCTCTATCACAATACGGCTTCACTACCTCCCCCACTGTCAGCATTACTCTTTCTGTTTACTTGTCATCATTCTACAGAAAGGTGTATCCAGTTGGGGAAGTTATGACTGAAAAGCTCAAAAAGCAAATCCATGCATAACAGTGTATAAAATAAACAATCTCATAATCTTTCTTTGATTGAAATAGAGACACTTAAATTTGGAATATGCATTTTATAGGATAAATATTTACTTACTTGAGAGTGTCAGAGAGAGAAGGACAGAGAGAAAGAGTGAGATATGTAGAGGAAGAGAGGGAGTCAGGAGAGAGATAGAGATAGAAAAGAGAGAGAGAGAGAGAGATATTTGTGTATGTATTGCCAGGGGTTGAACTCAGAACTTGATGCTTGAGAATCTTAGGCTGTATAGCTGCACCACTTCTTTTTTTTTATATTTATTTATTTCCTTTTGTTGCCCTTATTGTTGTAGTTCTTATTGTTGTTAATGTCATTGTTGGATAGGACAGAGAGAAATGAAGAGAGGAGGGGAAGACAGAGGGGGAGAGAAAGATAGACATCTGCAGACCTGCTTCACTGCCTGTGAAGCAACTCCCCTGCAGGTGGGGAGCTGGGGACTTGAACCCGGATCCTTTGCCGTCCTTGTGCTTTGCGCCATGTGCGCTTAATCTGCTGCGCTAGGGCCTGGCTCCCAGCTGCATCATTTTTAGAGCAGTTATACATTATCTTAACATGAAGCTCTTTTGTTGTGAACCACAATTATTATTTGTGGGGCTACTTCTTTTTTGCCAAACAATGTTGGGTAGCAGTGATGAATATTAAATCATTATACTTTGCATTGTAAAAATATACAAAAGAAGAAAACATTGGAGGCTGAGTGGTGGCACACCTTGTTAAGCATAAGGACCTGCAGAAATCTGGTTTAAGCCCCTGGCTCCCCACCTGTAGGGGGAACCCTTCATGAGCGGTGAGGCATGTCTGCATGTGTCTATCTTCCTCTCTCCAGCTGTTTCCTCCTTCCCTTTCAATCTCTCTGTCCCACTGAATAAAATGGGAGGGGGGATGACCACCAGTAGCAGAGGATTCCTAGTGCCTGACCAAGCCTCAGAGATAACCCTGGGGATATATATATATATATATATATATATATATATATATATATATATATATATATATATATTGCTTTGTACACACTTAGTAGATCCAGTGGACAAATAAGATGTTTGATAACCATAACTTATTTCAAATCATTATTAAGAGATGAAAAGTAGCCTCTGGCACATTATGGTGAGAAAGGACCCAAGTTGGGGCTGAGAGAGTTCTGCAGACCACCTGTCATGGAGAGATGGAAATTGTAGCAGTGTTTCAGCAACTTTATTGTCAAACATCCTAATAAAATGATAGAAAGAGTGACCAGCAATGACAATGCTAAAGATATACAAGCTCTTCTTTGTCATGTTTATTAAATGCAATAATCAAGTCACAAATGCGTATCACGTGCGGTCCTCTTCTAGGTGCTTCCTATGCACAAGTCAGTTATCCTGACTACCGCATAAATCCACTATTGCTGTCCTCATCCTGTCACATATACGTTGTAACTTCTCACTGTATAGTCTACATTAACAAAAGGAAAAAAGATTCACTCCACCATCATACAAAGTAATATATACAATAGAAGACTGATGAGCTTCTTTAAAAAATGAAATATAGGGAGTCCATTGTAGTGCAGCGGGTTAAGCTCACGTGGTGCAAAGCAAAAGGACCCTGTTTGAACCCCCGGCTCCCCACCTGCAGGGGAGTCACTTCACAGGCAGTGAAGCAGGTCTGCAGGTGTCTATCTTTCTCTCCCCCTCTGTCTTCCCCTCCTCTCTCCATTTCTCTCTGTCCTATCTAACAACAACAACATCAATAACTACAACAACAATAAAAAACAACAAGGGCAACAAAAGGGAAAATAAATAAATATAAAAAATCTTAAAAATGAAATATAAATGCTATATATTTTAGAGTGTTATAATATTTTAAGCTATTATGATTTTTCTGAAAAATAGAGTTTTATGAATGAATTAGAATATTACTACAAGTTGTCTAATTCCAGAATGTTAGGATATGGGAGATGTAATCTTAATATCTGTTGGACATTCATTCATTATTTAGCATTTATTTATCAAATATTTCTTATAATTCATTTCCATCACAGATTTTCATGAACAAGAACATAAGTAAAGTTTATAAGCAGTTAAACATATCACTAAATTGAAAAAACATGGAAAGAGCTTTAAACTACATGAGCAGGATGTTAATAGAGTGGTGGTGATGCACCCAGGTTCAAACCCCAGCTCTGCACCTGCGGGGGGTGGGTGGTTGCTTCATGAGCGGGGAAGTAGGTCTGCAGATGTCTTTCCTTCTCTCCACTGCTCTCTCCCTTAGTTTTTCTCTGTCTTATGAAATAAACTAGAAAACAAAGGAAAAATGGCTGCCGGGAGTGAATTCATTGTGCCGGCACCAAGCCCCAGCTATAACTCTGGTGGCAAAAATAAATGAATAGATATATAACAGAGAAAAGTATAGGTTAGTCAGTAAATCTTCTGAAAACACAGCTCATAATTTAAGGATGAAAAAGAGTTAGTGATGTGAATGGGTGTAGAAGGAGATAACCCATGTTGATAGGAGGAACTGCATTGGCAGAGTCTACAAGGCAGCAAAGAGCTCCATATTTTATGGAACCTTGTGTTCTTCTGCTCCCAATAATAACAAAATTTCGTGGTCCATCCACCTGTTTACTTCAGCTGGTCTCTAATAGAAAAACTACACCTTATTCAAATCTTTCTATTGTCAGAATAATTCACAGTTGTAGCTGCACCTAAAATAAACTGTAAGCGTAACATTAACTAGTGTAGACAACACCTCTTAAAAACAACCCCGGACTTATGTAGTAGTGTGAGTGCACTGTGGACCCATGAGGAACCCCCCCCCCCGAGGGCTGTGTGTGAGCCCCCTGGTGCAGTCACTGTGTTCCTAGCTCATCTACTGTCAGCTCAGCGACTTGTTGGCACTGTGCGTTTATTTGGTTTAGGTAAACTTCCCCTCCCCAGTTTTAGTTTATTTACTAGTATACCAGGGAGAAAAAGACATATACTTAGATATTGCTGTTAACATTACTCTGGGGGACCAGGTGGTAGTTCAGCGGGTTAAGCACTCATGGTGTGGAACACAAGGACTGGCTTAAGGACCCCAGTTCAAACCTACAGGGGAGTTGCTTCACAGGCGGTGAAGCAGGTCTGCAGGTGTCTGTCTTTCTCTCCCCCGCTGTGTCTTCCCCTCCTCTCTCCATTTCTCTGTCCTGTCCAACAACAACAATAATAATAATAACAAGGGCAACAAAAATGGGGAAAATGGCCTTTAGGAGCAGTGGATTCATAGTGCAGGCACTGAGCCCCAGCGATAACTCTGGAGGTAAAAAATTTTATATATATATATATATAATTTTATGATATATATCATAAATATATGGCTGATTAGCATAATACAAAGTAAGCATTCAAATATTAGTTATAGTGTCACAGATGCTTAAATATATGTTAAAAGTAATGGCATCTTGGATATACTGAGAACATACTGAATGCCTGATACCCCTCAAAACTGTTCAGTATAAATGCTCCAAATCACTGATTGCCAGAGAAATGCAAATAAAGACAACAATGAGATACCACTTCACTCCTGTGCAAAGGCTGTACCTCGGAAAGAATAACAGCAACAAATGCTGTTGAGGTTGTGGGAACAGAGGAATCCTTGTGCACTGCTAGTGGGAATGTGAATTGATCCAACCTCTGTGGAGAACAGTCTGGGAAACTCTCAGAAATCTAGAAGTAGAGCTACCCTATGACCTTGCAATTCCTTTCCTGGGGATAAATCCTTAGGAACCAAACACACCCATCCCAAAAGATGTGTGTATACCTATGTTCATAGCAGCACAATTTGTAATAGCCCAAACCTGGAATTAACCCAAGAAAAGATGAGTAGCTAAGAAAGTTGTGATATATATATATATATTATAATATATTTTATATCTATGTATATATTACTCAGCTATGAGAAATGAGGAACTCACCTTCTTCACCTCATCTTGGATGGAGTTTAAAATAATCATTTTAAGTGAGATAAGCCAGAAAGAGAAGGATGAATATGGGTTGATCTCAGTCATAGGGAGAATCTAAGCAATAAGAACTGAAGGGGAAACACAAAGCAGAACTTGGACTTGGTATATTGTACCAAAGTAAAGGATTGGGTGGAGGAGGAGGGAGTCAGGTCCTGGTGTACAATGGTGGAGGAGGATCTGGGGGGTTATATTTACGTACCTGGGGGGTACATTCTACATTTTGTAGAAAACTGTGAGATTTTGCACATGTACCAACAACTGTATTTACTGTTAGCTGTAAACTAATAATCCCCTCAATTAAAAAAAATAAAAAGAAACAGTTTGGTATTAACTCATTTTATCCTCATGGGAACAATTTTACATATTTCCTTATTTCATATTGAGAATTAATGTTCAGAAGATGATGTAACTTCTTCAAAAGTCCTGAGCCATTAAATGGCAATGTAGGGGTTCAAATCAAGTAGTCTAACTTGGGAGTTTATTCCCTCTAAGTATGTTTTCTAATTCAGGTAGAAATCATTAAAAATGAATCTTGTCAGTTTCTTGGGTATACAACTCAATGCAGTGAGTGTATTGGGGTCAAATCTGCAGCCAAAACTTGACAGGAGGCTTAGGCATTCTATTTACAAGTGATCTCTGCAGTAGATTAATGCCAGTTTCTAGACAGAGTACTTAAAAAAAGAAGAAGATTGGTCATTAAGGTATTCAGCTTGTTATTATAAAGGGACTTGTATGTGTATCACTTAAAGGGTTTACACAGAAATTTATTGTCAAGCAGGTTAACAGCATGACAATTTCCAGGAATCAACCTAGTGTCAGTAGAAAGATCACACTCCTGAGGCCCCAGCACTGTAGATAGTTGCACAGCAGCTGAATTATAAAGACTTTTTATAGATCAATAACCCTCAGCTGTGCTGCATTGAAAAGCGTCTTCATCAACAAAGAAAATTTTCAGGGAGTCACAAAGGCACAGATGGATTATTAGAATAGGTGGGGGTTTCCATGTGTGTATGCATGCTGTATTCACAAGGCCATTGTAGCACAGCTACATCGTTATCAAGTAGATCTGGAATTTCAGTATGCTATAGGAAAATGGCATGAGCTCTAAATACATGTGATTGTGTGTGCATTTTTTTCTGGGAGAATAGCATGTTTTTAAATGAATTTTTCTTTACTGTAGTCTAAAATCTTAGTTTTATTTTATTCAGCTCTGTTTTCGCTATAAACCACACATGAATGAAATGGGGAATTCCTGTCTGATTTTTTTTTGGTCACTTATTGTAATATTCCTTAGGTTCTTCCACGTTGTGAGTTCTGGGCTTTACCTTATTTTCTAGCTAAGTACACTCCATTGTAGATATACATATTGTGTACTTATCTAATCACCTGTCAGTGGGCACAAGAATTATTTCCAACCCTTGATAATTGTAATTTATGTTGCAACAAATGCAAGGGTACATATATCTAGCACAATAAATGGCTTTGCATTCAGTAGGTAAATAGACAGAAGTGTGTTTCGTGGAATTTCTATTTCTGACTTTTGAAGAATTTCCATAGTGTTTTACATAGTGACTGCATCATCTTTTGTACTCCCATAAAATCATTAAATAAGAGATGTTATGGTAATATATTTAATTTGGAGTTCATAACAACTTAATCCCAGTTAAGCAGAGATTGTTACTTACATTTCTTCCCTGTGTTAAAACAACATAAAAAAAACAAGTAAATTCACACATTTAGTGGAAAAGCTAAAAGTCATATAGTTTGAATGATTGTCTTGTACTTTTGCTCATTTTGTTGGGGGAGGATTCATGGCTTACAGTACAGTTATTGACATATGGGTGTGATTTCTCATCTTCCTGTGATAGGTGTCAGCAGAATACTCTGATCCCAAGCTTGGGACCTTTTCCACCATCATACATCAGGACCCAACACCTTTATTGCTAGTTACATAGGATAGCTAGTGTCTGAAATATTATATATAAGGTGCTTAAAAGATATCCGAGCTGAGGATAAGTTTTAGGTTGCTTTCTCCTAATTGTAGAGGCTGGATTAGGAAGTTGTTAAGGAAGTGACTCTATTGAGTGCTTATTGTAATAAATTATTTATATAATTAAGTCATATAGGTCTTACATTGCTGGTAACAGCAGTTTTATCCCCATTGTACAGATGTGGTAGTTCTCAGTGGCTGAGCTTAACAAAACCATTAATGAAGTAGCAGAATAGAGATGGGAACTAGGTTTGTGTGGTTTCCAATGTTCTTTTTCCAGACCCTATGGCCTCACTTATTTAATCGGTTTGGAACAATTTTGGCATAAACCAGTTGTATAAATAATAATCAGCTATTCTAATGGAATCTATAGTTTGAGGATGCTGTGGTTGACTTGGTCCAGTGCATAAACAATTTGATGCTTATTATTTAAAATTTTTAATGTAGTGCTAAGGAATGAAGCCAGGGCCTGTGGTTCCTTTGATCTATCTCCTTGACCCAGTTTTTATTCGATACATGTGAGAATGAAGAGAAGCAGGTGAGGCAGAAAGGGAGAGACACCAAAGCATCTACCACCCATTATTCCTCAGATACTAGGAAAGAGCCCAGAGCCTCACTTCATATAAGGTGTTCACTTAACTAATTTAGCCAACTCCTAAGCCCTCTCTGCTCATTTTTAGTATAGCCATAGGTGGCTTTACTGATGAGGTTGATATAGGAACAATTTAAAGTTGCTAGCACGGTGTATAACTTGAGTCTACCTGTCAACTCAGTGACATTTTTATATCATGTATGGATGAATCCAGCCTGAATAATTGTACTTAGATAATAATATTGAAATACTAAATTACATACTTTATTCAGTAAAATACATCTGGTGAGTTTTACTAGTAAACATAATTAAATGTGTCATTAACAGATTATATTATAATGACAATGGCCATTATGTTTAATCAACAAGATATACACATTGCATGATGTTTGGGATTTGCTGTAATATAGTTCAGAAATATATACAAGTGGTTGGACGGAAGAAACAGGGATGGTGAGAAATCGTTGACTGGGGAGAGGCTGAATGGTGGGTGCATGGAAATTTGGGTTTTGTATATATTTAAAAACTCACAAAGAATTTAGAAAAATCACTCAACTAGCTTTATCCATTATGTTGAGGCTGAGAAACAAGGTAATTTGATTGTTCTGACTGAATTTATACTCAGACATTTAGTTGTTTTCTGTGAGATTAAAAATATGCATTTCCTTATGCTTGTGTATAGGCTAAGGATGCACAGATCTCTTTTAATAGTGTTGATGAGTTATAATTAAATTATTAAAGTTATGAATTTTAATATTAAATGTTTTTATATTATAATACTTGACTAGAAGAGATCTCAATTTAGGACCATATTTAAATTCAAAATTTTATTGCCTTTAACTTAGCATTTTCCTTCTTTCTTTCTCTTTCCTTCTTTCTTTCTTTCTTTCTTTCTTTCTTTCTTTCTTTCTTTCTTTCCTTCTTTCCTTCTTTCTCCTGTCTTTCTCTCTCTTTCCTTCTTTCTTTCATTCTTCCTTCCTTCCTTTCTTTTTCCCGAGTCCTACTCAGCTCTGATTTATGAACCTAGGACATTGGATCCTCAGAGATGAGAGTCTCTTTTGCATAACCATTATGTTATCTCCTCCACCCTCTCAAATGATTTTAATACTAATATTATATGTTTTCATTTCATTTCAATTAAAACTAACACTTCTCTTGGAATAATATTTAGACCATAATAGATAATGTCCTAGTACTTCATTAAGTGTTACTAACATTTCATAATATAAAAAACAATAAATAAGTCAGAAGAGTAAAAAATTCAATAGTTTCCTGAGGACTTTATTGTTACAAAATTTGAACTTGGGAGTAAAGCAAATGATGAATGGAAACATGGGGTAAGATATGCTAAATGAGCTTTTCAATGAAATAAATGACCAACAGTGGCTAATGGTGAAACTTTCTGAATGAGCTTTACTTTAATCCTTTGTATTAGGATTAATATGAAAGGAAAAAAAATAGCAGGAGACAGGGAAGTTTTCTTGTTAGAAAATTGAGATCCTTGGGGGGAAAAGCAGAGCAGAGAGACCAATTTAGTCAGGGTTGGGGTGGGGGATTTTAATACACCAATCAGGATGATTGATCCTGCACAAGCAGAAGGCACATGGAAGCAATTTAAATGTTGTCTCTGAAGCTACTGCTTTCAGACTTACCAGCATTTTTATTTATCAGGAACATTGATTTCGGAGGCACTATACAGATTCGGTCATTCCAGGGAAGAATTAGAGGTTTTGTACTTTCTTCCTTGGGTAGAAATGTAAGAAATGTAGAGAACGAGATGGGGATGTACAACTGGGACCATTTCTTATCTTTGCCTACTGCCTCACTAATAGTGAGAATTTAACATACGATCATCACAGTATTGAAAGATTAATCAAATTACTCCCTATGGGTGAGTTTTGAAATATGAAACAGGAGTGAGCATTCATAAGGCAGAAAGAGAGAGAGAGAGAGACAGAGAGAGAGACAGAGAGAGAGAGACCGAGAGAGAGAGAGAAAGAATGGAAGGAAGCTATTCCTCCATCAGACTGAGGTTCTTTGGTGCAGGTAACTCATGTGTACAGGTTTCCCACTAAATGGCCTGTAGTTTTATTTTGTTCTCATCCTCCACATTTCTCCAGGCCCAACCTTGACATCCATCTTTTCTCCTCCCATGTCTACTTTATGGTGTTGCTTATTCTCATCTGTGTCCCAGCTACTTGCAGTCTCATAAAACACTTTACCCTTTCCTTCTCTGGGCGTCCAGACATGCTACTCTCTCTGATTGGAATGCTCTTTCTTTCAAATCCATTTGTTGAATTTCAAACTTGTATTCAAAACTGCTTCTCCTACTTCTATAAATTTATTTTCTGACTCACTTACTGGATGTTCTTTATCATCCTCTATTTATATATATTTTTATATTTATTTATTCCCTTTTTGTTGCCCTTGTTTTATTGTTGTAGTTGTTAGTGTTGTTATTGATGTCGTTGTTGTTGGGTAGGACAGAGAGAAATGGAGAGAGGAGGGGAAGTCAGAGACTGGGAGAGAAAGATAGACACCTGCAGACCTGCTTCACTGCATGTGAAGCGACTCCCCTGCAGGTGGGGAGCCTGGGGCTCTAACTGGGATTCTTGCTGGTCCTTGCGCTTTGCACCACGTGCCCTTAACCCGCTGCACTACCGCCCGACTCCCCTTTATCATCCTCTAAACACCAATAGTATCCAGAACCTTTATTAAGCTATTTCCCTAACTCTGTCCTAGCAATCATTCATGTACTTGATTTTTGTGCCTTTAGGTTGTATACTTGATGTATGGGGAGATATTCAGTTATTTGAGAAAAGTTCTATTATTTTACTGTAATTAATCACCTAAATGAAAAAGGCTATTTTTAAATGATAAGATCTAAAGTTATCAAATTGAAAATCTTAAATTTATCACTTATCATCTATAAAAATCAATCTAACAAATCCAAATGAACAAAATATTTAGGACCACTTGATCGACTATGCATTCTAAGAGTCCATAGGGAAAAGTGCTATACTTCTGTGCACAATGAGATAGCCCTTACAGACACTCTGAATTCCTTTGCTGGAAATTCCCTAAGGATTTGACAGATGAGGCATCTGCATCATATTGTCCAGCAGGCACCATCTCCAGTCTGGGATATCAGCTGTTCAAATACCTGGTGAAACAACAATTTGTACTCCAAATCCTGGTCAGCACTTTAGTTAAAAGGCACACAGTTCCCCACACCTCCCCTGTAAAGGCAATTCTTAGAAGTGCAAAGTTCATAAATAAACAAAACAGATCCATTGACTCTGTTAATAATCTAGCTAGTGAATTAGACTTTGTAGTTCAGTTCCAATGCCTTTATTTTTCACCCCCCACACTGTATCTGGAGTGCTCATCTCCAGGGAGTGTGTAATGAGTTAAGAAAACATACACATCTGGGAGTTGGGCGGTAGTGCAGCAAGTTGAGTGCACCTGGTGAGAAAACATACACATACAAACACTTTTAGCTGGTTAGCCTTTGAATCTTAGGTTCTCGTTTAGAGCACATCTAAAACATTACATGGACAGTGGCAACACACAACTATTTTCCATGTTAGCAGCAAATATTTAAAAGACCTGGACCCTCTAGTTAGGAAAAAATTGCAATCTTCTCATAGTTATTTGTGGTTTGTCTGGCTTAGCTGAGATTATTTGAGTTGTACTCTTATCGACTTTTTTTTGTGTAATGTTACTCATTGCTGGGTAATTGATACGCAATTTTAGTGCCTCATAATTTTTTCTTCTTGCAAACTGTTTTATTAGTAATTTAAATTTGATTTACAAAATTATAAGATAATGGGGGTATAATTCCATACTGTTTCCACCATCAGAGTTCTATGCCCCTATTCTTTTCTATTGGAAACTGCAGTAGTTCTTCCAAGTCCACAGATATGCCTCATCTTTCTCATAACTGAAAAAAATTATTTTTAAAGTTTTGGGAACTACTCTTTACCCTAGTCCAACTTTCGAGCCCTGTTCTCAGCTCTGACATCATCTTCTCAGACAGTATTTATTTGTCCACCTTCATATCAGCTATCAAACTTAAAGCAAAAACTACTAAAGTCTTGGATACCTTGAACATACCTAAAATAGTTTTCCTCTTGTCTTTCCTAAGATCCCTTTTCTCATCTGCTCTATTTCTGCTTTTGGTTGATCAATTTGTCATGCTTTATGTCTTGCTGCCTTTCAGCCACCAAGTTGCAGATGCTATCACGATTCCATCCTGACTTCCCTAGGAAGATGACCTCACCAATGTGTCCTGAAACCTCACCTTTCCAGAGTCCTGCCCAACTAGGCAAAGGTAGAAATAGGCTGGGGATATGGATAAGCCTGCCAAAGCCCATGTCCAGCAGAGAAGCAATTACAGAAGCCACAACTCTCACTTTCTGCAATTCAACAAAAAAAATTGGTCTGTACTTCCAGAGGGGGAGAACTGATAGGGGAAAGATGACCAGAGGGCTCTGAACTCCAATTCCATCAGGACCTGGAGAAAGAAGAGGAAAGAAGGGACATTCAAAAAGTAGTAGTAGATGTAAGTATTACTTAGAAAGAAAGAGAAGGCAAGACCAGGGGAAAAAAAGAAAGGAGGGGGAATAGATAAAAATATAGACCCTTATAGAAAGAATAGTCAACCCATTATCTGTGACCTTAGGAGAACCACTGTAGTTTCCAATGGAAGGAATGGGGATACAGGACTCTGGTGGTGGGAATGGTATGGAATTATGTCCCTGTTATCTCATCATTTTGTAAATCAATATTAAATCACTAATAAATTTTTAAAAAGCATTTTTGAAAAGATGCTGGTTGAGTATCTTAAGATTTTTTGAAAATAGTTTTCTGAATATCCACTATTAATTTTTTTACTTCTCTTTCTTTGGGCAAAAATGAGGAGGTATGAAGAAAACTGCTGAAGAAGAGTTAAATAATCAACCTTTTCTGAGCCAAACCGAGGGCCTCCCAACTTGGGTGAGATCAAGTATCAGCAAAACATTTTCTAATTTATGTCCTTTAAAAGGGTTCTTTTTAGGACGCCATGTGGAATGTGAGGTTTGGCCTCTTTTTTTCACATAGAAATTGCTGAAAGGAGCACTTCATATCTTTCATGACTATATATTTTATAAATAATACTTAGCTTTGTCACGGTGTCCAACTAAAGTAGTATTTATTAGCTTGGAGCAATGTGTAGGTGTGTGCGGCCTCAGCCAGACCCAGCCACCTCTCTGTGTGGGCACTCATACTATCCCTCCTCTTGATTCCTTCCATTTGACCAGTAGCCAATCTTTGGGGTTTCCCATTTGATTTGCTTATAAATTATACCCCTTCAGCTCATCCAGGCCCTTCTGCCTCTTACTCCATCTTCCATGTTCTAATTGATTCAAGTTATTATTCTTTCTTATTTGTAAAACGGAAATACTGACAAGACCATAGGATAAGAGGGGTACATTTCCACATAATTCCCAACACCAGAATTCCATATCCCATCTCTTGCCTTGAAAGCTTTCCTATTCTTTATCTCTCTGGGAGTATGGAGCCAAGATTATTATGGGATGCAGAAGTGGAAGGTCTGGCTTCTGTAATTGTTTCCCCACTGAGCATGGGCATTGACAGGTCGATCCATACTCCCAGCCTGTCTCTCTCTTTCTCTTGTGGGGCAGAGCTCTGGGGAGGCAGGGTTCCAGGACATATTGGTGGGGTCATCTGACCAGGGAAGTCTGGTTAGCATCATGGTAGCATCTTCAACCTGATGGCTGAAAAAGAGAGTTAACATATAAAGCCATATAAACTGTTGACTAGTCATGAACCTAAAGGCTGGAATAGTGCAGATGAAGATTTTGGGGCAGTCTCCATTTTGGAGCTAGTAGGTCTATTTTAGGTATACTCCAAGGGGCACATGGCTCTACTAGTTTTTGCCCTGAGTCTGATACCTAACATGCAGGTGGACCCAAGGTATTTTGGGGGGAGATGGATTTAAGTTATTCTTTGTGGAACTCTCTCTCACTCTTTTTTCCCTTTCCCTTTAGCTACAGTTTTCCTTTTGATTATATCAAGTCTAAACTGTTTTTGTCCAGTTTTCAAAAATGTTTCACAATCTACTTTTTTGAAAATGGAGTGATGTTCAGCTCTGGCTTATGGTGATACCATGGATTGAATTTGAGACCTTGTTGTCCCAGGAAATCAAAGTCTTTTGTATAACCAATCTTCTTCTCCTTCTCCTCCTCCTTCTCCTCCTCCTTCTCCTTCTCCTTCTCCTTCTCCTCCTTCTCCTTCTCCTTCTCCTTCTCCTTCTCCTCCTTCTCCTTCTTCTCCTCCTCCTCCTCCTCCTTCTCCTTCTTCTTCCTCTTCCTCTTCCCCTTCCCCTCTCCTTCCCCCTCCCCCTCCCCTCCTCCTCCCCTCCTCCTCCTCCTCCTTCTTCCTCCTCTTCCTTCTCTCCCTCTTCTGCCTCCTCCTCTTCTTCTTCATATGGCAGTGAAAGTATCATAAAAGCACAATACTGCTCTGAATGTCTTCCTAGTGTCATTCATCTTATTGTTTTAGAAAGAAAAGCCCAAGTTATGTTACGCTCTAAAAACCAACTGTATCACTCTCCCATCCAAGTACTAACGAGGCTTGACCCTGCTTAGCTTCTGAGATCAGAGGAGATTGGATGTGTTCAGGGTGATTGGGTGTAGACAACTGTATTGTTCTCATAGAAAGGCCAAGAACTTGGTTCTCATACTGAGGTTGAAATTTTAGCTCCTTTAATAGTTTTGTAATTTTTGGTGAAGAATGATATTTTTAGTATAAGTTTGATTGAAGGTACTAGCATATACCATTAATGTTATTGTGAAGACAATGCATATAAAATATCGGCATGATAGATCATATAGGAAGGTCTTGGTGTATTGTTATTATTTTTACAACTTTCTTAATATTGGATAAAGAGAAGTTGAACATTACTTCTAGTATAATGTCTTTTATAACACTGCTCTTATATAGTTTTCTTTTTCAGACAATTTAGTTTAATGACACAATATGATACTAGTTGTATTTAAATATGGTTCCACTACTTAATGACTCAGTGACACTGTACATTAACTTTGAATGTTTTGAAATGAGAACTCAAACAATATATTTGATGTAAGGTTATTGTGAGAGTTAAATAAAATTATACTTATAAATGCCCAGCCAGCACCTAACTCAGAGTGAATGCTATTAGTAATTTTTCTACCTACAACTAACCTAATTCAAATGAAAGTGCATTGTTCTGGCAGGCAAGAGATATGCCTCAAGAGTTCAGAGTAGATCTTAAGTGGGTTGTGTCATCTACCCCATCGCTCAGTTGTCTACTCTACAGAATGGTCCTAATAATAATCCATCTCATTGGGCAGCAAAAGGGTCAGATGAGGAAATGCATGAGTAAGTCAAAAAGCTAGGAACTATATCATGCATCAAATACACTGGTTGTTGCTCTTATTTATTTATTTATTTATTTATTTATTTATTTTTCTCTTTTTTGTCTCCAGGGTCACTTTGGGGCTCGGTGCCTGCACCACAAATCCACTGCTACTGGTGGCCACCCCTTTTCCATTGTTGTTGTTGTTGTTGCTGTTGCTGTTGTTGGCTAGGACAGAGAGAAATCAAGTGAGAGGAAGAGAAAGACAAGACACCTGCAGAACTGCTTTACCATTTGCTAAGCGACCCCCCTGTGGGTAGTGGGGGTGGGGCCCGAACCTGGATCCTTGAGCTGGTCCTTGTGCTTTGTGTGCTTAACCAGGTGCACCACTGCCTGGATCCTGTTGTTCTTTTTTTAAACAGAAATTTAAACTAAATAATAGCAAATACTTGTTTAAAACTTACCATATTACATGCATTTAATTATTCCAGTTTAATCCTTATACAATTTGCTGAAATAGCTAATACGACTTCTCTTTTACGACTTGTAAAAACTGAAGTTTAAAGAAGTAAAATAACTTGCTCAAGAACTCACTCACACCTAGTAAATGGCAGAACTGGAATCGGAAATCAGAAAGGTTGGTATCAAAGAGCAAATGTTTAATCTCTAAGATACTTTCCTTCTGGTCTAATGTTTGTTTTTTTTTTTGTTTGTTTTTTAGCATGTTTTTTTCATGGAGGAATTGAATCTGATAAAATATGATAGAAGCTTAGAAAGTGAGTATAGAACTCCTAAAACTTAAAAAAGAAACAACAGAACTCAGTAGCTGTTATACACAAGAACTTTTTTTCCATTGGAGACTCTGGATTCTTCATAGTGGGAGATGAACGTTCGTATGGGCCTGTAGGCTCGACATTTTTTTAAATATATTTTTTATTAGTGATTTAATATTGATTTACAAACTGTAAGATAACAGGGGTATAATTTCATATGGTTCCTCCCATCAGAGTTCTGTGTCCCCATTCCCTCCATTGGAAACTGCAGTAGTTCTCTCAAGGTCGAAAGTATAGACTGATTTTATGATTATCTATATGTATGTTTATAGATATCTTTTCCAATTTTTTAATTGTACTGCCTTCACTTCCTTTTTAAGGCACCCCTAAACCTATTGCTACTTCTTAGTGGGTTTCCTTTGCTCCTCTTCTCTCTCAGATAAGAGTAATAGTGTCTGATTTCCTCTGGTGTTTTCTAGATTGGCTTCCCTTTCATTGCTGGTATAAAAATAAGATGTCTGGTGACAAACACTTCGGGTCCTGGTGGGATGGGGATACAGAGCTCTTGGGCATACTTCTTCCCCTATCATTTATCCCTCTGGGAGTATGGACCAAAATTCTTTATGGGGTGTAAAAGGTGGGAGTTCTGGCTTCTATAAATTGCTTCTCCACTGGACATGTGCATTGACAAGTCTATCCATACCACCATAGGCTTGCCTTTTGTATCTTCATGGAATGACACAGGCTGAACTATTTAGTTCTTTCAAAGAAAAGGCTCTGTGTGTGTGTGTGTGTGTGTGTAGATGTGAGTATGATTATAGAATGACTTGTGATTAACCTACTCAAGAAGATGAGGAAATTGAAGTTCAGTCTGGTTGTGGGCTATGGTCACAAAGCTCTTGAGACTGAGGATATATTTCTTGATACCAAGTATTCTTTTGGTTACACCACATTCCCTAGATCTGTTAATTAAAAAAAAAATCTTGTCAAAATATTTATTTACTTTTGAAGGAGAGAGAGATCAGAGCACTACTTTATAGTTCCACATTGGATTATATGGTGCTGGGGATTGAACTTGGAAAACTCAGATCTGCAACTTTCAGTCATTGTGTTCAACTGCTGAGTCATCTCCTAGTCCCCCTTAATATATCCTAATCTGTACCTGATTTAACTTGCAAAATATGATTTATATAAATATTGTAGAAAGGTCTTATATTGGTATGGTGTTTTGTGATGAATTCACACCTCATTTGTCCTCACAGCTATCCTTATTTATGACTCTTTTAAAGTTTTTTTTTCCCTCTTATTGAGAGGGTTAATGCTTTACAGTGCAGACATTGACATATGCATACAATTTAATTATGAACTAAGCTCCCAAAGTTTTCTCCTTTTCCTCCCTGCCTCCCCTCCCCAAAGTCATTTGCTTTGATGCAGAACACCATGTCCAATCCACATTTCACTTTGCTTTTCCACTCTGTTTCAACATTATGAAGTCCCTCTAATAAGTGAGATCATTTGATATTTGCTCTTCTCTTTTTGGCTTATCACACTCAAGATGATGTCCTCAAATTTTATCCAAAAGGATGCAGAGGAGACAGCTTCATTGTTTTTAAAAGCTGAGTAGTATTCCACTGTCTGGAAATTGTGAGGATGTGGTTGAGCTTGGCAGGGCTTGACTTGAAGAGACATCCATCCTCTCATCTTATCAGACTTATTATCTACATAGTCATTGTTTTGCCTGAAAGATCCCTACCCATTCCATTCCTTTGATCTATTTTTCTATCCTCAAGACCCTCCCTGCCTGCAGGGTATTATTATCCTACCTGTTAAAAAACCTTGCAACAGTTGCTAAGGAAGTTCCTACTTTTCCCAGCCCATTTTGCCTTTCTCTGCCCCTTTCCAAACCATGTCAAGCCATTTTCATTTCCAACTTTCCACTTCTGGGTCTGCCCTTTAAAAGCCTTGACTCTCTGATCAATAAAGAATTGAATTGTCTTGCCACCATGAGTCTGTTCCTGAGTCATCTTCCTCATGTAGCTGAGTGAGGAGCAGCCCAGGCTGGCTCTGGTCATGTTCTCTCCAACCCAGAGAGTACGCTCCCGGGAAGAGGCACCCCCACGCTAGCCCAGTATTCACTATGTTTTTTTCTAGCCACTCATCTGATGTTAGACCTCTGGGTTGCTTCCAGGTTCTGGTGATCATTAATTGTACTGCTATGAACATATTTAAACAGACATCTCTTCTGATAGGTTTTCCTGTTTTCTTTGGCTAAATCCCCAGGAGAGGAATTTCTGGGATGTATGGTAGGTCCATTTCTAATGTAGAGACAATATACTATTTTGGTTAGACCATTTTGCACTCCCACCAACAGTGTGGAAATGTCCACTTTTCTTCACACCCTTTCCAACATTTGTCATTTCTATCCTTTCTGATGTATGACATTCTCACAGATCTGAAGTAGTATCTCATTATCATCTTTATTTGCATTTCTCTGATGACCAGTGACTTTGAGCTCCTTCTCATATATCTGTTGGCCCTCTGGATCTCTTCCTTAGTGAAATTTCTGTGCATGTCTTGGTCCCATTTTCTAATGGAGTTGCTTGGGTTTTGGTGCTTAGTTTACTGAGCTATTTATGTATTTTTGTCATTAGACCTTTGTCTGATGTGTGTTGTGCATAGATCTTCTATGCCATAGGGTGGTATTACTCTTTCATAGATGAGCAAACTAGTGTCCCAAAACTGTACCAGACTTGCCAGTATTAGTTTAGCTAGAATTTTATTTCTCCTCTACCTCCTCCTCCTCTTTCTTTTTTTTTGCCACCAGGGTTATCTCTGGGACTTGGTGTTTGCATGACTCCACCACTCCCAGAGGTCACTTTTCCCTTCTTGATAGAGCATGAGAGTCAGAGAAATAGAGCGGAAGAGACACTGCAGCACCGATCCACCATTTATGAAACTTCTCTCATGTAGGTGCTCCAGACCTGGGTCTCAGAGCAAGGTTGTTGTACTAAGTGAGGTGTGCTCTCTATCAGGTGAGCCACCTGCTGGCCCTGCTCTTCATGTGCTATTCCACAACTAGTGTCTTGGATCATAACAACATACAATAATCACCTCTTTGGGCTATAGGAAAGGTTAATAACATCAACAAGTAATTTCAGAAACCCGAGTCACTCCTAAATTACTTTTGAAATGATACTTTCCTTTTTTTAAAAAAAATTTATTTATTATTAATGAGAAAGATAGGAGGAGAGAAAGAAAGAACCAGACATCACTTTGGTACATGTGCTGCCAGGGATTGAACTCCTGACCTCCTGCCTGAGAGTCCAGTGCTTTATGCATTGTGCCATTTTCCAGACCATGATATTTTCTTTTTAAAGTGATTGAAGGGACTGTTTTAATGTTGTATTTTAAGGTTTAAGAATGATGATGATGATGGGAGTCTGGCAGTAGCGTAGTGGGTTAAGCCTAGGTGGTGCAAAGCACAAAGACCAGTATAAGGATCCCAGTTTGAGCCCCTGGATTCCCCCCACCTGCAGGGGAGTCACTTCACAAACATTTCAGCAGGTGTGCAGGTGTCTATCTTTCTCAGCCCCTCTTAGCCTTCCCCTCCTCTCTCAATTTCTCTCTGTCCTATCCAGCAACAACAACAAAAACAGCAGCAGCAACAACAATGGGAAAAAGATGGCTTCCAGGAACAGTGGATTCACAGTACAGACACAGAGCCCCAGCAATGACCCTGGAGGCGAAAGAGAGAGAGAGAGAAAGAAAAAAAGAAAGAAAGGAAGGAACGAAGGAAGGAAGGAAGGAAGGAAGGAAAGAAGGAAGGAAGGAACCTCTAGATACATTCATAAACAAATCAAAAGTAAGGTTAAATTATTTGGCCTCTAAACATAGGGGATTAGTCTTTGTCATTCCTTAATTATTTCCATAGAGGTGACTGTGTAGATTAGCATCATTTCATCCTAGCCAACAGGGTGAAAAGGAATTCAGTTTGTAGTTGAATAGTATCTGTTCTCTTGTTTTCCAGTTTTTTTTTCTTTCCTCTAAATCTCATTTGGTGTACATGCTTTTGTATATTTGGGATTTGTTTTTATAAAAACAAACAAACTTTAAAACCCCTGTATTTCACTTATTAGAATAAAGATAAAATTACATGGCACTGCATTTGAAAATTAATTCCACATAATTTAGGAAAATATTAGAGTTATTTATTAAAGGAATGGGAGTGGGCTCTTGTTCCAAATGCTTTATATTACTGGCCCATATTCCAATCTCTACATGGCAGTGGTGGTGGGGGTATACCAGTACAGGTTAGTACAAAGGGAGCCTGATTTTGTATGTGATCGCATTGAGATTGTATTGCAGTAGAGGCCACAATGGCAGACCATGAGCGAGGTTTGACTGTTTGGCTACCAGGAGCTCTACAAGTTTCCTACATTCTTTTTTTTTTTTTTTTTTTTTGAACACAGCACTGCTCAGCTCTGGGGTGTTGTATCTGGGACTTTGGAGCCTCAGGCATGGGAATCTTTTTGCATAACCATTATGCTATCAACTCCTCTCCTGACTCTGTTGTTAAAAAGCCCGCAAATATCCAAAGGAAGACACCATTGCACAACTTCAATGAGAAATAAATAAATGCCTCATACAAGTCCTCACTTGTCTGATTTAAGAAGCAGCATCACTGAATTTCCTCAAATGCAATAGGAGTAGAAGATGTTTTCCTCCACTTCCATTTTATGTCAGTTGTTTTTGTTATACACCTAAATGTGGAATGTAATAGAATTTTGTTTGCTTTGATACCTGAACAACTTCTACCAACATTGGGGTTTCTATAAGAAATTTTATATAGTTGTTAGCACAGTTTAGTTATATACTCTAGTTACTTCATGAAAATAACTAGACTGCCATCCTAAAGATTCCTAAACAAACATTTTCCTCACTGAGAATTAAGAAAACAAACAAAACGAAAACAAACAAAAAAAAAACGCCTATGACCCCAGATCAACAATCTCTTTTTTCTTTATGAGAGGATATTTCTTCTCAACTATAACTTTAATTAACCTTAATTAACTTTAATTTAATTTAAACTATTTAAATAGTTAAGTGCTATTAAACTCAAAGAACACATTTTTTTAAAGGTATTTAGTTCCTGGGCATTTTTCCTCGATCTCACACAGCCTTAATTACTATCCACTTATTGTAAGTATATCATAAAATAAAATATACTGTATAAATTGCATTAATCTCCATAAAAGTAAACTTGAAACAGAGCCATAAACTAACTGAAATCAGTGGTACAATAAAAAGGCAAAGTATATAAAACATCTTCAAGCACTTGGACCTCCATGGATGGTGAACAGATTTTATTTGCATTCTTCTACTCTTTGCATGGAAATAAGAATAGGCATTTTCATGTATGGAGTATTATTATGTAGTATTTACATATGTCATGCTATTTTCTTTTTCTTTCTTTCTTTTTTTTTTTTACTCCTGATCTATTTTAATGTCTTTTCTCCCAAAATAAATCTTCTCTGTATCAATAATAATTGTCATAGACTTGCCAAGACAATTTTACTAAAAGGAATAGAATAAATCTAATTTTGGCGGGTTACATTTCCTTTTCATAATTGATCATATAATTATAGAGCCCTGGCAAATACTAGTAACTAGGGAAAGAGAACAATGTAACTATATACTAATGAATATTTGCCATTATGCAATTTTTTTAAATCCATAGGAAATTAAGAAAGTACCACTTAGCAAAATGTTGCCAAACTACTTTTTTCACAAATACTGTTCACTTAATTATTCTGCATCAAAATTTTCACTTTGTGGATTCATGGATCTAAAAAATTAACCTTACAAGACATTGATCCTTGAATTTGGAAGCAATCTTGGATGTTTTCAAGCCAAATTCTTCTATAACCCGACTGGCACATTATCTTAGAAGTTCTTTCTAATTTATGGTGCACAGTTGTTACTAAGACATTGCTGGAGTACCTCTAGGGAGTTTACTGCCAGAGAAAGCAGCTTGTTGCAGTGGTGAATGGGGCAGAAACCTCTTTTTGTACCTAATATGTGTAAGGCATTCTCTTTAGGTGTTATGTGCTATACAAACTTGAGTCAGATTTTACTTTTGTACATAAAATGCTGCCTATAACACATTTGCATGAGAAAAAAGGTGTGATTTGACTCTAGTAAAGGAACTGTGTTTATCAGCCATTTAAGTTTCAGGTGCTGTAACCGCCACTAAACACTTGCAGCAATTTCCTGTTCATCAGCATGAATTGACTTCTTTCTACAGTACAGCCTTTATGCTGAACATTGCCTCTCCCAGGATCCCTCAGCTACATCTCTTTGAATCTGTACCTGAACTTTAGCTTCCTACCCAACTTTTTTTTTTGCTTTATCTTGACACCCACCCACACCCCCAGATCATCTTACCAGCAGGGGACAAGAGGGGGTGCAGGAATGTGGGTGCAGGGATAATGAATTACGGTACAGTTGTTGGCACATGGGTCCAGCTTCTCATTTCTCTGAGGTGAGCATCTGCAAAGCTCTCCATTCCCCAACTTAGAACCTTTTCCACTATGTGCACCAGGACCCAATGCCAGTTCCACCCTGTCACGTCACATTTGCATAGGCATCTGGGGATTTGTTCTGGTGCTTCCTAGAGACTCTTTGCTTGACAGTTTTTGTATTAGAATTTGTAGGTAGTGAGTGCCTGACCACATCTAACAAGATCCCAGAACACTTTGGATACAGGTACCAGTCAAGCTCCAGTTCTGCTCGAAACTGTGACCTGTGTGTAGCTAGGTACATGTCTCGTGGAGAATAGCTGACCACAGAGTTTGGCAAAACAGACTGAGTGTTTGAAACAGTTTGTTGAGGATCAGATAACACTCTGGGGTAATGCAGGAACTACCTCTATTTCCAAATATGAAGTCAGCTAATATTCAAGAATCATGGCCATTTACCTGATACATTTAACACTATTTATCTTTTTGATACAGAAAATAATAATGACAACTAACAATATTCAGGATACATTTCAATTGTCTTACTAAATTTAATATTATAAAATAATGGCACTATGCATAAGTCATATTATTTACTACAACTGCCAGCAATACTTGCCATATTTGTAATTTTCAGAAACCATCAAAATGATTCTCTGGGCTCCCAAGGATACATGTTTTGTGGAATTTGATGATAAAAACATGATTCTAGAATCATCCTGTGCAGAGTAGATTGCACACATTTTGACTTTCAGCCCTATAAGTCACTCTGTGGGATGCGTAGTGTCACTCTCAATTTTATGGATGAGGAAATCAGGCTTCCTCAGAACTTGCCCTGGGCATAGAGCTTGAGATGACAGAGGGGAGGGAGGTTGGGTGAAAGACTGATTGCCTAGAGAGTCCCTGATGACTTTACAATCTCACAGCAGATAAAGGTAAAGGAGTCTGAGAATGGTCGAATACAATAAACTGCGCCCAGAATCACAGAATTACCAGCATCCCCAGCCCAGGAACCTCTGTTATATTAGTTGATTTGCCAAGCATTTTCTCAAGGGGAACTTGACAGTGAAGATAACAATAACAACAAAAGAGACGATTTGTTTCAGTTTCCTGTAGTAGTCACTGAATTATATTAATGTTAAGGTTTGACATTGAGTTGATTTCATTTATCTGTACAATTTTGTTTTCTTTGTGCTTTAAAGAAGATTTTGTGTGTGTGGTATAAAAATCACCTATAATAGTTGAGTATATTCCTTGCTTTTTACCTCTTAATCATAAAATTATTAATCTGGGTTCTCTGATGAAAACAGGGATGATCAAAAGTTTCAATTATGATAAAATACAGGAAATGTCAAGGATAATAAAGTGAGGAAGCAAATGAAACACAGTAATAGCTAAGAGGAAGGATGTGATAGCTGACATTATTAGATCAGAGAATTCCTTGTAAATAAATCAGTTTATTTTTCCTGGATATTGAATAATACTTGATACTGGAATTTTTTTAATTTTTAAAAAATATTTATTTTCCCTTTTGTTGGCCTTGTTTTTTGTTATTGTTGTAGTTATTATTGTTGTTATTGATGCTGTCATTGTTGTATAGGACAGAGAGAAATGTAGAGAGGAGGGGAAGACAGAGAGGGGGAGAGAAAGATAGAAACCTACAGACCTGCTTTACCACCTGTGAAGCAACTCCTCTGCAGATGGGGAGCCTGGGCCTCGAACTGGGATCCTTACGTCAGTCCTTGCGCTTCGTGTCATGTGTTCTTAACCCGCTGTGCTACTGCCTGACACTGGAAATTTAAAGCTGATAAAGGACTGGCTATCTAAAAACATATGTTGGTCTATAAAAGGGGACATTTCTAATAATCACACTTAAGCAACAGGTCAAATGAACTGTTTCGGGAAAACAGATCTATGTCGCCACCAGAACTATAGGGTAAAATGTGCAGTGACTTTATTTGTCTAGAAAATCAGGGGTCATAAAGAAACATTTCAAAATTGACAAGTGCATTCAGATCAGATTGTGAAGGATTTTGAGTACTAGACGGTCACATTATTGAAAGTTCATATATAGGTGGACATCAACAAAACTTAGAAAGATGAATTTGACGATAGAACTTAAGATGAATTGCAGCGAGCAGACACTGAACTATTTCCTTGATGAAAGACCCATGACTGTGTTTACATTGACTCCTCTTAGAGAATTCATCTTGGCTCAGTTGAAATAAGGATATCCTTCTGTTACACATATCCTTATTTTTCGTTATACTGCTGATAGAGGGTGGCCATAGGCTAGGAAGGTGACTCAGTACTACATAACAGGACTTCTTTCTTATGACTCCAGAGGCCTGGGTTCAATCCTGGTAGCACCATGTGTGTATGGCTGAGCAGTGCTCTGGCTTCTCAGAAAAAAAATATGTACATTTTTAAGGGTGAACCTATCACTTTTACTGCTCCAGTGAGATGTTTTCTTTTCAGAAATTTGGGTTTGAGACCAAAGATTATTTTTTAAATAATTATTTATTGGATACAGACAGAGAAAAATTGGGACCAGGTGGTGGTACACCTGGTTAAGTGTACAAATTATAGTGTGCAAGGACCTGGATTCAAGCCCCTGATCTCCACCTACAGGGAGGAAAGCTTTACAAGTGATGAACAGGGTTGTAGATGTCTCTCTGTCTCCCCCTCCCCTCTTAATTTCTCTCTGTCTCTACCTAATAATAAATAATTTTTTAAAAAAGGTTTTTTTTAAAAGGAGAGAGAGAAAAATTGAGAGGGGAAGGGGAGACAGAGAGAAATAGTGACACTTATAGTATTATTGCCTAGTCTGTGAAGCTTCCACCTATAGGTGGAGACCAGGGGCATGAAACTGGGCCCATGCCCACGTTGACAAGTCTGCTCTAGTGAGTGCTCTACCACCTGGCTCCCCACATCAGATTTTAAGCCATGAGAATTACTTGAAGTGTAACACGAATCATAAGTCAACAGTGCTGAATTTAACACAGAATTAATATATAGAAAGAACTCAATGTTGCAAATATGCAAAGTGAAGATGATGTGAATGATAGTGAGTGTGAGAAAAGGTGAGAAAGGAGTGGAGAAAAGAAAAGAGAGAATGGGTGAGGAGTGAAGAAAGAGAGCTGCTAACTGATTAGTCAAATGTCCTGTAATATTCATGCACCATGATACTCCTCTCTATTATAATGATCTCTCTCTCTCTCTCTCTTTCTCACTCTCGTCACCAGGGTTATTACTGGGGTTGAGTTCCTATACAAGGACTCCAGTACTCTTGGCAGCCACTTTTCTTTTTCATTTTTCTTGTTGATAGGGAGCAAGACAGAGATGGGGATGGAGAGGGAGAAAAAGAAAGAGATAGAGACAGAGAGAAGAGATACCCACATCACCCTTGAAGCTTTCCACCATGTTGGTGGAGAACTGGGAGCTGGAACCCAGGTCCTGTGCATTGTATCATGTGCTCTACCAGTGTGCCACCCTTTGACCCTGCACTACTGTTATCTTAATCTGACTTGATTAGGCTTGCATTCCTTGAAAACAAATATGCTTTAAAATAAAGTTGGAAATGTGTCTTGGCGAGACCCACTCACTAGTTTTAGTTCTAGGTCAGCCATATGTATTCATATATTCAGCACCAAGGCCTTGTGCATATACGTGAGTATCCTTTCCATAGTAATAAATTTATTCCTTATTTAAGAAAAGAGCTCAGGGAAAGGAAGAACTAAGAAAGAGAAGGGAGAGGAGAATGACACAACGGCACCAATTCACCAGCCACACAGCTCCACCAGTGCTGTCTGTCTTAGTCCCAGAACTCTATGGACAGCAAGACACATGCTCTACTGGGTTAACCCTCTCCTCACTTGCATCTGCCTTTTTGGAAACTATAAAGAAACTCTCCTTCTTCACAAAATTGCTCCTAAAGTATTTCAAGACAGGCCTTACTGTTTCATCCAGTTTCCTCTTCTTCAGGCTAAAAATTCCTCTCTCCAGCAACAGCTGTTCTGTCATCTGTTTCTTGTTAAAGATGTACTCAACATGAGTACCTTATTTCAAATGTGTCCTGGTCAATAATTAAAGGGGAAAAAAGCCAACAAAACAAAAAACAAAAACAAAAACACAGAAACGGCATGTTGGTCCATAACTTTTTCTACTTTCACCTCTTGGCTGAAGAGAAAGAATTAAAAAACACTTACTTTTCCCTCAGCTCTCAGTTATGGGGAGGTAGAGAGGACTGAAGGATATCCTTAGGTAATGATATTGAGCTTAGAGATTGTACTATGAGTATTTCTTCCTGAATAAAAAGGTGAAAATTCACTACAGGAGAGAATCTTTTAGGATAAGGGTCAGATGCCTGGATTTTAGTACCCCTCGTGCATCTGTGAGGGTGTGACAAGAATGCTGATGCTGGAGTGTAAAAGGAGTCTAGTTTCTAGACACTGTCCCTGAGTGAGCTTTCCATTGGTGCATTGCCAACCCTGCACTCCTAGTTACACGAGACAAGAGCCTTTTTGCATAAGAGCAGTGGAGCACATTTTCTGTAATTCGTATATAGACTTTAATAAAACTTTTTTTTGTGGGGGAGTGGTAGTGAAGGGAAGACAGTAAGATAGGAGAGGAGAGGTGACAACAAAGCATCCTTCCACCATTCACCGTAGTTCCCCCTGGTGTTCATGGCGCTCCTGTGTGGTGCCAGAAATCAAATCCAGGGCTTCACACCTGGTAAGGGGCACAGTTTACCCACTGAGTCACCTTCCATCTTCTGATAGGATTTCTAAGGCTTAGTTATAATATTTTTGTAAATATGATTTAAGATATATTGATTTTTATATTTTTGGATAGAAACAGAAATTGAAAGGGACAGGGAAGATAGATAGATAGATGGATAGATGATAGATGGATAGATGATAGATGGACACCTGCAGCACTGCTTCATCACATTTTTAAAGCTCTTTATTTATTTATTAGACAGAGAGAGCCAGAAATTGAGAGGAAAGGGGGTGATAGAGTGACACCGGCAACACTGCTTCACTACTTGCAAAGCTTTGCGAAACTTTCCCCCTGCAGGTAAGGATCAGGGGCTTGAACCTAGGTGGGTCCTTGCTCATTATAACATGAGTGCTCAACCAAGTGTGCCACCACTTAGACCCCCTGCTTCACCACTTGTGAAGCTTTCCTCCTGCAGGTGGGTCCCAGAGGCTTGAACCCAGGTCCTTGTGCACTGTAATCTGTGCACTCAGTTAGTTGTGCAACCACCTGGCTCTGATATATTGACTTTTAAACACTTCATGTCAAGTTAATACTGTAATTCATTCAGTCTTTATAAACTTCTCCAAATGGGGGTCAGGCTGTAGTGCAGCGGATTAAGCTCACATGGCGTGAAGCACAAGGACCAGCCTAAGGATCCCAGTTCGAGCCCCCAGCTCCCCACATGCAGGGGGGTCACCTCACAAGCGGTGAAGCAGGTCTGCAGGTGTCTTTATCTCCCCATCTCTGTCGATTTCTCTCTGTCTTATCCAACAACAATAACAACAACGACATCAACAACAACAACAATATAACCACAATAAAGATAAAGCATATTATAAGGGGAAAAAGTAGCTTCCAGGAGCAGTGGGTTTGTGGTGCAGGCACTGAGCCCCAGCGATAACCCTGGAGGCAAAAAAAAATTTAATATTCTAATTTGGTTTTTGGAGTACACATTCATAACTCCCAGTTATAAATCATACAAATAATTTAAATCTATTCCTTAAATTTTGCCTTTTCACTGTTTCTATTTTTCTTCCTTCCTCTATAAAAAAGAGAGAAATCAACATTTAATAAACTGATATAAAAATAGGACAGAATATTTGCAAATTCCTAAGGCAAGAGTAAGAAGTTTACAATTTGAATACATGCTTCTTCTGTGAGAGACCATAAGTAGTCTTATTAAGTAAAACACACAAAAGAATGAACAGAAATTTATTTTGAAATAATATTCAGTATAATTTTAATGACATTAATTTTTATGTTCTATAACTCCTATCCAAAAGTATCATTTACTCCTGGAGAGTGGAGATGATGGTGAGTGATTTTGTATGTGTTCACTTTGAGGTAGGATCCCTCCCAAGTCCGATTCTCAACAGCCTTTGTTATCACCTGCAGATAGACAGAACTTCTCTGACCCAGAAAGGAAAACCAGGAAGACCTTATGTCAGAGTGCGAAGAGTCCTGGGTCAGGAACCATGATGTGTATTATCAACAGCAGGTACTGGCAAATGCTCCCAGGCCTGGGGAGCACCAGGACATGAGAGGGGAGTAGGCCTTTACAAAGTGCTCTGACTCAGTCTGACTAGTAAGGACACTGGGACTGTGGGCGTGGCAGGTCTCTCCCACCCTGCCACCAATATATGTCTCTGCTATGTGCACGTATGTATATGAAACTATGCTCCTAAAGCCCGTATGTTGTAAAATAGTAGAATAATGCAACTACGTAGTTTGTTCTGCAAAATAGACCTAGTTAACCAGCAAGAAAGTAATCTTGAAAGGAAAAATTTTCCATCACTATTCAGAGAAAGAGGGATGTAATCACATTTTCCCAGATGTCTTGTCTATGAATTTTAAAGCCATTTTAAGTACTTGGATTTTAAGGTGACCTGTATGGCTGAAAAAAAAAAGTTCAGTTGGATGGTGCACTGCTTTGCTACTTGCATAAGCCAGGGGTCAAGCCTGACCTCCACCCTATTAAAGGGGGCTTCAGCGTTGTGGTTTCTTTCACTTCTACCTCTCTGTCTCTCTATCTATTTGAAAATATCATTCTGGGGTGGTAAAGTCCCAGCAATGATAGAAGAGAGAGAGAGAGACAGAGAGACAGAGAGACAGAGAGACAGAGAGACAGAGACAGAGAGAAGGAGAGAGAGCAAAATCAAATGAAAGTTCAAAGGAGTACCTCGTTAATAGTGGGAGGTGACATTTGAACAAGACTATGAAATATGTGCATTGTGTTTAGCAGGACAGAAAAGGAAGAATGAAGAAGAAGGATATTTTATAGGTGGAGCCTGGGGCTGAGGAACAGGGCTATGTGGCAAAAGCAAGTCGTTTGGAAATGACTGTGTTCACTGAAGCATAAAGTTTCAGATTTGTAGGGGCTCCACCAATGTGTGTTTTGAAAATCTGGCCTCAATTACAAGTGCAATGATGGAAGCAAAAGAGTAGCAGGTGTTTCTGTCACCCTTAACCAGGTAGTAGCGCTTGGTCTCATAATCTGGTCTCCCAGGAGCAGGTGAATGTCCTGCTCCCTACACCCTGACAGATTCGTAGAGATCCATAATTGGGTCTATTTCACAGGCTATGGAAAGTCAGACCATTTTTAAGGATAATATTTTTAAGCAAAGTAATATGCCTGTCATGCCATAGGATAGATTAGGACAGGAATAGGTTGAGTAGATTATGGACTAGGGAAAGGAACCACTTAAAGAAGCAAGGACAGAAAGGGAAACCATAAAGAGAAACTTGGACTGGGTGGTGTGTTTTGCACCAAAGCAAAAGACTCTGGAGATGGAGGGGGAGGGAATAGATGCGGACAACTTTGGGGGCATATGCATGATGGTGGGAAAGGGCCTAAATTAGCGTGAGAGTGTTCTAGAAACTTTTATCACAGGGAGGTGAGAGATTGTACCCATGTGTCAACAACTGTACTATAAACCATTCACCCACTAATAAAATGACCAAAAATAGTGCTTTTTCCCCCCGGGGAATCTGTAACAGTGTTAGATGACGGTGTTCATAGCAATTATAATCTGGGGATGGTAATTATTATTCCTCATTATAGATTCTCTCATTTCCTAGTACTTAAAATAATGCTTAGAAGCCCTTACACGCACAAATGAACGAAAACCTTGTAACCATAGAAATGCAGAAAAAGGATGATGATGATAATGATGATTTTAGCCAAAGCACAAACCTGCTCTGTTTTATGGTAAAACTGGGGATTGAACTTGGGAGCTCTGGTGGCTCAGGCATGAAAATCTTGTGCATAGCTATTATACTTTCTCCCCAGCCCTTCAGAAGGAAGTTTTAAACAATAAATATTTTTCAATACTTTGGAGTTGGACTTTGGAGGAAAACTATTGGAATTGTTTGTACTGACTCAATCTGGTGTACAGATGTGGCCTCCGCACAAATGCATCACTCAGGCCATTAGGCATTCTGAGCACGATAGATGTATTGAGGTGGAGATGACTCAGAAGTATGATGCCAGTGACTTCATGACTCTACACAACTAACTGGTTCCAGTTTTCTCTTACCAAATGGACTCTTTCTCTGATGAAAAATCAGAAAATTTTCTTCATATATTCTGGCCAATATCTATTTTTTAAAGTACCTCTACGATATATACATGTGAAAATTCACTGGTATCTGAATTCAGCAATTACAATCTGTACAATCTGCTAAATTCTGAGTCTGAATAATTCATGAGTGTGGTGTTTCTCACCTATTTCTCACCTATATTTCAAATCCTTTAATGTATTTCCTAGTAAGTCAAAATTATTGTAAAAAAGTAAATCAGAAAATAAGCGCTAAACCCTTTTTGGTCAGTTGAAGTGAGTGGTTATTTTTCTGGAACACTCTTGCTAATAAAACATTACTCTTTCCCCAATACACATGAAATAAGTTTTGAAAAATATTTAAATTATTTATTCCTAGATGTACTGATATTATAGGCTGCATGTTTCAATCCTGTTCTTGATGGCGAGGGGAAAAAAAGAAGAAAGAAAAAAGAAAGAAAGAAAAAGAGAAAGGAAGAAATAGAGAAAGAGGCAGGAAAGGAAGAGAGGATCAAGTAGAATATTAGCCAAGAAGCAAGATTCCATGAAAGGACTTTTTTTTTTTTTTAATCCCAGACATTGCAGAGAATTCATGATAACAAAGTGGAAATGTTTTAGGCATGACAGCTGACTCTAACTTCATAGCCCCCAGCCTGTGGATAAATTGAGAGCCTTTACAGATCATTTTTTGAGAACCACCACTCTGGTGGCATCAAGTCTGACCTTGATGTCAAGGGACTCACATTTTTGTTATGGCTCTGTCTGTGAGTAACCATATGTCCCGGGGAAAGTCATTTAACGTCTGCTTTGGTTTCCTGTCTGAACACCTGACCCTTCCTTCACTATGGGGATGTTGCAAAATAAGTTAGAGAAGGTCTGAGAGAATGCTTTGTATTCTCATAAGAAAGGTGCTCTGTGATCTAAAGGATTACAACTAATTCACCTAGAATAAAGACTAGAAACCAAATTTAACAATAAATAGATCTGACGAAAGTGTTCAGAATTTCCTGCTCTGCATAACACACATCTCTGCCTTGGATATTAGCACCAACTAATCCATGCTACCAGTTCCAAAAGTTTAATTCATAATTTTACATGATAGTGCATTTGGTAATGTTGAAAAAATGTACATAAAGATGAAATTAATATTATCTGGGGACAGATTGATCCAAGGACAGATCTTTTGCAATTAAGACCACAAGCACCCAAATAATTGAGTAAACAATGGGACAATAACCAGTTGGTTCCTGCTGGTAAACTATGAAGTTCAAAGATTAATCCCATCAATAGCCAGTAATAGAATATTAGCCTGTAAAGGAAAGAATTATCTTGCAGCAAATCTTTATATTTTTTGGTTAATGACTGAATCTATTTCATGTAATTCCTAAGTTGGGAAGTCTGAGAAAATAAGTATATGAGAGGGTGAGGATCTGAAAATAAAAGCAGTACAATTTAAGGCCTCAGCCATTACATTTATATTTAACAATGTTTAAGTGCTGGAGTTATATACGGGGCTGAATTTCATGAGGAGGCATGGAAATGGCACAATGTTCAATTTTTAACAGAACAATGCAGATTTGGTGTATTCATAAGAAAAAAGTAGTAATTGAACTGTAAACAAGGCATACATAAATCTAGTTGACTTATGGTGGGCTAGAATCTAGTTTTTGAAGAAGTCAGTAAAGATATCTTTTGCTTGGGTTATTTCTGCTGTACCCCAAATTCTATAACTTTGTGATTTATAGATCAGCTATCTAAAATATGTAAACAAGAACAACACACCCCAACTCCATATCTACTCCATTATGGAGGTAAATTAAAATAACATACAGCTGATCTTCTGTTACTCTCATCTGCCATAGCTACTTCAAAGAAACCCAGCCATCAAGCCCATTGTGACAGGGTCTTGGAAGCTGCCATGCAGCCTGGTAGGCGCATGGCCTCCCTCTGGAATGTTCATCTTCTCTCCTGTCTGGATAACTCCTCATTCTTAGGGAATCCAATCATCACGATCCTCTTAATACATCTGCAAACCTATCCTCCCTAACTCTGTTGCACCTCACATGAGAATCTATTCTTGTCTTCCAGTTCTCAAAAGTTTTATACATTTGCTCAATGTTTTACTCTGTATTGACTGTTAAGAAACTTGCTTGGCTTTCCTCTCCTATAAAGCCAAAGATCCAAAGACATACTTTTGCTCTTGAGCTCTTTATCATTACGGTACAGAGTCTCCCCTCCAGTCCCTACCCTCCCCTTCAGTTTAGGTCTATACAGTATTTCAGACTTTGGATTTAACACCTTGTCTTAGAGTTCCATTTGGCTTTTGGATCACTTGAAGCATTTTAAACTCAGTTTTCTTTTGAGATAGATGTTTGGTCCTACTTAATCTTATTTTCATTTCCTGATCTATCTGAACTCTGACCTCTAGCAGCAAATAACGTTATATTGGACCATAATCCTAGTAGGATGCAGGTGCGGGAGGGAACAAAGACAGTTAAAGCATTTATTATATTGTTTCATTATCATTGGTTTGCCTGCTTCTCATTGACTGAAAGTTCCATGAGGACAGGATTAACATTGTGATCATCTTCACATTGAAAGGAACTGGCAGTACATAACAAATGCTTAGTAAGTGTTTATAAAGCAAATAATGCATATATGGTGGCAAAGCTAGAGCACAGTATTACTTTCATCTTTTAGTTTTTCCATGAGACAGTTTATTTTTTCAAGTTAAACAAGGTACGTTTGTTTACATGGAGGCCAGATGAAAACATATAGATGTGTGAGTAAGAATAAAGGAATGAAGACCTTCCTATTTGTTGTCAGCCAATTCAAGGCTTCATGAGAAGTGAAGAATAGAAATAAATATTTATTTAATAAATATTAATAAATAATTTAACAGAATAGAAAAATATTTATTTAATAAACTCTGATTAAATGTATTAATCGTGTGTTCATAATATGTCTCTGTCCAGAATGGAGAATCCTGGCTTCTGACCCTCCTGATAACTAGATCTAGAGGCTGACCCATGGACAGAGCCCATGGACAGAGTTGCTGGGCAACTGTTGTCTGCGAACTAAATTGCAAGTGGCAGTGTCTCATATTGATCATTACCTGTACCCACAGCATCAAGGACAAGTCATCCTAGTTAGTTTATTTGTCCTGTGGATAGCCTGAATTCTGAAAGGCCATTCTACTTCACCTCCCTCTTCCCATCCAAGTTATTCCCTGCCTGAAATAAGCCAAGGCAGAGTATGTTGTGTTGTCTGTTTTGATATAATTTTTAGATCTCCTCTTTCTAAGTTCATTAAAGCTTTCCCCCCTCCCTTGTAAGTATACGTTGTTAGCCTTAGGGTGCTGGCCACATTCCAGTTTGGGCAATTAATCACATTTCAATGCTCAGCCCTCCCTGCAGACAGAGAAGGTACATTCTTTGTCTTCCTCAGCAAGTAACTGCTGATGGTGAAGCAGCTGTTGCCACCTCCCCAGAGGAGAGCAGTTTCAGAAGTAGTGAGAACAGCTTCCTACTTCTTTGAGGGAGCTGCTAGCAAAGTGATCTGGGACAAAAGGCATCCCCATGAACTCCGGTTCACTCCTGTTTTCACTGCCTGGGCCTCCAAGTCATCCATCACTCAGCTTTTGAACCACTGGCTTAGCCCAGAACAAAATGGGAAGTGATTTGTGTTTTCTTGAAGAACTGTTCCTGAACGTGATAGCTTCCTTTGAAGCCCTGTCAAAGGGACTTTTTTGCTTTGTTTAGTTTTTGTTTTTCTGAAATCCCTTCAGTTTGTCTCACCTCCTACAAGACCTCACACCACAGCCTGACATCACATTCAATACCTAAGTGGCTGCCTTCACAGCTAAGAAAAGACAAAGAGCTCAAACACACAAGCAGATTTCTCTAATGGGATAGTCAAAGAAATGGAAGATTGTTTCCTTGTTAACTTCAAATAGCAAGTGCAATTAATAGTTGCTGGGAAGCACAGGTGATAAGGCAACATCCAAATTCTCTTATGTAGAGGTTCCCTGTGACATGATCTAACAAGTCAGAAATGCAGTAAGTGGAGTTCTATCCTGTGAGTTATTTTGAAAAGATATGGAGAATAACCCTTTCTAGATGTGCACTCTATGTTTTACTTGGCTTGGAGAACAGTGCTTGATGGAATGATAATTGGATGTTGATGAAAAACATCAATCATCATTGTATTGTGACTCAAGTTATATTTGTCTAATGTTAAACTTTAAGTTGTGAAATAAACCATTCCAGTTGGGGAATGGCAATTGAATTTCTAAAACTTCATTCTTTTACCTGTTAGGCAATACTGAGTTATTCCTTATATCAATAGACCTTATTGAAAATTCCAGGATTACTCATAGATTTGAAGCATTTGTCATGTAGAGAAAAAGACAAAAACTTTTGCAAGTTGCTGTCTTTAAACTATCTTCCCTAAAGCTCTTTTTTTTGTTTGTTTATTTGCTTGTTTTAAATTGTTTAACAGGTCTTACTGTTAACAATTCTTACTGTCCAAGCAATCTATATTCACCTCCCTCCCCCAAATACTGTCCTGGGTTCAGCAACCTGTGTTTATTTCTCAGTGGCAAAATTCAATCCTTAAAGATATACACCTCTACAGGCAAACAGCTGGTCATACTCAGGTTCCCACATTTAGCCACCCTGTCTGAGAAGGAGTGTCTCCTCATCACTTATTCTTTCTCCTCCGGTCTCATTCCCTCAAGGCGAGCAGCAACAAATCCCCTCTCTATTGTTTCCCCCGTCACAACTCAGTTAATATTTCAGCTGTAGTTAATATTTCAGTTAATATTTCAGAAGTAGTTCATCCTCACATGAGAACATGCAGCCTGTGCACGTCTGCTTCTTCCTTATCCCTTTCCCACCATCCTAGGAAGTCTTTGTCTCCATTACCCTCACTCTAATTCAGCCTTAAATTATAAATTTGTTCTTAAAATATCCCCCCCACTAGACTATAAATAAGAAAGCTGTTTTCTTATCTCCACTTACTCTTTCCTTTTCCCTTTTTTCCCCCCAGTGCCCAGCATTAGACCTAGAAAACCAACAATTTGCTAGGTAAACAAAATATCACCGGAATGAACTTTGTGTTATTTCAACTGTCATTACTACATTGCTTGTAGGAACACAATTTGAATCCCTAATTTAAAAATTATTCATTGTACTAGTTAAGAATGTGTCAACTGTATTTTTCTCCCTTCTAGTTTATTGTTTCATTGAGACAACCATACTTCAGGTTTGTAGTGTGCCTATCAAGTTTCTCATGAGGTACTTCTTGTAACATAATTTCTATGTCAAAAGGGAACTTGTTGAGTTGGATATATCATACATTTTTTCATATTTAAATCTGGTCCATCCTTATAATCTTTATGTAAGGTCGATATGTTTTATTATGAATTTACTGAAAAAGAAACCGAGAACCAGATAGGTTAAGTGAATTTCAAAGGCTACATAGCTAGTTACTAAAACTACCAGGCAAGTTCACACTTTATCACTTGAACTGACTTACAAATAACTTTTTTTGAGACAAGATTAAAAAGTCTTCACGATTAAGTTCTAGTTTGGATCTGTGGGATCAACATCCTGATGAAATCAGTAATACAAGCTGGGTGGACTGGTTAACAACTAAACTTAAGCTTGCACATCATATTGACCATCAGTAAGCCGTGACAAAAATCAAATACAGTTTTGGCATGAATGTAGCTGCAGACTGTGCTTTACCAAAGACATCCAAATTGCTGTATTTTTTTTAAATCCATTAAAACAAGAAACTCAAAGTTGGGTGATGAAGCCCAAATTAGGGCTGATGGGTGGGATCGGTGTCTGAGGGAGTTTTTAGGATCTACAGAGAGTGGAGCAGAGTTCCTGTAAACATTACCCACTGATGACTCTGCACATCAGGGACCTGGAAACAGAAAAATATGGAATGCTCATATTCCGTGGCGTATGTGCATCATCAGTTCTGCAGAGGGAGGGACATGTTTGATTAACTACCACCCATAGGGTGGGCCTCATCTCACAGTGCCTATTTCTATAGGCAGTCTAAACATTAGTATTTTATAAAATAAAAAATGTAGGTGGAATCTGAAAGAAAATTATTTTGGGGTGGCTTGAGACTGAATGATGCATGATGTGAATTAATCAAATTGATTGGACTTTTCAATTCTTAGTTATTTCAGCACTGTGCAGTCACAGTTGTAGACAGAATGGATTTGATTAGGGCAAACGACTTACAAAGAACCATCTCTTATTTAGCCCTAGTGCACCTAGGAACACTTTGGGATAGCCAAACTAAGACTTTATCTATATACTTCTATGATTTTCTTTCCTCTTGGGATTTCAAAGAGCTTTATTATGTTGCTTTTTTGATTTGATCAAACCTCACAACTTGACTAAACATATTATAGATGAACCACAGGAACAGACAGACTTTCAGGTTCTTGTGTAAATTTTCTTGGGTTTTGAAATTTAGTTAATAAAGAAAGTGATACCACATATAAATGAAGGTTGATTCTCTTTTAATAACATTTTTGTTTTTGGAATAATCAAAAAGATAATACTGAATCTCCATACCTTATATTCTGCTTTGCCTATAATTAGCGTCTTAGAGAACTTGGCTGCACTTGTCAAAATTAAGAAATTAACATTGGCATATTGCTACTCATGTACTGATTGAGGGTTGATTTGTCTGGATTTCACCAGTTTTCCCCATTTGTGTCCTTTTTTTATTCCAGGATCTAACTCAGGAGACCACATTGCATTTTGTTGCTATGTCTTCTCTAGTTTCTAAGACATTCTTTGTTTCATGACTGACAATTTGAAGTGGTTTGAAAAATGTCCCTTATGTTTTCCTCATGCTCAGACTGAGGTTATTTGTTTTTGTGGTAAGTATTATAGATTTGATGTGCCCTCATAATCACATTATATCAGGGGACATATGACGTCAGTTTTACTTATCACTGATGAGTTAACTGTGACCAGTTGGGTATGTTCGTCTTGTTTCCCCCACAGTAAAGTCATTATTTTTTTTCTCCACTATATTCTTTAAAAACGATTCTCACAGCCCTAAACCAAGCCCATGCTCAAAGAGGGAGGAATAGTATTTTTTTAAATTTATTTATTTATTTTCCCTTTTGTGGACCTTGTTATTTTTTATTGTTGTTGTAGTTATTATTGTTGTTGTTATCATTGTTGTTGTTGTTAGATAGGACAGAGAAATGGAGAGAGGAGGAGAAGACAGAGAGGGGGAGAGAAAAATAGACACCTGCAGACCTGCGTCACTGCTTGTGAAGCCACTCCCCTGCAGGTGGGGAACCTGGGGCTAGAACCGGGATCCTTACGCTGGTTCTTGTGCTCCGTGCCACATGAGTTTAACCCACTGCATAACGCCCGACTCCCAAGGGAGGGATAGTTTTTACAGAGAGGGTGTGTGTAGGAATTATTTAATAAGGCTTTACTCCATCATCAACGTATTTATATCAATATAGATTAATTTGTACTTTTATACATTTTTGTTATAATGCAATATTTTGATATTTGTTATGTGTTCACTTCATTCTACATTTGATTTTTGGGAAGCCTATCATATAGGCTTCACAACTAAAGGCTTGTTTTTACATTGTTCTTTTAAGATGTGTCTTTTTGAATATATATTAATTCAGTCACATGTCAGCAATATCTTAAGAGGTTTATTTTTTACAATAACAATGGTATTGTGCTAAGAAAATATGCAACTATGTTTATTTAACTCTTGTTGTTTTCCAGGTATTTACATACATTTAATCTTTTAAAAAATTGTTTAATGCTATATAGTAGCTGAATTCAGGGTCTTATGCCTGTGAGATACCACTGAGCTGCCTCCCTAGACAAAGTTTTAGCCTAAAATTCTTGAGTGAGGAAGAGAATAAGAGGCAGAAAGAGGGAAAAGAGGAGAGGAGATAGAAATACCAAAACTGCTCTGTTCATGGTGTTCACATATGTGCTGGAAATCAAACCCAGGGCCTCACACATGACAAAGCTGCTATGCCTTACATGCTGAGCCATCTCCCTGTCTCTCCCATTTAATCTTTATTTTTATTGTTTATTATCTTTATTTATTGATTGAATAGAGACAGCCAGAAATTAAGAGAAAAGGGGAGATAGAGAGAGAGAGAAGCAGAGAGACACCTGTAGACCTATTATACCAATTGTGAAACCTTCCCCCAGCAGGTGGGAACTCTGGACTTGAACCTGGGTCTTTGTAATGTGTGCGTGTGCGTGCGTGTGCGTGTGTGCATGTGTGTGCGTGCGTGCGTGCGTGCACTCAACCAGGTGCGCCACCATCTTTACAAGGCCCCTTTTCTTTACATTTTAGAACAACCTTGAAGATATTGTCCTTGTGCTTTGCACCACCTGTGCTTAACCCGCTGGGCTACTGCCTGGCTCCGAAGATGTTGTCACTGTCCCCTAATAGATAAGATGACAGAAGTTTGCTAAGTCTAGTCTAGGTTCTTCAAATTAGTAAATAGTAGTGATTTGCAGAGTCAATATGTCAGCCTTTGTAGATGTTAACTAATATCTTAGGGAGGCAGTATTTTTCTCAAATATTTAAAGACATATTTACTTATCAGCAAATATAGCAGGAAGGCATATCCTGGAATTAAACAAAAGTTAGTATTTTTTAATTGCTAAGAATTTCCAACTGAGCCCCATCCTGACACACATGTAAATGATTTCTGGTATATTATTGTAGCATTCAGTCATATTAACCTCAAAAAATAGGTTGCACATATCTGTTTCCTATGCACCGTAGTAAATTTCTGGTAACTAGCAATAGGGATTTATGTCTTGTGCCTTTATTTTTGTTTCTTCCTATCCCTATTTTTAAAATTGCCTCTTATTAAAATAATTGAATAGGACACTTTGATTTGCATAAACCCTCTTACCTTTTTCTCATAATGGTATGTGCCTGTGTTAGAGAACAGAAATGCCTAGTATATGACTTTCTCAATCAGATCTGAGATAATCAGGTTTCTATTTCCTTCTTAACACAACTACCATGATCACCACTAGCACCATCTTTTCTCTTCTTCTTCTAGCGTTTGCCCTTCTTCTGTAGCCAGTTAATGGCTTTGAAAGTGACTGGGATCCATGTGGATTCAGTCGGCTAGGAAGGATCGTCAGTTTCCCCAATGAATGGGTACTCACGGGATGCACCACGGGAAGGTCGACCCAAACCTTCCTTCTCACCCTTCCCACCTCTCACACACAAACATACATAAACACACTTTAATTGAAGTCATTTTATTTTTTAATTTTTTTTGGTATTTATTTATTTTCCCTTTTGTTGCCCTTGTTTTATATTGCTGTTGTGGTTATTATTGTTGTTGTTATTGATGATAGGACAGAGAGAAATGGAGAGAGGAGGGGAAGATAAAGAGGGGAGAGAAAGACACCTGAAGACCTGCTTCACCGCCTGTGAAGCAACCCCCCTTCAGGTGGGAGTTGGGGGCCTTGAACTGGGATCTTTAGGACAGTCCTCGTGTTTGTGCCATGTGCGCGCTACCAGCCTACTCCCAGAAGTCATTTTCTAATAAAAGCAGCTATCAGAGTTATGGACACATGTGTATAAAAAATACAGTCAATATGGAAGAAATTATAATTTGAAAACA
Source organism: Erinaceus europaeus (assembly GCF_950295315.1). NCBI lineage: Eukaryota > Metazoa > Chordata > Mammalia > Eulipotyphla > Erinaceidae > Erinaceus > Erinaceus europaeus. Next base: position 104,780,415 of record NC_080168.1, on the reverse strand, counting down.
TTTATAATACTATAATGCTGAAGCATAAAGGAAAAATACTTAGAGGATGTCCTTACAAAATGACGCATTTGGGATTCCATCCTGCAGGAAAAAAGGCCTGTGCTGTTAGGACTCCCAGGTTTTTATTAGAGTCCTAGATAGAACCCATACATAGTTCAGTCATTTACTGATTACTTTGGACAGAACATTTTTTCAACGAGAAAACTGAATTACTTGATTTAGTTTGGTCCAATAATCTCCTGGTTTTCTTCCAGAAAGAGTTAGATGACATACTTGCAGACATGCTCATTCTTGCTGCCTTGTTTCCTATTTACCTTTTTCAGGCTGGAAGTATATTCAATTAAGTTATGTTACACCACCAAGTCATTGGCAGTTAGGTCTTGGATGGTGTGTAGTTTGTTGTAACAACAGTATTTGAGGCTATGCCATTATACCAGACCAGCACAGACATGCCTCCCATTAGCCCATCTATTTTAAAGGGAAACTCTGTATGCTGAGCTAACTGAATTTCTACTCACTGAAGTTTGCAGGAAAATCTGTCTGAAAATGGCCTCAAGGGGACCTCACTTCAGATTGTATTAAAGTTCATCAACTACATATTATGCAGATACATAAAAATAGATTAACAATCATAAAAGAATGACTCATGTTTATTACCTTGAAGAGTAATTGCATAAGACTCAAAAAAAATGCATTGCTGAAACTCAATAAAGTTGAAGAGAACAGTTTCCTCTGTCAAACAGCAAAACCAGATTTTTGGGAAAATGCCATATTATATCTATTAGCTGAGCATTTATCATAGAAAACTCTGTTGATGATTGTAAGGAAACGAGAGTCAAAATTAAATTTAGAAAAAATGATTATACGTACAGAACCATTCATCCTTTGTGCCTAAAGCTCAGCTAACACATTAATTATGCTGTAGAAAATAACCAAGTGTTTAGGGACAGTGTTCAACTTAGCAGACAAAACAAAGGAGAAACATCTTTAGGTCTGTGTGCAGGTGTGGTGGGTAGAACAGAGCTCCTTTTACCCCATTCCAAATTTAGAAATTGAATTTCTAATAGTTGCTACCTCAGAATGTGATTTGAAAACAGGATCCTTAGGGAAATAATTAAGTAAAAACAAAACCATTAGGGTAGACCCTAAGCAATATAACCCACCCTAATACACTATGAAGAAGGGATTTGAACATAGACACAGACCAAGGAAAATGATGTAATGATGCAGGGGAAGGATGATCATCTGAAAGTCAAGGAAAGAGGATGCAACACTTCCTTCTTGCCATGGCTCTCAGAAGAAACCAACCATATTGTACCTGACTCTAAAACTTCCAGTCTCTAGAGCAGTGAGACAAAAATTTCTGTTGCTTAAAGTGCCTGGCCCATGCTATGTTGTTACAGCACACCTAGCAGATGCATTTAATAGAAATATGTGGAGTTACCTGTCCACTGGCCAGTCATTTGCTCCTGTCTTTTTTGAAAGCAGGTTCTGGCCCTGAACATTGCTAATATTTGCAAGGCTAATGGAGAGAAAACAAATGATGCTCTTCATATCACTTCAAAAAGAAAAAAATGTTATTTGTCAAATTCTTTTCTCATATTGTGTGAATGAGATAGACTTACGCAATAAAAATATCATCTTATGATACTTTAAATATTCAACAATTGTGAGTCAGGCTAATAAGCTATTAAATACAAATGGTTTTCATTGACGTAGCTTCAAAATGACAATAATTTAAAATGCTTAAGTCATAAAAAAGGTTGACAAATTGTACCCATGTGACAACTATCTTATAAATCATTATTTCCTAGTAAAACATAAAAGATAGAATACGCTTCAGCTATGATTTTAATATGATTAAAAGTAGCCAAAATATTAAACAAATTATTTTAGCTATTATTGTGCAGATATGAATGTCCTATTGATGAACTAGCAAATTTTGGTGTGGTACAGTTTAATTATACATAATTTTTAAGTTACATTTTGTTCATCAAATTTATTTTTCTTCTCATTGTAACATAATTAGTAATTTCATATTTATAACCAAGCTTCTTTCCTGATTTACTTGCATTTATAATTATCCATGTTTGAGTAATTCTTCATAATATAAATTGATGTTGTATCAGGTGGTGACACACCCAGTTAAATGTACACATTTCCATTCATAGGAAGCCAGGTTCAAGCCCCCAGTCCTCACCTGCAAAATTCTTCATGAGTGGTGAAGCAGTGCTACAGTGTCTCCCAGTCTCACTCCCTGTCTATGTCCCCTTTCCCCTGTCAATTTATCTCTCACCTATAAGAGGAAAACAAAAAAAATCTCTAAAAAATTGATGTGAGAAATTTTTTGACATAGCAATTTGAATTATCTTCAGAAACATGGAAAGGGCAGTGGATATCAGTGTTAGTGGACAAGATTTGAATGTTTGAGATCCCAGAGGCTTCTGATTCAGTCCCCAGCACCACTGTTTGTCAGAACTGAGTAGTGCTCTGGCTTCTCTCCCTAAAAACAAACCATAAAGACAGACAAATCTAGCAGAATGTAGTAAACTATACAGTTTTTCTAAACTGCCTAATATCTTCTACTAAAATAAAAAGAAGCAGGCTTCCATTTACTAAAGAGGAAATATCTAAACCTAAATTATTTAATCATAACAGAAAAATAAACTAATTAAATATTTAAAAAATGAAACTATTCCTTTATGTTCAGTGTTCATCTAGCTGACCAAGTAAACAACATCATACTTAATGCATGCCAGATTTTGATCTAGATACAAAGATATAAATAGTATCCCAAAGTTTAATAGTATAAAATACTAATGTTTTAGTGTTGGAATATATTCCCCAACTGTTAAGTAACCTGGCTACACTACATTGAGACACGAGTAGGTAGACCAGAAAAGAATATTGTCACAGTATAATTCATGAACTGATTATCATGCTCTGGGCTCTGTAAATACAAAGGCACTCATTTTCACATTTACTAAAATGATATAGTCCAGAGTTTCAAGTCTTTCTGGACTTCGCTACTGATGTTGATCAAACTGATTAACAAATTATTTCTATATTCTGATGTGTTATGACAGTAAATAAAATAGGTAGGTGTGTCCCTCAAAGGTTTCTTAAAAAAACTATTCTTAGACTATGATATCAACAGGGCAAACACTATGAAGATAAAGAAAATACACTTGAGACTTACAGATACATGGCCAAGAAGTAGCAGCTGCTGCAAGTCCTCCCCAAACAACTATTGGGTTTTCAGAAAAAATCATGATGCATTTTTGCATAGAAAAACAGAAAAATAGTCACTTTTTGATAACCCAATAGTTAAAGCAACAACAAGACAAATCACCTATAAACTTGGGACTTCTGAAAAAACTCACTTAGCCACAGTTGGGTGCAGGCAGATAGTAAAAGGGTGAGAGAAGAGATTCTCAGGATTTAAGAAGCTGTTCTTAGATAGATAAAGAATTTATGGGGTGTATACTCTATGGAATATTACTCTGCAGTCATAAAAGATGATACTGTGTCCTTTGGGACAAAATTGATAGAACTGAAGGTGATTATTCTTAGTGAAATAAATAAAGAGAACATTACCAGATATTTTCATTAATATGTGGAATCTAGAGGACTGATACACATGAACTTACAAAAACAAAACAAACAAAAAACAGAAGCAAACAAACTTTTTCCTAAGACTCTGTGAAAACTATGGTTGTTATCTTTGGGAGGGTGGAGACACAGAACTTTGCTGGTGGGTGAAGTGTGGAACTTTAACCTGAAACTTAAAATCCTATAGCCCACTATTAATCACAGATAAAAAAAAAAAAAAGAAAGAAAGAAGAAAATATACTTGAATGATTAAAAAACCTTTTACTGTATAAAATTTTGTAACATCACTATATGATGTTTTAACTGCCCCTCTTATCTATTTTTTAGAGGTAAGAGAAGGAATGCTCTTATAAGAAATCTTTAGGGGGTTGGCAGTAGTGCACCAGGTTAAGTGCATATGGTGTGAAGCGCAAGGACCGGTGTAAAGATCCCGGTTCAAGCCCTAGGCTCCCCACCTGCAGGGAAGTTGCTTCACAGGTGGTGAAGCAGGTCTGCAGGTGTCTCTCTCTCCCCCTCTCTGTCTTCCCCTCCTCTCTCCATTTCTCTCTGTTCTATTCAACAACAATGACATCACTAACAACAACAATAACTACAGCAACAATAAAACAACAAGGGCAACAAAAGGGGGAAAAAAAGAAAGTCTTAAAAAAAAAAGAAATCTTTATGAGGGTGTCAGGCTGAGCTTCATTGACGGGAGACAGACGACCCGGGACTCATGGCTGGGTTGTATGCAGTATCTCTTTATTCATGCAGGATGCAGCGCAATCTATACCAAGCTAAGCTAAACTAAAACTACAAACTATCTTGTCCTTATAAATATACTAGCCCAGTAAGGTGGGAACAGGATGCGACGCAGAGAGGGTGGAGAGAAAAGTGACTGGTGAAAATCAGAGTATGACAAGGAGAGGGGGCGGAGCAGGCAAGAATTCTACCAGTGAACCACCAATGCCCTGGAGGGAGGGTGGTGCTTGTTAACAGCGGTTACATAAATAGAATGAAGTGGTTATGTAAATAGAATAGTGTTAAGCAGGGGGGATTAAACTAATGAAACAGAAGGGGTTTTTAGAAGTAGAATTAGAAACATACCAACATGAGGGACTGCTGGAAATAACAGCATCAATCACAGTTTTTGAACAAGTTCCTTTGCATTATCAGAGAGGTAAGTAACACTTGTAAGAGCAGACATGGGAACTACCACATGGAGAAGGGACCCCCTTCCTCACATCTACTTGTAGACTGAATCATTCATATATCTAGTAGGTGTTTTGACAAATTATTTTATATGCAATTAATAATTTTTGATCTCTTAAATGTTAATAATGTTCAACTTCAAAAGAATTTGAAATTAAATTTAACACTCTTGAAATTGTGAACTTGAAATTAATTGAAATTTAATTGAAACTAGAGTATGTTCCAAAACTTACTAGGTACTCCATCTTGGGAGACCCTGTCAATATCTTGTGGATAACAGTTTTATTATTTATAACATGGAAAAGATAACAGTTGTTCATAAAATTCTCTTAGGATTTATAAAATGGCTTCTATAAATTACTAATACAACACCTTATACATAATAGGCACTGATTAAATGAAATAAAATATTTTACACTGTCATAGAAATTTATATGTATATATATACAAATTTTTAAGATGCATATATAATTATATCTGCATTATTAATTGATATATAATTTCAGTTAGAATTTTAAATAAGTACTATTCTCAAGCATAGTTGCCAGGCTAGCTCCATGGGCGGGAGACAGAGACGACCAGACTCATGGCTGAGTGGTACGCAGTTCAGTCTTTATTCATGTGGAAGGCAGTGCAATCTAAGCTATCTAAACCATCTATAATCACAATCCTGTCCTTATATATATATATACTCACCAAGTAGCCTGGAAACAGGATGTGACATAGAGAGGGTGGAGCGAAAAGTGACTGGTGCAAATCAGGGTGTACTATGAGAGGGGGCGGAGTAAAAAGACATCATGAACTAATGGGGATTAAACCAATGCCCTGCAGGCAGGGTAGTGCTTAGTTAACAGTGGTTATGTAAATAGGATACAGTGTTAAGCAGGGGGGGATTAAACCAGTGAAACAGAAGGGGTCTTAGAAGCATACCAACACATAGTTATATTTTGAAATGACCCTTTGGAATTATCTTGGTTCATTCTAATTGTTACTTCTGTTATCAGATAACGTTGTTACAATTACATTATTGGGGGGACAAAGAAAAACATCTATAGATTTTCCTTGTTACTTGTTCTTAGTTTACTCTCTGTCCTTGAATGGTTATGATCTATGTCTATGATCTAAGTCTATGAAGAATATAAGCAAAGAAGTCCCAGGGACACCCTCTATTAGAGATATTACTCCACACTCCACTGCCTCTTTGAAGCAGTAGTGTTCATCCACAAAGGAGAGTATGCAGTCTTAGAGTGACAAAATATATTTGCAATGAGTCCAATTAGTACTGTTAAATCCTTATCTATTTGCTTTTAATTTTCCATTCACAATCACAGTCACTTGCTAATTGTTCCTCCCTTCTTGGCCAGGACAAGAGGAATTTTGTAAACTACATTCAGCATACACCATCTCATAGCACTTTCCTTTTCTCCCCCCCTTTTTTTCCTCCTAGAGCACTGTTCAGCCTTGGCTTAGTATAGTCATGATAGGGATTGAACCTGGGATTTTTGAGCATCAGGCATGAGAGTCTTTTTGTGTAAGCATGATTCTATATCTCCCCAACCCTCTCTTTCTCTCTTGAGGAAAGCACTGGAAACAACTACAGCGCTCAGAAGGCTTATAGTAAATTATTTCCACCTTGTGCTTCTAATATTTAGGGTTCAGAAAACCAATTAATACAGTTTACTGGTAAAGGAAGGGAATTAGCTTGGATTAGGACACAAATTCATTGTGATTTTTTTCCCTCTTCTGCTTTGTTCCTTCCATCAATGATTTAGCATTTTATAGCACAGACTTTGTTATAAAACACTGTAGGTTTCCACTCCACTTCTCTTAGATGGTCACTCATTTCATGTACTCAGAACAATATAGTAAGATATTCTACTATATGGTCAATGAATGACAATATATTTACTGCAGAGCAACAAGTGTTAAAAGTGCCTAAGGGAAATACAGCCCTTAGAATGCCATTATATGTTATATGCACATTTTCACTTATTGTTCTTTTCCAATCCCGAGGGACAGATAGTAAGTACCTATTACCCACCATAAAGTTTTGTTGTTATTTTTTTTACTGGATCATTTTATAATCTGGGTATTATTTTGTTAAAACACTGACACTTTGTGGCTGTGACTGCCTTAATTTACTTCAAATATAACACTCTTCAGCTAATAAAAAAATTAAGCCACAGGAAATAATTTTGTTTGCTTCCTCTCCCACATACGAACATCTATTTTAATATGTAGTGACAGCTCTATGTCCTGGTGTATATCCTCACTATCCCCCTTATAACTGTGGGCTTCCCCAGTACCAGACTGGACCAGCTCACACTACATATTTTTCTCAATGCATCATAATATTCAGAAAGACTCATGCTGTATAACTTGACACAGGTTTTCCTTGTGATAAAAATGCAAAGTGCTAACCACCCTTAAAATTTTTCATTTCCTTCACCAAATACAGTGGATTTGTGATTTTATACTGGATAAAGATGGTAAGACTATTCTAAATGAATTATAAAGTAATTCTCTTTGGCAATCAAAAGGCCATATCATTCTTTTATTTCTATATTCAGATTTCTTCTCTTGCATAAGAACATCTAAAAAAAAGGGCCATGTTATAAATTTAGTCTTTGGCTTCAGTTATGAGAATTGACTATATATATATATTCTTTCAGGAAGAGAAAACATGAGAATCATAACAGAGCCAAGTACTAAGTACTATTCAGTGTTGGCAACATGAGTCATAGCTGTGAGCTGGATGAGTCTTTCCAGTTCCTTTCTCAAAACATGTATATCTGCTTGTTCCATTTTTATTACTAGTTAGGGTATGTCAGTAAGCAAATATTTGGCAAAGGTGATTGAATGTCCTTCTCAGTACATTTTGCCTGTTAAAGGTGTTCTTATTAGACCCTCTGGTGCACTGAGCCATGAAGCTGGCTGCTGAGAAAGTCCAGAGGTCAGTATTCTTAAGAAACAGTCAATGGGCCTATCAATCAGGATTCCCCTCCCCCAAGCTATTGGTGTCAAAAAGCCCAACTTGAATTAGTATGAACAAATCAGGGTGGTTGATTGACTCTTGTACCACAGATGCAGCTTGCATAGACATGGAGCTGCCCTCAGGGACTATGAGGTTATGGAAATTATCGCCTTTGAGATTCTCTGCCTGCATGTGTGGGCTGGGCTTATATTTTGATAGATACAGATGCATTTTCCCCATGTGGGGTAGAAACACCAGCCTTACATTCCTCAAACTCCATAGTTGGAGGAGAGAATAGTACTTTATCTCCCAATTCTTTTTGTTGTCTTTTTTGTTTGTTTGTTTAACCAGAGAAACATTTAGGTAAAACTGCAATCACATGCCTGCAATCCTGTGTGCTACTGCTGCACTATCTCCCTACCCCTCTCCCAGTTCTATTTATTATTATTAGTTACTGCAGAACATAAGCCTGACACATGGGTGATTTTGCAACACCCAAACTGACTTTTTCATCCTTTTTTTATTATTTTAGAGAGACAGAGTGACAGCCACCACACTAGTGAAACATCTTCTTGGGTTGTGGAGCTCCCATGTGGCATCAGGGCTGGAATTCACACCAGAGTATGACAAGGAGCTCACACTACCCAGTGGACTATCTTCTGACTCCTCCTAGGTCCATAGTAATTTCTCTAGTGCTCCAAATTTCTTGAGCCAATTATTCACCCTACCTGTCTCCCTGAGTTCTATCTGAAACAGGAAGAAATGCTAAGACACTAGAGATCGACACATAATGTCAACTATCTTAAAGAAAAGAGTAATGATAGAATAGATTTGTCCTTCTTTATTTTTTTCTTTTTTAGAGATGGAGAGAGAGAGAGACCATAGAACTGAAGCTCCCTTCAATGTGGTGGGTGCCGGGCGCTGGGCTCAAACCTGGGCAACTAAACTCAGTGACAAAGCACAATATCCTAGTGACAAGTTATTTCTTCTGCTCCCTTCCTTAAATATTATTTTAAAAAATTATTCATTAACTTTGTTTATTGGATAGAGACAGCCAGAAAACGAGAGGGTAGGGGAAGGTAGAGGGAGAAGAGAGACACCTGCAGCACTGCTTCACCACTTGCAAAACTTTATCCCTGCAGGAGGGGACCTGAGACTGCAACTCAGGCCCTTGTGCACTGTAACATGTGTGCTTAACCAGGTGTGCCACCACCCGATCCCAATCCCACTTCCTTAAGTCTTATGATTAAATAATCTACATAATGAAATCTGTTTACACTATCTACTCAATTTCACGGAGGACTGGAGGTTAGCCTCAGACATTCTTTGGCTGGTAGGAATAAGAAAGAAATTTTTGGTCAAGTTTGACTCTAGAAAGTAGATCCTATGTACTCCAACTTTGCATGACAATGAGAAGTCAGAAGAGAAGAAGGGAGAGATTGTGTTATATCTTATATATTCTTAGATATTCTTAGAGATTCACAGGGTAGACATTGTAATAAGAGTCTATTATTTGTTTTTAAGAATAATAAATAATCCCACTATATGGGGGGAACTCTGACCTACTAGATTAACAATTTCTTATTTATTTATTTATTTTTATTTTGTCTCCAAAATTATCGCCGAGGTTTGGTGCTTGCACTACCAATCCACTGTTCCTGGAGGCCATTATTTTTATTTTATTTTTTACATAGGACAAAGAGAAATCAAGAAAGGAGGGGAAGAGAGGGAGAGAGAAAGATAGACACCTGCAGAACTGCTTCACTGCCTGTGAAGCGACTGCCCTGTGGATGAGGAGCTGGGGACTGGAACTGGGATCCTTGTGCAGGTTCTTGTGCTTCATACTATGTGCATTTAACCTGGTGAGCTACTGCGCAGGCCCCATTTAGGTTTTCTTTCTGTAATATGGGAACAATGCTCCCTCTACACTATCTTTATACGAAGATGTAGTTCTTTCTCCTTTAGCAATCTGAAAGGCAAGGCATTTCATCTTTCTCTATTAGAAGAGCTCTTATTGGTCAAGACTGGTCACATGCTTCTCTCTCGCTCACTCACTGAGACCTGGGAAATCAGATACAAAGCTTGATACAATCTAGTACAAGTATTCACACTAGTGGCTGAATGGGTGCACAGATGTTTAGTACAAAAAGGATGGATGAGGGTTTTATATTTCAGGTATGACTACCCATCATAATTTTGAGCCTTGTGCCTTCTAACGTAAGGATTAAAAGGCAGGATAAAATAACTCGCTTGGAAATTTTTATTTTATTTCATTTTTTATTTAGGAAAGGATTAATTAACACAACCATACGATAGGAGGGGTACAATTCCATACAATTCCCACCACCCAATCTCCAAATCCCACCCCCTCCCCTGATAGCTTTCCCATTCTCTATCCCTCTGGGAGCATGGACCCAGGGTCATTGTGGGTTGCAGAAGGTAGAAGGTCTGGCTTCTGTAATTGCTTCCCTGCTGAACATGGGTGTTGACTGGTCAGTCCATACTCTCAGGCTGCCTCTCTCTTTCCCTAGTAGGGTGGGTCTCTGGGGAAGGTGAGCTCCAGGACACCTTGGTGGGGTCTTCAGTCTAGGGAAGCCTGGCCAGCATCCTGATGACATCTGGAACCTGGTGACTGAAAAGAGAGTTAACATACGAAGCCAAACAAATTGTTGAGCAATCATGGACCCAAAACTTGGAATAGTGGAGAGGAAATGTTAGGGGGGTACTCATTGCAAACTCTAGTGTACTTCTGCTTTCAGGCATATATTTTGCAGAAGTTTACGGATACGTGTGAACATATGCTCTCTCTCACAGAAACTGGTGTATATCTAGGTTTTGGGACTTTGTTAGAAAGTGAACCACCTGAGATGAAATTAGAGTATACTATGAAAGGAAAGGTCTCACCCGAGTAATGAAGTTGAAGGGTTGTCATTCCATAAGTGAAGTCTCTGGACACAGTCTGAAGTGAAGCATGTTGAGGTGGCAATCGTTGTGTTGGTTAGGTTGTGATCGGCAGATGCAATATTATTTGATATGGATTGGGAGAGGCTTACGGGAAAATGGGCCCTATCCAAGGGTTCCAGGACTGGGGGAAGTAGGGGCTCTATAGTGGAAATGTGAGGTTCTGGCTGTCTTAGGGTTCAAAAAGACAATCGATAGTTAATGTTATCATCACATTATTTGGTAATTGGGTTAACTATGAAAAGTCCTTTTGTTAGGGTTTGCTGTACAGTACCCAGTATCTTGTATATAGCTGTGCTATTGGTTGCTTCTGATCTACTTGGTCTAGGCTTTTGAGAGAGTCTGCATATCAATTGCACAGCCTATATATTGAAAAGATTCAGTTTGTGTTTTAAAAAACTGTTGGATAGTATGCCAGCTCCCCCTGGCTTCTGCTTAACCATATGCCTATATAGGGATAGATTTAATCCCATTCAAAGCTTTGGTCTATTTACATAAATCACTTTTACATTTACATAAAGCACTCCTTCCAGGGCATTGGTGATTCAGTGATAGGATACTCGCCTGCTCCACCCACTCCTTGTCACACTCTGATTTTCACCAGTCACTTTTCTCTCCACCCTCTCTATATCACATCTTGTTTCCACCCTACTTGGAGAGTATAAAAACAGCTGCTCTTCTGATTAAAGACACTTGGAAATTGCTTTCTGGCTCCGAGAGTTCCAGAGTGTATCTCCTGCGAAGTTAGTGCGGCAGGGGTTCCTGATCCCTCTCCCATGCAGCAGCCTAGATCGGCTCCAGCTGAGTTCTCTCCAAGCCAGAGAGCACTAGCTTGGGAAGAAGTACCCTCAGGCTATCCCGGCAAAAAACTTCGAGATATACAATTAATTTTCACCCTCTCGTATTAATTAACTAGTGATTTATATGACTACATTTTACTAGGAGTGTACATAAATACCATTCCCACCACCAAAAGACTGTGACCCATCCCTCCCACCCACTCCCACTCCCCACTGTCCCAGGAAGCTGCATGTCTACTCCTCACCACAGTGTTTTTACTTTGGTGCCCTACTTACAATTTGATCAGGTCCTGCTTTTAGTTTCTCTTTCAGATCTTCTTACTCCACTTCTGTTGATGAGTGGGATCATCCCATACTCATCTTTATCTTTCTGACTTAGCTCACTTAACATAATTCCTTCTAGCTCTGTCCAAGATGGGTCAGCGAAGGTGGGTTCGTTGTTCTTGATGGCTGCATAGTATTCCATTGTGTGTATATACCACAGTATTCTCAGCCAGTCATCTGGTGTTGGGCACCTGGGTTGCTTCCAGGTTTTAGCTATTATGAATTGTGCTGCTATGAACATAGGAGTACACACCTCTTTTTGGTTGGGTGTTATGGAGTCCTTGGGGTATAACCCCATGAGAGGAATTACTGGATCATATGGAAGGTCCATGTCTAGCCTTCTGAGAGTTTTCCAGACTGCTCTCCACAGAGGCTGGACCAACTTACATTCCCACCAGCAGTGTAAAAGGGTTTCTCTGTCCCCACAACCTCTCCAGCATTTGTTGCTGCTGTCCTTTTTGATGTATGCCATTCTTACAGGAGTGAGGTGGTATCTTAGTGTTGTCTTAATTTGCATTTCTCTGACAATCGGTGACCTAGAGCAGTTTTCCATAAGTTTGTTAGCCTTTTGGATCTCCTCTGGATTGAATGTTTTGTTCATATCCTCTGCCAATTTTTTGATGGGGTCATTTGCTTTTTTGGTTCTAAGTTTGCTGAGCTCTTTATATATTTTGGTGATTAGTTTCTTGTCTGATGTATGGCATGTGAAGATCTTCTCCCATTCTGTGAGGGGTCTCTTTGTTTGTTTAATAGTTTCTTTGGATGTGCAGAAGCTTTTCAATTTGATGTAGTCCCATTGGTTTGTTTCTGCTTTAGTCTTCCTTGCAATTGGGGTTGATTCATCAAAGATGTCCTTGAGGTATAGGTGGGAAAGTGTTTTACCAATGTTTTCCTCTAAGTATTTGATTGTTTCTGGTGTGACATCTAGGTCTTTGATCCATTTGGAGTTGATTTTTGTTTCTGGTGAGATAAAGTGGTTCAATTTCATTCTTCTGCATGTTGCAACCCAGTTTTCCCAGCACCATTTATTGAAGAGAGTCTCCTTTTTCCATTTAATCCTTTGGGCCCCCAATCAAAGATTAGATGTCCAACGGTGTGGGGATTTATTTCTGGGCTTTCAATTCTGTTCCACTGGTCTGTGTGCCTATTTTTGTTCCGGTACCATGCTGTTTTGATGATGATGGCTTTATAATATACTTTAAGGTCTGGGAGTGTGATGCCTCCATTTCTGTTTCTTTTCCTTAAGATGGTCTTGGCAATTCTAGGTGTTTTCATGTTCCAGATAAATGATTGTAGTGTTTGTTCTATTCTCTTAAAGAAGCTTGGGATGCATTGGATTGACCTTCCTGTGGTGCATCCCGTGAGTACCCATTCACTGGGGAAACTAACGATCCTTCCTAGCCGACTGAATCCACATGGATCCTAGTCACTTACAAAGCCATTAACTGGCTACAGAAGAAGGGAAAACTCTAGAAGAAGAAGAAAGAAGCTTGGTGGAACTTTGATGGGTATTGCATTAAATTTGTATATGGCTCTGTGGAGAATATTCATTTTGATGATATTTATTCTTCCAATCCATGAGCATGGGATATCTTTCCATTTCTTGGTATCAGTTTCTATTTCCTTGAGTAGAGACTCATAATTTTCAGTATATAAGTATTTCACTTCTTTGGTCAACTTTATTCCTAGGTATTTGATTGATTTTGCTGAAACAGTAAACGGGAGTGATTTCTGGATGTCTTCTTCTTCAGATTTAGTGCTTGTATAAAGAAATGCCACTGATTTTTGTACATTGATTTTGTAGCCTGATACCTTGCTATATTGCCTAATAACTTCCAGTAGTTTCCTGCTGGATTCTTTAGGTTTTTCTATGTATACTATCATATCATCTGCAAATAGTGAGAGCTTGACTTCTTCCCTTCCAATCTGTATTCCTTTGATTTCTTTCTCTTGCCTGATTGCTATGGCAAAACTTCCAATACTATGTTGAAGAGTAACAGTGACAGTGGACAGCACTGTCTAGTCCCTGATCTGAGGGGGAATGCTTTCATATTCCGTCCATTGAGTATGATGTTGGCTGTATGTTTGCTATATATAGACTCCACTATCTTGAGGAATTTCCCATCTATTCCCATTTTTTGTAGAGTTTTGAGTATGAATGGGTGTTGGATTTTGTCAAAGGCTTTCTCTGCATCTATTGAGATAATCATGTGGTTTTTGGCTTTGCTTTTATTGATGTGGTGAATGACATTGATTGACTTATGGATGTTGAACCAGCCTTGCTTTCCTGGGATGAATCCCACTTGGTCATGATGAACAATCGTTTTGATATGTTGCTGTATCCGGTTGGCCAAGATCATGTTTAATATTTTGGTATCTATGTTCATCAGAGATATTCTTCTGTAGTTTTCCTTTTTTGTTCTGTCCCTATCAGCTTTTGGAATAAGGGTGATGTTGGCTTCATAGAAGGTGGAAGGGAGTATTCCTGTTTCTTCAATCTTATGAAATGGCTTAAGAAGTATGGGTACTAACTGTTTCCTGAAAGTTTTGTAGAATTCATTTGTGAAGCCATCTGGTCCAGGACTTTTGTTGTTGGGGAGGTTCTTAATAATGGCTTTAATTTCTTTGTCTGTGATTGGTGCATTTAGATTTTGTAGTTCTTCTTGGTTCAGTTTTGGAAGGGCATATGTTTCTAGGAATTTTTCCATTTATTCCAGATTCTCTAGCTTGGTGGCAAATAGTTCTTCATAGAAGTTTCGCAGGATTCTCTGGATTTCTGTGGTGTCAGTTGTGATTTCTCCTCCATCGTTTACAATTCTATTAATTTGAGTCTTCTCTCTTTTTTGTTTGGTGAGTCTGGCTAGGGGTTTGTCAATTTTGTTTAATCTTTCAAAGAACCAACATTTGGCTTCATTGATCTTTTGTATGGTTCTTTTCTTTTCTGTGTTGTTTATTTCTGCTCTAAGTTTAGTGATTTCTGTCCTTCTGGATGCTTTAGTGTTCCTTTGTTCCTCTTCCTCTAAGTCCTTGAGGTGTGCAGTAAGGTCGTTCAGTTAAGCTTCTTCTTGGTGTTTAATATGTGATTGTATGGCTTTAAGTTTTCCTCTCAGTACTGCTTTAGCTGTGTCCCAAATATTTTGATAGGTTGTGTCTTCATTTTCATTTGTTTCCAGGAATATTTGAATTTCCTGCTTGAGTGAATCTCTGACCCAGTGGTTCTTAAGGAGTATGTTGTTTAGTTTCCAAATTCTGTGACTTTTAATAATTTTCTGTTTGTTGTTAAATGTTAGTTTTACTCCACTGTGGTCTGAGAAAATACTTGGGATGATTTCAATGTTCTTGAATTTATTGACGTTGTCTTTGTGGCCTAACATGTAGTCTATCCTTGAGTATGTATTATGTGGATTTGAAAAGAAGGTGTATTCCAGTTTTTTGGGGTGAAGGACTCTGAAAATGTCCAAGAGTTCTAGTCTGTCAATCTCTTCATTCAATTCTCTTGTATCTTTATTGGTTCTCTGCTTTGTTGATCTGTCTAAGTGTGAGAGTGGGGTATTGATGTCTCCCACTATTATTGTGTTACTATTGATGTATTTTTGAAATTCTTTCAGTAAGTGCTTGACGTATTTAGATGGTCCCTCATTGGGTGCATAGATGTTAATGACTGTTAAATATTCTTGGCTGATTGATCCTCTAATCATTATGTAGTGTCCTTGCCTATCTTTTATTATTTTATTTAATTTAAAATCTATTGTGTCTGACATGAGAATAACTGTTCCTGCCCTTTTTTGTGGTCCATTAACTTGTATGATAGTTTTCCATCCTTTCACTTTAAGTCTGTGTTTATCTTGTTTTGACAGATGGGATTCTTGCAAGCAGCATATGGCTGGATTATGTTTTATGATCCATCCCCCAACTCTGTGTGTTTTGATGGGTGAGTTTAAGCCATTGACATTTATTGATATTATGGATATAATGTATTATAGTGCCGTTGTTCAAAAAAAATTTTTTTGTTTGCTCTGATATATTACCAGTATTATAGTGATGTTCTTGTTTATAAGAGGTCTTTTAGAACCTCTTTCAGGGCTGGTTTGGTGATGGTTGCCCCCTTTAACTGTTGTTTGTCTTAGAAGGTTTTGATCCCTCCATCTAGTTTGAATGAAAGTCTAGCAGGATATATCATCCTTGGTTGAAACCCTTTTTCATTCAGGGCTCGATAGATGTCTTGCCATTCTCTTCTGGCTTTTAGAGTTTGAGTGGAGAAATCTGCAGATAATCTTATGGGTTTTCCCTTGTATGTGACTTTTTGTTTCTCTCTTGCAGCCTTTAGGATCCTTTCTTTATCCTTACTACTTCTCATTGTGACTATGATGTGTCTTGGTGTCTTCAGGTCTGGGTTGATTCTGTTTGGTACTCTGGGCCTCTTGAATCTTGATGTCCTTTCTGTTATTAAGGTCTGGGAAGTTTTCTTGTATTATTTCCTCTAGAATGTTTGCTTCCCCTTCCTCTCTTTCTTCCTCTGGCAGGCCAAATATGCGAATGTTACTTCTTTTGAGATCATCCCATATGTCTCTGTTGTTGTTTTCAGTGTCTCTCAATCTCTTTTTAAGCTCTTTCACCTCTTTCTTAGTTTTCTCTAACTCATCCTCTGTCTGACTAATTCTGTTTTCTGCTTCTGTTAGTCAGCTTCCCCTTGCCTCAGCTTCTTTCTTCATTATAGCTATTTCAGCTTTCACTTCTCTAATTGCCTCAAGATAATCAGTATTTTCCTTGGGGGGTCTCAACTTTTGTTTCCCTAATACTGCCATTCCTTTCCTCCAATGTTGTTTTCATTTCTGTGATTAATAAGTTTGTTATTGCTTGCATACTTTTCTTATATATGGTTACTTCTGGCTGATTTGTAGTTTCTTCTGGGCTCTTGTCTTCATTCATTGGAGTAGCAGTTTTATTTGTTTTTGATCTACCCATTTTTTTGATTTATGTGTTTCTTTTTTTATGCGCTGTTGTTCCTCAGTTGTTGTGTCTTGAGCACAAGCAACACTGTTCTAAATACCTTTATGACAACTGAACTCACCAACCTCAGGAATTAGAGTAGCTACTGAAGCAAGTATTGAAGCAGTTTAATCACTACCAGTTAGCCAAACAATTTCTCCAGTCTGTGATAAAATAGTAACCAATTCCCAGTGAAGAAGAAAGAGAAAAGAAAGAAGGGATAGCAAGAATAGACAGTTATGCAAATCTACTATCCACTGTATATTTTAGGGTTAATAAGAGGGGAAAGGGAAGTAGAGCAGAGATACACACATAGAGAGTCCACTCTGAGTCAGATTTCTTCCCCAAAATAATTCACAAATTCAGAAAGGCAAAGAAGAGGGAAGGAAGAAGTGTATGACAAGATAAAAAAAAGAAAAAGAAAAAAGAGACAAGTGAGAGAAAAGGGAAAAGAGAAGAAAAAGAGCTGTAATTAAAGAGCAGTGAAAAGAAAAAACCCTCAGGACTAGACAAGGATGGCTGAAATAGAAAGTCATGCAAATCTACTATCCACTGTATATTCTAGGGGTGGCTAAAGGAGGAAGGGAAGTTGAGCAGAGACACTCGCAATGAGAGTCCACACTGAGTCAGAATTCTCCAAAATAATTCTCAAATGTGTATCAGTGAATTAAAAAAAGCACACTGTTTGGTGGTGTGGGGGCTGTGGCCTGTGGCTTTGGAAGCTGTATGATTAAGGAAGAAAGGATGACAAGAATGAGAAAAAGAAGAAGAAAAAAAAGAAAGAGAGAGAGAAAAAAGAAAAAGATAAGAAAAAGAACAGTCATAAAAGAGCGGTGAAAGATTTATTTATTTATTTATTTTTAATTATTTAATTAGCTATGCGGGGTGAGGTGGGGGGGTTGGCTACTTAGAAAGAAAAAAAAGGCCATAGGTTTCAGAAGGGTATAGACTTAGAATGAATGGTACTCCCTGGTGGGACAGGAATTTGGTAAAGACAGAAGCTCAGCAGGGGAGCCTGCTAGGAGCTTGTCCCCATGGATTGGTTATGGGGGGGTGGGGAGGGGGAGACGGTGTGCTTTATAATTAAATGTAAAAAAATTTCCCCCCTTTTTTCTACTCTATTTCTTAACCCAAATTAAGTTATAGTCACCTCCTTGGTGTTACCGCTAGGACCCCTTATTGACTGGCCTACTAAAGGCAGAAAATCCTACCGTTTCCAGAAGATGTGGTCAGAGCTCAAGCCACCAGCAGCTTCTCAGTCCTCCATCTTCCAGGAACCTCCTCACTTGGAAATTTTAATGTAGAAATCAAGACAAGGAAGAAATCACTTACCAAAGTGAGAGACAATTGTCAAACTGGTTTTATGATTTTTAATCCTTAATACTTCAAAAAAATCTTAAATTTTAGAGTAATTAGAGTGTGTAGGGAGAGGGATTGTGAGATTCCTTGGGATATACCTGTTTCCTTGCTGTGAATCTGCACCAAGAGACCCTGGGGTCATTAGGAACTTTCATGTGCAAACCCAAAAATAGTGCAGATGTTTGTGTTGCCAGCCTCCTAATGAGCTGTTTTCATGTAAGGAAGGGATAGGCTACAGGTGAAAGTTGCTATTTTGGAAATTAATCACAATTCTCTTAGATGGCTTATGAAAGTTACATGAAATCTGGTGAACAGATAGTCCATGACAGAATGTTTGGCCTGACGTTGCTGCTGCAGAGGGAGAAAGGCCATAAAATTAATTTTGTGAGGTAGGATCAGGTATGTCTTGATGAAGATCTGCCCCACTATCTGTGGGAGCTGAGTCATATTGAGTGACAGCTGAGCAGCTGGAGTACTGTTCCCCTGTGTAATGCATGCACTGCTTGTTCCTGTAGAATTACACATGCCTGCCCTGAACTCAGTGTGGCCAGTAGAGAATGGCAAGTGGTGTGCTTCTCTTATGGATAAATATCAGCAGGAGAGTCAGCACTAACTCCCCACATGCTTTTTTCTGCTGCCTGTGTCTTAGAAGAATGTGTTGCAGTGTAAAGACTACAGTAAACAGAGCCCACTGTCTGCTTACCCTTAAGACAGATGGTGAATGAACAGGAAACTAGACTGTTGAGTGACTTTGGGGTGCTATGAGTTACAGTGTAATCAAGCTTGCCTTAACTGGCACAAAAAGCCGTGGTGTGGGGCCTCCAGAGGACTCTGAAAATCACTCCTGGAAACTAACTTTAAACACCTTCCAATCCTAGAGAGTGAGACCAGGTAGCAGTCAGTAGCCCTGAGGGAAATTTCCTCTCCTATTTATTCAGCACCCCACCTTTGCCTTCATCCCAGAAGATCTTGACTGCAAAGAGGAAGATGATGAACACATAATGATGTCAGTATTTTGGATCATTATTTGTGAGTGGGTAACCTAACCACTAAAACTATGCTGGCAAGTTCATGTGACTGTAGGAGAGCCAAGAGTCCACCAGGTAGGGCACATACCTTGTCATGAGCCAAATACAGATTTGAACTCCAGTAAGCCATGAGAAGGCCAAGGAGAACCTCTTATATTGTGGTCTCTCTCTCTCTCTCTCTCTCTCTCTCTCTGTCTAGCTGAATGAAAAAAAGCAGAACAGCGAGCAGTGAATTCACACATGTGCAAAAGCCCACCCTGCAAATAAGAAACCAAATGTAGCTATAGGGCTATTTATTGCCTGATAATGACCAGAAGCTGGAGAAGCTGCAACCTTGCCATGTGTGCAGCTCAGGTTTGACCCTGGTGAGTGGGAAGGGGAGGTGCCATGGCACCAGAGGAAGCTCTGGTGGTGAAGTGTCTCTCCCTTTCTCTCTATTATTTTTCAAATGAGATAGCATCTTGGATCATTGAAATGCAGGCTACACACACACACACACACACACACACACACCACACAGATAATATATACCTGTAAGAGTATTGATCTATAAGTGAAACAAACACTTCTCTGAACCCCCCCCCTTTAATCCCAAACAACCTAAACTAAGCAAATGGAAACAAAATCAAACCTCCCTCTAAAAGACAGAATTATCGGAGAGTTGGAAACAATAAACAGAGATTCTCAAACTCAACTTGGGCACTATGCTTGTTTAACATATCTGTTCCACAAATAAATCATGAACCCATTTTTAAACTGAAGTTTCAAATTGACTCCAGAACTGGCATATACTTTTAAATGAAAATGAATGGATGATACTTATATCTTGCATTTATATGTCAGGACAAAATTAGATATTACAATTTATTTTTATTTTTTATATATTTATAGAGGGGAACACTGACAAAACCATAGGATAAGAGGGGTACAACTCCACACAATTCCCACCACCAGAACACTGTATTCCACCCCCTCCCTTGATAGCTTTCCTATTGAACACTCTGGGATATGAACCCAAGGTCATTGTAAGATGCAGAAGTTAGAAGGTTTGGCTTCTGTAATTGCTTCCCCACTGAAGCATGGGCATTATCACGTTGATCCATACTCCCAGACTGCCTCTCTCTTTCCCTAGTGGGATGGGGCTCTGGGGAATCAGAACTCCAGGACACATTGGTGGGGTCATCTGTTCAGGGAAGTCTGGTCAACATCATGCTAGCATCTGGAACCTGGTGGCTGAAAAAGAGAATTAACATACAAAGTCAAACAAATTGTTGACTAATCATGGACCTAAAGGTGGGAGTAGTGCAGATGTAGAATTGTGGGTCTCTGTTTTGTAAATAGTTAGTAGACATATTTTAGGTATATTTCAAAGCCCTGTAGCTATACTAGTTTTTTTCCCCCTGAGTCTGAAATCTAATATGCAGGTGGATGCAAGTTACTGTCTGGGGAGATGATGTCATGGCTGGAAAAAGGACCAGAAAGCTTGATCAGGGAAGAGAGTAGCTCCCAAATAAGGGAAAGGCGTATAAATGTTGTTGACTGTAAACCCCATCAATTTTATCTGCTCTGGGGCCCATATTCAGCTTAACAGCCTATGTGACTTCCGTATCCTTCAAGATCTGAGCTCACATTCTGTGGTCATGAGTAGGAACATTCTAAGTTACCCCAATATCAGGATCCATCTTCCTCAGGTGTAGCATAGAGTATGTTGTCCACCCTCCCTTCAGAGGATGGAACATTCTCTATTGTTGTTGATCCAAGTTGAGGGCAAGGTCCTATAGGGGTCCACAAAGGGGTTCTGATAGAGATGTCTGGTAACAATGGAGAGAGATATTTATTCAAGGTCTAGGCCCATCACGTCTGTTTGGGAATCTCAGGACTTCCTAAATAGGGCCCCAGCTGATGGTGTGGCCTGTTAGTGACTAAAGAGTCATCGTTAAAGTATGCCAGTCTCTTGCCCTTATTCAGCTTTTGCAGTCCTTGCTTTGATAAGGATAGCTTCGGAGTGAGTGAGGGAAGTTAATAGGAAACAGTTGAGGAGGGTATCTAGGTCTAAGTAGACACATTTCTCCTTATGAACTTCATACTGACTCACTGTAGACTATTGTGTACATTTGCTTTCAGGTATATATTTTGCCCTAGTTTATGGATACATGTGAACATATGCCCTATCTTATGGGACATGATCTATATCTAGGTTTTGGGACTTTGTTAGGAAGTGAACCACCTGGAATGAAATTAGAGAATCCTATGAAAGGAAAGGTCTTACTCGAGTAATGAGGCTAAAGGGTTGAAGGGTCAGATAAACATTTGTAGCATTTACTCTATTCTCCTAAAAAATGTGGTTGGGATCTTGATGGGGTAGCATTAAATTTGTATATGGCACTGGGTAATATATTCATTTAGATGATGTTAATTCTTCCAACCCATGAGCATGGAATATCTTTCCACTTCTTCTTCTATTCCCCTGAGTAGTGACTCATAATTTTCAGTATACAAGTCTTTCACTTCTTTGGTTAGGTTTACTCCTAGATATTTTATTGTTTTTGCTGCTATAGTAAAATAAATTTATTTCTGGATTTCAACTTCTAATAACTTAGTGTTTGCATAGAGGAATGCCACTGACTTTTGGATGTTAATTTTGTAGCCTGACACCTTACCGTATTGCCTGATGATTTCCAACGTCTTGTTGGATTTCTTAGGTTTTTCTATGTATATTTTCATGTCATCTGCAAATAGGGAAAGTTTGACTTCTTCTTTTCCAATCGGTATCCCTTTAATTCCTTGCTCCTGCCTGATTGCTAAGGCAAGAACTTCAACACTATGTTGAATAGTAAAGGTAATAATGGACAGCCCTGTCTAGTACCTTATCTGAGGGGAAATGCTTTCAGTTTTCCACCACTGAGTATTATGTTGGATGTAGGTTTGCTATATATAGACTCCACTATCTTCAGAAATTTTTCATCTATTCCCATTTTTTTTTAGTGTTTTGATCATAAAAGGATGTTGTATTTTTTCAAAGATTTTTCTCTGTGCCTATTGATATGACCATGTAGTTTTTGGTCTTGCTTTTGTTGATGTGGTGGATCACGTTGATTGATTTACATATATTAAACCAACCTTGCATGCCTGGGATAAGCCCCACTTGGTCATGATGAACAATTTTTTAAATATACTGCTATATTTGGTTGGCTAGAATTTAGTTCAATATTTTAGCATCTATGCTCATCAGAGATATTGGTCTGTAGTTTTCTTTTTTTGGTTGTGTCCCTGTCTGCTTTTGGTATCAGAGTGATGTTGGCTTCATAGAAGCTGGAAGGGAGTATTCCAGTTTCTTCAAACTTCTGGAAGACTTCTAAAAGTAGAAGTATTAGTTCTTCTTAGAAGGTTTTGTAGAATTCATTTGTAAAACCATCTGGTTGAGGATTTTTATTTGTGGGAAGGTTTTTAATAACTGTTTCTATTTCCTTGGCTGTGATGAGCCTATTTATATTATCTAGTTCCTCTTCATTTTAATTATTTTGGGAGTTCATAGGTATTTAGGAAATTGTTCATTTCTTCCAGGTTCTCTAGGTTGATGGCATATAGTTGTTCATAGAAGCCTCGCATGATATGTTGAATTTATTTTTCTTTTTTTTTTATTTAAGAAAGGATTAATTAACAAAACCATAGGGTAGGAGGGGTACAACTCCACACAATTCTCACCACCCAATCTCCATATCCCACCCCCTCCCCTGATAGCTTTCCCACCCTCTATCCCTCTGGGAGCATGGACCCAGGGTCATTGAGGGTTGTAGAAGGTGGAAGGTCTGGCTTCTGTAATTGCTTCCCCACTGAACATGGGCATTGACTGGTTGGTCCATACTCCCAGTCTGCCTCTTTCTTTCCCTAATAGGGTGGGTCTCCGGGGAAGCAGAGCTCCAGTACACCTTGGTGGGGTTTTCACTCAAGGGAAGCCTGGCCAGCATCCTGATGACATCTGGAACCTGGTGACTGAAAAGAGAGTTAACATACAAATCCAAACAAATTGTTGAGCAATCATGGACCCAAAACTTGTAATAGTGGAGAGGAAGTGTTAGGGGGATACTCACTGCATACTCTAGTGTACTTCTGCTTTCAGGTATATATTTTGCAGTAGTTTATGGATACGTGTGAACATATGCTCTCTCTCACAGAACCTGGTCTATATCTAGGTTTTGGGACTTTGTTAGAAAGTGAACCACCTGGGATGGAATTAGAGTATACTATGAAAGGAAAGGTCTTACCTGAGTAATGAAGCTGAAGGGTTGTCATTCCACACGTGAAGTCTCTGGACACAGTCTGAAGTGAAGCATGTTGAGGTGGCAATCATTGTGTTGACTAGGTTGTGATTGGCAGATGCAATATTATTTGATATGGATTGGGAGAGGCATATGGGAAAGTGGGCCCTATCCAAGGGTTCCAGGACTGGGGGAAGTAGAGGCTCTATAGTGGAGATGTGAGGTTCCTGCTGTCTTAGGGTTCCAAAAGACAATCGATAGTTAATATTATCATCACACTATTTGGTAATTGGGTTAACTTTGAAAATTCCTTTTGTTAGGGTTTGCTGTACAGTACCCAGTATCTTGTATATAGCCGTGATATTGGTTGCTTCATATGTTGAATTTCTGTGGTGTCTATTGTGATATCTCCTCTTTCATTTTCGATCCAATTTATTTGGGTTTTCTACTTTTTTTGTTTTGTGAGTCTGACTAAAGGTTTTTCAATTTTTCTCAGTCTTTCAGAGAACCAACATTTACTTTCATTGATCTTTTGTATGGTTTTCTTATTTTCAATATTATTTATTTTTGCCCTATCTTTAGTTATTTCTGTCCTTCTGGTTGCTTTAGGGTTCCTTTGTTCTCTTTATTATAGGTCTTTAAGATGTGCAATCAGGTTCTTGATTTGTGCTTTTTCTTGTTTCTTCATGTGTGCTTGTATGACTATGAACTTCCCTCTCAGTACTACCTTAGCTGTGTCCCAAATATTTTGATAGCTTGTGTCTTCATTTTCATTGAACTCTAGAAACATTTTGATTTCTTCCTTTATTTCCTCTTTGACCCAGTAATTGTTAAGGAGTGTACTTTGAGCTTTCACATTTTGGGACTATTGCTAATCTTTTGTTTATTGTTAAATGTTAGTTTAATTCCACTGTAGTCTAAGAAGATGCTTGGGATGAGATTTAGTGCTCTTGAATTTGCTGATGCTGTCTTGGTGGCCTAACATATGTTCTATCCTTGAGAATGACCCATTTGTGTTTGAGTAGAATGTGTATTCCAGTTTCATGGGATGAGTGACTCTGAAAATGTCCAATAGTTCTAGTTTATCTTTCTCCTCATTTAGCTCCCTCATTTCTTTATTGATTTTCTGCCTGGATAATCTGTCAAGTTGAGAGAGTGGGGTGTTGAAGTCCCCTGCTATTACTGTGTTGCTGTCAATGTAGCTACTGTAGCTCTTTCAGTAAATGTTTGATGTTTTTAGATGGCTTCTCCTTGGGTGCATAGATGTTAATAATTGCTAAGTCCTCTTGATTGACTGATCCTCTGAACATTAAAAATGTTCATACCTATCTTTTTTTATTTATTTTAAAGTCTATCATGTCAGATATGAGAATAGCTGTTCCTGCCCTTTTTTGTGGGGCACTGGTTTGTATGATAGTTTTCCATATTTTCACTTTGAGTTTGTGTTTGTTTTGTTGAGTTAGGTGGGTTTCCTTTAGACAGCATATTGTTGTGATGTGTTTTCTGATCCATCTTCCTATTCTTTGACTTTTAATAGATGAATTCAGGTCATTGACATTTATTGATATCATAGATTTAAGATATTTTAACACCATTATTGAAGATTTTTAGAGTGTTCTGATATATGGCATATTTATGGTAGTCTGACTGTCTATAGGAGAACTTTCAGGACTTCTTTCAGGGCAGGCTTGGTGATAGTTGATTCTCTCAACTGTTGCATGTCTCAGAATGTTTTCATACCTCCATCTGGTCTGAATGACAGTCTAGCAGGATACAGTAGTCTTGGTTGAAAGCGTTTCTCATTAAGCACTCAATAAATATCTTGCCATTCTCTTCTGGCCTGTAGTGTTTGCTTGGAGAAGTCTGCTGCTAATTATGGGTTTTCCTCTGTAGGTGACTCTTTGTTTTTCTCTTGCAGCCTTCAGGATCCTTTCTTTATCCTTATTCCTTTCCATTCTAAATAGTATGTGTCTTGGTGTCTTTAAGTCTGGGTTAGTTCTGTTTGGGGCCCTCTGGGATTTTTGAATATTTATGTCTTTTATGTTTTCTAGATTAGAGAAGTTCTCAACTATTATGGTCTGAAGAATGCTTTCTTCTCCTCCCTCTCTTTCTTCCTCTGTTAAGCCAATAATGCATATATTATTTCTTGCATATATTATAATGCATATATTAATATTTATTGAAGTCATTCCATAGGTCTCTGTTGTTGTTTTCAGTATCTCTTAAACTCTTTTTGAGATCTCTTATTTCATTTTTAGTTGTCTCTAATTCATCCTTGATTTTGCTAATTCTTTCTTCAGCCTCATTGATTCTATTCTCTCTCCCCTGTACTATTTTTGGGAGTTCATCTATTTTGTTACCCTGTTCTGATACTGTTTTAGCTTTTTCAGCTAGTTGTGTTCTTAGCTCAGCTATTTCAGCTTTTAGCTCTCTAATAACCTTGAGATAATTAGTGTTTTCTTCCAGAGTCTCATTTGTTATTTCTACATTTCTGATGACAATTCTTTCAAACTCTTTACTCACTCCTGTGATTATTTCCTTAACAAGTGTTTAGATGTTGACCTCACTATTTTGTAGTTCAATCTTTGGGGGGCTTCTAGCTGGACTCTTGTCCTGGTTCATTTTTCCAATATTTCTTCATTTTGGTTTAACCATTCTAATTAGTATGTTATGAGGTCCCTCTCTCAGTACTTTTCAAATTACTGATCACTCTTGCCTGGATTGACTTGTGTCTAAGTAAGGTACTTAAAGAGTTCACTGTTGTGGAAATTAATAGTTGGTTCAATATTATTTCAATCCCTTAGTTGGAGCACAGTGGCTGTTAAAGCCTCTTTTGTTCTTTTTCTTCCCTGTAGGCTCTGGAGGCCTGAGGGCTTTTAAACTATCACTAGGATTTTGAGCTTAATCACTCACTCATGACCAAGAGATAAAGCAGGCTGGGGGAGAGATTGCACAGTGGTTATGCAAAGAGTCTCTTGTGGATCCAAAACTCCAAGCTCAAATCAGCTTCTCTGCCAAGCCAGGCAGCACTGCTGGGCCTTGTGAGTTTCTAAACAAGTCCTATTTATAGTCTGTAGGTTCTGAGGCATTTAGTCACCTTGTTCTCATCATGAGGACAATGTGGAAAGGCTCCCACTATACAGCCTCACTGCCACCAATGTCTAGCTCTTCTCCTGAGTTTCCTGGTCAGTCTCTCTTCCTAGATGTCAGCACAGGGCTTCTCCACTGCTGCTCCAGCCTCTGAAGGCAGTAGCAATGGAGACTCACAGTTGCATTTGTTGAGTCTTATGGGAGTCCTCTCCTCCCTTCAGCAGTCTTTCTGTTGGTAAAGCAGAATATAGGTGGTGCCTCAACTGGTCAACTGCCTGACTGTTGCCAGCTGCTCAATCTCTCCTTAGGCTCCTCCCTGTCCATGAGCCACATGCTTTTGCACTCACTGGTGGTTTGGTGGTTTCCTGAATCATTCTAATCCTGCCTTGTTGGTGTCCCAGATGGTCTCTTTTGGTATTTCTAGTTGACCCCCCCAGGAGAGAAGAGGAGAGAAACACAGCTGCTGCTACTCAGGAACCCCACCTTCCTACCAGCTTTTTTTTTTCAGGACCTCTCATAAGTCATATCTCAGGGTGCAGACACCCATCCTTTTTTTTTTTGTCCTTGAGTTAAAGAAATTCTTTACATATTTGGAAATTAACCCCTTGTTATATGTATGACCTAAAAATATCTGCACCTACTTAGTAAGCTGTATTTTCATTTTGATTTTAGTTTCTTTTGCTGTGCAGAATATTATTCATATATGTATATAAATATTTTTTATTCATTACTTATGGTCAAGTTCTCCTATGTCTGAGTATCTATCTACATTACAGCATACAAGAACACTAATCCACAAAGATATCCCAAGTCCATAGCAACACTATGAGTTGTAACATAGTACCCATCAAAATATAATTGATAAAGAAGATGTAATGTGTGTGTAAAATACTATTACATACTATTAAATTGCTAAATAAATGTAAACCACTGCTGTTTATAACATCACAGATTGACTGAGAAGGCACTGTGCTTGGAGAAATAAACAGATGGGAAAAAGGCATAATTGTCTGATTTCACTCATAGGTGGTACATAAGGAAACAAATGAATGAATTAAATAAAGCAAAAATAAACTTTTTTGATCATAAGACAAAATTTCTGACTTTCAGCAGGAAAGAGGGATGGCTTAGTTGAATATAAGGAGTCAGCTGTATGTTGAAAAACAGGATGAACTATTATGGACCTAAAGGCTTTTCATCCTGTTTTTTAGCATAAGCTTTTTATGTTAACTCTCTTTTCAGCCAGTAGGTTCCAGCTGCCAGCAGGATGTTGACCAGACTTCCCTGGACAGATGACCCCACCAGTGTGTCCTGGAGCTCCACTTCCCCAGAGATCCACCCTACTAGGGAAAGAGAGAGACAGGCTGGGAGTATGGATCAACCAGTCAATGCCCATGTTCAGCTGGGAAGCAATTACAGAAGCCAGACCTTCCAGTGTCTGCAACCCACAATGACCTTGGGTCCATACTCCCAGAGGGATAAAGAATAGGAAAGCTATCAGGGGAAGGGATGAGATATAGAGATATGGTGGTGGGAATTATGTGTAGTTGTACCCCTCCTATCCTACAGTTTTGTTAATGTCTCCTTCTTTTATATATTTATTTCATTTATTTTTTCCCTTTTGTTGCCCTTGTCGTTTTATTGTCGTAGTTATTATTGTTGTTGTTGTTGTTGGATAGGACAGAGAGAAATGGAGAGAGGGAGGGGAAGACAGAGAGGAGGAGAGAAAGATAGACACCTGCAGACCTGCTTCACTGCCTGTGAAGCGACTCCCCTGCAGGTGGGGAGCCGGGGTTCGAACCGGGATCATTATGCCGGTCTTTGTGCTTTGCGCCACCTGTGCTTAGGTTAATGTCTCCTTTTTAAAATAAAAATAAAAAAGCTGTACAATAAATCACTAAACCTCCAGTAAAAACAAACAAACAAACAAACAAATGATGAGACTTTGAGAGGTGAATAATGGAGTGTGCACATGTTGATTTTTTAATGATGTTTGCTTGAAAGCTATGGGCTGTTATAAACCAATATTATTTCAATTAAAACATTAAAGAAACAAATTTTAAATTAAAAGAGAATTAATTACTTAATGATATTGTACAATGGTCTAACCCTGAAGGAAATAGAGAGGATATAGGCTTACTAGGACTAAGTTTTTAGTATATTTCCTAATGACTAAGTTTTGGTTTCTTATTTTTCCACAAATAAGAGAACAAAATCTTGTAAGGTTTCAAGTATTCTTCACAATTTGGATTTACTCTTCCTCAATATTCTGACCATTTCTGTCTACTTCTTTGATCCCTCTTTCTTCTAAAAACATGCCTGTGCCATAGGTAGGGTAGTTAAGGTGAAGGATAAATACTATTCCACTAAGAACTATGGTTTATTATCACTTTCTCATGTGTCACTGCAATCATTATTTATCTACCATGATCCTCATTATTAAGTGATTATTGTTCAATTCTTGTTAAGTAAGATATAACTGTATTTTTGAAGCCTCGTAAATGTATAATACTGTATTAATTATAATGTAATGTAAAGAAATAGAGTGTAGTTGTAGTTTTATGGCATGTGGATATGCTTTCAAATAAGCACATTTACTTAATTTTTGTGTTTGCGTGGAACCTGGGCCTCATGTAAGCATGATTTAATCCCTCCACCCCTTAGGTTGGTATGCTATTCTGACAGAGAAATGTAGAGGGAGAAACACCGCAGAATGGAAACTCCGTAAGTGTTGCGGTTCTCCCCTAGGGTGCCAGGACCCAAGTCTGGACTACACACATGACAAAACACTCTGAGCTATTTCTCCAGCCTCCCAGATTTACTTTAATGTGTAATCAAAGAATTTTCTTAATCAAATAACTAGTACTCTAGATATCAACAATTAAAAAAAAATTTTTTATTTTCCCTTTTGTTGCCCTTGTTGTTGTAGTTATTATTATTGTTGTTGATGTCATTGTTGTTGGATAGGATAGAGAGAAATGGAGAGAGAAGGAGAAGACAGAGAGGGGGAGAGAGAGACACCTGCAGACCTGCTTCACCACTCGTGAATTGATCCCCCCTACAGGTGGGGAGCCAGGGCTTGAACCTGGATCCTTAAGCCGGTCTTTGCGCTTCGCGCCACCTGCACTTAACCCCCTGCACTACTCCCTGACTCCAAGATATCAATAATTTTTGTGGACAATTTCAAAATCTGTGCCGCTGCATCTAGAAGTCTTGCTGCTAAAGCAAATATATTCTCAAGGGTGCTAGAACTCATTAAAGTGCTATAGGACCATCTACTGCCAAAGTGCACTGCAGTCATATATAGGTGTTGTGAGACTATTTAAATTAAATTTGCTTCTTAGTAATTATGGGGTATAACCCAAATATAAATCACATGGCCTATTGTGCATTTTTTCTGAATCATTTTACTGGGGGGAAGTAATAATTTGCAAGACAGTTGTTGTCACATGAATACATTTTGTTATCTTTCCATGATAGGTGACTGTGCATTGCTCCCACCACCAACTGAAGTCTCCTCCTACCAACATGTACCTATGAATGATATTTTTAATATATTTTTAATTTTTTATTTATAAAAAGGAAACACTGACAACAACCATAGGTATAAGAGGGGTACCACTCCACACAATTCCTACCATCAGAACTCCATATCCTATCCCCTCCCCTGATAGCTTTCCTATTCTTTGACTCTCTGGGAGTATGGACCCAGGGTCATTGTGGGATGCAGAAAGTGGAAGGTCTGGCTTCTGTAATTGCTTCCCAGCTGAACATGGGCATTGACAGGTGGATCCATACTCCCAGCCTGTCTCTCTTTTTTCCTAGTGGGGTGGGGCTCTGGGAAAACAGAGCTCGAGGACATATTGGTGGGGTCAACTGACCAGGGAAGTCCAGTTGGCATCATGGTAGCATCTGAAACCTGGTGGCTGAAAAAAAGATTTAATATGTAAATTGTTGACTAATCATGAACCTAGAGGCTGGAATAGTGCAAATGAAGAGTTGGGGGATCCTCTATTTTGTAGATAGCTAGTAGGCATATTTTAGTTATATTCCAAAGGGCCCATGACTATACTAGTTTTTTCCTAAGCCTGACCTATGATATGCAGATGGACCCAAGTTATTGTCTGGGAAGATGATTTCATGTCTGGAAAAAGGGCTAGAAAGCTGGATCAGGGAAGATAGTAGCTCTCAAATATGGGAAAGGTGTATAAATATTGACTGTAGACCCCATCGATTTGATCTGGGGCCCATATTCAGCTTAGGAGCCTATGTGACCTCTGTATCTCTGTAGATCTGAGCTCACATTCTGTGGTCATGAGTAGGAACATTCCAAGCTACCCCAATTTCAGGACCCATCTTCCTCAGGTGGTAGATCGAGTATGTTATCTAGTCTCCCTTCGGAGGATGGAACATTCTCTATCGTTGTTGATCCACATTGAGGGCAAGGTCCTATGGGTCCCACAAGGGTGTCTGTTGTGTTTTTCCTGATGGAGATTACCAGTGACAATGGAGAGAGGGATCTATTCAATTCTAAGCCCATCATGTCATGATATGATATGATGGGCCTAGACCTCATGACATGATGGGCCTAGACCTCAAGTTATTCTTTTTTTAATAGAAAAGATAATTCTATATAAATAGTCTGAATTCAATTAGGATCAGCAATGAATAGGGATCCTTTAAAGATGTATATTTCTTTTTTAAAATTTTATTTATTTATTTTTATTGTTGTTGTTATTGATGCTGTTGTTGTTACATAGGACAGAGAAAAATGGAGAGAGGAGGGGAAGACAGAGAGGGGGAGATAAAGATATACACCTGCAGACCTGATTCACTACTTGTGAAGGGACTCCCCTGCAAGTGGGGAGCCAGGGGTTCAAACCGGGATCCTTACGCCGGTCCTCGCACTTTGCGCCATGTGCGCTTAACCCGTTGCGCTACTACCCGACTCCCAAAGATGTATATTTCTATGCTGTGACTACCAGCTGTAAACATGTACCTGATATATTATTTTTTGGATTATACCATATGATGTGGTCTGATTCATATAGCTGAATCTATGACATTGTCTTTATACTGCATACTTTCCAGCTACAAAAAAATTCTACCATACTTGGACTCAGGTGTCCAACCTGACCCAACCCCACTTTCTAAGATACCTCCCAGGCTTAAAATCTCACACTGGCTTTTATAGTTCCTAAATTTTCTGTCATCAAAGTCATGGTGCACTTCCTTTTAAAATGTAGTTATATTATTTGGAAAGAGTCTCAGATTAGCATATTAAAATCCCTATCAATATGGTGTTTTTAAATGGTCTGATCAATCCCAACTCATTTCCTTCCCAATTTCATATGCCTCTGCCTAAGAAACAACTCTGTTCAGGTCTTGCTGCCTTGAACTGTTTGCTCATTGGAGTAATGACTTTCATCCAAACTATAGGAGTTATATAAATAAAGGGGAAATAGCACCACTACCCAGTTCCTCTTAGGGAAAACTGCCCACACAAAGCATGGCAAATAGGGACAGATGATTAAAAGTGACCATTGACAGGAGGAAGGAGAGAACATGTCAAGTTTTAGAACAAGTTTTAGACCACAGATATCTGCTTAGACTTGCAAGTCCAAGTTGGCTATTAAAGAACAAAATTACAAACAGCTGTGTGGACAGCATGACAGTGCCAAGTGACTGTAAAAGGAGCCCCAAGTAGACTGGGCAAAGACAGCAAGATGCCAAAAGTCAAACTGGACCTACTTCATAGTTGAGCTCTGTTCCATAGTAGACCCCAGAGGGAGAAGCAAACCAGGCTGAGGAAGGAGACCAGGGTCTAAAATATTAATCAGTGTGATAACACTTGAAGATCTGAAAACCAGACAGTAGGGACAAGTGAAGGCAGTGTGAGGGGAAGGGTCTTAATAGCTTTTTGGGAAAAGCAGTGATGTCAGTGGTGCAGGTGTGAATTCAACTTAGACAACCCTGTTCTGGTGGGTAAGTGCATATTTTCTTTTTACATGGCTGGATAAAATTACTTCCCCTAGGTCATCCAATTAATCACTTGGAGAGCAAGGAATAGAATTCAGCTCTCAAGGCTCTCATTTCACATCTGGAGCAAGAAAACCAGGCTTCTCTTTCCTGAAACACCCTCTTCATTAAAAAAAAAGATATCTTTTGCAAATCAGTGACATTTCAACATCTTTTACAGGAAATTTGCAGAGCCCTGTTCCTATTTGTGTGATTTAAAACGAGGGTAGTGTTAATAACTTAGAAACACTATAGACTGTTTCTGCATTATCTGATAGTCAAGAATTTAAAATATCTTTCAAAATGCTTTGATTTTTCTTCCCCAGATTTCAAGCTATTATTTTGGGGAGCTGAAAAAAAAAAAACAAGTTGCAGATCTGAGAAAGCAGTGTGTGCTGTGTGGAGCTTAACTGCTGCATGACTGATTGTGTGATATATTGCTCTTTTCACTAATAACCACAAAGCAGGTAGAGGCATGGCAGACTAATTTGGTTTATATGTCCAGCTGTAAGGCTAGACACTGCATCATTCTTTTCAGAAACCAGTGACTTTAGGCATGTGGAACTCGTAGTCATGACAACAATAAACCAGCTTTGAGTCTGAGTTTCAGCTCAGAAACTGCCTTGTCTCCATTACTTCCTGCTCACGACCTGACTTTTCTTACTCTCTGGGGCTGGGGGCTGGGGATTTATGAAAGATCTATTGAACAGAGCTCCAGTATATGTTTAATGGTTAAAATGTCTGGGTTGAAAGTTTTGCTTGCACAGATGGCTAAAGGCTGGAAAGAGGATAGATCAATCATTATTATAGCTAATGACACTGTTATGAGGGCATAACAAAGGTGAGCTGATTTGGAAAATGGGAAAAGGCAATGTGAAAGAGTGACTTGGAAACATTTTGTTGAATAACATAAAAGTAGCTATCATAAATGAAAGTTCTTTTTAAACACATGGGGGGATTATACTGTGATTCTGAGACGACCTAGACAAAAGGTACAATGAAGAGTAATCAAAGAAAAAATAGAACGAAATTCAGTGAGTCTGTGTGTCTATATATCTTAAATCAGCAGACAGATGCTCACAGCCAATCAAATGATCACTGTTGTGCCCTGTGTGTTTAATGGATTTAATAATGCCCACATGAAGGGAGGGTAGCTCAATGATGAGTCTGATCCCACTGAGTTCACTAGCTTCCTTGAAGTAAAAGCTGCAACACAGGAAAGTTGTCTGACTGTGCAAAATCTCTGGACATCTAGGTGTAACAAAAATTATGTAATTAACAATGTAGACTTGTTGAGAGAGGAAATTAGATCATGGCAGGAAAGAGCTTAGCTGAATATCTTAGATAAACACTGAGTGGGAGGCTGGCAAGGTATATCCCATTGGTTTAGTTGCTCTCTAAGTTTGTCTAGAAGTTGATATTTGTTTTTTATAACATTATAGTAGTTCAACTGTTCATAATCATAGAGTGTGGAAAGTATTTTCTTTTCTGGGAGAGAGGTTTTTCTGGTTTCTTTTTATGTTCTCCATCTAATCTAGATTGTAAGGAGGGTAGTATATTAGTGACTGAAGAGAAATAAGAAAGGCTGGGCATGGGTGGATAACATTTAAAAAAACAGTAAGGTGTCCAGACATTTTTCACTCCCCCCCGCAGGTAGTGGGTTATTCCTGTATCAGTTTCTGCTTCCAATTCCTTTAGCAGATTGACCTAGTTTTATATGATTACCTTTTTAAAAATTATTTTCGGTAAGTTGATGCCACAAGCCATAGGCAGAGAAGTAAGAAATAGATCAAATTCTAGAGAGAAACCGAATACTTTATTTTCTTGTAATGAGAAGTTGAGTAAATTTTCTTGTACTGAGAAGCTGAGTAAATTTCCCCTGAGATCATCTTTGTGATTTCATAATCATGTGGTTAAGTATTTAGTATATAAAATGCTACCAGAGTATATGTTATTCTCCATGACTTTGTAGGGTATGGATCAATGTATTCAAATCTGATAAAAATAAATTATTATGTTATTATTTGAGAAATTGTGATCCATCAACTGATTATGCACTTTTTCTCATGATAAAACTATAATAGTTTTGCAAATAATGGAATTTCTCTTTATATTGTCCCAGGATGGCAGTTTCAATTTATAGCAATACAAGACTATTTTCCAAGCTACACAGCTGGATCACACATGTATCTTACAAAGTTTATGTGAGAAATGCATTTTGCATTTCATTTGTTAGCATGAGTTAATATGCCTATAAGTAAATATATTGCATTTCTCTATGGGCCCCAGATCAGATAAAATTGATGGGATTTACAGTCAACAACATTTATAAACCTTTCCCATATTTGGGAACTACTCTCTTCCCTGATCCAGCTTTCTGGTACTTTTTCTAGCCATGACAGCATCTCCCCAGACAATAATTATGATCCACCTGTATATCAGATTTCAGGCTCAGGCAAAAACAAACAAAACAAAACAAAACAAAAACAAAACAAAAACACTAGTATAGCTACAGGGCTTTGAAATATAACTAAAATATGCCTACTAGCTATCTACAAAATGGAGGACCACCCCCCAACACTTCATCTGCACTATTCCAGCCTTTAGGCCCATGATTGGTCAACAATTTGTTTAACTTTGTATGTTAACTCTCTTTTCAGCCACCAGGTTCCAGATACTACCATGATGCCCACCAGACTTCCCTGGACAGACAACCCCACCAATGTGTCCTGGAGCTCCACTTCCCCAGAGCTCTTCCCCACTAGGGAAAGAGAGAGGCAGGCTGGGAGTATGGATCAACCTGTCAATGCCCATGTTTCAGTGGGGAAGCAATTACAGAAGCCAGACCTTCCAGCTTCTGCATCCCACAATGATCTTGGGTCCAAATTCCCAGAGGGATAAAGAATAGCAAAGCTATCAGGGGAGAGGATGGGATGCGGAGGTCTGGTGGTGGGAATTGGGGGAAGTTGTACCCCTCTTATCCTATGGTTTTTTCAATGTTTCCTATTTATAAATAAAAAACTAAAAAAGTTGTTTTAAAAGTAATTTATTGTTATTTTTAATATTTATATATTGGATAGAGAAATTAAGAAGGAAAGGGGAGAAAGAAGAAGAGAGAGGCACCTACATCACTGCTTTACTGCTCTTCAACCTTCTTCCCTGCAGGTGGGAATTGAGGACTCAAACCTGGGTCTTTTTACATTGTAACATGTGTGGTCAACCAGCTGCACCACTGCCTGGCCCAAGATCTTTATTTTGTTTTTAATTTAATTTATTTATTTAGTTTACTAGAACATGGCTCAGTTCTGGATAAGTACCAGTGCTGCAGAAGATTGAACTTGGGACATTAGAGTGTCAGGTATGAAAGTTATTTTGCATAACCATTATGCTGTCTCCCCCCACCTATTATTTCTTTTTAAATTATTTATATTTTATTTTATTTATAAAAAGGAGACATTGACAAAACCATAGAAGAAGAGGGTTACAGCTCCACACAATTCCCATCACCAGCTCTACGTATCCCATCCCCTCCCCTGATAGCTTTCCTATTCTTTAACCCTTTGGGAGTATGGACCCAAAGTCATTGTGGGATGCAGAAGCTGGAAGGTCTGGCTTCTGTAATTGCTTCCCAGCTGAACATGGGCATTGACTGGTCGATCCATACTCCCAGAGGGAGTGGGGCTGTGGGGAAGCAGAGCTCCAGGACACATTGGTGGGGTTGTCTGTCCAGGGAAGTCTGATCGGCATCATACTAGCATCTGGAAACTGGTGGCTGAAAAGAGAGTTAACATACAAAGCCAAACAAATTGTTGACCAATCATGGACCTAAAGTCTGGAGTAGTGCAGATGAAGAGTTGGGGGGGGCTCCATTTTATAGATAGCTAGTAGGGATATTTTAGTTTTATTTCAAAGGGCCTGTGGCTATAGTAGCTTTTTTTTTTTTTTTTCCTGAGCCTGAAATTTGATATGCAGGTAGATCCAAGTTATTGTCTGGGGAAATGCTGTCATGGCTGGAAAAGGGACAGAAAGCTGGATCAGGGAAGAGAGTAGCTCCCTAATATGGGAAAGGGATATAAATATTGTTAATTGTAAATTCCATCTATTTGATTTGGTCTAGGGCCCATATTCAGCTTAGGAGCTTATGTGACCTCTGCATCCCTGTAGATCTGAGCTGACATTCTGTGGTCATGAGTAGGAATGTTCCAAGCTGCCCCAATATCAGGACTCATCTTCCTCAGGTATAGCACAGAATATGTTATCCATCCTCCCTTCAGAGGATGGAAGATTCTCTACTGTTGTTAATCCAAGTTGAGGACAAGGTACTAAGGGGGCCCACAACGGGGTCTAATGTTTTGTTCCTTATAGAGATGACCAATAACAATGGAGAGAGGGATTTATTTGAGGTCTAGGCCCATCATGTCTGTTTGGGAATCTCAGGACTCCACAACTAGGGCCCCAGCTGATGGGGTGGCCTGATAGTGACTAAAGAGTCATTGTTAAAGTGTGCCAGTCTCTTGCCCTTATTCAGCTTTTGTAGTCCTTGCTTTGATAAGGTTAGCTTTGGAGTGAGTGAGAGAACTGTAATAGGAAACAAGTGAGGAGGGTATCTAAATCTAAGTGGACACTATTTCATTATGAACTTGATACTGACTCACTACAGACTATTGTGTATTTTTGCTTTCAGGTATACATTTTGCCCTAATTTATGGATACATGTGAACATATGCTCTATCTTATGGGACCTGGCTTATATCTAGGTTTTGGGACTTTGTTAGGAAGTGAACCTCTTGGAATGGAATTAGAGACTACCATGAAAGGAAACATCTCATCTGAGTGATGAGGGTGAAGGGTTGGCCTTCCATGTCTGACGTCTCTGTACACAGTCTGAGGTGAAGCATGCTGAGATGGTACTCTTGCATTGATTAGGTTGGAATTAACGGATACATTATCATTTGGCCTGACTTGAGAGAAGCATGCAGGAAAGTGAGCCCAACCCCAGAGGTTCCAGGATTGGGAGAAACATAGGCTCTATAGAGGAAGCAGGAGATTGCTGTTGTCTTAGGGTTTAAGAAGACAATAGATAGTTATTACAATAATCACATTGACAGTTGTGTTAACTTTGAAAAATCCCATTGTTAGGATTTTCTGTATCATACACACCCCTCACCATATTTTATGTCCTTTGACATTATTTGCATATAGCTGTGCCACCGGTTGCTTTTGTTCTCCCTGGACTAAGCTTTTAAGAGAGTCAACATATCAAAGACTCAGCCTATGTATTAAAAAGACTTAGTATGTGCTTTTAAAAGTTTGAGACATTAAATCAGTTTTTCCCCTCTCATGTTACTTAAATAGTGATTTATTTATTTATTTATTAAATATCTTTATTTATTTATTGGATAGAGACAGCCAGAAATTGAGAAGGAAGGGGTTGGTAAAGATGGGAGAGAGACAGAGAGATACCTACAACACTGCTTCACCACTTGCAAAGCTTTCCCCCTGCAGGTGGGGACTGGGGGCTCGAACCCAGGTCCTTGCGCATTGTGACATGTGCACTTAACCAGGTGCGCCACCACCCAGACCCTAAATAGTGATTTATATGACTACAAATTATTAGGAATGTACATAAACACCATTCCCATCACCAAAGGACTGTGTCTCATGCCACTCACCCACCTACCCACCCCCTCCCCCCTACAGCCCCAGGAAGCCAAATATCCACCCTCACCCTCACCCCAGGGTTTTTACTTTGGTGCCCTACTCCATATTTAGTCAAATCCTGCTTTTAGCTTCCCTTTCTGTTCTTCTTTCTCAACTTCTGTTGATGAGTGGGATCATCCCATACTCATCTTTATCTTTTTGACTTAGCTCATTTAACATAATTCCTTCTAGCTCCATCCAAGATGAGTCAGAGAAGGTGGGTTCATTGTTCTTAATAGCTGCATAGTATTCCATTGTGTATATATACCACAACTTTCTCAGCCACTAATCTGTTGTTGGGCACCTGGGTTGCTTCCAGGTTTTAGCTATTACGAATTCACACATCTTTTTGGTTGGGTGTTATGAAGTCCTTGGGGGTATATCCCCAGGAGAGGAATTACTGGGTCATATGGAAGGTCCATGTCTAGCCTTGTGAGAGTTCTCCAGACTGCTCTCCACAGCGGCTGGACCAATTTACATTCCCACCAGCAGTGCAGAAGGGTTCCTCTGTCCCCACAGCCTCTTCAGCATTTGTTGCTGCTATCCTTTTTGATGTATGCCATTATCACAGGAGTGAGGTGGTATCTCAATGTTGCCTTTATTTACATTTCTCTGACAATCGGTGACCTGGAACAATTTTTATATGTTTGTTATCCTTTTGAATATCCTCTGTAGTGAATGTTTTGTTCATATCCTCTGCCCATTTTTGGATGGGGTCATTTGCTTTTTTGGTGCTAAGTTTGCTGAGCTTTGTATATTTTGGTTATTAGTCTCTTGTCTGATGTATGGCATCTGAAGATCTCCCATTCTATGAGGGGTCTCTTTGTTTGTGTGATAATTTCTTTGCTGTGCAGAAGCTTTTCATTTTGATATAGTCCCATTGGTTTGTTTCTGCTTTAGTCTTCCTTGCAGTTGTGTTTGTTTCATCAAAGATGTCCTTGACGTTTAGGTGGGAAAATGTTCCACCGATGTTTTCCTCTAAGTATTTGATAGTTTCTGGTCTAACATCCATATCCTTGGCCCATTTGGAGTTGATTTTTGTTTCTTGTGAGATAAGTTGGTCCAGTTTCATTCTTCTGCAATTTTCAACCCAGTTTTCCCAGCATCATTTATTGAAGAGAGGCCTCTTCCTCCATTTAATACTTTGGGCCCTCTTATCAAAGATTAGATGTTTATAGGTGTGGGGGAATTGTTTTTATTTTTATATGTAGTATGTTAACGAGATTGTAAGATTACAATATATAGTTCTACTCTGTACCCACCACCAAAATTCTGTATCCCCAGCCTCCCACATCCCAAAGGTAAACACTATAATTCTCACAAGTCTTACAAGCAGTTTTCTTGTTTTTGATTTTGTTTTATTTATATGTTTTGGAAAGTTCAGGTGAATCAAATCTCTAGATTTCATATATGAGTGAACCCATCTGGTAGTTGTCTTTCATCTCTTTATTTATTTCACTAAATATAATCACCTCCAGTTCCACCCCATTTGTTCCAAAGGATGCAATAACATCTTTTTTGGGTTGCAGAGCAGTATTCCATGCAATCTATACCTCATAACTTCTTTAGCCAGTCATCTGTTGATGGGCATTTAGGCTACTTACACTCTGTAACTATTGCAAATAATACAGCTATGAACATAGGTGTGCCTATGTACCTTCTAATTA
Source organism: Erinaceus europaeus (assembly GCF_950295315.1). Taxonomy (NCBI): domain Eukaryota; kingdom Metazoa; phylum Chordata; class Mammalia; order Eulipotyphla; family Erinaceidae; genus Erinaceus; species Erinaceus europaeus. The sequence continues at coordinate 104,740,443 of NC_080168.1, read as the reverse complement.
GTGTTGAATGTCCACTGTATAAATGCTTGAGTGTTATTGCTAGATTATAAGGTAATTTCATCTCTCTCATTCTTTGTTTTTTTATAGTACCTTTCATTATTCTTTTCTTTTTGTTAGTCTAGCCAGTGGTTTATCTATTTTATTTATCCTTTTGAAGAAACAGCTCTTGGTTTCATTAATCTTTTGGATCATCTTTCTGGATTCTATTTCATTAATTTCTGCTCTGATTTTGGCTGTTTCCTTTCTCTTGCTGAGTTTTGGGTCTCTCTGTCACTTCTTTTCTAGTTTACTTGGTTGTGATTCTAGGTAGCTTACTTGAGATCTTTGCTCTTTGTTAATATGGACCTGTATTGCTATAAACTTACCTCTTAGAACAGCTTTTGCTGTATTCCACAAAGACTAGTAGTTGATCTCTTCATTTTCATTTTCATTGTCCTCCAGGTAATTTTTAAGTTGTCTTTTGATTTCTTCGGTGATCTAGGTGTTACTTAGGTGTATTATTCAGTTTCCATAATTTGGGTGCATTTCTTTCTTTCTTTCTTTCTTTCTTTCTTTCTTTCTTTCTTTCTTTCTTTCTTTATTGTGCTTCATTTCTAACTTCATTGCCTCATGGTCAGAAAAGATACTTTTTTATGACTTCAATATTCATATACTTATTAAGGCTCTCTTTGTGTCCCAACACATGGTTGATCCTTGAGAATTTTCCATGTGCACTTGAAAAGAATGTAAATTTTTTTGGGGGGGAATGAAATGTTCTGAATATATTACTTCATTTAAGGCCTCTGTTTCCTTGTTGATTTTTTGTTCTGATGATCTATCTCTTGCTGTGAGTGATGTGTTATGGTCTCCAACTAATACTGTGCTGTCGTTGATGTCTCCCTTAAGGTTTAAGCACCTTATTTAATGTATTTGGGCACACCCATATTGGGAGCGGATATATTGACAATGGTTATGTCTATCCTCTGACTGATATGTAGTGTCTGTGTCTGTCTCATTTCACCTTCTTTGTCCAAGAGTCTAATTTATCTGACATCTGAGTAGCCCTTTCTGCCCTTTTGTTAGCATATTGGTTTGGAATACCTTGTTTCAGCCTGTCATCCTCAGCTTCTCTTTGTCTTTCTTTTTAATCTTTTCTGGAGACACAGAATATGTGGGTCATGCTTTTTAATCCATTCAGTCACTCCAAATCTTTTGGTTGGTAAATTTAAGTCATTCACATTTAGGGTGATTATTGAAAAATGTGGTTTGCTTATAGCCATTTTGAATTTTGTTTCAATGATGTTTTGTTCTTGTTGATTCTTTTCCTGTTTATTTCTGTTTGTTACTTTATGTGGTTGGCTTTCTATAATGGTTTTGCCTACTGTATATGTTTCCTATTTGTCTTTGTGCTATATTTTGTTTTGTGGTTATCATAAATATTGTGTCTAGGGAATTGGGTGGTAGTGCAGCATGTTAGGTGCATGTGGCGTAAAGTGCAAGGACAGTCGTAAGGATCCCGGTTCAAGCCCCTGGATCCCCACCTGCAGGGGAGTCAATTCACAGGTGGTGAAGCAGGTCTGCAGGTGTCTATCTTTCTCTCCCCCTATCTATCTTCCCCTCCTCTCTCCATTTCTCTCTGTCTTATCCAACAACGATGACATCAAGAACAACAACAATAAGTACAACAATAAAACAACAAGGGCAACAAAAGGGAATAAATAAATAAATATTTTTAAAAATATTGTGTCTAACTTACAAAATCTATAAGAGTTTTTTACGTTGGCCTTGGTTCACCAACATTGACTGTGCCACTGTCTATTTTGATGTTTCCTTTTCTGTGCTGGTTTTTTCTGTGTTGTGTTCCTGGTTCTATTCTAATACTGATCATCTCATTAAAAATTGGAATTTATTTGATTCTTCTTTTCAAGTGGGACTTCTCTTGCAAGGCAGGGTTGGTAGTGCCAAATTCCTTCAGTTGATGAATGTTTGAAAAGATATTTATTTCTTACTTGCATTTGAAGGATACTTTAGCAGGATACAATATTCATGGCTAGCAATTCTTACCTTTTAATACTTTGAATATGTCATCCCACTCCCTTCTTTTCTCTAGGGTTTGTGATGAGAAATCTAATGAAAGCCTGATGAGTTCTGTCTCTGTATGTGACTTTCTTCCATTCCCTAGCAGCCCGAAATATTTTTTTTCTTATCTCTAGTTTTGGGTAGTTTTTCATTGATGTATTTTGGTGTGTGTCACTTTGAGTTTAAGACTTTAGGTCTGCATTCACTTTCTTGGATTTCTGTGTTTTGAACATTGCTCAAGTGTGGAAATTTTTCTGCTATAATTGCTTTGAATATGTTCTCTGCTCTTCTTTCCTTGTCTTCATCTTTCAGGGATCCCAGTAACTCTAATTTGTCTTTATGATAGAGTCTGCTATTTTATAGAGAAGTGATTTATTTTTCCTAAACCTTTTCTTTACAAGAGTTTTAAATTCATAGAATGTGGTGAATATGTCTTCTAGTGTTTGTGTTCTCTCTTCCACCTGGTTAAGTCTACTTCTGAGGCCTCTTACCTCAACCTGACTTGCATTAAAACTTTTCTTTAGTCCCTGCATTTCTGTTTGGAGTTTTTTTTTTTTTTACTTTGTAATTCTTTGGTAAAATCATCACTTTGTTTTTCAGTCTTAAATTTAGTTTCTTACATTGATTTCATAATGAGTTTTCTGAACTCTACGACTCTGTCATTTTTTTCTAGATCTGTGTCTGTCTGGTCATTTGGAATTTCTGTCATTGCTGTCCCTGTATTTCTCAGTTTCTGCATTTAGTGTATCTTTTGTTGTTGTGCCAGCAGGAGGTGCTATGACTAAGGTGTTTGACTTCCCTAGTTATATCTTAGAAAGACATAGTAGGGTTTATCCTGTGTTAGGAGGCCAGTTTACTGTCTTTTATGCTATTGTTCTAGCCTGCGTGGTGGTGGGGCTTTACAGCCTTAGGAAATTCCTAATTCCTTAGTGTTCAAACAAAAAGATTTATGGCCCTGAAGATTCCCTGCCTTCCTTCCTCTGACTGTGTGCTCTGTTTTAATAAGTGTCCAAGTGGTTCCTACTGGCACTGAGCATGGCTTCTTAAGTTTTGAGACCTTGTCCATCACTCCTGATCAGGCTTGCCTATATCTACTGTAACTAAGTAAGTTACTTAAGAAGTCACAGTTGTGGAGGAGAGGAGATTTTTATCCTGATTCACCAGACTGGTTTTGTGTCTTTGATGTTAGTATAGAGTCTCTCTGCTGTTGTTCCAGTATCTGTAGATTAAAAGACTGAAAATTAAGAAGTCACAGTTGCAAATTGGTGAGTTTTTAAGTGCTTTTTAAAATTATATTTATTTATTTACTTATTTATTGGATAAAAATGTAGCCATGAATTGAGAGAGAAGGGCTGATAAAGAGGGAGAAAGACAGAGAGACATCTGCAGCACTGTCTCACCACTCACAAAAGCTCCCCTTGCAGGTTGGGAGTGGGGGCTTGAACATACGTCTTTGTTGCACATTATAACATGTGCAAGTAATAAGGTGCACCACCACCTGATCCCCTAAGTGATTTTTTTTTGCCTCCAGGGTTATTGCTGGGGCTCAGTGGCTCCATGAATCCAGTGCTTCTAGAGGCCATTTTTCCCACTTTCGTTGCCCTTGTTCCAGCCTTGTTGAGGTTATTATTGTTGTTGTTGATGTCATTTGTTGTTGGATAGGACAGAGAGAAATTGAGAGAGGAGGGAAAGATAGAGAGGGGGAGAGAAATATAGACACCTGCAGACCTGCTTCACCACCTATGAATCAACTCCCCTGCAGGTGGGAAGCTGGGATCCTTATTGACTGTCCTTGCACTTTACGCCACGTGCGCTTAACCCGCTGCTCTAACCCCCGACCCTTTTAGTGATTTTTTTTTAAAGTTGTTGACCAGGAAATGGTTTGCCTTAGCTGCCAAGCTTCCAATTTGGTGCCAACAGCCCCCTGAGTATGGCTTTTTAGTACTGTGAATCTCTCCCTTATCCCTTTTCCTGCCACAAGTCACATGTGTTTGTACTCACCTGTGACTTGTAGATTTTCTGAAGAAATCCTAGTCATATTTTGTGTTTTCAGGTGCATTTTGTTGCCTTCATTAGTTGAGTGAGGAGAACGAAGTGAGTCTGCTATTACTCCATAGCCATACATTCAGAAGTCTTTATTCATTAATATGTATATTTAAACCAATTAAACTAATAGATTGATTGCTAGAGAAATTCAAACACTAGTAAATAAAATATGAAACATACATAGTATATATTACATTGCAGAAAAAGATGCAATTGAGTTAGTAGCATTTCTGGACATCATAATCACTGTCAAAATATAATTATATGCTTATAGAAGATAAACTGTCATTTTGTAAAAAAAATAATAAAATTAATCTTTTACCACCTTTAAATTAATGTCTGATAAAAAAGTAGCCAAAGTGGGAAGATTTTTTTCTTTTCTTTAAGAAGACTTCATAATTTTTGAAGCCTAACCATTATGTTATCTCACCAGCCCATTTATATTTATTTATTTAAAAAATATTTTATGTATTCATTTAGTTTAGATAGAGGCAGAAGGAAATTGAGACAGGAGGGTGGAAATAGAATGAGAGAGAGAGAAACCTATAGCAGCACTGCTTCACTGCTCATGAAGATTCCTACCTATAGATGAGGACTGAGGGGGCTCGAACCAGGATCCTTGTGCACTATAACATGTATGCTCTACTGGGTGTGCCACCACCATGTCCCTATATTTATTTCTATAATACTAAATGTAATATGTATGTGTTTATATACATACACATATATATGCATAGTTTTTTTTTTTGTACTAAGTACAATAAGTCAGTTGTGGATGCTTAAAGTCTAAATTATTCAATTCAGCAGCCCATGTCCCTAACTTGTGCTGGAAAGACAACATGTCATCTAGTTTTCAACAAGCTCTCTGCAAAGTTAAAGATAATTGCAAAGATTCAGTATAATTCATTGCTGAGCAGTGATACACAGAATCAGAGCTGACTTATCCCTAGTCACTCATCTTTTATCAATGACTCATTCATTACTAGTGATTAACATTGATGATGATGATGCTTCAAAAATGTTCAGATGGGGGTTCTTTGTTTGCTTTTTTTCATGTGTCCCTCTGTTGTTATCACCGTCTATTGTTAAATGTGAAGCAGTGTTTTTCCCCCCTTCTTTTAACTGCCTGACCTTATCTTTTACATATTCTGATTATTCTTGAATCCATAGCTTAAGGATAGATGCAAAAGTGATGAGAGGCTGATTTAGCTTTGGCTTTTATTATCAGATACCTACAAGGAAATAAAGCTTTGATCTACTTCCTTGGAAAGTTAATCCCAGTGATTATGTGAAGATGTATGCAGTGGTAGCTACAGGGATATACATCTTTAATCTCTTGGTGTTGAGTACTTAATCCAGTTCAGATTCTTGGCAAGGAGATTTAAAGAAAGAACAAAATAATTACACTCTTCATAGGTTTTGTTTTCTAGAATGAGTATTTGGTAACTCTTCGTGTTCTTTTAGAGTCTAGCTATCATGCTTAGGAGATGGAATTTACCGTTATTTCAAATGATGTAAAAACTGGTCATTTTTGTAGTTCTCAACAGATAAAGTATGTCTGTTAATAAGGGACATTTAGTGTAAGTTTTTTTTTTTTTATTACTTGGTTTGTTTTATTTTGGATTAGTGAAGCCTAAATAGAGCAAACACTATTAGTGGATTAATTTAATGATTTTCTCTAACTGGAGGCACTTTAATTAAAAGGGTTAGATATTTTTAATAAGTAAAAACTGTAGGGCTAATGAGATAGCTCACCTGGGAGAGTGTCTGCTTTACTGTATATACATGACCTATGGACCTATGTTTGATCCTTGGCCTCTGCTGTGCTGTGGTAAGTGTCCTGTTGTGATATTTTTTCTTTTCTCCTTGTCTGTCTTTTTATTTCCATCTGGGAAAAAAAAATGTTTGCCCTGAATGCTGGAGCTCTGGAGATAAACGAATAAATAAGTAAATAAATAAAAAACCTTATATAATTGCTAAACTGTAAATGCCCACTAAATTTGAATATAAGGAAACTTACTTCATTTTTTTTTTTTACTGTCACCAGGGTTATAATTGGGGCTCCGTGCTGGTGCTATGGATCCACCTCTCCTGGTAGCCATTTTTTCCTTTTTCCTTTCTATTTTTATTTGACAGGATGGAGGGAGATCAAAGGGGAGGGGAGATAGGGAGAGAAAAAGAGAGACACCTGCAGAACTGCTTCCACACTCATGAAACTTCCATCCTGTAGGTGGAGAGTGGGGATCACACCTGGGTTCTTGTGCATAATAATATGTACATTTAACCACGCACGTGAACTTCCACCCTCTAATTAGAAAAATTTCTAGTGTATTTAATATCTGATAATTCTTATTTAATATAAATTTACATGTAGAACAAGTATTTCATGATGAAAGTTTTCTTTTGAAATAATTTTTGGCTATGGAAATATTACCATTTGATTATAATCCAAACTCAGCTATGTTAATTCATCTGTAACAGAAGTGGTCTGTCTCTTCCCTCCCTTCCTTAAGTAGTGTCACTCTTGTTTCTTCTTTGAGGCTCCCACATTTTAATTACATTATTATTATTATTTGTGTATGTTCCAAATGGTATAAGTCATTAAGTTTCACAATTTTCCTTAATAATATATAGAATGCCAATTGGGTTATAGTTGAATACATTTCTGTGTCATTTTAGGGAAGACACATTTGATCTTTTTTCCTTTTAAAATTTACTTATCAGCTGTCAGGGAAATAACAGTAGAGCATCGGATTTGCATCACTAAGGCTCCCAGTTCAGTCCCTGGTGCTGCTTATATCGGATTGGTGTTCTGGCTTCTTTCCCTTTCATGTAAAACTACATCCATGTGGACTAGCTGGTGGTGCACCTAGTTGAACACACACGTTATAATGCTCAAGGACCCAGGTTCCAGCCTCCATCTCCACCTGCAGGGAGAAAGCTTTGTGAGTGGTAAAGCAGTGTGGTAGGTGTCTCTCTCCCTATTTCCTCCCACCCTCTTGATTTCTGGCTGTATCTATTCAATAAATGAAGTTAATAAAAATTTTATAAACTAAAACTCTGTCTTTACCTGTACAAGATGAATCAAGTATTAAAAAAATTTTTTTTTTTTTAGGAACTCCTAAAATACTGCCTAAAAAGTTCACCATGGTTTAAATGGAACCAAAGTTTTTATAGAATTCTGAAAGGTTTTGGGTGTGGTCATATATAATTTAAGTAGATACATCAGACTTTTTTTTTTTTTGCCTCCAGGGTTATTACTAGAGCTCAGTGACACTGCTCCTGTGGCCATTGTTTTTCTTTTAAAAAAAATGTACTGGCTAGGACAGAGAACTGAGAGAAAGAGAGGGAAATAGAGAGGGAGAGAGAAAGACAACTGCAGACCTGCTTCACCACTTGTGAAGCAACCCTCTTGCTGGTGGGGAGCCAGGGCCTTGAACTGGGATCCTTGCACTGGTCCTTGTGCTTTGTACTATGTGAGCCTAACTCAGTGTGCCACTGCTCAGTCCCTGAGACTCTGCTTTTATAGTTCTTTCCATGTGAAGATCAATTCAAGAAAGTGTTCATTCATTCATTCATTTATTTTGCTCATTTTGTTTTTACCACCATGGTTATTGCTGGTGCTGCATGATGAATCCACTGTTCCTGGTGACTTTTTTTTTTTTTTCTGATATAGACAAAGAGAAAAAAGAAAGGTAAGGAAGAGAGAATGAGAGATACCTGCAGCACTACTTCACCACTTGTGAAGCTTCCTCCCTGCAGGAGACCCTGAGGCTTGAACCTGGATCCTTGTACATGTTAATGTGCACACTCTACCAGGTGCACTACCACCTGACCCCTCTTTCTTTTTTGTTTTGTTAGAGGTTGAAATAAACAGAGAGGGAGAGAGGGAGAAGGAATGAGGGAGGGAGAAAGAAAGAGAAAGAGAGAGAGAGAGAGAAACCTGCAGCACTACCTCACCACTTGTGAATCTTCCAATCTATAGGTGGGAGATGTGGGCTTGAACCTGGGTCCCTGTGCATCGTAAGATGAGCCACTCCACTGGAGTCACCTCCACCCGACCCCTCAGTAAGTTGTTTAGATTGTTCTAGTTTTTGTTCTGATGTAAATTATAGAGTATCCTAGCACAGATTGACAGACAGGATTAATTCTGTTTGTAATTGGGTCTAAATATCATGTCTTTCTTTGCTTCTTGTGCTTTACCTACTCTGTTCAGTAGCGGATTATAGAGGCGAGTGACCTTGGCACATAATTATTCAGGAACTGTCCCAAGACTAGAGAGAATAAAATCCTTTAGCAGAATCTGTCATTTGGCATAAAATATTCTCTTAATACTCCTTTTTTGAAGCCAACCTTAAAATTGTAGGTGCCTCCAGGCTGAGGCAAAATCGTTCTCTCTCTCTGGATCCATGCTCTCACCTGTTGGGTGTTGTATACCGCACATGTGGAAAGTCTGTAGCAGTCGGAGAGAAGAGGTAGCTCTTAAGGAATGGCGTCTACTTGAATGAAAAGAGAAACATGTTGCCAGGTAAAGAAAGGTTTATCTCACTTCTAGATTATGTATGTTTCCTCAACACAAAGAAAAGAATGTTTTTTTTTAAATAGGTGAATTACAGGGGACTGGGCAGTGGCACACCTGGTGGAATACACCTTACCCAGGCTCAAGCTCCTGGTCTCGACCCACAGGAGGAAAGCTTCAGGGGCTCTCTCTCCTTCCCCACCACCTATTTCTCTATGTTTCTTTCAAAGAGAAAGAATAAACTAAAGAGGAAGGAGTGATGGAAGGAAGGAAGGAAGGAAAGAAAGAAGGAAGGAAGGAAGGAAGGAAGGAAGGAAGGAAGGAAGAGAGGAAAGGAAGGGGGGATAGAAGGGAGGAAGATGAGTTACAGTCCTCTGAACCTTCTGGAGTCACAGTGGGCAATGGCTTATTTTTCTCTTGTTGTCTGATACTGCACAATCTTTTCAGATTTCTGGGACAACTCTACAAAAATTTACATTAATGTCACTCAACATGGAATCTAAGGACCCATGCGGGTCCTACAATTGTTTGCTATTGATTCAGAATGAGATAAGGAGTTGAGGCCAGAATGTGAACCAACCAAGTAACTAGACAAATATTTTAGCTTAGCTAATTTCCCTTCCTTCTTTCCCCCTTCCTTCCTTCCTTCCTTCCTTCCTTCCTTCCTTCCTTCCTTCCTTCCTTTCTTCTTCTTCTTTTTTTTTTTCCGAGTTTCAAGACTTTATGTTTCTTGGAGTGCTAGAAATAAGAAGTTAAAATACAGGCTATTTTTAATACCAGATTTTTAGATCTTCCTTTCAGACTGTATTAATGTTAACTGTGTGAAAGCATTTAAGTGCCTGGTGATAAAATAAGTGTTTTCTGATAAAATTGAACAACAGTGTGAGTGTGGGGGTCATGTCAGAGCCTCTTCCACTTATGAATTTTATGACCAGAAGTGAATCATTTTTAACTTTGAGTCTCACTTCTCCTGATCTGCAAAATCACCTGGGGTTATTCTGGAATAAACATTTTAGTGTAATATAATGAATTGAAAAGCTCTGAGTGCACTGAAGCATCCCATTCTCACGTTGAAATCCAGGTTGATAGTGTATGAAGACTGACTACTGATTAAATGAGTCAACAAGTGCTAAATTGGTGCATTGGAAAATTTAATTTGGATACCTCTGCAACAACTCATCATTCAGATATTTCTCATTTAAAATATACATTGTGGTTTGAAAAAGCCACTTTTTTTGAGCAACAGTGTCTTCACAGCTGATAATTTTGTTCTGGAAGTATTTGTTGGTTACCTTAGTCAGAGATATCATTGCCATGCCATATGTACAAAAAATCATGACAGCTCTCATTTTATCATTTGCACAGTATCACATGACCTATCATCTGTCACTCTGTAGGAGGATACATGAAAACTTGTTAGTTTTTGGACAGAGTATTTACTGGGTAGGGTATATTTCTTGACATACTCAGGTTCCCAGGTTCTAGCATAGGGACCACATTGAGGGGGCTGGGGGTGGATTTTGGCAGTGAAGATGTAGTATTGTCACTCCCTACCTCTGACTCTGTTAAAAAAAATTATAAAATGGAAATAATGACAAGACCATAGGATAAAAGGGGTACAATTCCACACAATTCCCATCACCAGAACTCCCTATCCCATCCCATCCCTTGAAAGCTTTCCTATTCTTTATCCTTCTGTTAGTATGGACCCAGGATTATTATGGGGTGCAGAAGGTGGAGTGTCTGGTTTCTGTAATTGCTACTCCAATGGACATGGGCATTGTCAGGTTGATCCCTCTTTTTTTTAAAAAAAATTATGTATGTGGGAGGGGATGGCATAGTGGTTATGCAAAATAAGTTCTCATGTTTGAGGCTCTGAAATCCCAGGTTTAATTCCCTCCTCCTTCCCTTCACCATCATAAACCAGAGCTTAGCATTGGTCTGGTAAAATAATTTTAAAAAGTTATGCAAATGAATTTTTCATAGGCTCTAAGGTTCCAGGTTCAATCCCCAGCACCACCTTAAACCAGAGCTGAGCAGTGGGAGAGACCACTCTCCCTCCTATCTATCTGTCTGTCTTCCTTTCTTTCTGTATTTCTCTCATTAAAATAAATACATAACCAATTTAAAAAATGACCTAGAACAGTGAAATTGACCATTAACTAGGAGGATGCAGCTCCAAAGGAAAAAAAAATAGTACAGCTAAGTCGTCAAATTCTTCAATACTTCTAGATATGGTAAACCATTACTCAATCTTACTCATGAGTAGTGCATAAATCAGTATGACATATGTCTTAATGAGGATAACCCCATCTCTTGCCCATGAGAAAAACAAAACCAAATAGAAAGTTTGACAATGTTAAGTAAATATATTTTGCTTTACATGGAAATGACATTAAACATGAATTATTTGGGAACTGAAAAATATTGCATCCCTTAGGCATGTTTTGAGTTTAAGCCCCAACATCACATGGGCATGGTTTCAGTGTTGTAGTGTAGTGCTCCCCTACCCCCCCACCTTCTGAAATAAAAAGAATTTAAAAAATTGGCCTGTTACCTGTCAAGTCACACATCCTCAGATCTCTCCACAATATTGTAATATCTAATATTTTTCCAATTCCTTTTCACACTGTTCTTCCATATATGACATTCTGTATGTGAAAGTAGACTGTGATTCTAAATCACTTCTCTCCCAATACATTACTTTGTCTTGCCCTAAGCTTCTCATCTAGCATCTTTTGTCAAAATTGCCCAATTAACCCCTTCTCAATTTGTATTTGAAGTTAAGAACTGTTAAAAATTATATTCACTGCGATATTTGGATAGGGTAGACCTTTACATAAATATTTGTTGAATTGTATTATTTAAATGCAATGTTCCAGTAGCTGGGGCAGTTGTTTATTTCTTTACTTCTATCTAGTACTCCAGTTCAATATTTCTAAGTTGTACAGCATGTTCTTTGAGACTGTCTTGTAACAACTGTCACTTAGTATCATGGAAAACACAAACAGAAGTTCAAACCCTTGCTATTACCTGGTTCTATGGTCTTGAAGTGTAGAACATCCCAACATGTTAGCCATTTTCTATCATGTGAGGATGATCACGCCTACTTCATTAGGTTTTTATGAAGATTATACTGCAGAATATGCATGTGAAACATACTTCATTCTTTTAAAATAACAAAAAGAACACTCAAATATTTACATTCCAGGCACTTTGAAATGCTTTACATGTATTTATTCATTTGTACTCTACACCCATATGGTGGAACAGGCACTATGCTTTCTGTTTTTGAGAAAACTAAGACATACATAGAAGGAAAGATGAAAGAGTTAGGATTAAACCTGGGGTTCTGGCTTCTGTATTAGCCATTTGGCTTTGCAGTTTTTCTCAACACTGTGCACATTATTCTGTCTTTATTGTTGAGTGGAGCTGTATAACGGAGTCATATAATCTAAACTTCCCTCTTAGATTATCAGCAGCTGCTTACTCATAGTTGAGTCATTTTTTCTCTCTCTAGTCTTTGAGTCATTTTTTAATCTGTGAAGCCAAAGCACTGTGCAGCAAACAATCACCTTCTGTCTTCCCAGCATCCCTCACTTTTGGGAACTTCCCCTCCCCCAAACTTTTCCAGAAGGACCATCAGTCATATGCCCACCAACATTCTCAACATGGAGCCTCTAGAGCTTTCTAAACTTCTATACAGGATGCATGGACCAAGGTTAGGTGTATGGACTAAGCAGAGCTTAGTGGAAACACTATGGAATATATATCCCCCTTTAAAAAATTCACATCCATAATCGGAAATAATCATGAAGATATTAAAGTACCAGGAATCCTCTCTCTCACCAAGTGGAACAAATCTACTCCACTTTGAATCCAACACAAAGAACTATGAAAACGAGGTCTGTTGAGAGAGCAACTACAAATTCCAGAATGAATATTTTGATAATTATTTTTTTACCCAGATTCAGCTATGTCTAAAATCAATCTAGTTTTACAGTCTCTGTTTTTGTGATTGAGTAGAATACTTTCCCCCTCTCATACTAGGTTGAGCTGGCTTTTTGCCACTTACCAGAATTCTTTTTTACACAGATTTAAAAGGATGATCTCTCTTCTAGTCATAATATTAAATAATAATAAAATTTATTATATTATCTTTTCCCTAAAGGAATAGGTTTTACTAGAAAAAATCAGACTAGGTAAATATTTTAAAATATGACTTATTCAACCTGCAATCTCAGATAACATAAGTATGCCTGGGGTAGTGGACATATATTTGAAGTGACTTTTACAGGTTCATGGTGACTGACTACTTTTATAAAGATTTATACTAATTAAAACCAACCATTCATTGACTTGGAGACTGATTTTGAAGCAGCTGATTTTTTTTTCTGTTCCTTGTAGAAAGCCACCTCTAACTATTGAACTAATGCAAATAAAAGAGTGGTTTTCCTGGATGCACATGTTCAACAGCAAATCTGATCTCAAATTGGTAGCCAATACAAAAGATGGGACTATTAAAGGATAAGTAGACTAGGAAAGGAGTTTCCTGCTTTTTCCCATATACAACCACACAGGGTCAGATAATGCAGAGATTCCTGGAAGGAAGGAGATCACATCCATTCTATGCTAGATCCATTTATAGTCACCCACACACAAAACACAATTTCATATTCACAAAGATGTGATATCCAGATGCAATGTGTAAACATTAAGTTGATGTAATATTGAAAATATAGCTATACCTATATCTATATCTTAACATCCAGATGTATTTATATACTAAGAACCACAGGGAGATCCCCTTAGCAGTCAGCCACAAATGAAACCTCCAAAAATAAAGCAGTCTCTCTTCAGTCTATCCCAGGTGCCTGGAAATGTGCATAATCATCAGTCTTCAAAGCAGCTTCCCAAGCCATTCCTTGTGGGAGACGTGCTAACTATACGCCTTGTCTTGATGCTGAATGCGAGCAACTACTAAAGCAGTATGATGAGTCGGACGACCCAGATGTGGCTGACCATCTCATTGCCTCCCTGGATGCAGCACGCCAAGCCCGCTGGCAACAACTCACGGAAAGTCTGAACTTCACCCACTCAAGTAGGAAGGCCTGGAAGCTTCTTCATAGTCTGGGTGCCGGTAGCCAACCTTCTCCTGTCTCCCATCCTCCCGTATCTCCAAACTCAGTGGCCAGTCACCTAACTCAAGTTGGACGTGCTAAGATCAACCCAGCCTGGAAAAGAGAAATTTCCCATGAGTGGTCATCCCACTTCTGTTTATCTTGTCCATCTCCAAAACTCTCTCCCTTTACACTGTCTGAACTGGAAGACGCTTTGAAGAGGGTTAAACCGGGAACGGCTGATGGCTATGATAACATCACCCCAGACAGAACTCATTCTTAACTTGGGCCCCGCGGCAAAGAAGTGGCTCACTGCATTCCTGTCCCACATGTTGGAATCCGAATCTATGCCCAAAATTTGGCATCGTGCGAAGATAATAGCAGTTTTGAAACCAAAGAAAGACCCAACACTGGCCACCAGCTATAGACCAATTTCTCTCCTTTCCGTGTGTTACAAACTCCTTGAGAGGCTGCTTCTGTCACGTATTTCTCCTCTTACAGAGAAATTCCTATCACCTGCCCAAGCTGGTTTCCGCCCAGGAAGATCTACCTGCGAACAAGCCCTGGCCCTCTCAACTTACATTGAAAATGGATTCCAGAAGAATTTAAAGACGGGTGCTGTCTTTGTTGATCTCACAGCAGCCTATGACACGGTCTGGCACAGTGGTCTCCTAGTCAAGATCTCAAGATGCCTGCCTCCATGGGTGGCCAACACTATATCGTTTCTTCTCCAAAAAAGAAGATTCCGGGTGCATCTGGGTGACAAGTCTAGCAGATGGAGACTTGTCTCAAGTGGCCTCCCCCAGGGCTCTGTTCTGGCTCCTACAATATTTAATATTTACATCAATGACCTTCCAGAAACTTCTTCAAGGAAGTTCATCTATGCTGATGACATCTGCTGTGCTACTCAGGCATCCAAGTTTGACATCCTCCACGAAACACTCACGAAAGACATGTCTCTGATATCTGATTACTGTAAAAAATGGCGACTAATCCCTAGCACTGCAAAAACGGTATCATCTGTTTTCCATCTACACCATGCCTCGGCCTCACGTGAGCTTAATGTGCAGCTTGGCGATACGAGAATCCGGCATGAAGCCAAGCCAGTCTATCTTGGCGTTACTCTCGATCGCATCCTGTCATTTCACGAACATCTCATAAAAACTGCAGCAAAGGTGGGTGTGACGAATAACATCATTGCAAGACTGGCCAGCTCCTCATGGGGCGTGAGCGCTTCCACACTACGATCATCATCTCTGGCATTATGCTATTCCACTGTAGAATACTGTGCCCCAGTATGGTTCCGTAGCCCCCATGTCCACTTGGTCGAATCCAAATTATATTCCTCCATGAGGATAATTTCTGGACCCATCCGTTCCACCCCGGTTCCATGGCTGCCAGTTCTTAGCAACATCGCCCCGCCAGATATTTGTCGGGATGCGGCATCATCTAAGTTCATTTCCCATGTCTACGCTCGACCGGACCTGCCAATATAAGCGGATATCTTCGCCCACCCTGTCCAACGCTTGACGTCTCGTCACCCAATCTGGTCCCCTACACCTACACTGAATTTCTCTGTTCCAGACTCTTGGAAACAGAGTTGGCAGTCAACTGAGGTAAAGAACAAACACCTCAACACAGACCCCTGCAAGCGTCAACCCGGCTTTGACCTAGCACGTTATGATTGGGCCCTCCTCAATCGCTATCGAACAGGCCATGGCCGGTGCACTGCTATGTTCCATCACTGGGGAGCCAGAGACGACCTGAACTGCCCCTGCGGCTACAGACAGACTATGACCCACATAGTCAACGACTGCCACCTTTCCAGATTCAAAGGAGGTCTCGAAACTTTACATCAGGCTCAACCTGATGCTGTTGACTGGCTACGGAAGAAGGGCAAACGCTAGAAGAAGAAGAATCAGTCTTATTTTGTATATGGGGGAATTGAGATTTAGGGAGTTTAACTTATTATCTAAAACATCATACCTAGTAAGTACTGCAAGTCTTATTGGTTTCAAATGTTCACTTTTAGTTGACCATGGCATGTCACCTCTCCTTGATCTGTTAGTTTTAATAATTAAAATACAGAGCTATTGCCATACCAACAAAGAGGGAGTAAGTACTTAAGCTGAGATAGTATAATATTGCAAGAGTGAGAGAGAGAGAGGGAGTTTGTATAACAAACATGGGAAAGGAATCAAGTTATACACATTTAGGGAGTTAGTACTGGAAAATTAGGACTAAGACATACAGTCCCTTCCAAAGTGATAAATCCTTTCCATTTACTGTGATTCGGTTCATTTCATGTAAACTCTATGTTTAACATGAACTCATGGTTTCATAGCTCAAGCCTGCCTTGCTGCTAGCACCCCCCTTAGGCCTCCTGCCAGGCTGAAAGTGAGCAATATTGGCAGCAAAAGCAAGGCAGTACATGCTTCAGCCTGCCAGATGTAGCTGCTGAAATCTAGTGGTAGATTTAGTGTTTCCTGTAGAAGCTCTGAGAAGAAAAGTTCCCAGCATGTTTGTGTATGACTAGCTTATGTTTCCATGATGCCTTGAACCATGGCTTTTGAGGGGTCACTTCGTTTCATAAACATTGGTCTGACTCTATAGGGAATTAGCTGCATTCACACAGTCATGCTTATGGAAACAATGACATTTGATTTTTAAGTGGGAAATATATCCTTTATTATTAGCTCACAAAAAGATGTTTTCAGAGTCATGTAAAATATTAAGGCAATGCTGGGTATAATGTTAATCTGTTTATGGAGGTGATGAAGACAAGATAGCCCGTGCTGAGATAAAGCTTTAAAAGCCTTGTATGTGTGGGAGGTCTTTGCAAGAGTAGGAGAGGAACTCTGTTGAACACAAAAGACAGCATTAGCTGCTCACATCTGTCTGTAACTCAAGTGAAATAGTGATGGCGTCTCTTAGAGCTAGAGATTGGTGCCCAATGGCCTCGCTCCAAATAGTTATACAAGCTTTGGGGAATAGCTTCAATGTGATTACACATGTGGTTCCTTTTTGTGACGTCAATTGAAGAGCTCATTCAACATTACTGAACCCAGGAGTTTGGGTTCAATCATTTCTTTTAAGTTTAGAAGATACAATGTTTCTTGATGACTAACTTAATACATTTGTTACTTAAACTTCTAGCATGAGTCTAAGTATGTAACAAATACTTCACAGTTATAATTAATGTATGTTGATGGATTAGAATTTCTTTTTTTATTGATTTGATTATGAATGATAAGTCCATTGGATAAGAGGGGTACAATTCCACACAATTCCCACCACCAGAGTTCTGCATGCCATCCCCTTCATTGGAAGCTTTCCCATTCTTTATCCTTTTGGTAGTATGGATCCAGGATCGTTATGGGGTGCAGAAGGTGGAAGGTCTGGCTTCCGTAATTCTTCTCCGATGGACATGGGCACTGGCAGGTCGATCCATACTCTCAGGCTGTTTCTGTTTATCCCTAGTGGGGCACGACTCTGGAGAGGTGAGGGTTCCAGGACATATTGGTGGGGTTGTCTGCTTCAGGGAATTCAGGTTAGCATCATGGTAGCATTTGCAATTTGGTGGCTGAAAGGCGGTAAGATATAAAGCAGAACAAATTGTTTAATAATAAGGAATCTAAAAATAAGGATATAGTAGATGAGATCTGGATTCTCCATTTTGAGAAAAGTTAGGAAATTTATTTTAGGTATATTGCAAGGGACCCATGACTTTACTAATGGATTAGAGTTTCTTAAATCAGTAAGACTGTTGAAAGCTCAGTAGCCATTAGATGTGAATTGCTTTGTTCACTAATTTGTATTCAATAAATTTTGTAGTCACTTTGCTTTGTCGCCATTTGCCTCTCAATTTCTTCATCTGCTTGGCAGTGTCTTGCATTCTAGAAAATGCAGACTCTAGAAAATGTGCATGCCTGTACAGAAAAAAAAAGTATGTTTTGAGTTTAAAGGGGAAAGAGAGAAAAGTGCTGAATGAAACAAGGTAAATAAAAAGTATGAGTAATTACAACACTGGAGAATAGAATTATAAAAAAAAAATACTATAACTGGCACATTCCAGTATGCTACCTTTCACTGAGGGTGGGACAGTTCTCCACAACTTTGGTAGCATGAGGCACAGTCAAGTCTTCCTAGAACCTTGGGGTGCTGGCTTTTCCTTAGACCAGTCCTGCTCTTGTTTCCCCCTGCCTATTGTCTTATCTTGTCTTTTTGTCCTATTGATATTTTAATAGTTTTGCAGCTTTTTCCAGGGTAAATCTGAGACATGATTTAGACATCTGAAAATGATCAAGGCACATTTTATGGGTTAAGATTTTTTTTGAATTTAAATATTTTTTTTAATTTTGTGTAGAGACAGAGAGAAATTGAGAGGGAAGGAGGATATAAAGGGGAAGGGAAAGGGGGAGAAAGAGAGACAGAGAAAGACCTAGGGACACACTGTTTGACTGCTCGTGAAGCTTCCTACCTGAAGATGGGGATGAGGGATTGAACCTGGGTCCTTACACACTGTAAATGTGTGTAATTAACCAGGTGTGCCACCACACAGCCTTGGTAAAGATTTTAAAAACTGATGTGCAGCCACTAACTACCTTTTTTTTTTTCTATACTGAAAGCAGTTTGCCTAGACTTCTGTGCCAAAAAATCCCCAAACAGCTTTGCTAATGAAGAACTTATTCTATTCTGATCCTCTCTTTGGTGGCCAAGGCTTAACTTGAGTATTATCTGTGATTTTTTATTCTATTCAATCTAAACTGAAGCCTTAAAACGTTTTGTTAAATATAGTAATCTGAAAATGAAGTGTATAGTAGGGATAATGAACAAGTCAACAAAGTCATTATTTGTATTCCCTTCAAATTATGTTTCTAGGGAGTCATAATAAAATTTGGGTAGTAGTACATGGTACAATACTGTGACTATCTGTGCTGTTTTATTATTATTAATTTATTTATAAAATAAAAAAGTTTCGAGAAGACCACAGGATAAGAAGGGTACAGTTATACACAATTCCCACCACCAGAGTTCCACATTCCATCCACTCCCTTGAAAGCTTTCCTAATCTTTATCTCTCTAGGAGCATAGACCCAGGGTCATTATGGGGTGCAGAAGGTTGAAGGCCTGGCTTCTGTAATTGCTTCTCCACTGAACATGGGCATTGACAGGTCGATCCATACTCCTAGTCTGTCCCTATCTTTCCCTAGTGGGGCAGGGCTCAGGAGAGGTGGGGGTCCAGGACACATTGGTGAGGTCCTCTGTCCAGGGAAGTCAGGTTGGCAGAATGGTAGCATCTGCAACTTGGTGGCTGAAAAAGCATTAACAGAATAGATTGCTTAATAGACAGGAACCTAAAGGCAAGAACCTATAGCCTAAAGGCTATAACAAATGAGTTTTGGGATCTCCATTTTGGAAAAAGTTAGTAGGTCTATTACAGGTATATTCCAGGGGGTCCACTATTTTATTAATTTTGCCTGAGTATGACAGCTAACACGCAGGTAGACCAAAGGTATTGTCTGGGGATGTGGTATCAGAGTTGGAAATAAGACTAGAAAGCTGGATCAGGGCAGAGAGTAGCTCCTAAATAATCTGTGCTGTTTTAATAACTGGTGGGACTTTAAAAAATACTATGCTTGATTTCAACCAAACCAATTAAAATCAAAATCTCTAAAAGTGAGATTTTTAAAAAAGTAAAATCCCTAATTGATTCTAATATAAAGACAGGGTTAAAAGTCTCTGGAGTAAAAAAGAACTTACAGTTTTAGAATCTGATAGGTCTGCATAGGAATTCCAGAAATGCTGCATTTTGTACTGCGTGACATTGGGTAAGTTTATTTTTTTATATTTATTTATTCCCTTTTGTTGCCCTTGTTGTTTTATTGTTGCAGTTATTGATGTCGTCGATGTTGGATAGGACAGAGAGAAATGGAGAGAGGAGGGGAAGACAGACAGGGGGAGAGAAAGATAGACACCTGCAGACCTGCTTCACTGCGTGTGAAGCAACTCCCCTGCAGGTGGGGAGCCAGGGCTCAAACCGGGATCTTTATGCCAGTCGTTGTGCTTTGTGCCACCTACGCTTAACCTGCTGAGCTACAGCCTGACTCCCAATTGGGTAAGTTTATAAAGCATCCTATTTTCATGTTCTTATCCTTTCAAATGGGAACAACCTGTCTTCATCCAGTCATGTTAAAGGGAAAATGAAAAAAAAAAAAAGGAAGTATTGATATAGTCATTTCTGTGCCTAAAATATAATTGGGTTTAATAAATTAGGGTTATTATCACTACCGTCATCATTATTAGGCTTGGAAAAGATCACCATTTCTATACATAAACATTACATAGTAATAGGGGAGAGCAGGCACCCACTAGAGACCATTATGGCCATCTGCTTTATGTCAGATGGAATATCACACTAGGCTTATTTCCACTGCTTTATCCAGTCTATTTTGAACTGATGTCTACTGATGGATAATTAGTTCTCAAATTTCTACCATTTACAGTTCATTTCTTTTCTTTTCTTTTAAAAATTATTTATTTATTTATTCCTTTTTTGTTGCCCTTGTTGTTTTATTGTGTAGTTATTATTGTTGGTGTTATTGATGTTGTTGTTGTTGGATAGGACAGAGAGAAATGGAGAAAGGAAGGGAAGACAGAGAAGGGGATAGAAAGATAGACACCTGCAGTCCTGATTCACCGCCTATGAAGTGACTCCCCTGCAGGTGGGGAGCCAGGGACTCCAACTGGGATCCTTACACTGACCCTTGCACTTTGCTCCCCAGTTCATTTATTTTCTATTTATTATTTTTAATTTTATTAGTGCCCTAATATTGATTTACAAAATTATAAGATAATAGGAGTATAATTCTGCACCATTTCCACCACCAGAATTTTTTTTTAATGAAATAGAAATGTTGACAAGATTATAGGATAAGAGGGGTACATTTCCACACAATGCCCACCCTCAGAGCTCCATATCCAATCTCCTCCCTTGATAGCTCCCCTGTTTTTTATCCCTCTGGGAATATGGACCACCAGAATTTTGTATCCACATTCCCTCCATTAGAAACTAAGGTAGATCTCTGAAAGTTGCAGAAATGGGTTGACTATTACTTCTATAGCAATCTGTATATTTATATATATTCCTCCCCTTTTTTTCTATAGTGCTGTTTTCTCTCCCTTTCTAATTCACACCTACACCTATTACTACTACCAAATGACCTTCCTTTCTTCCTCTTCATCATCATCATCTTCTTCTCCTTCTTCCTCTCCTCCTCTTTGTCCTCCTCCTCCTCCTCCTCCGTCTTCTTCTTCTCTTCCTCCTCCTCCTTTTTTTCCAGGTTCTGATGGAGATGGAGATTCAGAGCCCTCTGGTCATTTTTCCCCTATCATTTCTCCCTCTCTAGGAGTATGAACCAAAATAATTTTGGTGACATACAGAGGTGGGAGTTCTGGCTTCTGTAATTGCTTATCCCCTGGACATGAGTGTTGACAAGTTGATCCATACTATTAGACTATTGCTATCCTTCCCTAATCAGGCAGGTAAACTCTCTTCATTATAGAAAACAAACAAACAAACAAAAAAACAAAACATGGTAGTTAGTGATTGCCCATCAGTTTTTAAAATCTTTGCCAAGGTCAGATGGTGGCATACCTGATTGAGTGCACACATTTACAGTGTATAAGGACCCAGGTTTGTTGTTTTCGATGGGCTGGCTTCATGGGAGGGTAACAGACGACCCGGGACTCATGGCTGGGTTGCACGCAGTATCTCTTTATTCATGCAGGACTCAGTGCAATCTATACCAAGCTAAGCTAAACTAAACTAAAAACTACAGTCTTGTCCTTATAAATATACTAGCCCAGTAGGGTGGGAACAGGATGCGAAGCAGAGAGGGTGGAGAGAAAAGTGACTAGTGAAAATCAGGGTATGACAAGGAGAGGGGGTGGAGCAGGAGAGAATTCTACCACTAAACCACCAATGCCCTGGAGGGAAGGTGGTGCTTGTTAACAGAGGTTATGTAAATAGAATGAAGTGGTTATGTAACTAGAATAGTGTTAAGCAGGGGGGATTAAACTAATGAAACAGAAGGGGTTTTTAGAAGCATACCAACAATTCCCCCTTTCTTTTTAACTAATGGCCATAGTATCAGGATTGTGGGGTGAACAGAAACCTATATCGTATAGGCGTTTTCAAAAGAACTGGCATAAGACATGGAAAACAAAATAGGTGAGCAGCAATAACCAGTGTGATGCCAAGGGGTAATGTTTCTTGCCTCAAAGGGCAAGGCCTAGCAGGCGAAAAGGGCATTTCTTGCCTCTGGGAACGCTTCATGCCTCTGGGGGCATCTCTTGCCTCAAAGGGCGTTTCCTGCCTCTGTGGGCATAACCTAATAAGGAGGGGGAGTCTTCTGACTCTGGGGAAAGAGCCTGCAGGCGAGGAGTCATGGCCTATAAAGTCCCAAGGCAACTGGCTGAAGTTAGTCTTTGAGAAACACAGCAGTGTGTACCAGTATGTCCAATGGAGGTGTCAGTCCACAGTAGCTGACCACGGAAGAAAATGCCAAGGGATGAAATGCTGCATGTCTGTCTAGATGGGGAATGTCGGCCACCAGAATTCTGCTTTTCTGTAGAGAGTGAGCTTTGGAGTCTGTGAATCTGTTTCTTCAGGTCGTGTCAGGTCACATCATTGGTTTCCGGGGGTGTGTTGTAGTCATTCCATCTTGTGGGCAATGTCAGAGAACAGGATTTCCAGGAATTCCATTTGAGTAGATGCTTTTTCATGTGAAGACTTGACAGCTGAAATTCACTTACTTGTCAAACAAAACTTGTAACAGATTAGAAGTTTACTATCATTGATAATTGATAACTCCATTAAAATTGGAAGTCCTTTCTAGTATGATTTTAAGGTTGTTTAAACAGTTTAAACTCAATAAAATGTGGAAAGGTAAACAGAAGAACCACGGTAGAAGCCTTAGGCATGAGAATAATTAACATAATCATTGCACTATCTGCCCCACCCATAACTCATACCGTTTCAGGATTAAACGTTTCAGATTTATGCCAAGACGTAAAAAAGAAATCAAAGGAGGAAAAAAACAATTTTTTGGATTGTTTCTGGATGTCTCTAGAAATCATGGCTGCATCTAGCTTTTTTTTTTTTTTAAGTCAATGTCAAACAAAAATTCAGTCATTCAAATCACTCTCTTACGAAACAGATCTCACCATGTAGTATCATGAGTCCCCGGAGGGTGTCCTAGTCCAAAAAGCTCCTCAAAATTCCATTTAGGGTGCTTCTGACTGTTCCTGCTGGATTGCTTCAGGCACCCATTTTTAAAAGTGTCTTCCCATCGAAGAAAGAATCCAATCAGGAGAGTAGAACTAACCATGTGTCTCCATTCTTGGGGACTGCCAGGGTACTGGAGAATGCTTCTCAAATTAGAGTAGTCCTTCTCCATGGGAAACATGCGAGAAGAAGTCCAGAAAGTCCCAGGGCAAATCCCTATGCATATCCCAAGGTCTACGATCACGGTCATAAAGAACCAAATTGTGGCCCGGAGCAAAATGCAGTCCTTCTCCTCAGGAAACATGGGAGAGGGAATCCAGAAAGTCCAAGGAGGAATCTCCATGCATCTCCCAAGCTCTATGATTAGGGTCACAAGAAACCAAAGTTCCCGGTCAGGGAAACAAAGTGTGGCCCAGAGCAAAATGTTCCAGAGACAGAGTAACTGTCTCATGATGAAACAATAGAGGCTTTGGCAAACCTCTTCATAAGTAGAAGAGAAGACCACAGTGCATAGGTAGGCAAAGTCTTCACTTATCTGGGAGTTGTGCAGGTCAGGTCCCACATTGTAGGCGCCATTATGTTGTTTTCGATGGGCTGGCTTCATGGGAGGGTAATAGACGACCCGGGACTCATGGCTGGGTTGTACGCAGTATCTCTTTATTCATGCAGGATGCAGCGCAATCTATACCAAGCTAAGCTAAACTAAACTAAAAACTACAATCTTGTCCTTATAAATATAGTAGCCCAGTAGGGTGGGAACAAGATGCAAAGCAGAGAGGGTGGGGAGAAAAGTGGTGAAAATCAGGGTATGACAAGAAGAGGGGGTGGAGCAGGTGAGAATTCTACCACTAAACCACCAATGCCCTGGAGGGAAGGTGGTGCTTGTTAACAGAGGTTATGTAAATAGAATGAAGTGGTTATGTAAATAGAATAGTGTTAAGCAGGGGGGATTAAACTAATGAAACAGAAGGGGTTTTTAGAAGCATACCAACACAGGTTCAATCCCCATCCCCACCTGAAGGTAGGAAGCTTCATAAACAGTGAAACAGTCTGTCTTTAAGCCTATCTCTCTCTCCCCCCCTCTTTCTCCCACCCTCTCCCCCCTTTCTCTCTTCCGCCCCCTCCCCCTTGGACTCCCCTCTTCTTCTTTCTCCCACTTTTAGTCTCCCCTCTCCCTCACCCCTCTCCCTGTGCCTCTCTGTAGCTATCTACATACACACACAGGCACACTCACACACTAATGTTAATCATGGACATTATAAATTTATAAATTATATATGGACTTATAGAAAATATATTATCATAATTTATTAAATTGAAATATAGTGCTCTGTTTCATAGAAACAAAGTGATTTTCCCAACAATGACTTGTGTGTTTAAGCATCTATAGCTGTGTCAAGGAGGAAGGTTATATCCATTTTCCTTATTCAGTTAGGACAGATGCTGTGACAGTTGACAGAAGCTCTCTTACAGGCTTTGTGTCTTAGAGTCATTATAGCTTGGCCCAATAAAACCAATGACTTAGCCATGTTGAGTCCATCTCTAATACTTTGCTTTCACTAGTTACTATCTTGGTAGTTTCATTATTCTTGCTCCTTTTATCTTTTGTCTCTGCATCATCCAATACAACCCAAATAATGAATCTGGATACCATTCCTAGTCTTCACATCACCACCACCCCCAGTCACAAACCTTTAATAATTTCTTGCGCTTGTAATAGAAATCCAAAGCAGACAGGGTGAATGGAAGGAGGTCAATTTCCTAGAATTTGTAGGGAGACAGATTTAGGTTTAGTTCCTGGCTCCACGATTTTTGGCTCTAGCTGTGTGAATGTAAGTGTATTATTTTTCTTCTCTAAGCTTGTTCTGTCATCTGTAAAATGAAAATAAAAATAACCACCTTGGGCCCCCATAGGATGTTGCCCTCAACTTGGATCAACAATGGTAGAGAATGTTCCATCCTCTGAAAGGAGGCTGGAAATATACTCTATGCTATACCTGAGGAAGATGGGTCGATATTGGGGCATCATGGAACATTCCTACTCATGACCACAGAATGTGAGCTCAGATCTATAGGGATGCAGAGGTCACATAGGCCCCTAAGCTGAATATGGGCCCCAGATCACATCAAATCGATGGGGTTTACAATCAGCAGTATTTATACCCCTTTCCCATTCTTCTTCTTCTAGCGTTTGCCCTTCTTCCATAGCCAGTTAATGGCTTTGAAAGTGACTGGGATCCATGTGGATTCAGTCAGCTAGGAAGGATCGTCAATTTCCCCAATGAATGGGTACTCACGGGATGCACCACAGGAAGGTCGATCCAATGCATCCCCCCTTTCCCATATTAGAGAGCTACTCTCTTCCCTGATCCAGCTTTCTGGTCCTTCTGCCAGCCATGACATCATCTCCCTAGACAATAACTTGGATCCACCTGTATATCAGATTTCAGGCTCAGGCAAAAAAAAAAAAAAAAACTAGTATAGCCACAGGCCCTTTGGAATATAAAATATGCCTACTAGCTAGCTACAGAATGGAAACCCCCCCCCAACTCTTCATCTGCACTATTCCAGCCTTTAGGTCCATGATTGTTCAACAATTTGGCTTTATATGTTAACTCTTTTCAACCACCAGGTTCCAGATGCTAGCATGATGCCTACCAGACTTCCCTGGACAGACAACACCACCAATGTGTCCTGGAGCTCCACTTCCCAGAGCCCTTCCCCACTAGGGAAAGAGAGAGACAATCTGGGACTATGGATCCTCCTATCAACACCCATGTTCAGCTGGGAAGCAATTACAGAAGCCAGACCTTCCACCTTCTGCATCCCACAATGACCTTGGGTCCGTACTCCCAGAGGGTTAAAGAATAGGAAAGCTTATCAGGTGAGGTGATGGGATACAGAGTTCTGGTGGTAGGAATTGTGTGGAGTTGTACCCCTCTTATCCTATGGTTTAATCAATGTTTCCTTTTTATAAATAAAAAATTAAATAAAAATAGCCACCTTAGAGTTTAATAAGCATTAAATGAAATAGTTTCTGCACATTACCTATCACAGTGCCTGGCTTTCAGGGAAAGCTCATTTAACATTAGTTACCTTCTCTGACTCTAGACCTGACCTTCTCTCCCACTCCATCTCTCACAGTGCTGTCCCCCTGTCTCAAACATGGTCTCCTCTCCCCTCCTCATCTGCCACTGTAAACATTATCATTTCCTTACTTCTATGGCTCTAGCTGTAGATACAGCCACATGACTTTCTTTTCCACAAATGTGTTTCTCTTAGTTTCTAGCCAGTTTCTTATTTCCTTTGTTTTCCAAGACAGCTAGTCAAAATTAGTCTCTAACTAATCCCTAACTCATAAGCCTATCTCTTAACCTTGCTATCGTCTTCATCCTTCCTTGAGTTCCATTTGTTTTTTTAATTTCTATTTTTATATTATTGATTTATTTATTTTTGAGAGACAGAGAAATTGAGAGGGAAGGGGGTAGAAGGGTAGAACCACTCTCACTGATCATGAGGTTTCCCCCCTGCAGGTGAGGAGCAGGGCCTTGGTCTTGGTCCTTGGGCACTGTGATGTGTGTGCTGTACCTTGTGCACTGACATCCAGAGCCCCCCCACCCCGACCCCTTGAGTTGCATTTCAATTTGGTGTTTAAACCCCCCTCCTCCACCTCATAAAACAGGGACCATACCTTTAAGAACACTTAAATGAATTTTTTAAAAAGTATTAGTGACTTAATATTGACTTACAAAATTATAAGATAACATGACTATAATTCCCTACTGTTCCTACCATCAGAATTCTGTATCCACATTCCAGTATAGGAAGATACAGTAATTCTTTCAAGGTTACAGATATGGGTTGACTTCTTTCTTTCTTTCTTTTTGAGTCTTTGAAATGTTGACTCTCTTAAAAGCTTAGACCAGGGAGAACAGAAGCAAGCAACCAGTGGTATTACTCTATAAGACACAAATATATATATATATACAAATAATGTCAAAGGACATAACTTATAGTGATGTTATGTATGACACAGCAAATCCTAACAAAGGGATTTTCAAAGTTAACCAAATTTCCAAATAATTTGATTACAGCAATAACTATCTATTGCCTTCTTAAAACCTGAGACAGCAGGAAAGTGAGCCCTACCCTAGAGGTTTCAGGACTGGGGGTAAATATAGGCTCTATAGAGGAATCGGGAGGTTCCTACTGGTAACCTCTAACATTCCTCCCCCTCTAGGATCATGGACCAAATTCTTTATGGGATGCAGAAGGTGGGAGTTCTAGTTTCTGTAATTGCTTCTCTGATGGACCTGGGTGTTTGTGGGTTGATCCATATCCCCAGTCTGTTTCTATCTTTAACCTAGTGAGGCAGGTATCTGGGGAGGTAAGGTTCTGGAACACACTGGTGTGGTCATCTGCCCAGGGAAGTCAGGATGGAATCACAGTAGCATCTGCAACTTGGTGGCTGAAAAGATGGTAAAGTAAAAGCCAGCACCAGGTCATTAATAAGCAGGAATCAAAAAGTAGGAATAGAGCAGATAATAATATGGATCTTAGGGTGGAAAGACTCTAAGAAGTCTATTTTGGGTATGTTTCAAAGGCCTATGACTTTAGTACTTTTTGCTTGAGCTAACATGGAGGCAGACTAAAAGTGTTGTCTGGGAATATGATGTCAGAGTTGAGAAGAGGGCTAGAAAATTGGATTAGGCCAGAGAGTAGTTCCCAAACTTGAAGAAAAAAAAATATCTATGAATAAAATTAACTGCCTCCCCATCAACCTGACCCAGGGCCCATGTATATCACATATTTATCACAGGAACCTGTGTAACCTCTCCTCTGAGTCCCTGTCAGTCTGAGCTCACAGTCTATGGTCACGACTGGGAACATTCTAGGCTGTGCTCATTTCAAAACTAGTCTTCTTCAAGCGCCAGGTTAAGATGACCCAGCCTCCCTTCGGAAAGAGTACCATTGCTACTTTATAGGGAGAACATATTTCTGGAGTGACCCATGAGAGGGCTGAGGCTGATGTTCCTGATGGTAGTGATCAGTGATGGAGAGAAGGATCTGTTAGAGATCTAGGCCCATCATACTTAGATGGATTTCTTGAAAAAGAAGCATTCAAAAAAATTGAGGGTCTAGGGAATGGTTCATATGGTAGAGAGCACAGCTTATCATGTGGGAGGACCTGGCTGAAGCCCCTGATATCACATGGGAGTGTTGTTGAGGTGGTCTGGTATCAGGCTGCACCGCGGAAAAGAGAGCGGACGTCCAGAGCAAAGGGGTACACAGATCTTCATTATAGGATGGGGGGGGGGAGGTTTGGTTCAGACCACGTGGAGCCAGCCGACCATGGCCAACCACGGGGGGAGAGCAGGGAGCGAGACCTCATAGACGGAGAGCCGAGAGCCCAGAGAGAGAGAGGGGAGGGGTGAGGGGGCTTTTTATTGGGCGACAACCAGGGGTGACGTGTAGGGCCAGGATTGGTTGAAAGGGGGCACTCTAGGATTTAGCGGGGCATAGAAAAACCTGGGGGCGGAGCCAGGATTGGTTGAAAGGGGGCACTCTAGGATTTAGCGGAGCATAGAAAAACCTGGGGGCGGAGACTGCATCAGAATAAGTCCTCAGCAACATGGGAGGGCCATGCAGGGCACCAAGCTCCATGTATAGTGGATCTATGCTGTGGCATCTCTCCTGATCTCTTTCTCCTTCTCTGTCTCTGTCTGAATTAAAAGGAAGTAAAAAAAAATTCACACCCTTACTAGCAAAAACAAAACAAAAATGCATTAATTATTTATCAAATTAATTGTGCTGATAAAACAGTGATATATATGTGGCAGTAATATTATTGTAATTGACTATATGCCTAGAAAAATAATCAAGTCCTATTAACTTAAGAAAACTTCCTAGAGTAGAACACTGAGTACAAGTTCTTAAGTCTGGGGAGACACTATAACAGCCCTGAACAGGCCCTGGGGACTAACCTTTCCAGCAAGTTCATGGTAACACAATACACAAAAACACGAAAATTAAGGAAGAAGAAATATATATATACAAATGGCAAAGCATTGGGACATAGGGTGAAGGGGTGAAGTGCTTACAACTCAAAAGTATGGTTAGTTTTATATTAGTTGGAATGACTTTAGTCATGTTTATTCTGGCTTATGGAAGTCTGTAGGATAATAACGTTTTCCTTTTCTCCATTCTTATTGGCCAGTAGATAAATTGTATAAACAGAACTGAATTCTGAACTTAACACAGACCAATATTCCATCTTCCTCTATAACTTTTATTTATTGTGCTTTCCCCCGTTATTGTTTATATATTTCACATGTAAAAAATGCATGTGAAACGTAGATCCTCTTTTAGTATATTTCTCAGCCATATTTCGATTCATATGCTGACCGCCCTTTTCCCCTCCATTTAATGAAAACTTGAGAGTTATCTAATGTTTCCACATTCAATCACAAGCTTTTTTAAAAATATATTTTCAGTTGATGCTTAACTGGTGGAAATACCATCCAGCCGGAATTTGCCAGGGACTGAAAGGTTTCCTGGCCCATGTGACTCTTAGTATTTTAACTGAGACAGTCTCTGAGAGATAAAAAGATTCAGCATCATGTTAAAGGAGGTTTCTTAATGTTTCAAAGAAAAATAGACGAAATTTTCCCTTTTTCATGGGGTGCCTGCAATCTACTTAGACTTGTAAGCCCACAGTGGGTAGTAGTGATGAAAAGAAACCTTATTTGTAAAAGTGAACCATGAGTCCAGATGCTCAGATAGGAAAGCTTATAGCAGTCAAGAGAAGAGGGGTGAGAGATAAACAGAGAAGAGACCTGGCATGACGATGATGTATTAAAAAGCAAAGAAAGAAAAAGCAGCAGCAGTCTGCTTTGGAGCTAATGGTGTAGGTTTGAGTAAAGCAGAAATGCTTGTTGGCAGCCATAAACAATTGAACTCAAATCTGACAAGAATCTACAGTTTGGGCCAACTTTTATCTGACCTCCCAACATTTGTTTGAATTCTTGGTAACTGGCAGGTAAAACTTACATCTTCAAAGGAATTTACTTATGCATCTCATGGGATAAACCAACATATGTGTCCTAAGGCTCATGCGTCTTAATGGAATGACTGTGCAGTAAGAGAGACAACATTTGTCTTGAAATGCTTTGTGTAGTGACATATTCTGGAGCAAAACCAAAATGCTAGAATAAAGAAATATCAGCAAAGAAAATAACTTCTCCTTTCACATAGAATTTGCCCTTTATCTGATATTGGCAACTCCAAATGTTCGGCTTACAGGAAGCACAGTGCCATTTGTTTTATTGCTTCTCTGCAAGTTATTTTGCCTACAATTTTAGCCGCAGAATTATTTTTCTAATCCTTCTCAATTAACATGCCTTCTGCATCACTGAGGCCCTGAAATGAAAGAGGAAGTTACATGGGAATGACATTCCATCTTTCCTGAAGAACAATTTTCTTGTCAAAAATTCAAGAGGAAAAAAAAAATTCAAGAGGAAAAAATGTGAATTTTTTCTTCATTTGTTGCCAGTCTCTACTTAAAATTCAGATGGACTGCCTTTTCTTTGACTTGTTTTTCTTTAATATGAACTCTGAAATAGTCCACTTTCTACTTAACACCCCTATCCTTACCCTCAAAAATAAGCTTTTATATAAAGGGGGAAAGAGACCTGACTTCTGAGTAAACAGGCCCTGCTGAGCATAGCCCTTGGCTCTCAGAAAGTCCACCCCCTTCAGATGGAAATCAGATCCCTAGGCAAAATAGGTGAAGAAAAAAAAAAAAGCAGCTGTTAAAACATTCAGTCTGTTTTTCTCCTCAACCCCTGCTGGTCCTCTTGCTTCCCAGCCCCCACATTCATGTGATGGTTTCCATCCTTGGGCTTTACATGCTGCAAAAACAGGACCCTCAACCCTCAGTGTGGAGCAGGCACAAGAGGGAGAACACTCACTGGCCTTTGCATCCTCATAGCCATCTTTTGCCTCTCCGCCCTCCTCACCACATTCCTGGAGGATAGTCGAAAGATTGATTGGATGATTTTTTGGCAGATCTTTGCAGAGCCTGAAGCCACAGCTTGGTTTAATTAGGGAATCCGAGTTCCTTTTATGTAGGTCACATCAGGTTTTGATTCCAGATCTCATATAGCTCTAACCTTTCTCAAAAGTTAGAAATGCATGTTTAATTGGAAGAAGATTTTTTAAAAAAGGGTTTTCATAATTCTTATCAAGTCACTTATGCTTCGGAAGCTGTATTCTTTCTTTTTATCTAATTGTCAGAATAAGAGTATTGTTCTATAAAGCCCTTTCTTCCATGAGGCTTGTATTGTCTAAAGTACCAATACCTACCTTATAAAATTATTAACAAAGATTGGACTGGGGTGGGTCTTTTCCTTGTTTGTGGCCTTGCAGTGGTGTGAGGGGTCCCCTCTCTTTGGACTATAATTTTAAAAAATCTGTTTCAGGGGTGGGAGTAAAAACATATGAGCAACTAATCTTTGAGATGTAATTAGAAAAAAATGCAAGACAGTAGAAGAAATAGCAGACTGAGCATTACAATGAGGGTTCATGAACTGAAACCCCACATTAAATATTCCCCTATCATAGACAGCCCTAAGGAAACCTTGTCTAAAGAATTTATAATGAACAATGGCTATTCTTGGCAAGTAGTCTCTGATGCTTATAGAAAGCTAATTGATGAACATGGAGCCTGACACTGCCTTTGAAAGAAATCTAAGGCTGGGGTTGATAGCATAATGGTTATGCAAAGAGATTCTCAAGCTTGAGGCTCTGAAGTCCCAGGTTCAATTCTTCGCCCTACCATAAGCCAGAGCTGAGCAGTGCTCTGGTAAGAAAAAGAAAGAAAGAAAAGAAGAAAGAAAGGAGGAAAGAAAGAAAGAAGGAGAGAGAGAGAGAGAGAGAGAGAGAGAGAGAGAGAGAGAAAGAAGGAAAGAGAGAGAGAGAGAAAGAAAGAAGGAAAGAGAGAGAGAGAGAAAGAAAGAAAGAAAGGAAGGAAGGAAGGAAGGAAGGAAGGAAGGATGGGAGGAAGGATGGGAGGAAGGAAGAAAGAGAGAGAAAGAAATAGGGAAAGAAACAGAAAGAGAGGGAGAAAGAGAAGAGAGAGAGAGAGAGAGAGAGAGAGAGAGAGAAACCTAAATAATAATATCTGTTTTTCAGAAATTTGTTCTAATTAGGGCATAAGTCTGACTTAACTTGTTCTTCTGGGATCATGTTATATATTTACCTTTGATTATAAATCTAAACAGTTAAATAAGGCATGAGCACAAAAACATGAACATTGAAGTACAAGATAGTTACTGTAATTTCCACCTCCAAAAAAAAAAAAAAGCACACCCTTAGAGAGTGCATGTCAATATAGGCAATGCATTTCTAGCAGACTGATGTGACCACATGTTATCTTCTGCCCACAGCTAACTAATTAGACTATTCAGCCACTGTTGTGCAAGCAAGTGAACATTACAGGTTCTCAGGAATGTGAGGCAGTGTCCTGTTTACATTTCCTGGGTGGTTAAATGAAGAACAGTGTAAAACACTGAAGTGAAATACCACGAGCCAGTACAAGTTAAACACCTATCAAGATTTAAAGAAGGCCTATTATCTCCCAAAGACTGCAGTTCCAATCAATTTCAAATTGTTGAGAGCAGCTGGAAGGAGATGTCCGTTAGTGGAGGAGGTATCTGTCTGCTGGAGAAACTGCAGATTTTTGGACTCATTATTTTCCAAATGAAAAGGGAGCTGCATAAGTCTATTCTCATACATTTGAGCAAACTATTCAACGGATTGTCAGAGGAAGCTTTAGTTGCATTTTTCAGCCAACAGTTTCCATGCGTATATTGACTTTCCAAACTTCATTCTGGGCAGGAAATATCACAATAATAGAACTTGCCATGGGATCTTTGGAATGCTCATTGTTGGAACCACATCTTTGAAACTGCCTGTCTCAGGATATTTTATTCTTGTTCTCCTCGCCTGTGACTCTCACTCCAATGAGTAATAGCCAAAAGGAATAAAATGAAATTGTTATGGTTTCAAGTTGCCCCAGGCAGAAACGTTGCCTTTATCTTTTAGAGGAGGAAAACTCCTGGTTCTGAATAAACAGAAAGGAAGGATTTTGTGATCTCCAAACCAAATTTAAATCACTAAACTTCTTTTGGCTGTGATCTTAATTCTTGAGAACAAAAAGTTATCTCAACTATAGGTCTTGAATAATTTATGCTTTGAATTGTCTCTGTAGCCTATAGGGTTTTAGATTTTTGTTTATGGCTGGAATCAGACCACAGAAATACTCAAATGTGCAGTTGGTGGTAGGCAGTTCCCCTAAATTAAAACAAAAGAAATAAAAACAAACAAACTTCTCAGTGTTCGCAGTGTGTTTTACAGAGCTGCAATGCCCCCTCCTGACTATTGTTACTTAGGGTAGAGAAAATCAATTGGCTGAGTTTTTCTACAAAGTGTAGCAACTGAAAACAGTCTATACTCTACCACCATTCTCTTTTGCAAAGGATTGTTGAAACAGTATTTATTTATGTCACCTGCATATTAGATGTCAAGCACAGGCAAAAACTAGTTGGGTCATGGGCCCCTTGAAATATACCTAAAATTGACTTACTAGCCTTTTCCAAAATGGAGATTCCAAATCTTCATCTGCAATATTTCAGCCTTTAGGTTCATGATTAGTCAACAATTTGCTCTACTCTCTATCTTAACTTTTTTCAGCCTCCAGGTCCAAGATGCTATCTATCTTGATGCCAACCGGACTTCCCAGGGCAAACGGCCCCACCAATATGTCCTGGAGCCTTGCTTGCCCAAAGCTTGCCCCACTAGGGAAAGAGAGTGACAGGCTAGAAGTATGGATTGACCTGTCAACACCCATGTTCAGTGAGGAAGCAATTACAGAAGCCACACCTTCCACCTTCTGCTCCCCATAATGACTCTGGGTCCATGCTCCCAGAGGGTTAGTTAAAGAATAGGAAAGCTATCAGGGGAGGAGATGGGGTACAGAGGTGGTGTCAATTGTGTGGAGTTGTACTCCTTTTATCCTATGGTTTAGTCAATGTTTCCTTTTTATAAATAAAAATTTAAAAACAAACAAACAAAAAACATCAGTATCTACCAGTAGAAACACTAGCAAGTTCCATTTCCTTATTTGGTATCCTACAATCTATAGACAGTGAAACATAACACCTTAATTTGCTTCCATTTTCATTAAATTGTGACTAGAAAGGAGGATTGCTAATGTATTTATTCTGATACATAAGCAATCTTAACCACAATAATTTTTAGCACTCTAGAATATTGATGAAAATGATCAATTAGGATCACGGGGCCTGTACATTTATCTACTATATGACTTTATTCTTATCTTTTAAAATTCATGTAACATTTCATGAATATATAGCTCATATCTTAACTTCTAGTAGTTTCTCAGATAAAGAGTTGCTGAAATCCCTAGCCTGGACTAATCAAAGAAAAAAATGTAGCTCTGACTTGATCTCAATTCTCTCTCTCCTCTCTCTCACAGTCTCTCTTTCATTTGTTTGGCTTTACTTCTTCTGCTTTCCTTCTTTTTTTTACCATGTCTATTGCATATTATCTGCATGAAGTGCTATTTCCCTAGACAAGACTCAGTAAATACTGCAGAATATTCTTAGGACTTTTATTGAATTTGTTCAAAGTCCCATGGAGTCTATTTTTAACACAGGATTACATGTCTCTACCATTCTGAAAAATACTGCAAGTTCTTAACTCCACACATGGAATGATACTTTCTCTAAAGAGCCACAGATATTTATGCAACATAGGTATGAATCTGGATGTGGTCTGTCTGTGTGACTATAAATTATGTTTCAAATAACAAAAGGAGTGTCCAAGTGCAGGTTTCATATTAGAAAAAGATGCCTGTGGTAGGCATCTGCAGAATATTCTCAGCTCCCAACTTAGATCATTTTCCATCATCATCCTGGCACCCTGTCCACCTCCTTCCTTCCCTTCCTTCCCCAGAATACTTTGCTTCAGTGCAATATATCCTACTCAGTCTGCAATATATCATACAACAGCCTCATGTCTGTTGGGTCTCTGAATCTTTTCTTTGGTGAACATTCTGTCTATGACATTGATGGAGCTCTTTGTTTCTTTTGTGGACTCTGTACATTTTGGTCATTAGCCTGCTATCTAATGTATATCACAGAAAGATCTCCCATTCTGTAGCATTGCTGTGCAGATGCTTTTCAGGTTGATGTTGTTCTGTTGGTTTATTTATTTATTTAGTTAGTTTTCCTTGCAGATGGACTCAAGTTTTTCTAGGCACTTCCAAAGTCTAGATTGTGATGCATTCTGCTAGTGTGTGTGTGTGTGTGTGTGTGTGTGTGTGTGTGTGTATTTGATAGTATCTGACCTAATGTCTATGCTTTGATCCATTTGGAGTTGACTTTTGTGCATACTTATGTTTGGTGGTCCACTTTCATCCTTCTACATGTTTCTAATCAATTTTCCCAATATCATTTGTTGAAGAGACTCTCCTTTCTCCATCTAATGTTTTAAGTCCCCTTGTAAAAATTAGCTGTCCACAGGTGTGGACTTATTTATGGGATTTCAGTTCTGTTCCAATGGTCTGTGTGTCTACTTTGGTTCTAGGGCCAAGTAGTTTTGGCTACTGTTGTGCTGTAGTACTCTTTGAGGTCAGGAAGTGTGATACTTCCATTCTTGTTTAATGATCCAAGGTATTTCCTGGTTCCAGATAAACTTTTGCAGCTTATGTTCTAGTCCCTTAACAAAATTCCCTTGACAAAAGTGGGATTTTGATATCATATTGTGTCTGTATATGACTGAGTAAGTTGATCTTTTTCGAAGAGAGAAGTAAAACTATATTTGCAGCTGATATGGTAGTGTATATAGAAAATCCAAAAGAATCCAGTAGAAAACTGTTGGAAATGACTAAACAATATTGTAACATGCAGGCTACAACCAGTATACCCCAAATCAGTGACATTCTTCTGTATAAACACTAAACTAGAAGCAGAGGAAATCCAGCTACCCACCCCTTTTACTATAGCAGCAAAAAGCAATTAAGTGTCTAGGAATAAACTTAACAGTGGGGGGTGGGTTGGGCAGTAGCACAGTGGGTTGAGCACAAAGTGCAAGGACTGGTGTAGGGATCCTGGTTCAAGCCCCTGGCTCCCCATCTGTGGGGGAGTCGCTTCGCAGGCGGTGAAGTAGGTCTGCAGGTGTCTATCTCTCCCCCTTTCTGTCTTCCCCTCCTCTCTTGGTTTCTCTCTGTCCTATCCAACAACAAACAACATCAACAACAATAATAACCACAACAAGGCTACAACAACAAGGGCAACAAAAGGGGGTGGGAATGGCCTCTAGTAGCAGTGGATTCATGGTACAGGCACTGAGCCCCAGCAATAACCCTGGAGGCAAAAAAAAAAAAAAACTTAACAACGGACAAGAAAGACTTGTATACAGAAAATTATGGGTCACTACTCAAGGAAATAGAAATACAAAAGATGGAAAGACATCCCATGCTCATGGATAGGGAGAATTATTTTCTTCTTCTTCTTCTTCTTCTTTTTTTTTACTGTAAGGCATATACCAAAAGAAATCTTTCCTTAATTTTAACTTCTAGGGCTCAGAATGGAGAGTGGAGGATCAGTAATGGGAGATAGGGAACCTAAATCCCTGTGGTTAACAGGATGAGGTTTTGGTGGAGAGTTAGATGTACTGAGACCTATCTTGGGGAAATATGAAAATGTCCCTTGTGACAACAACAATCCTATAAATTAATATTATCTCAATAAAGTGACACTGAAGTTGGAAAAACAAAGAAAAAGAAATCTTTCCTTTTATTTAAATCATATATGTGTATATATATATATATATATATATATATAAACTTTAGCACACTGTGTCAGTGATAATAGTTTTTAGGTTGGATTGCTTTCAACCCACAAAACTACTTAATTATTTTATAGAATCTTTTTATTTTCATAGAGACAAAGAGGCTGAAAAAGAGACATACACACAGAGACAGAGACTGTAACACCAAAGTTTCCCTCATTGGGCTGAGGACCAGGCTCACACCAGAATCATGCACATGGCAAAGCAGCACAATATCCAAATGAGATATACCCCCTCATCCCTATAGAAAAATTTTAAAGTTAATTTTAGAGTCTTTGTGTAGTAATTTCAGTGGGGAGGTCTGTTGGGGTGGTTATTTATTTATTTATTGCAATTTAAAGCTCTCTTCCATGGAAAACCAAAAAAACACAGTGTGTGTGGTGATCAGGACAGAAGAGGAGATAAGGTTAGGTGACTTTTACTTTCCTTACCACACATTTTGGGAGCTCCACAGTATTAGTGAATTCTAGTGTCCCTTGACTCATAGTAGAGTCAAATGATGAAAAGAAGGTGACTTAGTAATACTGTACTCTCTCTAGTTTTCTTTCTGATGATTGTAAAGTTTAAATATGAACTCAGTCAGTACTATTGCTGATATGCTCTTTATTTGTTGCTGTATTATTTTCCCCATTTTGTTTCTTTCTTCCTAATGTATTCTAAAATTGACTTCCTGGGAGCTAGCCCCTAATTGTAGATATGGAATGGGAGTAGGACTCTGGTCAACTGTTGCCATTCAAAATGCTGTAAAAATAGAGTGCAAGATTTCTTTCTTCTCAAAACAACATTCTCATGGACTCATGTAGGTGTTTAAATATTTATTTCCCATTTAGATTCAACTTTGGGTTCAGCTTCAACATGACTCATGAAAAGTTGGAATTTTCTGGATTAAGTTTCAGTTACTAAGGCATCTTATGGAACACTACCACCAGATGCTAGAGAAAAAAAAAATAGGTCATTGCTTCTGATCAAATGCTAGTTGGAAAACCCAGGTGGAAAGTTTGACAGGAATTTGTATCTTTCCCAGAAATTCCTGTAGCCAGTTAGAGATACAGCATTCTTGGTTCTCCAGTCCTCACAGCTCTCCAGGGTGGTACATGATGCTATTGTATTAAAGATGAAACACTGAGTTACAAAGAGGCTACATTAGATTTCAACCTGTGTCTATAGCAGAACCCATAGTCCTAGCTCATAGGTTTTGTTGTCTTAGAGATGATTTTGTGACATTTAATTATAGTGATTATTTCTAACTTTTATGAGTCATCTTTCAGAGGACTGAAGACAATGATTATTTGTTCTAAAATTCAACAAAGCTACAGTTACTGAGTTTTGGACACTGAGTCAGCATTCCACTTTTCCCTTTGTTAATGCTTCAATTTTTCTCCCATAGTCCAATCAGGAACTTCTGTGAGTATAACCTTAATAACAATAATCAGACGCATAATAACTGCAACATATCCATCTCTTTAGGCAACACATAAGGTGAAGCATTATTCCTCACTCATTGAGCATGACTGTGCACAGTGACGCCTTTTCAAAAAGCACAGCATGGAGAGATAAGGAAGGAAAGGGAAAAGAGATTTCCTGGAGAAATCTCTGTGAGGTGGTAATGGTCAGCATTAACAGGGATAGAAACAGAATCCAGGGGCAGGATGATGGTACACCCAGTTGAGCTCACACATCACCATGCACAAGGACCCAGTTTCAAGCCCCGGCCTCCCCTTCAACTTGTGTGCATGTGGGGAGAGATTCTTGAGTGGGAAATCAGGACTGAAGGTTTATGTCCTTCTCCCTCACCCTCTTCCTCTCCTCCTTCCCCTCCCCCTCCCTCTCCCTTTCTCTCTGCCCCCACCCTTCCTCTCTCTCTCTCCCCTACCCATTTCAATTTTACCTTGTCCTAGCTAATAAAAAAGTAATGAAAGGTAAAAAGAAAACGAAACAATGGCTGCTGGAGCAGTGGATTCATAGTGCCAGCACCAAACCCCAGCACACATACACACAAACACACCAAACATGCACACAAAGAGCACCACCACCACCACCATCACCACCACCACCATCACCACCACCACCACCACCACCACCATCACCATCACCATCACCATCACCATCACCACCACCACCACCACCACCACCACCATCACCACCACCACCACCACCACCACCATCACCACCACCACCACCACCACCACCACCACCACCACCACCACCATCACTACCACCACCACCACCACCATCACTACCACCACCACCACCACCACCACCACCACCACCAACATCACCACCACCACCACCA
The DNA here is from genome assembly GCF_950295315.1 of Erinaceus europaeus. NCBI lineage: Eukaryota > Metazoa > Chordata > Mammalia > Eulipotyphla > Erinaceidae > Erinaceus > Erinaceus europaeus. The sequence goes on along the minus strand of NC_080168.1, from coordinate 104,701,183 downwards.
CCATCACTACCACCACCACCACCACCACCACCATCACCACCACCACCACCACCACCACCACCACCACCACCACCACCACCACCACCACCACCACCACTACCACCACCACCACCACCATACTATCCCAATCCAGTCTTGAGAAAAGCATCAGAAAAATTCTGATTGAGGGTATGTTTTATAAAATTCTTTCTTCAAAACATTTATAGTATTATAAAAGAAAATTTGGGGAGTCAGGTGGTAGCGCAACGGGTTAAGTGCAGGTGGCGCAAAGCACAAGGACCAGAGGAAGGATCCCGGTTCTAGCCTCCAGCGACCCACCTGCAGGGGAGTCGATTCACAAGCGGTGAAGCAGGTCTGCAGATGTCTATCTTTCTCTCTCCTTTTCTGTCTTCCCCCTCCTCTCTCCACTTCTCTCTGTCCTATCCAACAACGATGACATCAATAACAACAACAATAAAGCAACAAGGGCAACAAAAGGGAATAAATAAATAAATATGACAACTGTGTTAGACTAATAATAAAAGTTGATGGTAAAGAATGTAGGTATATGATAGATGGGATCTCCACTATCTGAAATTTTTCCGTTGAAAAATGTAAAAGTGTTAATTTTTAAGATTTATTTTACTAATGATTTAATCATGATCAACATGGTTATGAGATAAGAAGGGTACATTTTCATATAATTCCCATCACCAGAGTTTCCTGTCCCAACCCCTCCATTAGAAGTTCCCTTATTCTTTATCCCTCTGGGAGTATGGACCAAAGATCTTTATGGGGTGCAGAAGGTGGAAGGTCTGGCTTCTGTAATTGCTTCTCCACTGGACATGGACATTAGCAGGTCAGCCTGGTTTTATCTTTCCCTAGTGGGGCAGGGCTCTGGAGAGATGGGGTTACAAGACACATTGGTGAGATTGTCTGCCTAGGGAAGTCAGGTTGACATCATGGTAGTATCTGCAATTTGATGGCTGAAAAGCATTAAGATATAAGCAGAACAAGTTGTTTAATAATCAGGAACCTAAAGGTAAGACTATAGCAGATAAGATTTGGGGTCTTCCTTTTGGAAGAAGCTAGGAAGTCTATTTTAGATATATTCTTTTAAAATATTTTTTAATATGTATTTATTTATTCCCTTTTGTTGCCCTTGTTGTTATATTGTTGTAGCTACTATTGTTGTTGTCGTTGTTGGATAGGACAGAGAGAAATGGAGAGAGGAGGGGAAGACAGAGAGGGGGAGAGAAAGATAGACACCAGCAGATCTGCTTCACTACTTGTGAAGCGACTCCCCTGCAGGTGGGGAGCTGGGGGTTCAAACCGGGATCCTTCTGCCGGTCTCTGTGCATTGTGCCACCTGCACTTAACCCACTGTGCTACCGCCCAACTCCCTATTTTAGATATATTCTAAGGGGCCCATAACTTTTTAAATTTTTGCCTGGGCCCGATAGCTAACATACAGGTGGGCTGAAAGTATTGTCTAGGAAGATGGTATCAGAGTTGAGAACAGGATTAGAAAAGTGGATCAGGGCAGAGAGTAGCTCCCAAATATAGGGAAAGTATATAAATATCATTAAGTGTAAACACCATCTATCTGACCTAGGGCCCATGTCTGTCCATACTTAGCACATGAGCTTGTGTAATCTCTGCATCCCTGTCAGTTTGAACTCGCATTCCATGGTCACAGTTAGGGACATTCTAGGCTATACTCATGTTAGGACCCGTCTTCCTTGAATGGTAGAGTATCTTGACCCAACCTCTCTTGGAAGAGTGGGGCAGTCTCATTATTGTTCTACATTGAAGGCAAGTTCCAATAGAGGCCCACAAGAGGGTTTATAATGTTGTTCCTGACAGATAACCAGTGATGGTGGAGAGAGAGATCCCAGGATTCCCTGACTAGAGCTCTGTATGATGGAGTGGCCTGGTAGTGACAAAAAGGACCATCATTAAAGTATGGTGGTCTCTTGCCCTTATCCAGCTTTTGTAGTCCTTACTGTATCTGACCAGGTTAGCCTTAGAGTGATTGAGGGAAGTGAAATAGAAAGTGAAAAGGGTATCTAGGTCTAAGTAGAAACTATTTGATTAAGTACTTTATGGTGTATTTTTTTAGGTCTTTCTACTTACTTGCTGCATTTATTGAGTCACTGTAGACTATTGTACACTTTTACTTTAAGGTATATATTTTCCCCCAACATATGAATACATATGCACATGTGCCCTATCTCATGTGCAAAAGTCTATATCCAGGTTCTAGAACTCTGCCAGGAAGGTGCCACCCAAAATGCAATTAAGGAGTCCTATGAGCTATCATCTCCCATGTTACTTATGGAGACATATGCTACTTGTGGAAAAGGGGTGGGGTACATAGCTTGGTAGTTATGCTAAAGATTTTCATGCTTGAAGCTCCAAAATCCCAAATTCAGTGCCCAGTACTGCAAAAAAACCAAAACAAACAAACAAACAAAAAAACACCCAGATCTGAGCATCACTCTGTTTAAATCTCAACCAATGAATAAACAAACAAACTTATAGACAAGGAAGCTGAGGAGGCTTGTGGAGGTAATTGTCTGTCAAAGGTTATCTGACTAAATAGTAAAGCTAGAGTATATGACTATGAACAACCTGTCATTGTCTTTATGTTTTTAGACACTTTACCAGGTAGGGTTGTAGTCAACTACATATAACAAGAATCCAATGACAATTATTGGAATTTACATTTATCACATTAAAAAATTAAGGGGGTGATTTGTGGTGCACTTGGTTGAAAGCTTATGATACCATGTATAAAGCTTCTCCTTTAAGACACCCCTCCACACCTGCTTCATGAGTTGTGAAGCAAGTCTGCAGGTGTCTGTTTCTCTATGTTTCTTTTTTCCTCCCTACCTCCCCTCCCCTCTCAATTTCTCTCTATTTCTATCCAAAATAAATACGCACATCTTTAAAGCTGTAGCTTAAAAGAAAAGATTAGGGCTTGAACAAGCAAAAAACAGCTCTGTTGGGTAGTGTGCAACTTTGCCACGTGTGTGATCCAGATCTGAGCTGTCCCCTCTGTTAGGTGTTTGTATAAAGACTTGCACAGGGAGCAGTCCATCATTGCCCTGCCACATCATATCTAGTTTAGCTGTTGTTTATTTCTTTACTATTTACTGTCCCAAGTAATGTACAATTCTGTGTAAATAGTAGAAATGATAGTGACTCTATTTGTTAAATTCACAGTATGGATTTCAAATTATTTCCCTCTGGGTATAATCTCAGAGATGTCCATAAAATTTTTAATTTTTGATCATACTTTACTTTTCACTTTTCATAATTTTTCTTTTTTCTCTCCTGAGAACATGTTAGTTTGATCTACCAAATCTAGGGCAATTGAAGGAAGAGGCATGTCTGATATGTCTCTAGATTCTCAAAGCACTTGATGTAATAGCAGATGAACAAGGTTTATTGTTATTGAATGAACATGTAATATAAAACTAGGGATTCATGGCAATGTATTAAATGTAACCATTTCTATTGTGTAAGGATTTGTAAAGTTCATTCCTACCTCATTTAAAACTATTCTGGTCCTACTTAACAGTAGATCAGTTTATGTTTCAGGAAATTCAAACAAACTTTAGCTAGTTTTGATGGCTATGACACGGTGGAATAGAATGCATGACATACCATTTTATAATTCATATTTCCACATGACTGCAGAGAAATGTTTATGTATACAGTCTCCCTGCCTGCTGAGGACCCATCAACTGCAAAGAAATAGAATAATAAAAGGTATAAATTCATTTTTATAAAGAAATTCTGAAGCAACTGAATGTGATCTGTAGAAATTTAATTTCACTGGGTGTTCTTCATTTATACTGACAAAGCATGTTTCTCAATAGTTTTATTTTTCATTTATGATGAATTTTCTGCTTCTTCCTCATGCTGTGTCACAACAAGTAATCTTGTTTTGAAATGCAATATGACAAGGAACCAGGTGACCAGCTCCCTAAAGTTGAATGGAGTCCAGGATCTCCAGGACTTCACGTAAAACTGCCAAAGCTAAAAATGTTATCTGGGAAAAAGAGGCTAAAGAGAGACTGGAGACATATTCCAGGAGGAAACACGGCTGGCAGTAAAGAGAACAAGGCTATAAATAATTGATTGCTGTCAAGGAAACATGCAGAGACACAGAGAAAGGCACACATGTAAATCGGTTTCACCATAAAGATCAGAAAAATAAAGACTATACTATGATTGGAGCTTTATTCATTGGAGTTATAAAATAGCAAAATTATAGAATTAACCTCTGACCAAGTAAATAAACTCTTTTGGAGCGTTCTTTATAATTTTCTCCTTTTGTTATTTTATTGGAAAATTAATGGCTTACAGTACAGTTGTGGACACATGGATAGAATCAAGATTTTAAGATAGCAGAGGTACAATTCCATACCACTCTCACTACCAAGGTTCTGTGCACCTCACCCAAAGGTAACCATAGCAGTTCTCCCAAGGTCATGGTTCATGTGTTTCAACAAAAAATGGGATTACTTTTCTGCCTCCCTACTTTTCTACCTTCCTCCCTCCCTTCCTTCCTTCGTTCATTCCTTCCTTTCTCCTTTCCTTCCTTTATTTCTCTCTCCCTTTTTTTTCTTTATTGGGCAATTAATTGTCTACAGTCAACAGTAAAATACAGCAGTCAGTACATGTGTAACATTTCTCAGTTTTCCATATAATACTCTAATAAGAGTCAGTGATAGGGAGTCAGGCAGTAATGCAGCGGGTTAAGAGCACATGGCACAAACTGCGAGGCACAAACGTAAGGATCCTGTTTCGAGCCCCTGGCTCCCCACCTGCAGGGGAATCCCTTCACTAGCGGTGAAGCTGGTCTGTAGGTGTCTATCTTTCTCTTTCCCTCTTCTCTCCATTTCTCTCTGTCCCAACCAACAATGATGACATCAATAACAACAACAACAATAACTACAACAATAAAACAACAAGGGCAACAAAAGGGAAAAAATAAATAAATATTAAAAAAAAACAATATTGTCAGATACCAAATGTGCAACTTTAGGGTAGTTAGTTTTTATGCTTAATCATCAGAATTATCAAGCATGAATTTGTCTCCATTCACATTTCCTTTTTCTTCTTTTAATGACCTTTATTTTGTGTTTCTGTTGTTTTAAAGTACATATAGTGAATATAGTCTGAAAAGAGTTTGCTGTAATGAGTAAACTGAGGTGAATGTGTATGCCATTATCTATACAGATTATGCTTTTAAACATCAAACTGTTTATGTTTTTGTTGTTGTTGATTAATTGAGGGCATGCTATGTGTGTGTGCATGCAAGTTTTATTGCTCCAAGACAACTTTTTAGATACAAAATCAGAGGGAAGAGGGGAAGACCCCATAGCACTGAAGCTTCTTCCAGTTCAGTGGAGTCAGCGCTCAAACCTGGATCCTGAACATGGCAAAACTAGTAGGGTAATTTATCTGTTCCTCTGCCCAGAATTTGCTGTTGTTGTTGCTAGGGATTCACCATTCCAGGATGATTTTTTTTCAGATAAAAAGAGACAGAGGGAAAGAAGGAGAGATACCATAGCACTGCAACTTTCTCCAGTGCACTGGGGACCTGATTCAAACCTGGGTCATGTCTGACAGAACTGGTGCCTGTGACAAAAGCTGGTCTCAGAAGTATAGTTTTTAATATTAAATGTGATGGTTTAGCATGCATGGGTAGGAGCAGAGGAAGTATATGAGTCAGCTGAGAGATGTTAAGAGTCTGAGCAAAAGGAAAAACTAGATTCAAGCCAGAATTAAATGCAAATTAAGACATCTAGAGAGAGTTATTAAATGCAGACATTCAGGAGGCAGGTAAAATAAAAAAGATTGTAAGAAAGTAATACTGAAGTAATAGCATATCAGCGTTTCCATTATGTACTGGCAACATAATGACCAATTCATTTTTGTGTCTCCAATTTTGATCCTCTCTAAAGAAAAGTGATAGATTATGTATATCTTGAAAGAACTAGTATTCCAGGAGCTTCCGTGGAAGTACCACATAACTACCAGAATGAGGATACTGCCTAGTATTATATTACAAGATCTCCACCTGCTTCTCCCATTTATTTCACACTGAAAATTGAAGCATATCAAGGTCTCTGTCAAGGGAGCCACTAATGTGGTGAATAAGAAAAACACTCCTAGGGCCAGGTGGTGGCATACCTGCTAAAGTGTACATGTCATCAAATGCAAGGATCCAGGTTCAAGCCCTTGGTCCCTCACCTATAGGGGGTAAGCTTCACGAGTGATAAAGTAGTGTTACAGGTGTCTCTCTTTTTCTTTCCCTCTATACTTCACTTTCCTTTTTGATTTCTCTCTGTATTTATCCAGAATAAATTAAAAATTAAGTTAAATTTAAAAAGAAAAAACCACTCTTGTGTGGAGTCACTCAGAACCTCAATATTCTTCATTATCTTTGAAGTTCTTACCCCCTTATTTAATTAGGGAATCAGAATATTACAATCAAGAAGCTTTGTAGAAAATTGAAGTGAATGGAGAGGAACTGTCTTGGCAGACACAAGAGGGTGTTTCCAGGTTGAGGGTTCTGAGACGTGTCTCACAGAATTCAAAGTTGTCAGTATATCTGGGTTCTGGCATACAGTTGAGGAAGGTGTGCAGAGACAGGAATGGAGAAGTGTGTAAAATGATATTGTGTGCAACTTGTAAAAAGACTCAGAGATTGAGAGTTCCTTTGGAAAGCTGTATCTCATCTTCCCAAACCCCATCCTTCAGTTGTTAACTTGGAAAGTATAGTCACAGAGATATTTGGAAAGATTCCTCTGCTCTAGAGAGAGTATTGTAGAAACCAACAAAGAGAAAAGGGCACCTAGCACCTAGGCTTCATACTTAACTACAGGGAGAACTCATTATCCCATATTTGTTTTATTAAAGCTATCATTGAGTAAAATTTCAAACATAAAGAAATGAAGAGAAAACTACCTGGGGGGATTCCCATATACCAGATAACCATCTTGTCAAGTCATGTCCAATCTTGTTTCTTCTATGTACACTCACATTACTAACACTCACATTATTAACCCCCCTCACACTTTGGCTTATGTTAAAGCACACCCCATACATTTACATAGTATATACACTTAAAACATACACACATACACACATGTCATGGGGCTGGGTAGTGGTGCACCTGGTTGAGCACACATGTTACAATGCACAAGGTTTGAGCCCCTGGCCCCCACCTGCAGGATAAAAGCTTTACGAGTGGTGAGGCAGGGCTGCAGGTGTTTCTCTGCCCCTCTCCTCTCTATAGCCTCCTTCTCTCTCTATTTCTGACTGTCTATACAATAAATAATAGTATTAAAATTAAAAATAAATAAATAAAATATGTATCATATAGAGACATATACACACATAAAAGAATTATGCTACTGTATCATTACTATTGAAATCTCATCAATGCCTTGTTCTTCTCTGTTTTCCTTTTTATTTTCATCTCCTTTGTTATCAGTACTTTATAAATAACAGTATATTCACTTTTATTTTATTTTATTTTGCCTCCAGGGTTGTTGCTGGGGCTGAGTGCCTGCACTATGAATCCACTGCTCCTGGTGGCCATTTTTCCATGGTTGTTGCTGCTACTACTATTGCTGTTGTTGTTGTTGTTGCTATTGCATAGGACAAAGAGAAATTGAGAGAGGATGGGAAGACAGAGAGGAGGAGAAAAAACACCTGAAAACCAGCTTCATGGCTTGTGAAGTGACCTCTCTGCAGGTGGCGAGTCAGGGGCTTGAACAGGGATCCTTGCGCTGGTCCTTGTGCTCAACACTATGTGCACTTAACTGGGTGTGCTACTGCCAGGCCCCTATATCACTGTTTATCTTCAATTCGCAGTCATATCCACATATTAGTGTTCAATAATTGCCTATGTGAATGAACATGGCTTCCTTTGTGTCAGCTTAGACATAATAGAGGTTATGCAGAAAGACCTCCATGTCTGTGGCTTCAAAGACTCCAAGTTCAAACCCCAGTACCACTAGAAATTAGAGCTTAGCAGAACTCTGGTTGAAAAAAAAATAAATAAGAAAATATCACTTCCAGCTGTTTACAGCGTTACTTCTCAAGATTAATCTCCATGATTTCATTCCATAATATTCCTAGATAAAGCTTATACCTTCTATTTTTTAATTTTTTATTTATAAAAAGGAAACATTGTCAAAACCATAGGGTAAGAGGGGTACAACTTCCCACAATTCCCACCGCCAGACCTCTGTATCCTATCCCCTCCCTTGATAGGTTTCTTATTCTTTAACCCTCTGGGAGTATGGACCTAAGGTCATTGTGGGATGCAGAAGGTGGAAGGTCTGGCTTCTGTAATTGCTTCCCAGCTGAACATGGGCGTTGACAGGTGGATCCATACTCCCAGCCTGTCTCTCTCTTTCCCTAGTGGGGAAGGGCTCTGGGGAAGTGGAACTCCAGGACACATTGGCGGGGTTATCTGTCCAGGGAAGTCTGGTTGGCATCATGCTAGCATCTGGAACCTGGTGGATGAAAAGGGAGTTAACATACAAAGCCAAACAAATTGTTGAATAATCATGGACCTAAAGGCTGGAATAGTGCAGATGAAGAGTTGGGGGGGGGTCTCCGTTCTGTAGATAGCTAGTAGGCATATTTTATATTCCAAAGGGCCTGTAGCTATACTAGTGGGTTTGTTTGTTTGTTTGTTTCTTTTATTTTTTTGCCTGAGCCTGAAATCTGATATGCAGGTGGATCCTAATTATTGTCTGGGAAGATGATGTCATAGCTGAGTAAAGGACCAGAAAGCTGGATCAGGGAAGAGAGTAGCTCCCTAATATAAATATTAAATATTTTGATATTATTAAATATTATTAAATATTTGATATTATCAATATCAATAATATAATCATTATTAATTAAATTAATTAAATATTATTAAATATTTGATATTATTAAATATTTAATATTATTAAAGAATAAATAGTGTTGACTGTAAACCCCATCGATTTGATGTGATCTGGGGCCCATATTCAGATTAGGAGCCTATGTGACCTCTGCATCCCTCTAGATCTGGGCTCACATTGTGGTCATGAATAGAAACATTCCATGCTACTCCAGTATCGACCCATCTTCCTCAGGTGTAGCATAGAGTATGTTGTCCATCCTCCCTTCAGAGGATGGAGCATTCTCTACCATTGTTGATCCAAGTTGAGGGCAAGGTCCTATGGGGGCTATCCCTTCTATTTTTATTCCACTATTATAAATATTGAATGTTTTGGGGCATAGACAATATACTGGCAAAGAATAGTGGTAACTGTTGACCTAAGTAAATATTTTATTCTATTTTAGAAAAGAAGAGAAGCCATTGAGAATAAAGTATTTGCTCCGAGGCACCTGCATAAGTGGCAGGATAACGATTTGAATTCCATTTTATTATAGACTTCATACTTTAAAAGATTATGTACCTTAGTTTCATACTTAATAGAGTAAGACACAGTGGGGATTATAAATTAATTTTGAAGGAGGGAAAATGAAAGAAAGAAGAAAGAGAGATGGAAGGGAAAAGGAGAGAAAATCAAACAAAGGAAGGGGGGATGAAAAGTTGTGTGTCATTAGGACTACTTGAGAAGGAGAGAAATAAAACAATTATACAGCCCTATCCACTTTCAAAACTATGTTCTCATTCATCTGATTTGTTTCTCTTATTGAACTCAAAAGGAGATCACATAACATTATTGAGTATTAGGAAGACAGAGATTTAAAGAGATGGAGAGACATTGAAACTGATAGAACCAGCTCTCAATTCTCAATCTTCTGACTTCCCACCCTTTTCAAAAACTGAAATAATATTGCCTTCTGATATGACTGTGAAACTAATAGAAATTGCTAAGTGGTTCTTATCTTAGAAAATTTTGGCCTAGATTCTCATTATTATTTTTTTTGAAGCAGAATGATTGAACAACTGAAGCTGAAAAATGATTAAGACTGATCATTTGGCAAAAAGGTGTCTAGAGTGATGGAGGGTCTTAACTGTATAATGGAGGGGGGTTGCTGAAGTCAAAGAGGTGTATTGACAAGGCAGTATTCAGTCACATCTCTCTCCTTTTCATTCTGGAAGCTGTCTAAAACCATAGCCTGTCATTTCTGATAAAAAATACCACCAGCAAAATACTACAAGGTGGTCTCAACTGCACCTGAGTTCCATGTGCAAACCCAGGGCCTTGTGCTTGGTAATATGTATGTGTGCTTAACTGGTGCACCACCACCTGGTCCTGTCTTTTAATTCTTTATAGCTTTTGTCACACTCTGCACTTTTTTGTTTGTATTCATTCAGTTGTATTTTCAAAAAAGTTATAAACTCTACAATTGCAGGAATCCATGTCTGTTTTGCAAATCATCACAGATAACATGTATGTGTTCCTAAAACATAATGAATTACTGATTTAAAATACAGTGAGTCAAAGGGTAAATGAATGAATAAAATACATGCCATTTTTAAAATTAGAGAGCACTAATATCATTTTGCAAAGCATGATTCTTTCACTTGTAATATCCATTTTAATTGAATAACTATAGTAATTGACTTGGTGCACTTCTCTATATTTTATTTTTATAATTTAGGTATAAATTCACATTAGAGTGTTTTTGAAGGCAGAAAAAATATAAAAACTGAACTGGCAGCTACTGCGCATATCCACTGTTTACCTTTTTACACATAAAACTTAAAAATACATTGTTGAACTTTTGTAATTCAATTATTTTTCACCATTTTAGAAGTTAAACTGCAGTTTACACAGAAGATCAGAGTTAATGAGTAGTGAAACTGGGACCAGATTGAGGACTCTTGCTGCTAAGTCTCCTTTACTTTATTCAACCACATGTTGCCACAACCAATGCAGCTTTAAATTTTCTTGGCCTATGCTAGCTACAATCTGAAATTTTAGCAATGCATTTCCCAGGGTAAATTTAACCTACCTTTATTTTACAAATAAGCATTCGAGGCAAATTCCAGCTGTGCAGAGGAGGTCAACATGAGCATTTCTTCCAAGCATCATTGAAACCTACCACTTGAAGTCATGCACAATAAACCCTTTATTCATGGGTACAATCCTCCTGGTGTCCAATTTCTCACATATGTGATTCTATTTCAGAAACACAACTTGAACTATTTTCATGGTAATGTAACATTACAATACTGGAAATGTTTCATAAACAAAAGAAAAGTTCAGTGTTGGATCATTTGAGGATTCACACATAAATCTGGATTGCAGATTTAGTTTCTGAAATATTTTGTTATTATGATAGACATTGTACATTAACAAAAATTCTTCATCTGGGGGGAAATCAGAGCCATGCAAGTTCCATTAATGAGAAGTGAATTCAAACATTATGTAAATGTTAAATGCTAAACATTATGTAAAAGCTAAATCTATTTAAAAACTAAAACAAAATTTACTATATTTTTCACATTATAACTTACATTTTGAAGGACTTCATCTCTATTTATTGATTTCTTAATACTTCAGAAAATATTGTGCTCAAGTTAAGCATAAAGAATGAATATCCTTAATTTCACAGCCCCTGGCTCTCCACCTGCAGGGGAGTTGCTTCACAAGCGGTGAAGCAGGTCTGCAGGTGTCTATCATTCTCTTCCCCTCCTCTCTGTCTTCCCCTCCTCTCTCAATCCTATCCAACAACAACAATAACAACAATGGGAAAAAATGGCCACTAGGAGCAATGGATTCACAGTTTCACAGTGCAGGCACTGAGCCCCAGCAATAGCCTAGAGAAAAAAAGGGAGAGAGAGAGAGAGAGAGGGAGAGGGAGAGGGAGAGGGAGAGAGAGAGAGAGAGAGAGGGAGAGGGAGAGGGAGAGGGAGAGAGAGAGAGAGAGAGAGAGAGAGAGAACATGCTATGTAATCTAAGAATTTTAAGTTAATGATTAAAATAGACATCTTAAAATTTTCTTCAGAGGTGAATTCTTTCCTTGTTAGTCAATTATACCAATTAAGAAAATATATTAAACCTTTAATTTATTACTGAGTTCTCTAATTCATGGGAAATGATCAACTTTCATTTATCTAACATGTGTACTAAACTGCATTTTTATTGCAGAAGATTTGTTAAAGAATGCAAAGATTAGCAAACTAAAGCTTATACTGTCTAAACTATAACCCTCATAATTTTATCTTAATCATTTAGAACTCTGGTAAGAAAGTAGTAAAAAATAAACTGGAATTTTTATGTTGTGAGTAACTTGTTGCTGGTGACCCCAGAGCTTTTCTTTCTGAATATCCTCAACAAGCCTTGTAACAAATTTTGTCTCTATGCATAATTATGTGGGTGAAGGCAGTTCACCTCCTCATAAAGATCCTTCTTCCATTGTCTGTTAGCTGGGAATTTATTTTCCTCTCTCTTCCAAAGTTGAATTATAAACCCCCCCCCCACACACACACACACTGATATATCCTGTAGCAAGTCCAGCCCCCTTTCCATTTGACAGCTTGTCACATCCACAAAAACCAACTATCATTAGTCTAGACATGTTTTTTATTTAAGACTCTGCAAGTGCTTCTTTAAAGAAGTTGCCATTATGTGCAGAGGAGGAGATGTGGAGACTGTTAGTTGCCCTGGTTTTGATGGTGCTTCTGGTTCCTGGCACTTATCTGCATTTAGGCAGCAGGGAAGAGAGAGGGGTAGTTGTTCCTGGGTGTGGAATCCAGACACTTCTTCCCTGCATCCTTCTTGGCTCTCTCGTTTTATATTCATAGGCAGAGTGGGTTGATCTAAATCCCTGAGAAACAGGACAGTAAATTCCCCAACTCTAACCCAGGAATGGATTATGAAGAACTAGCCAAAGAGAAGAGAGAGCCATGAAAGAAAAAGACAATCAGAAAATAAGGAGAGAATTTACCTTATAGCAGAATTTAATTAAAACGTACTAAAATGCCTAGCCCACTACTGCCTAGGTCATTTATTCTAGATCAACTTGAGTGGTTTAGAAAGTGGTATTTTCAGGGACTTCATACAGAATTCCTTGCATATCTCTACAAAGCAGTTTTGTTAGCTTTAGTAACAAGTTATACTTATTTGCCCATTGTTTCATATCAAGTAACTCATTTGATAAACATTTATACAAAATTCAGAAAAAAATATTTTGCCTTTGCAGCTGGTAGTAAGGAGACCACGTTTTAAAAAAAATGAACACAACTGGTCTATTCTATGCAGAAGACAAAAATTTCCATAATCAAAGTCTAATAATATTACAGAAATAAGGGGCAGGGAGTAGAAAGTACGATTATAAAAATTCTACTCCTGTGGGAGCAGAAAGGACAATTATACAGATTCTTTCCAACAAGAGATGTTCCACTAAAGATCCACATGTAAACTGAGTTTGTTCATCAGAAAAAGAGAGAACCAGAACACTACTCAGGCAAATGCAAATCTGGAGCTCAAACTCAGAACATCATGTTCACAAGTCAGATGCTTTATCCACACAAAGAATCCATTTTTAAGATTCATTTCTAGTACATAACTTAAATATGGTGTTTATCTGAATATGATAGTGATATGAGAAGATAGAGATTTCCAAGTCATGGCTGGATGGAGGGTGCAGTTCCCAACAATTTTTTTATGTTTGTTTACTTTATTTGATTTAGCTAGAGGGAAACCAAGAGGGGAGGAATAAAGAGGGACAGAGAAAAACATGAAGTCCTGCTTCATCACTTGTCAAGCTTTCCCCCCAAGAGCAGATGTGGAAACTGGGGGCTTGAAAATAGGACACATAATCATGGTATAATATATACTTTAATTGGTGATTCATGAATATATATATCAGTTAAAGAATTTCAAAAAATTATATTGAGTTATCTGTGTACATCAATGTGTCATACTTTAAGCTGTAGTTTATTTAGATATCACAAGAGACAGAGTCCAGCATGTGACCATCTAGGTTGTGTGCTAAATAACACCGTTACATCTATGGGGAGTCATCGGCACTATAGACAACGTCACCTGGATCAAGGGAGAGAGAGCCATTCCCACTCTGACTGCACACTGTACCACAGCACTCTAAGGTGCCTAGCCCCTAACCCTAACCCTTAACCCTAACCCCTAACCAAATCCTACCCCTACCCCTAACCTCAACTCCAACCCCAACCCCACCTCCAACCCCTAGCCCCTAACCCCTAGCCATTGACTTTGGAAATTCAGGGTTGTTTTTTTGTTTTTTAGATTTTTTTGGTACTCTGAACCTATTGTTAACACCTCTTCTCTGCCTGGAAAAGGACTCAGTGATGTTCGGGGCAGTGTAACACTAGCTTCTGGCTGAGAGGAATGTGTAAGAGTGTTAATGTGTATGTGTGTGTACATATGCAAATGGCTGCATGTATGGAATATATCTCTCAGGATCTTAGGGTTGTACACCAATATATAAATTCTTTTAAAATTGAAACTGGGGGCACCGGGTGGTCATGGACCCAGTTAAGCACACATAGTACTAAGCTCAAGGACCAGCGCAAGGACCTGGGCTTGAGCCTCTGTTCTCCACTTGCAGCAGGTATGCTCATTATTGGTGAAACAAGTCTGCAGGTGCCTCTCTTTTTCTGTATCTCCCTCTCCCATTTCTTTTTTTTTTCTTTACTTTTTTGATTTACTGATTAAATAATGGTCAACAAGAAAATTGCAAAAGAGGGGTACAAGTCATGGGCCCCTTAGAATATACCTACAATAGACTTCCTAGCTTCTTCCTAAATGAAGACCTCAAATCTCATCTGCTATATTCTTACCCTTAGGTTCCTGATTATTAAACAACTTGTTCTGCTTTATATCTTAATGCTTGTCAGCCACCAAGTTGCAGATGCTACCATGACATCAAACTGATTTCCCTGGGCAGAACACTTCACCAGTGTGTCCTGGAACCCCACATCCCCAGAGCCCTGCCCCACTAGGGAAAGACAGAAACAGGCTGACTGTATGGATCAACCTGCCAATGCCCATGTCCAGTGAAGAAGCAATTACAGAAGCCAGACTTTCCACCTTCTGCATCCCATAATGCCCCTGGGTCCATACTCCCAGAGGGATAAAGAATAGGAAAACTTCCATTGGAGGGGATGGGATACAGAACTCTAGTGGCGGGAATTGTGTGGCATTGTTTATCTGATGGTCTCATCAAAACTACTTAAGTTTTTTATGTTATCTTTTCTTAGAGCTTTCTACTTGCTTGCTGCACTTATTGAGTCATTGCAAACTATTGTGCACTTTCATCTTAAGGTGTATATTTTCCCCTAACTTATGGATTACATGTGCACATGCGCTCTATTTCATGGGCCCTGGTCTATATCAAGGTTCTGTGGCTTTGTTAGGAATTGCACCACCTGAAATGGAGTTAAGGAGTCCAATGAGCTAGGAAAGATCTCACCAGAGTGCTGGAGCTGAAGGGCTGAAATTCTACACCTGTTGTCTCTGGACACTGTCTGGAGTGAAACATGTTAAAGTAGTACTGGTTGCACTGATTTGGTGTAGCTCACAGATGCAGTATCAGTATCGAATAGTATAGATCAAGTGAAATGTGTAGGAAAATGAGCAAAGCCCCAGAGGTTCCAGGACTGGGAGAAATATGGGTTTTATAGAGATTGTGGAAGGTTCCTGCTGTCTTAGAGTTTAAGATGGCAATAGATAATTATTATTATAACCAAGTTACTTGGGAATTTGGTTTACCTTATAAATCTTATGGTTAGGATTTACTGTATCATATACAACCTTACCATGATTTATGTCACTTAATGCTATTTACAAATAACTATATCTTATATACTGACAAGATTGGTTGCTTCTGTTTTCCCTGTTCCAAGATTATAGGTGATTTAGTATTTCAAAGAAAAAGTCATTATTAGAAATGTATTAGCAATTTAAGCCCAGTGTTAAAATTCAATATGAATTTTAACCAATATGAATTTCATAACCAATATGAAACCTTAAGTGCTTAGACTGAAGGAATATATACTCAGAACTGGGGTCTATGCATCAAAAAGTTTGAGACATTCAATCTACTTTTCCCCCTTATATTGATTAAATAGCGGTTTACAGAATATAAGTTAAAAGGAGTGTGTATCAACACCATCCCTGCCACCAAAGGTCTGTGAGCCCACCCCCAACCCCCTATAGTGGAGCTGAAAACCTTGCCTCCCCCTCCCCCCAGAGGGTTTTTTTTTTTTTTTTACGAACCTACCCTCCCCCTCTCCCCAGAGTTTTTTTTTTACTTTGGTGCAATATCCCCCTCCCCTTTAAATTTCTCTCTGTCCTATCCAATAACATAGAAAAGAAAAAGGAAATAAAAATGGCTGCCAGGAGTGGTGGATTCATAGTGCCAGTACCAAGACCCAGCAATAACCCTGGAGGTACGCACACCCACCCACCCACCCACCCACCCACACACACACAAATTCATTTATTCTTTTATTTTACATTATTCTGTTACTTTATAATTTACATGGGTGACATTTTGTAGGTTAGCACAGCCATGCACAAAATGGAGAACTCATCAGGATAAATGGCTATTGAAGAGATGACTTAAGAATGTTAGTCAAATACAAACATAAATAAGATAATGATGAGCAGATTTCTCTTTGTTTTTATAGCTTTGATGAGGTATTACTAATGACTGAAAATTGTATATATTTTAAATTGCCACATGATATTTGTAAAAGATGTGCAGTGTGATCACACACAAACAGTGAAAGGATCACAACTATCAGGCTAATTATCATATTCATCTTCTCATATAGTGGTCAGATTTTTTTTTATGGCGAGGATACTTAATACTCTGAAAAGTTGAAGTATACAATACAAAATTAACTATCATCACTGTGCTGTTCTCTACTACATCTTGAAAACATACTCATGTCAAAACTAAGAGTTTGTACCACTTTATCCACAAATTCTTCCCATTTCCTATGCCTCTCAGTCTTTGACAACCATAATTCTACTCTTTAATTCTATTTTTTATATTTCTGCATAAATGAGATCATAAACTAGATATTTTTCTCTGACATAATTCACTTAGTTTAATGTCCTTTAGGTTAATCCATGGTTGCAAATGGAAAGAGTGCCTTATTATTGTGACTTAATTTCATACAGTCTTAATTTTTTCTTTACTCATTCCTTCATCCATTGAGAAAACTTGAGTTGTCTCTGTTTCTTTCTTTCTTTGTTTATTTATTTAAGAAAGGAGACATTAACAAAACCTTAGGATAGGAGGGGTACAACTCCACACAATTCCCACCACCTGGTCTCCATATCCCATCCCTTCCCCTGATAGCTTTCCCTTTCTCTATCCCTCTGGGAGCATGTCTTTGTGGCTTCTGTAATTGTTTCCCGACTGAACATGGGCGTTGACTGGTCAGTCCATACTCCCATTCTGCCTCTCTCTTTCCCTAGTAGGGTGGGTCTCTGGGGAAACGGAGCTCCAGGGCACATTGGTGGGGTCGTCAGTCCAGGGAAGTCATCATGCTGGCATCTGGAACCTGGTGGCTGAAAAGGGAGTTAACATACAAAGCCAAACAAATTGTTGAACAATCATGGACCTAAAGGCTGGAATAGTGCTGATGAAGTGTTGGGGGAGGGTAATCTCTGCAGACTCTTGTGTGCGTCTGCTTTCAGGTATGGTATATATTTTTCCCTGGTTTATGGACATGTGTGAACATATGCTGTATCTCAGGGGACCTGGTCTATATCTAGGTTTGGGTACTTCATTGGGGAGTGGACCACCTAGAATGGAATTAGAGAATACTATGAAAGGAAAGGGCTCACCGGAGTGATGAAGCTGAAGGGTTGTCGTTGCACACCTGAAGTCTCTGGACACAGTCTCAAATGAAGCATGCTGGGGTGGCACTCGTTGTGTTGATTAGGTTGCAATCAGATGATGCAATATTATTTGATATGAATTGAGAGAAGCATGCAGCAAAGTGGGCCCCGCCCTAAGGTTCCAGGACTGGGGGAAATATAGGCTCTATAGTGGAAATGTGAGGTTCCTGCTGTCTTAGGATTCAAGAAGACAATGGATAGTTATTGTTATCATCACATTATTTGGTAACTGGGTTAACTTTTCTTGGTGATTGTATCTAATGCTGCAATGAGTAAGAGTACGTATCTCTTTAAGGTACTGATTTAATTTCCTTTGGCTATTAACCCAGAAGTGAGATTGCCTAAACATATGGTAGTTCTATTTTTTAATCTTAGAGAAAGCTCTATACTGTTCTCCATAATAACTGTGACAATTTTCCATTCCTACAATGTACAAGGTTTCTCTTTTTTTCCATATCGTTACTGACACTTGTTTGATAAAAGTCAGGCAAACAAATTTGAGGTAAAGAATTGATTGTGTCTTTGATTTGCATCTCCTAGATGATTAGTAATGATGAGTAACTATTCATATATCTGTTCGTCATTTTAAAACAAATGCCCACTCTGGTTCTTTGCCCATTTTTGATTGGATCATGTGTTTTTGGTTTGGTTTGGTTTAATTTTGATTTGCTATTTAGGTGCACGACTTGTTTGTATATAGTATTTTAGATGCCATCCTTTTATCAGCCATATGGTTTGCAGATTATTTCCTTTAATTTTGTTGATTGCTTTATGGCTATACAGAAGCTTTTTAGTTTTATGTAGTCATAATTGTCTAATTTTATTTTTGTTACCTAGGCTTTTGTGTCGTATAAAAAAACCAAGCTAAGAATTTCAATGAACCTACCCATTACATTTTCTTTAAAACTTTTATAGCTCTGAGTTTTTCAGTTAAGTTTTATCTATTCTGTATTAATTTTCTTGGCCAGGTGTAAAATAATAGTCCTATAAAACATTTAACATGTCAGTCATTTTAACATGCTAATATTCAGTAATAGTAACATTAATAATAATTTTTTATTTATAAAAAGGAAACTGGCTAAACCATAGGATAAGAGAGGTATAACTCTACACCATTCCCACCACCAGAACTATGTATCCCATCCCTTCCCCTGATAGCTTTTCTATTCTTTATCCCTCTGAGAGTATGGACCCAGGGTCATTATGGGATGCAGAAGGTGGAATGTCTGGCTTCTGTAATTGCTTCCCTGCTGAACATGGGTATTGGCAGGTAGATCCATACTACCAGCCTCTCTCTCTCTTTCCCAAGTGGGGCAGGGCTCTAGGGGAGTAGGGCTCCAGGACACATTGGTGGGGTCATCTGCCCAGGGAAGTCCAGTTGGCATCATGTTAGCATCTGGAGCCTGGTGGTTGAAAAGAGTTAACATATAAAGCCAAACACATTGTTGACTAATCATGAACCTAAAGGCTGGAATATTACAGATGAAGATTTGGGGGTCTTTGTTTTGTAGAGAGATAGTAGGCCTATTTTAGTTATATTCCAAAGGGCCCATGACTATAATATATATATATATATATATATATATATATATATATATATATATATATATTTTCTAAGCTTGACATATGATATGCAAGTGGACCCAAGTTATTGTCTGGGGAGATGATGTCATGGCTGAAAAAAGGTCTAAGAAGCTGGATCAGGGAAGAGAGTAGCTCCCAAATATGGGAAAGCTGTATAAATATTGTTGACTGTAGACCCCATCAATTTGATCAGGGGCCCATATTCAGCTTAGGATGTAACCTCTGAGTCCCTGTAGGTCTGAGCTCTGAGCTATTGAAGAGATTATCACTGCTATATATTGTGGTGTCATTATTAAAGATAAGTTTCCTTCTTGGCTCTAGGATCTGTTTGTGATTTCATGCTAGTACCACACTGTTTTGATGACTATGAAGTTGCAGTACAGCTTGATTATGCAATGAAGTATTTCAAGCTTGTTCTTCTTCCTCAGAATTCATTGGCTTTTTCAGAGTTTTTAATGATTACATACAAATTTTGGCATTGCTCTCTTAATTTCTCTGAAAAAAATGTCTTTTTATTTTTATTATGGTTATCTTAAATCTATGGATTTCTTTTAATAGCATGGACACTTTGGCAATAGTTTTCTAATGCTTACAATCCATCAACATATGTCATGTTCTTGTTTGTGTTTTTAATTTCTTTCATGAATGTTATTTTGCTTTCAGAATACAGATCCTCCACTTCCTTCACGAAATCTATTCCTGAGTAATTTATTGCTGTGATGCTATATTATAATTTTGGCCATTTTTAAGGACTGGGGGTGGTAGTATTTTGTTGGTATGTAGACTTGCAACTGATTATTTTTTGGGGGAAGGGGGGATCATGCCTAAATAATTCCAATGATCATGGCAAACAATTTTCCCCTTTCAACTTCTGCTAGAAAGACATAGAAAAAGAGAGACAGAGATTGAATGAGAGACACCATAGTACTGCTACATTCAGTAAGTCTTTCCTTGGGGGCTCCTGTATTCCCAGGTTCTCGCACATGGCAACACCTGCTGAACTATCTCCCAACTGCAGACATGCAACTGAATTCTGTATATAAATTTTGTATTTGGGGAGCTGGGTGGTGGCACAGCGGGTTAAGTGCACATGGTGTGAAGCACAAGGACTGCCATAAGGATCCTGGTTCAAGCCCCCAGTTCCCAAACTGCAGGAGGGGGAGTCACTTCACAGGCAGTAAAATAGGTCTGCAGGTGTCTATATTTCTCCCCCCTCTCTGTTTTCCCCTCCTCTCTCCATCTCTCTCTGTCCTATCCAGTAACAATGACAGCAATAACAACAATAATAATAATGATGGTAAACAAAGACAACAAATGGGAAAAAAATTTTAAAAAGTTAATTTTGTATTTGTAGTTGCACCAAAATTGTCCATTAATTATAGCACTTTTTTGTGCAATCTTTCAACTTTATTTCCATAAGACAATCTCATTTAAAAATTTTATTTATTTATTTTTTATTAAGAAAGGATAAATTAACAAAACCATAAGGTACAACTCCACACAATTCCCACCACCCAATCTCCATATCCCATCCCCTCCCCTGATAGCCTTCCCACTCTCTATCCCTCTGCGAGCATGGACCCAGGGTCATTGTGGGTTGCAGAAGGTGGAAGGGCTGGCTTCTGTAATTGCTTCCCAGCTGAACATGGACGTTGACTGGTTGGTCCATACTCCCAGTCTGCCTCTCTCTTTCCCTAGTAGGGTGGGTCTCTGGGGAAGCGGCGCTCCAGGACACATTGGTGGGGTCTTCAGTCCAGGAAAGTCTGGCCAGTATCCTGATAGTATCAGGAACCTGGTGGCTGAAAAGAGAGTTAACATACAAAGCCAAACAAATTGTTGAGCAATCATGTACCCAAAGGTTGGAATAGTGGAGAGGAAGTGTTAGGGGGGTACTCACTGCAAACTCTAGTGTACTTCTGCTTTCAGGTATATATTTTGCACTAGTTTATGGATACGTGTGAACATATGCTCTCTCTCACAGAACCTGGTCTCTATCTAGGTTTTGGGAATTTGTTAAAAAGTGAACCACCTGGGATGGAATTAGAGAATACTATGAAAGGAAAGGTCTCACCCGAGTAATGAAGCTGAAGGGTTGTCATTCCACACCTGAAGTCTTTGGACACAGTCTGAGCTGAAGCATGTTGAGGTGGCAATTGTTGCGTTGATTAGGTTGTGATCGGCAGATGCAATATTATTTGATTGGGAGAGGCATGCGGGAAAGTGGACCCCACCCTAAGGTTCCAGAACTGGGGGAAATATAGGCTCTATAGTGGAGATGTGAGGTTCCTGCTGTCATAGGGTTCAAAAAGACAATCAATAGTTAATGTTATCATCACATTATTTGGTAATTGTGTTAACTTTGAAAAGTCCTTTTGTTAGGGTTTGCTGTATAGTACCCAGCATCTTGTATATAGCTGTGCCATTGGTTGCTTCTGATCTACTTGGTCTAGGCTTTTGAGAGTCTGCATATCAATTACACAGCCTATATATTAAAAAGACGCAATCTGTGTTTTAAAAACTACCAGACATACAATCAATTTCCCCCCTCTCATATTAATTAACTAGTGATTTATATGACTACACTTTACTAGGAGTGTACATAAACAACATTCTCACCACCAAGACTGTGTCCCATGCCACCCACCCACACCCACACCCCGCCAGCCCAGGAAGCTGCATGTCTACCCCTCACCACAGGGTTTTTACTTTGGTGCCCTACTTTCAATTTGGTCAGGTCCTGCTTTTAGTTTCCCTTTCAGATCTTCTTTCTCAACTTCTGTTGATGAGTGGGATCATCCCATACTCATCTTTATCTTTCTGACTTAGCTCACTTAACATAATTCCTTCTAGCTCTGTCCAAGATGGGTCAGAGAAGGTGGGTTCATTGTTCTTGATAGCTGCATAGTATTCCATTGTGTATATGTACCACACCTTTCTCAGCCACTCATCTGGTGTTGGGCACCTGGGTTGCTTCCAGGTTTTATCTATTATGAATTGTGCTGCTATGAACATAGGAGTACACACCTCTTTTTGGTTGGGTGTTATGGAGTCCTTGGGGTATAACCCCAGGAGAGGAATTACTGGATCATATGGAAGGTCCATGTCTAGCCTTGTGATCATTTTCCAGACTGCTCTCCACAGAGAATGGACTAATTTACTTTCCCACCAGCAATGCAAAAGGGTTCCTCTTTCCCCACAGCCTCTCTAGCATTTGTTGCTGCTGTCCTTTTTGATGTATGCCATTCTTACAGGAGTGAGGTGGTATCTCAATGTTGTCTTTATTTGCATTTCTCTGACAATCAGTGACCTAGAGCAGTTTTTCATATGTTTGTTAGCCTTATGGATCTCCTCTGAGGTGAATGTTTTGTTCATATACTCTGCCCATTTTTGGATGGGGTCATTTGCTTTTTTGGTGCTAAGTTTGCTGAGCTCTTTATATATTTTGGTGATTAGTTTCTTGTCTGATGTATGGCATGTGAAGATGTTCTCCCATTCTGTGAGGGGTCTCTTTGTTTGTTTAATAGTTTCTATGGATGAGCAGAAGCTTTTCAATTTGATGTAGTCCCATTGGTCTGTTTCTGCTTTAGTCTTCCTTGCAATCGGGTTTGTTTCATCAAAGTTGTCCTTGAGGTGTAGGTGGGAAACTGTTTTACCAGTTTTCCTCTAAGTATTTGATTGTTTCTGGTCTGACATCCAGGTCTTTGATCCATTTGGAGTTGAATTTTGTTTCTGGTGAGATAGAGTGGTTCAATTTCATTCTTCTGCATGTTACAACCCAGTTTTCCCAGCACCATTTATTGAAGAGAGCCTCCTTATTCCATTTAATGCTTTGGGCCCCCTTATCAAAGATTAGATGTCCAATGGTGTGGGGGTTTAGGTCTGGGCTTTCAATTCTGTTCCACTAATCTGTGTGCCTATTTTTGTTCCAGTACCATGCTGTTTTGATGATGATGGCTTAATAATATACTTTAAGGTCTGGGAGTGTGATGCCTCCATTTCTGTTTCTTTTCCTCAAGATGGTTTTGGCAATTCTAGGTGTTTTCAGGTTCCAGATAAATGATTGTAGTGTTTGTTCTATTCTCTTAAAGAAGCTTGTTGGAACTTTGATGGGTATTGCATTAAATTTATATATGGCTCTGGGGAGAATATTCATTTTGATGATATTTATTCTTCCAATCCATGAGCATGGAATTTCTTTACATTTCTTGATATCAGTTTCCATTTCCTCGAGTAGCAACTCATAGTTTTCAGTATACAAGTCTTCCACTTCTTTGGTCAACTTTATTCCTAGGTATTTGATTGATTTTGCTGAAACAGTAAATGGGAGTGATTCTGGATGTCTTCTTCTTCAGATTTAGTGTTTGCATAAAGAAATGCCACTGATTTTTGTACATTGATTTTGTAGTCTGATACCTTGCTATATTGCCTAATAACTTCCAGTAGTTTTCTGCTGGATTCTTTAGGTTTTTCTATGTATAATACCATATCATCTGCAAATAGTGAGAGCTTGACTTCTTCCCTTCCAATCTGTATTCCTTTGATTCCTTTCTCTTGCCTGATTGCTATGGCAAGAACTTCCAATACTATGTTGAAGAGTAATGGTGACAGTGGACAGCCCTGTCTAGTCCCCGATCTGAGGGGGAATGCTTTCAGCTTCTGTCCATTGAGTATGATATTGGCTGTAGGTTTACTATATGTAGATTCCACTATCTTGAGGAATTTCCCATCTATTCCCGTTTTTGTAGAGTTTTGAGCATGAATGGTTGTTGGATTTTGTCAAAGGTTTTCTCTGCATCTATTGAGATAATCATGTAGTTTTTGGCTTTGCTTTTATTGATGTGGTGAATGACATTGATTGACTTATGGAGGTTGAACAGCCTTGCATTCCTGGGATGAATCCCACTTGGTCATGATGAACAATCTTTTTGATGTGCTGTTGTATCCGGTTGGCCAAGATCTTGTTTAATATTTTGGCATCTATGTTTATCAGAAATATTGGTCTGTATTTTTCCTTTTTTGTTGTGTCCCTATCAGCTTTTGGAATCAGGGTGATGTTGGCTTCATAGAAGGTGGAAGGGAGTATTCCTGTTTCTTCAATCTTATGGAAAAGCTTAAGAAGTATGGGTACTAACTGTTTCCTGAAAGTTTTGTAGAATTCATTTGTGAAGCCATCTGGTCCAGGACTTTTGTTGTTGGGGAGATTCTTAATAATGATTTTAATTTCTTTGTCTGTGATTGGTGCATTTAGGTTTTGTAGTTCTTGGTTCAGTTTTGGAAGGGCATATGTTCCTAGGAATTGTTCCATTTCTTCCAGATTCTCTAGCTTGGTGGCAAATAGTTCTTCATAGAAGTTTCGCATGATTCTCTGGATTTCTGTGGTATCAGTACTAATATCTCCTCCATTGTTTACAATTCTATTAATTTGAGTCTTCTCTCTGTTTTGTTTGGTGAGTCTGGCTAGGGGTTTGTCAATTTTGTTTAATCTTTCAAAGAACCAACATTTGGCTTCATTGATCTTCTGTATGGTTCTCTTATTTTCGATGTTGTTTATTTCTGCTCTAATTTTAGTGATTTCTGTCCTTCTGATTGCTTTAGGGTTCCTTTGTTCCTCTTCTAAGTCCTTGAGGTGTGCAGTAAGATCATTCATTTGAGCTTTTTCTTGTTGTTTAATATGTGATTGTATGGATATAAGTTTCCCTCTTAATACTGCTTTAGCTGTGTCCCAAATATTTTGATAGGTTGTGTCTTCATTTTCATTTGTTTCCAGGAATATTTGAATTTCCTACTTGAGTGACTCTCTGACCCAGTGGTTCTTAAGGAGTATGTTGTTTAGTTTCCAAATTCTGTGACTTTTAATAATTTTCTGTTTGTTGTTAAATGTTAGTTTTACTCCACTGTGGTCTGAGAAAATACTTGGGATGATTTCAGTGCTTTTGAATTTATTGATGCTGTCTTTGTGGCCTAACATGTGGTCTATCCTTGAGTATGTGTTATGTGGATTTGAAAAGAAGGTGTATTCCATTTTTTTGGGGTGAAGGACTCTGAAGATGTCCAAGAGGTCTAGTCTGTCAATCTCTTCATTTAATTCTCTTGTATCTTTGTTGATTCTCTGCTTTGTTGATCTGTCTAAGTGTGAGAGTGGGGTGTTAAAGTCTCCCACTATTATTGTATTACTACTGATGTATTTTTGAAGTTCTCTCAGTAGGTGCTTGATGTATTTAGATGGTCCCTCATTGGGTGCATAGATGTTAATAATTGTTAAGTCTTCTTGGCTGATTAATCCTCTAATCATTATGTAATGTCCTTGCCTATCTTTTATTACTTTATTTAATTTAAAATCTATCGTGTCTGAGATGAGAATGACTGTTCCTGCCCTTTTTTGTGGTCCGTTAGCCTGTATGATCGTTTTCCGTCCTTTCACTTTAAGCCTGTGTTTATCTTGTTGTGTCAGATGGGATTCTTGCAAGCATTTGGTTGGGTTATGTTTTCTGATCCATTCCACCACTCTGTGCCTTTTGATGGGTGAATTTAAGCCATTGACATTTATTGATATTATGGATTTAATGTATTGTAGTGCCATTGTTCATCAAATTTTTGGTTGCTTTGATTTATTCCCAGTATTATAGTGATGTTCTTGTTTATAAGGTATTTTAGAACCTCTTTCGGGGCCGGTTTGGTTATGGTTGCCTCCTTTAACTGTTGTTTGTCTAAGAAGGTTTTGATCCCTCCATCTAGTTTGAATGAAAGTCTAGCAGGATATATTATCCTTGGTTGAAACCCTTTTTCATTCAGGACTCGATAGATATCTTGCCATTCTCTTCTGGCTTTTAGAGTTTGAGTGGAGAAGTCTGCTGATAGTCTTATGGGTTTTCCCCTGTATGTGACTTTTTGTTTCTCTCTTGCAGCCTTTAGGATCCTTTCTTTATCCTTATTTCTTCTCATTGTGACTATGATGTGTCTTGGTGTCTTCAGGTCTGGGTTGATTCTGTTTGGAACTCTCTGGGCCTCTTGAATCTTGATGTCCTTTCTGTTATTCAGGTCTGGGAAGTTTTCTCCTATTATTTCCTCCAGAATGTTTGCTTCCCCTTCCTCTCTTTCTTCCTCTGGAAGGCCAATTATATGAATGTTACTTCTTTTGAGATCATCCCATATGTCTCTGTTGTTGTTTTCAGTGTCTCTCCATCTCTTTTTGAGCTCTTTCACCTTTCACCTCTTTCTTAGTTTTCTCTAACTCATCCTCTGTCTGACTAATTCTGTTTTCTGCTTCTGTTAGTCTGCTTTCCCTTGCCTCAGCGTCTTTTTTCATTACAGCTATTTTAGCTTTCAGTTCTCTAATTGCCTCAAGATAATCTGTATTTTCCTTGGGGTCTCAACTGTTGTTTCCTTAATACTGCCATTCCTTTCCTCCAATGTTGTTTTCATTTCTGTGATTAAGAAGTTTATTATTGCTTACATACTTTTCTTATCTATGGTTACTTATGGCTGATTTGTAGTTTCTTCTTGGCTCTTGTCTTCATTCATTGGAGTAGCAGTTTTATTTGTTTTTGATCTACCCATTTTTTGATTTATGTGTTTCTTATTTTTATGTTCTGTTGTTCCTGAGTTGTTGTGTGTTGAGTACAGGTAACACTGTACTAAATAACTTTATGACAAATGCAATCACCAGCCTCAGGAATTATAATAGCAACTGATGCAAGGATTGAAGCAGTTTAATCACTAGTTAGCCAAACAATGTCTCCAGTCTGTGAAAAAATAGCAACCAAGTCCAAGTGAAGAAGAAAGAGAAAAGAAAGAAGGGATAGCAAGAATAGACAATTATGCATATCTACTATCTACTGTATATTCTAGAGTTAGCAAGAGAAGAAAGGGAAGTAGAGCAGAGATACACACATAGAGAGTCCACTATGAGTCAGATTTCTTCCCCAAAATAATTCACAAATTAATATCAATGAATTCAGAAAGAAAAAGAAGAAACAAGGAAGAAATGGAAGACAATATAAAAAAAAGAGAAATAAGAGAGAAAAAAGAAAAAAGATAAGAAAAAGAGCTGTAATAAAAGAGCAGTGAAAGGAAAGTTTTTTAATTGATTAATTTATTTTTTATTTTATTTTATTTTTTTTAATTAGCTAGGAGGAGGGGGGAGAGTCTGTAGAGGAGGTAGGAGTAGTGAGACAAGTTCCTCTCGCAATGGATAAAATCCCCAGTACCCTAGCAATGAAAGATACCCTAAGAGTTAATTCTGGTCAACCTAAAGGAGGGCGGGGAAGAGATACACCTTTATACAATATTAATAATAAGATAGAGCAGGGTAAAAGCCTGTCCCAGATTTCCTCAAGCCTCCTGAGCAGAGGCAGCTGATTGTTAAGAAAGAAAAAAAAAAACCCTCAGGACTAGACAAGAATAGCAGGAATAGACAGTTATGCAAATCTAATATCCACTGTATATTCTATGGGTAGCTAAAGGAGAAAGGGAAGTAGAGCAAAGATACATGCAGAGAGAGTTCATTCTGAGTCATATTTCTCCCCCAAAATAATTCCCAAACGTGTATCAGTGAATTCAGAAAGGTAAAGGAGGAAGAAATGATGACAAGAATGAGAAAAAGAAGAAAAAGAGAGAGAGAGAGAGAGAGAGAAAAGAAAAAGATAAGAAAAGAACAGTAATAAAAGAACAGTGAAAGGAAAGATTTATTTATTTATTTTTATTATTTAATTAGCTATGTGGGGGGGAGGGAGAGAATGGGTAGCGGTGGTAGGAAAAGTGAAACAAGTTATTTTAGCAGTGAATAAGACATCCAGTCCCCTAGCAATGGAAAAAACACTAAGAGTTAATTCTGGTCAACCTGAAGGAGAGGTCGAAAGGGGTACATGTTCATCTTGTATTGATAATAAAATAGAACAGAGTAAAAACCTGCCCTGTCTTCAGCTTGGATGGCTCCAGATTGCCTCAGTCCCCCTGAGCAGAGGTAGCTGATTGGCTAGTTAGAAAGATGAAATGCCAAAAGTTTCAGAAGGGAATAGAATTAGAATGAATGGCACTCCCTGGTGGGACAGGAATCTTGGTAAAGAAAGAAGCTCAGCAGGGAAGCCTGATAGGAGCAGATCTCTGGTCCCCAGGGACTGGTTATGTGGGGGCTGGGGGGTGGGGGGGAAGGGGTTGCGCTTCCTGAATAATAATTTAAAAGAAAATTTTTTCCCCTTTCTTTTTACTCTATTTTCTAACCCAAACTGAGTTATAGTCACATCCTTGGTGTTACCATTAGGACCCCTTATTGACTGTCCTACTAAAGGCAAAAAATCCTAACGTTTCTAGTAGATGTAGTTGGAGCTCAAGCCACTAGCAGCTTCTCATTCCGCCATCTTCTGGAATCCCCCTTAAATATTTTTTATTATCTTTATTTACTTATTTTATAGAGATAGCTAGAAATTGAGAGGGAAGGGAGTGATAGAGAGAGAGAGAGATAGAGAGACACCTGCAGCACTACTTCACCATTTGCAAAGCTTTCCCCCTGCAGGTGGGTGCAGGCTCGACCCGGCTCCTTGCACATTGTAACGTGTACTGAACCAGGTGCCCCACCATTGGCCCCTCATTTGAAAACAGAGATAATTTAACTGCTTCCTTTCTGGCTTGGATATCTTTTTTTTTTCTTTGTTTTTTAACTTCTTTATTATGGGATTTAGTGGTTTACAGTTGACAGTAAAATACAGTAGTTGGTACATGCATAATATTTCCATTTTCCACAAAACAATTCAACCCCCACTAGGTCCTCCTCTGCCATCATGTTCCAGGATCTGAACCTCCACCCTCACCCTCACCCCCACCCCCATCCCAGAGTCTTTTACTTTGGAGCAATACAACAAATCCAATCCAAGTTCTTTTATTTGTTTTTCCTGCATAATTTCTCTGAGTCTTCTGCTTCTATATTGATCAGAAGTAGTAAGAGGGTCACTGTAGTCTTTCCCTGATCTTCAAAGAAAAATGATTAGCTGTGGGCTTGTCATGCATTACCTTTATCATACTAAGGCACAATATCACTGCATATATTGTTGAGAGATTCAATGTGTGTTGAGTTTTGTCAAATGCTTTTTTTTTCTTTTCTGCATTTACTGTATGTGACTACATGACTTTAGCCTTTACTTTGATAATTTGGTGGCCCTCAGAGATGCATCTAATTTGATCATAGTCTGTGATTTACCAGTTAAGCTATCTCCTCACCCTAGAAGTGCCACCTTAGTCTGTAAGAAAGGCATCGGAACAAGGATCTGCTTTCATGTATGTAAACATTGAGCCCATAACCAAGTATCTGGGTGGGTTTATCCCCTTCCGGGTCATGGGAGCCTCTTGATAGTTCAATGGGTGAGTATTAGTGTGGGGAAAGTTTTCCCTCAATTACAGAAGAGAGGGAACTCCAACTGAATCTATATATTAATAACTGGAGTCTTTGTATCTAAGGATCTGTTTTGACACTCAACAGAGATTCACTGCTACAGAGGACTTAACTCACCTAGAATGGCAATGAGAACATAGGGGCTAAGTCAAGAGAAAAAAGTAGTGAATGTTTCTGTAACTCAAACGTCAGCACTCCTATTTGTCATGCATGAGGTTACTGTAGAAGAGATCAGATACAGAAGTCATGCTTTGGCACTGGAAACAGGTAGTTACATACTCCAGTGTTTCTAGAAATGTATTCAGCCATACGCTTTTCCCAAATGCTTCCACAGTCTACTGAAACAATCCTCCATTTTTAACAATAGAACAGACATGCTTATGTAAAGGAATATATCTATTTACATATACTTATAATGCAGTATAAACTCTTTACATATACTTAGAATGGAGATTCATAACTTCAAAATGTTGATATCAAAAGCTGGAACCATTTCTGGATACAGATA
Source organism: Erinaceus europaeus (assembly GCF_950295315.1). Lineage (NCBI taxonomy): Eukaryota > Metazoa > Chordata > Mammalia > Eulipotyphla > Erinaceidae > Erinaceus > Erinaceus europaeus. Next base: position 104,670,843 of record NC_080168.1, on the reverse strand, counting down.
AAAAGGTTTGGTAGTTATAGTTCCAGACAGCCACCAGCAGAGTTGAATGGCTCTGCGGATAGATCACTGGACATTTTCTCAGTAAGTCAATGTGGACAGACAACTGGAATATCTGGTGATTTGTCTCCAATACCTTGTTAAAAGTAAGACCCCTGGATATTTGCCACAAACTCATAGTAACCAGGTACTCTGAACAAATAAGGTTCTGGAGTAGGGTTTATCTATTTACCTAGCATCATTAAGATCTTTCTTTCTTTTGCTTTTTTTTTTTTTTGCCACTGCTGAGCTTCACTCTGAAAACTTTTACATATAGAAACGGAGACATAGGGGCCAGGTGGTACTGTACCTGGTTAAGTGGACATAGTATCAAGTACAAGAACCCATGCAAAGATCTGGATTTAAGCTCCTTCCCCACCTGCAGTGGGGATGCTTCACAAGCAGTGAAATCCCTCTCCCTCTCTCTCTCTCTCTCTGTATATATATATGTATATCTTAAATTGAGAGAGGAAGGGTATATACGTATATACCCTTCCTCTCTCAATTTCTCTCCTATGCAATTAAAAAAAAGGGGGGGTTGGGTGGTAGCGCACATGGTGCAAAGCTCAAGGATTGGTGTAAGGATCGCGGTTGGAGCCCCCGGCTCCCCACCTGCAGAGGAGTTGCTTCACAGGTGGTGAAGCAGGTCTGCAGGTATCTGTCTTTCTCACCCCCTCTCTGTCTTTCCCTCCTCTCTCCATTTCTCTCTGTCCTATCCAACAACAACGACATCAATAACAACAACAATAATAACTACAATAAAGCAATAAGGGCAACAAAAGGAAATAAATAAATAAATACTAAAAAAATAAAAACATTAAAAAAAAAGAAAAAAATGGCCACCAGGAGCAGTGGATTTGTAGAGCCAACACTGAGCCCCAGCAATAACACTGGAGAAAAGAGAAAGAAAGAAAGTAAGATAGAAAGAAAGAAAGAAAGAAAGAAAGAGAGAAAGAAAAAGACATAAACAAAGAGGAAAAGATAGCATAGCACTGAAATGTCCTCCTTTGTGCTAAGTTCAACCTTCAACCCTGGGTCACATGCTTAGCAAAGCAGGTAAGACATACAGATAAACTATTTTTCAGGCCCATTAAGACTTGTTTTTTTACCCAGAACACTGCTCAGCTCTGGCTTATGTTAGTGGTGGGTATTGAACCTGGGACCTTTGGTGTCTCACACATAATAGTCTGTTTGCATAACTATTATGCTATCTCCCAATCACACATTTAGAATTCTTATGCACTGTGACCATTAGTAGCTTTCAGTTCTGTTTACCCTTTCATTACCTGCTGTGCAGTAAGCAAGATGCAAAACTTATCACTAGAGGGTGATGGAGGGACATTATTGGAGGAAGGCATTCTGACCCAGGCATGCATCCAACATGCACAGTAGGGTGGGTTTCAGTCTGCTGACAGCTTCATTCAATGTGATGTTCCTGATACATACTCCAAAGTCCCCAGGAGCCAAACTGCCCTGCCATTATAAGTGGGCCTCCACCACCAGGTCCTGGCCACTGTTTCTGCTTGTCTGGAAACTGTGACGCAGCTCCTGCAGGGGCCGAGCATCACCACCCTGTGGGCACCAGCTACATATTCTACAAGAAATGGAAATCCCAGCCTGAGGGAGAATGCACCCTTAGGTTGTCTCCCTCCGCCCCAGCTGTACTCTCGAGATCAGGGTCCAGCAACTTTGACCTACTGCTGGTTCTGTAAATAAAGATTCACTGAAGTCATGCTCATTCAATTATTGTCCGTGTCTGGCTGCTTTGATGCTGCTATGGCAGAACTGAAGAGTTGCAACAGAGACCTAATGGTCTGCAAAGCCTGAAATATTTACTATCTGGCCTTTTCACAGAAAGAGTTTGCCAACCCTCTAACAGTTCTTTTTCTTTTATAGCTAACTCCATTGTTACAGTTAATAATTCTTTACATTAAAATGCCCTTGTTCAAATTACTATGTGGTTTTCATCGGCTAATTGTGCCTCTCTGATACATGTACTACTTGTCTGTACCCCTTAGGGATTATGACCCATAGAACTGGTACTGTTTCAATTTGGGATAGAATCAGCTACTGCTTTATCCGAGACCAACAAAATCCCCAAGGCAAGGAAATACTCTGAGTCTGGCTGCTTCCCTGCAGAGTGGGGAAGAAAAAAAAAAAAACAGGGCGAACAATCATAAATTAATTATATCGATGGATTAGCTCACCACATCCATACCTTATTCATTTGTTACACTTGAAAGGAATCCAGATGCCTAGAACAGAATAAGAATTTGCTAAGTGATTCTGAATGAATGACTTCAGTGTATAAATGCTAGAAGAAAAAGTGAAAACACACTAAAGGCAGCATGTTCCTTTCAGTGCAAAGAAATGACAAATAATAAAATGTAGATAGGTTCTGGGGGATATTTTTCCTCCCGTATTTACTCTGATTGTATGAAAATTCTGAGAAACGTATGAAGAGATGTGTCTGTGAATACATTATCTTAAGCTATACATGCAAATGAAGTAGAAAACACAAGAAAAATAATTTTCTCCTGAAACATTCTGATAATTGAGACAAGCATTGCATTTTTGGTTTGAATTAGCGGAGCTGAACCAGTTACTCATTTGACTTTGCATATAAAGGCTGCAGCCCTAGAGAGGCTCATACTGGGTTCACTTCAATAAACAGCTGTGGACTGGGGTCAATGCTTATTTTATTTAGCATTATTCATTCATTTAGATTCCATATCCAGCTAATTACTTGCAGGAACAGTACTCATTAAGAAGAATAGCTCATTTACATGGGAGAAGGCTACAGTTTGCCCTTTTGCTTTTATCTTCTTTCCTTCCCTTTGCATTTATTCTTCTTTCATTTGGAGTAATGCAAGGCACAAAAACCAAATCAAGGCACTCAGAATTCTGATTTCTTGTTTCCCAAACACTCAAAATTTTTGTGGGCAGAAATTAGCCTTTGTGAGTTAATTCAAACAGAAATTTACACTTTATCTCCCCCTCTTCAAGTGAGCACTTTGCCAGGTTTCTCACACCTCCCTGTCTGCTCACCAGCCACTTCACATTGGTTATCTCTGCCTTCCTTTGCTGATTGCAGGGCATTCTGGGGAAAGCTTCAGATACCATGATATTTTCCCTACTGTTTACAAAAGCAGAAAAGAATTTCACACTTTTTGAGCACTGCAGCTGTTTGAGCACCTTTAAATGCCACCTATAAACCATTCTAAACAAACCAACCTGCTACCTGGAAACAAAATACCCTTTTATATCCCCACTCCCACCCACATGAAGAAAGGATTTTTTTAATTATTTTTTTAATTTCTTTATTGGGGAATTAATGTTTAACATTTGACAGTAAATACAATAGTTTGTACATGCATAGCATTTCTCATTTTTCCATATAACAATACGACCACCACTAGGTCCTCTGTCATCCTTTCTGGACCTGTACTCTCACCCCTCCCCAACCCCAGAGTCTTTTACTTTGATACATTATGCCAATTCCAGTTCAGGTTCTACTTGTATTTTTTCTTCTGAGCTTGTTTTCCAACTTCTGCCCGAGAGTAAGGTCATCCCATATTCATCCTTCTGTTTCTGACTTATTTCACTTAACATGAATTTTTCAAGGTCCAACCAAGATCAGCTGAAGACAGTGAAGTCACCATTTTTGGTAGCTGAGTAGTATCCCATTGTGTATATATACCACAACTTGGTATATATATCAGCCACTCATCTGTTGTTGGACATCTAGGTTGCTTCCAGGTTTTGGCTATTAGAAATTGTGCTACCAAGAACATATGTGTACACACATCTTTTTTCATGGGTGTGTTGGGTTCCTTAGGATATATCCCCAGGAGAGGAATTGCAGGATCATAGGGTAGGTCCATTTCTAGCCTTTTGAGAGTTCTCCAGACTGTTTTTCACAGAGATTGGATCAATTTACATTCCCACCAGCAGTGTAGGAGGGTTCCTTTGACCACACCACCTCTCCAGCATTTGCTGCTGTTACCTTTTCTGCTGTATGACATTTTCACAGGAGTGAGGTGGTATCTCATTGTTGCCTTTATTTGCATTTCTCTGACAATCAAAGACTTTGAGCATTTTTTCATGTGTTTCTTGACCTTTTGGATCTCTTCTGTGGTGAATATTCTGTCCATGTCCTCTCCCCATTTTTGGATGGGGTTATTTGTTTTCTTACTGTTGAGTTTGGAAAGATCTTTATATATTTTGGTTATTAAACTCTTGTCTGCTGTGTAAAATGTAAAATTCTTCTCCCATTATGTGAGGGGTCTCTTGGTTTGGGCAGTGGTTTCTTTTGCTCAGCAGGAGTTTTTTAATTTTATGTAGTCCAATAGGTTTATGCTTGCCTTAGTCTTTTTTGTAACTGAATTCATTTCATTGAAGATGTCTTTAAAATTTATGTGGAAAAGAGTTCTCCCAATATTTTTCTCTAAGTATCTGATAGTTTCTGGTCTAACATCCAAGTCCTTGATCCATTTGGAATTTACTTTTGTATTTGGTTAAATATAGTGGTTCAGTTTCATTCTTCTGTATGTTTCAACCCATTTTTCCCAAAACCATTTGTTGAAGAGACTCTGCTTTCGCCATTTAATAGTCTGGGCACCTTTGTCAAAGATTAGATGTCCATAGGTGTGTGGGCTTACTTGTTGGGCTCTCAATTCTATTCCACTGGTGAGTGTGTCTATTCATGTTCCAGGACCAAGCAGTTTTGATGATAATGGCCCTATAATAGAATTAGAGATATGGGAGTGTGATGCCTCCAGTTCTGTCCTTTCTTCTCAAGATTTTTTTTGGCAATTCTAGGTCTTTTCTGGTTCCAAATAAACATTTGTAGCATTTGTTCTATTCTCCTAAAAAATGTGGTTGGGATCTTGATGAGGATATCATTAAATTTGCATATGACTCTGGGTAGTATATTTATTTTGATGATGTTAATTCTTCCAACCCATGAACATGGAATATCTTTCCAATTCTTTTTGTCTTTTTCTATTCCCCTAAGTAGTGACTCATAATTTTCATTATACAGGTCTTTCACTCCCTTGGTTAGGTTTATTCCTAGATATTTTATTTTTTGTTGCTATAGTAAAAGGAATTGATTTCTGAATTTCAACTACTTCTAACTTAGTGTTTGAATGGAGGAATGCCACTGACTTTTGAATGTTGATTTTGCAGCCTGACACCTTACTGTATTGCCTGATGATTTCCAAAAGCTTATTTCCAGATTCCTTAGGTTTTTCTATGTATACTATCATGTCATCTGCAAATAGGGAGAGTTTGACTTCTCTTCCAATCTGTATCCCTCTAATCCCTTGATTCTGCCTGATTGCTATGGCAAGAGCTTCCAACACTGTGTTGAATAGTAATGGTGATAGTGGGCAGCCCTGTCTAGTACCTGATCTGAGGGGAAATGCTTCCAGTTTTTTGCCATTGAGTATGACGTTGGTTTCAGGACTGCTATATATAGACTTCACTATCTTCAGGAGTTTTCCACCTATTCCCATTTTTTGTAGTGTTTTGATCATAAAGCGATGTTGTATTTTGTCAAAGGCTTTCTCTGCATCTATTGATATGACCATGTGGTTTTTGATCTTGCTTTTATTGATGTGGTGGATCACCGTTGATTGATTTACATATATTAAACCAATCTTGCATGCCTGGGATAAACCCCACTTGGTCATGATGAACAATCTTTTTAATATACTACTGTACCTGGTTGGCTAGAATTTTGTTCAATATTTTAGCATCTAGGTTCATCAGAGATATTGGCCTGTAGTTTTCTTTTTTGGTTGTATCCTTGTCTGCTTTTGCTATCAAAGTGATGTTGACTTCATGGAAGCTGGAAAGAAGTATTCCAGTGTCTTCAATCTTCTGGAAGATTTTAAGAGTAGCAGTATTAGTTCTTCTTTGAAGATTTTGTAGAATTCATTTGTAAAATCATCTGGTGAAGGACTTTTATTATTGAGAAGGTTTTTGATAACTGTTTCAATTTCATTAGCTGTGATGGGCCTGTTCATGTTATCTAGTTCCTCTTAATTTTGGAAGTTCATAAGCATCTAGGAAATCGTCCATTTCTTCCAGGTTCTCTAGCTTGGTGGCATATAGTGGTTCATAGAAGTCTCACACAATATACTGAATTTCTGTGGTGTCTGTTGTGATATCTCCTCTTTCATTTATAATCTGATGTATTTGGGTTTTCTCCCTTTTTTGTTTTGTAAGTCTGGCGAAAGGTTTGTCAATTTTGTTCACTCTTTCAAAGAACCCACATTTACTTTCACTGACCTTTTCTATGGTTTTCTTATTTTCAATGTTATTTATTTCTGCCCTATCTTTAGTTATTTCTGTCCTTCTGCTTGCTTTAGGGTTCCTTTGTTCTCTTTATTCTAGGTCTTTACGATGTGCAATCAGGCTGTTTATTTGTGGTTTTTCTTGCTCCCTAATGTGTGCTTGTATGGCTATGAACTTCCTTCTCAGTATTGTCTGAGCTGTGTCCCCAATATTTTGATAGCTTGTTTCTTCATTTTCATTGAATTCTGGAAACGTTTTGATTTCTTCCTTTATTTCCTCTTTGACCCATTAGTTGTTAAGAAGTGTACTGTTGAGCTTCCACATTTTGGGACTATTACTAATCTTTTGTTGATTCTTAAGTGTTCGTTTATTTCCACTATGGTCTGAGAAGATGCTTGGGATGAGATTTTAATGCTCTTGAATTTGCTGATGTTGTCATTGTGGCCTAACATATGTTCTATCCTTGAGAATGACCCATTTGGGTTTGAGTAGAATGTGAATTCCAGTTTCTTGGGATGAATGACTTTCAAAATGTCTAATAGTTCTAGTTTATCTATCTCCTCATTTAGCACCCTTGTTTCTTTATTGATTTTCTGCCTGGATGATCTGTTATGTTGAGACTGTGGTGTGTTAAAGTCCTCTACTATGACTGTGTTGCTGTCAGTATATTGCTGTAGCTCTTTCAATAGATGTTTGATGTATTTATATAGCTCCTCATTGGGTGCATAGCTGTTAATAATTGTTAAGTCCTCTTGATTGACTGATCCTATGAGCATTAAGTAGTGTCCATCCCTATCTTTTTAAATTTTATTTATTTTAAAGTCTATCATATCAGATATGAGAATAGCTGTTCCTGTCCTTTTTTGTGGGCCACTGGCTTGTATGCAGTTTTTCATTCTTTCACTTTGAGTCTATGTTTGTATTGTTGAGTTAGGTGGATTCCCTGTAGGTAGCATATTGTTGGGTTATATTTTCTGATCCATCTTCCTACTCTGTGCCTTTTAATAGATGAATTCAGGCATTTAACATTTATTGCTATCGAAGAGTGAAGATATTTTAATGCCATTCTTGTAGATTTTTAAAGTGTTCATATATTGTATATTTATGGTGGTCTGACTGCTTATAGGAGACCTTTCAGAACTTCTTTCAGGGCAGGCTTGGTAATAGTTGATTCTCTCAACTATTGCATATCTCAGAAGGTTTTCATTCCTCCGTCTAGTCTGAATGACAGTCTGGCAGGATACAGTAGTCTTGGTTGAAAGCCTTTCTCATTCAGCACTTGATAGATATATTGCCATTCTCTTCTGCCCTGTAGTGTTTGTGTGGAGAAGTCTGCTGCTAATCTTATGGGTTTTCCTCTGTAGGTGACTCTTTGTTTTTCTCTTGTAACCTTCAGGATCCTTTCTTTATCCTTATTCCTTTCCATTCTAAATAGGATGTGTATAGGTATCTTTAAGTCTGGGTTAATTCTGTTTGGGACCCTCTGGGCTTCTTGAACCTTTATGTCTTTGATGTTTTCTAGACTAGAGAAGTTCTAAGTTATTATGTCCTGAAGAATGCTTTCTTCCCCTCCCTCTCTCTCTTCCTCTGGTAAGCCAATAATGCATATATTATTTCTTTTGAAGTCATCCCATAGGTCTCTGTTGTTGTTTTCAATATCTCTTAAACTCTTTTTTGAGATCTCTTACTTCTTTTTTAGTTGTCTCTAATAGTCCTCGATCTTGCTAATTCTATCTTCAGCCCCATTGATTCTATTCTTTCTCCCCTCTACTGTTTTCTGGAGTTCATCTATTTTGTTACCCTGTTCTGATACTGTTTTAGCTTGTTTAGCTAGTTGTGTTCTTAGCTCAGCTATTTCAGCTTTCAGCTCTCTAATAACCTTGAGATAATTAGTGTTTTCTTCCAGAGTCTCATTTGTTGTTTCTGCATTTCTGATGACAATTCTTTCAAATTCTTTACTCACTTCTGTGATTATTTCCTTAACAAATGTTCATATGTTAACCTCACTATTTTGTGGTTCAACCTTTCGGGGGCTTCTAGCTGGACTCTTGTCCTGGTTCATTTATTGAATATTTATTTTTGTTGGTTTAACCATTTCATATAGAATGTTATGAGGTCCCTCTCTCTGTACTTTTCAAATTACTGATCACTCTTGCCTGGATTGACTTGTGTCTAACTAAGGTACTTAAAGGGTTCACAGTTGTGGAAGTTGACAGTTGTTTCAATAGTATTTTAATCCCTGAGTTGGAGCTCAGTGACTTAAAAGCCTCTTTTGTTCTTTTTCTGCCCTGTAGGCTATGGGAGCCTGAGGGCTTTTAAACTGTAAGTAGACTTCTTAGCTTAATCACTCACTCCTGACCAAGAGATAAAGCAGGGTGTGGCAGAGATAATCCAGTGGTTATCCAAAGAGCCTCTCATATCCCCACCGCTAGGCCATTGAGGTATAGATCTTCTCCTGAGTTTCTTCATTAGTTCTCTGTCCCCTGGTATCAGCACAGGGCCTCCCCACCGCTATTCCAGCTTCTGAGAGCAGTAGCAGTGGAGACTCCTAGTTGCATTAGGTGAGTCTTAGGGCAGTCCTCTCCTCCTTTCAGCCATCTTGTTGATGAACAGACAAGAGGTGGCATCTCAACTGGTAAACTACCGGACTGTTAGCAGCTACTTAATCTCTCCACAGGCTCCTCTCTGTCCACAGGCCACATGTGTTTGTACTCACCGGTGATTTGGTGGGTTCCTGAAGTCATTCTAGTCCTGTGTTGTTGAGGTCCCAGGTGCTCTCCTTTGGTATTCCTGGACTTTTTTTTTTATTAATCAAATGGATGAATGCAAAGAATGTTTTCTTTCTAGGCCTGGCACAAAGATGTATATGGAAGTAGCCTAACATTAAAAGGACGTAGTGTCTATTTACTAAATAATAGAAACTTAAGGGCTTCTGGGTAGGAGATAACTATTCTCTCTCTCTTTTAATTTTTACTATATTTATTTATTTATTTGATAGAGATAGCCAGAAATTGAGAAGGGGCGATAGAGAAGAAGAGAGACAGAGAAGTCTGCAGCACTGCTTCACCACTTGTGATACTTTGCCCCTACAGGTGGGAGCAGGGGCTTGAACCCAGGTCCTTGTGCATTGTGACACATGCTCAACCAGCTGTGTCACCACCTAGTCCCAAGGGTTGACTATTCTCTAATAGCATTTTTTTTCAGAAAAAAAAATAATGCTAATTATCTTGTCATTATATCTAAAACAGCCCTTAGGTTAGTGACTGTCAAATATTTTTGTACATTGTAAGCACTAGGAGCTAATATGAATATTAATAGAATGAATAATAATGAGTGTCTGATTTACCCCTAGGAGATTGTCCTGGAATGTGACTTGGGTTTTCAAAGTTTGGAAAGTTTCTCAGATGATTATAATGTGCAGGCAGATTTGGAAGCTGTGATGACCTAAATGGATCTCTGAATTCAAGAAATCATGTAGTAAGTACTGTCTGAAATGCATTTCTGAGATGGAGATTCTAACTGCAGGGAAACTCTTAGTATCCAAGAGAACAGCAAAAACAAAGGGAAGAACTTGTGTCTTTACAAACTGTATGTTAGAGAGCCCTGCAGAACTGATATCCAGTCGTCTAAGAAAAGGGCATTGTTTAGTCCATGATGCTGTTACCACCGAGTGGAATGCAGCACCCTGGGAATATGGGCATGAAATGGAACCAGATGCTATTAGAATCAACTGCTGCTGTTGGAATGACTAACTGATGTTGGGAAGTCTGAAAAGACAAGACAAGACATGTAAGAAGGAGGAAGTCTTTTATTCTACTCCTGCTGTCTCCTTCTAGGGTCCTCTTATCATAGGACCCAAGAGGGAGATAATTAGGGAAAAGAAAATAGCTTACAGAGTCCTAACAGATAGCTTCTCCAAAGCAGGTATCAAAGGGGGATTTGAAAAACATAGATTCCTAGCATAATTGCAACCAAAGTTGGAATGTGCATTAACATAAGAAATTTTTATGTATTCAGTCAACAGACATTTTTCAGTACACTTATTACAGGTATTGGCAGCATACACTCTTATATAGAGATATGTAAATTAATGTACTAGAAAACAAGATGACAAGTCATAAGTTGTTTATAACCCTTGATTCAACACTTCTGCTCTCAGGAATTTACCTGAAAGGCATAATGAAAACTATAAGACTTATGTACAAAAATATTTACTATGACCTTGTGATAACTAATACAATTATTAAAACAAGTTGGGAGTAGTTACATATATAAGATAGAATAAATATTGCATCTTAGGAAATGACTACAATTGGGTTTATAACATGGTCTCTGGACAAACATGTTTATGGTATAATAGTTGAGGTATTGTCTTTTTTTCATTTAATATTTTATCACAACCACTATAATTCAGTTTTTAGTTTCTTCTCTCTGTATGGCTGTATTTCCTGTTTATTAAAATATGCCTATATTTGACAATATTTAGAATAATTGATAAAATAAGTAATGGAGGAATAGAGTCATTACTTACTAACATTTGAATGAAAGAAACACAGGTACAACATTGTACAAATATATATGGAAAAATTATAAGGAGTTAAACATGGGTGCCTCTTACTAGAATTAAACATGACCTCTTATTTTGGTACATCAGTCAGAGATTCAGAGATTTGTGTCCTAGATTGAGGGGGGGGAATAGACAAACCTTAGTATAAAAATCTGGGTAATAAATAGGTTAGAATTTGCTTGTCTCTGGTGCATATTAGACTATACTATGATCTTTTAGAATATTAAAACCATTGTTTTCTTCTTCTTCTAGCGTTTGCCCTTCTTCCGTAGCCAGTCAACAGCGTCAGGTTGAGCCTGATGTAAAGTTTCGAGACCTCCTTTGAATCTGGAGAGGTGGCAGTCGTTGACTATGTGGGTCATAGTCTGTCTGGAGCCGCAGGGGCAGTTCGGGTCGTCTCTGGCTCCCCAGCGATGGAACATAGTGGCGCACCGGCCATGGCCTGTTCGATAGCGATTGAGGAGGGCCCAATCATAACGTGCTAGGTCAAAGCCGGGTTGACGCTTGCAGGGGTCTGTGATGAGGTCTGTGATCACAGGCCATATAAAAACAGGTCTCAGACTGGGTTTGACTCAAGGGCCAAGGAGTGTGAACAGCTAGAGAGTCAGTCTGACTTTTTAAAAAATATTTATTTATTTATTTATTTATTCCCTTTTTGTTGCCCTTTTTTTTGTTTTTGTTATTGTTATAGTTGTTGTTGGATAAGACAGAGAGAAATGAAGAGAGGAGGAGAAGACAGAGAGGGTGAGAGAAAGACACCTGCAGACCTGCTTCACTGCTTGTGAAGCGAATCCCCTGCAAGTGGGAAGCCAGGAGCTTGAACCAGGATCCTTATGCTGGTCCTTGCACTTTGCACCACGTGCACTTAACCCACTGTGCTACTGCCCAGTCTGAATTTTTTATGAGTTCAAATAATGTGTATTCAAAACTTTATACAACTTTGTGCCCCTTCCTCTTTTTTAATAAAAGTAACATGAAATCTAGAGTTAAGTGGCTGTGAGAACGCTTCCTGGGAGCCGCAATATAGTACTGTTAACACACTTTGATTGGACCCAAACAGCAGCTTCTGATAAGGATCCCAGGCCCTGAACAGAACTGGTCAGTGGAGGTGTGCAGTGGGGTCTTCCAGTGTAGGCCTCAGGGAAATTCCTTTGCTATTTCTGCACACATACTGCATGATGATTGAATGTTCTTCTACTGAGCATGCCCTCACAAATATGCAAAGTTTTCCCTGGAAAGTTTCTAAATATGTATAATCTATTATGCCATCCTAACTGTACCAGACACCCACTTCCTATTTTCTGAAGCTTCTTCTTCTTTTTATGTAGCTTATGTTATAGTGACAGTTCTCCCAGTTTAAGTTATGTTCAAACGATAACCTTCTTTCTACTTAGCTGTTCCTGTGACTGTAGATGATAATTGCAACAACTAACTATATTCTCTGTACTTCATATCTTCGATGACTTTATAAGCAGTAGAAGGAAGGACTGAAAGTGACAAGTAAATATATCTGTTAGCTCCTAGCAAAATCAAGAAACAACTTAAAATGTGAAAAAATAAAGGACAATGTTTAGGGACTTACACCCCCTACCTTGTCCCTTTTAAAATAAGCAAGCTTCGATTGGCACCACCCTTAACCAGAACTGAACAGTGCTGTGGTCTCTCTTTTTCATATAAATAGATAAACAAACATGTATTTTAAAAATAACAAAGAGTAATTTAAAACCTACTGCAGGCTATATTCTAGGAGAAAGTTTGGGGAGGACTCATAGACTCCAGAGGCAGGAAGACTTGAGGGCTTCAGATTCCTTCCTGAGCACGCCTGAATCCAAATCCCAATTGTTCCTCCCCCCAGCCTGGCCCCATTTGCCTGTATTAATGCTCTCAGAAAGCCCAGAGAGAAATAAACCCATCTGAGTATAGCTCCTGCCACCAGTTCATTCCAACTGCAGTAGATGGCATTTTTCCTTTACGCAAAAGCTAGTCTTTCTGTGGCACTAGGCAATGAGGCAGGGTTCACCTTCAGTAACACCTTCAAAGACCTGAGTTGGCCGTGGCTAATCCAGGCCATGCTCAGCTAAGCAGCTGCACAGGCTACACATCTAAGGCTTGGCTGGAAGATTCAGGAGGCCCAGGGACGCCAGGTTAGTCTAATTTGCTTAAGTATTTCTTGCCTTCCTCGTGCACTAGGCAGGTGGGAGGGAGTAGCAGGACTTATTTTATTCCCTATAATAGTGGTAGGGATATAAGAAATCAAGCCCAAACATGCAAGTGTTTATGGAGCCTCTAGTCAGAAAGTTCAACCACTGCAGAAACGGAAGTATAACGAATTACTGAAAGTCCAGTAATCAGGTAAGATTTAAGGAAAACGTAAAGTGAGATATTTTCAAATTACATTTTGAACCTTCAGATCTACTACTATTTGGTGTGTGCAGTAGGCAACCCTTTCCCCCTTCCCCTCTCCCTCTCTTCCTCTTCCCCTCCCCTCTCCCTCTCTTTCTCCCTTCCTCTCTCCCTCTTCCACTCCCCTCTCTCTTTCCTCTTCCCCCTTTCCTCTCCCTCTTTCCCCCCCATTCTCTCCTTCACTTGCCCCCTCTCCTCTCCCTCTCTTTCTCCCTTCCCCCTCTCCTCTCCCTCTCTTCCCCCTCCCTCTCTTTCTCCCTCCCCCCTCTCCTCTCCCTTTTTCACCCTTCCCTCTCTCCTCCCGTTTTCCCCTTTCCCCTCCTTTCCCTTTCTTTCCCCCTTCCCCCTCTCCACTCCCTCTCTTTCCCCCTGACCCTCTCTTCTCCCCCCTTTTCCCCCTTCCCCCTCTCTTTCCTCCTTTCCCTCTCTTCTCCCTCTCTTTCCCTTCTCCTCTCCCTCTTTTCCCCCTTCCTCTTCCCCTCTCCCTCTTTCCCCTTCCCCTCCCCCTCTTTCCCTCTTCCCCCCTTCCCCTCACCTGCTCTTTCCTCTCCCCCTTTGCTTCCAGAGTTTTCACTGGGGACTCTGAACATATAATTCCACTGCTTACAGTAGTCTCTCTTGTTTTTTCTTTTAGATAGATGGTGAGAGAGACAGAAAGGAAAGACACCACAGCACAACTCATGAAGCTGCCCCCATGAGGGTGCTCCCATGTGGTGACCAGGGACTGAAGCTTGGGTCCTTGGGCTTATTAAAGTGTGCACTCTTTCAGCTGAGTTATATCTTGGCCCCAGTGAATTATTTTCCTATTGTTAGTAGGGAAGGGGCAAGGACTTGTAGAGATTGCTTCTTCAGCTCAGGAGGGCAAAAAGATCATAGGAAGGGCAAGAGCTTCTCTTAACCTTTAAAGTTTTCATTGCTGTCAGCTGAAAACAGTCTGTAAGCAAGAATGAGGCATATTGTGGAGATGAAGCTCTGTGAATCTTGAGGTGATCAGTTTGAGCACTTTTACTGCACTCCTGTAATACTCGATATCCATTACTGTGCTCACACTGGTTGAAACACCGTTGTCTTCATATTTTTCTCCTTTTAAGTTAGAGTCAGTCATAATCTCCTGTAAGATTTAGAATTCTTAGTGAGAAAAGCTAGAATCCATAGTGTTGCAGCTTATTCTGTCTTGGCCAAGCCCTTTGGACTAGTTAAGGTAAGGACTCTGGGTCTTTTAATTTTTTTTTTTTATTTAAAAAAGGAGACATTGACAAAACCATAGGATAAGAGGGGTACAACTCCACACAGTACCCACCACCAGATCTCTGTATCCCATCCCCTCCCTTGATAGTTTTCCTATTCTTTATCCCTCTGGGAGTATGGACCTAAGATCATTGTGGGATGCAGAAGGTGGAAGGATTCTGGGTCTTAATATTAGCAACCATTCTCTTGAAATAGGTTCAGGAGTGCTGTTTTCAGAAAAAAAAAATATGAGTGCTGTGTAACAATCGGAAAATGTGTTCCATAGAATAAAATCAGTTTACCTATTTGACTGTTTAGACTAACAGTTGTGTTTAGTGATCTAGATACACATATGCCATTCCATATTATAATCATCTAATGAAGTAGAAGTAGCTATTGTTAATTTCTACTTTACATAGGAGGAAGCAAAAAATGTAAGAGGTGATTTGCCCATCTAAGAGCATCCGGGGAATATATGGAAGAATTGTAATTCATATCTGTGTTTCAGAAATTAAACTATTAATCATGGTGATTACATTGTTTCCTATCTTTGAAGTCTGATTTGTTTTCTCTAACTTAAAAAAAAAAGAGTTAGTGGGCTGGGGAAATAGCATAGCAATTTACACAATAGACTTTCATGCCTGAGACACCAGAAATCCCAGTTTCAGTCCCTGGCATCACTATAAGCTACAACTGAGCAGTATTCTGCTTGGAAAGAAGGAAGAGTGGGAGGAAGGTGGAAATAAGAGAGGATGAGAACATCATTCTGTGTCAGGGAGTAAATTCATGACCTTATGCTTGCAAGTTCTGTACTCTACTGCTGGACCAAACTGCTGTTTCCTCTTGTTTTCATTTCTAGCATTTGCTCAGAAATTATCTCCTTTATCATCTGTTCTCTTGTAGTAATGCTTTTAGTGGCTAACTATTCCACCTATGCAGTCCCTCAGAATTCAATGAGAATTTAGCCTTCTTTCATAGCTTGGCTTCCTTTTCAGGAAGTAACTATTCCACATTGGTCTTTGGTTGTGCTTTCATTGTTCTGTTGTGCTTTCACTGACTGAGGGCTAATGAACATGGTAGCAGGTAGAAGAAGGTGCATTAAATGTGCTTGACAGGTTAGACTAACTTCTGGTGATGTGATGTTGCAACTTGAGAATGGATCATTTAGCCTAGGCCCTAGAATGAGACACATGGAACACCTTCATAACCTGGAACTAACTATCCCAGCTGAATCCTTCCTATACTGGAAGCATCATAGTGGTCATGAAGACCCACAAGGAGTGAACGCTGTTGTTAGTTACTGACTTTTGAAGTGCCTTGTTTGGTAGTCCATTTCGGTAGTGTATTGGTTGAATTAAGACTTCTAAACTAGACTTCAAAAAGTAGTAAACTGTTACCAAAAGAAAAGAATGTGTGCAAGTTCTCTAAATAAGGACTTAATTAGACTAACATAATGTCTTGATAAATGTTTGATTTTTCTTTGCTAAATTGCAATGAACTTGTCATTATATGAAATGGCAAAATGTTAGCCATTACTAGAGAGTAACATTGTATTTCCAGCAATACTACATCTTTTTAAAAAATATTTGATTTACTATTGGATAGAGACAGAAATTGAAAGGGAAGGATGAGATAGAGAGGGAGGGAGGCAGAGAGACACCTGCAGCTCTGCTTCACCACTCATGTAGCTTTCTCTCTGTAGATGGGGACCAGGGGTCTTGAACTTGGGTCCTCATACTCTGTAATATGAATGCTTGACCAGGTGCGCCACCACCTGCTGTCTCCAGCAATATTATTTCAAAGAGAATTTCAGTTCAGTTATCAGTAACATTTAGTATCATTTATAGTTTTAACATAGAAATTCTTACATTTTTCTATACCTCATTGAATTCCTTCTGTTTTCTAGGTATGATGGGCTTATTGTCTCATTCCAATCATGCTTCTTGTTATAAATAAAGAAATCAAGTATGAGAAGGAGATGATCATTAGAGGTCAAAGTGATCTCTTAGATCTCATAGGATAGGTGAGGTCAAAGTTAGATCTAGGTTTGTGTATAGAATTTGGAAAGGAGGAGAATAGGGCATTCCAGTTAGGGCAAAACTACGTGAAGATGGACTATGTGAGGGTGGGCGTAGAATCCAGTTTCCTATTTACTATGACTTCAGTGGAGACTTTATATTAGTAATTTGTAATAAATAGGAGCAGTGAAGAAATATTGTCAAATATATTAGTGTTGAAAACATTAAATAAGAGATTTTTGCATATGATGGAAAAAACAGTGGGGAGTTTGTACCAAATCACATTGAAATAATGACTTATGAAGATAGTCCTATGATGCCAGTTAAAATTTAAATTTATAATTATTATTATTGGTTTTTGCCTCTAGAGTTATTGCTGGGGCTCAGTGATTGCAACTCAATCCACTGCTCCTGGAGGCCATTTTTCCCATTTTTATTGTCCTCATTGTTATCGTAATTGTTGCCATTGATGATGTTGTTGTTGGATAGGACAGAGAGAAGAGGAGAGACAGAGAGGGGCGGAGAGAAAGATAGACACCTACAGATCTGCTTCACTGCCTGTTTAGCAACCCCCTTGCAGGTGAGGAGCCAGGGACTTGAACCAGGATTCTTACGCCAGTCTTTGTGCATTGCGCCATGTGTGCTCAACCCACTGCGCTACTGCCCAACCTCCTACATTTACTGTTTTTAAGCAAGAATACAGAGTATCCCAGAGAATCACTTCACCATCCATAGAGTTGCACTCAGAGAGAGAGAGAGAGAGAGAGAATGTAAAATTTACCTCACTGAATGCAAAATATCTAACTCAAATTGGGTTGATATTATATGAGTAAAACATATGGAAATGCATCCTCATAAGTGCTATATTCTGGAAATGTGTGTCAATAGACATTTATCTTTGAGAAGAACATCTATTTTATAAGCTATTGGAAAATTTTGCAAGTGTTGGTAGAGCTATGAATAATTCACCAACTCCCTTAAAGATCTAACTAGAGTCCTCAAAGCTGGATGGTAATCAAGACATCTACACAAATATAAATATATGAGAAGAGGAGTCGCATATTTTACTACAACATCATCTCAGTAAACATATATTTTGGTTTATGGGAGGGAAACTTTAAGCCAATTCCATGAAGTCTTGGAAAATATGTACAAAAACATTGCCAATAACATTACATTCCAATCAGTAACACATGCTTTTCTTGAAATTAAAATTAGTGTTTGAAATAAGTCAGCAGAGACAGTAAAACTTCTACAGATGTTATTATTTTTTTTTAGCTTTTAATTAATGCAAACTACCATGTCCCTTATAATACACTCTTTGGCTGCTTTTTCTGTTGCATGGACAATGAGCTTTTATCATTCAAGGCTTCAATTTTTTTTTTTAATATAAGGAAGTAGAGCATTAGACTTGTTCTCTCCCTTCATTCTCCACATGAACTTTTATTGAGGACCTCATTAGCATAAATTCATTCATTCTACTCAGCCAGAATGCTACAATCTCTTGTAAGTCCACCTTTTACTAGTGTTCTCAAAGTCATTCTCAAAAAAAAAAATGATCTGAATAAAGTCTGTACAATTGCAGTTTGACTTCTTATCTTTGTCCACTATAGGTGATTTGACTAAATGCAGCTCCCATTTGGCTTTTCTATTGCTTCACCTCAGTACATATTGTTCCATTGGCTCATCTCCCTGTTATCACAGCATTTTCTGAATGCAGTGAGAGACACTCTGACTTTGTGCATGAACAAACTCCTGCTCACCCATCAAATTATTAGCAAACGTCTATCCTCTGTAAGAAGATGTAGTCCTCTCCCTTCCCATAGTCACCACAGTTGCCAGTGGCTTCTATTATATAACATATTCCATTGCATTACACTTAAATTTTATATCCATGTCTTTGTCAGTCCTGGACAAAATTCCTTGTGCATAATGGATATGCAATAAATATGTGTGAAGTTGTGAGCATTTCAGTGATATTTGTTTGTTTATTGCCACTAGGGTTATCTCTGGGCCTAGGTGCCTGCACTCCGAATTCACCGTTCCTGGAAGCCATTTTTTCTTTTCTTTCTTTGACATGACAGAAAGAAATTGAGAAAGGAGAGGAGATAAAGAGGGAGGGAGAGACAGACACTTGCAGATCTGCTTCACTGCTCATGAAGTATTCCCCCTGCAGATGGGGAGCAAGGGCTTTCACCCAGGTCCTTGTGCATGGTGATAGGTGCTCTTAACCCAGTGTGCCACCACCTGGCTCCCATTTCAGCGACTTTTCTTTATTATTTAACCACATAAATGTCCAAAGTTTTCAACTTCTTTTTGACAAGTCCAGAAATCACTTGACAATTAAAGAATCAGGAATATGTGATGCCAGTATTTCTCAATCTAAGAAACATAACTGAGATAGATTATCAGTTTTAATGTATTGATGATTAAATGAATTGGTAAAATTTGTGTTCACTCCAAGGAATGGAGACATGTCAAGGCTTCCATGTTTTGAAACAGCCTTGGACACATAACTCAAATTATGGGTTGCTAAGCTATTTCTCTACCAACTGACTACTACAACACCACCTCTGTTTCCTGAGTTCTGGGCTGTAGCTTGACTTTATGTTATGCTTCCTGATAACGTACTTGGAAAAAACTGTGCAACACATTTTCCAATAATTTGGCTACAGCTCTGATCTGAGCCATTTTGACCACTTTGCCTTATATAAGCACCCTGAGTTCCAGGATCTAACTGGCATAAAGATGACTTTTCCAGAGATGAAGCCAGATGCAGATCAGCTCCCCAATTTTAGTCTCTTAGCTAGAACCTTCCTTTTTTCTAACAAGCATCTCTTTAACCAAAGTCAGAAAATTGAGCAGAAAAAGATGTTTGAGGAGAGTCAAGCTATCAGTTAAAGAAATAAATAGAAAACTTTCTTTCTCTACTTTAAAAGCTCTGATTTTTAAAAACTGCTTCTATTTTTTTTCAGAAATTTGACTTTTTAAATGCAGATTAATCCTATTAGTTACCTGACAGCTTTTGGTTTTATTATTTTAAAGCTCAACTTTCTATCTTATGGGAGTTGTGATAACAGCCATCTTTTAGAAAGAAACAAATGTTTAACCTCACCAATTCTAAACGTAGAAACTTTAGGCAGAATCTGGCTGAAGTTGAATCTCTGAAACTAGTGACATTCGTTTCATTTT
This sequence comes from Erinaceus europaeus, assembly GCF_950295315.1. NCBI lineage: Eukaryota > Metazoa > Chordata > Mammalia > Eulipotyphla > Erinaceidae > Erinaceus > Erinaceus europaeus. Next base: position 104,651,097 of record NC_080168.1, on the reverse strand, counting down.
TTACTGACTGCTTTAGGGTGAGGGGGACTAAAGCATAAAGTTAGGCTCCCTAGCTTGTGGCATCCAAGGGAAGGACTTGAGGCTTCCAGAATGACTGGGAATTAAGGAGGAAATCCTAAGGATGATGAATCAACCCTTAAATCCTCATATAGACAACCTGCCAACAAATTCCAAAAGGCACTGTGGAGACCGTAAGGAGCACACACAGAGCAGCAGCTCCATGGCTGGAAATATTAAACAGATCTTAGCTGCTGCTAAATTAGTCTGACTAAAAATAATTTTAAGAGGCCGAATATATCATTTTGGAATAGCAGCTTATTTTAGTTAATTCAGAGGAAAATGTAAAATAGTAAACCACTTTCACAAAGTTTGACTTATTATTTTTTTTCAAATAATGCTAAACATCCATCTGTCATATAATTTAGCCATTTCACCCTTAGGTATTTGCTAAAACAAAAGGAAACATATGTTCACATAAGGACTTGCACATGAATGTTCATGGTGGATGTATTAAGAATAGCCACAAACTGGCAGCAGTCCAGATGTCCAACTCAGGAATGAATAAACAAACACTAGGTATCTATGCAATAAAAATTAGCAAATTACTGTATTTAATAAGATGTTTGGGGGGGTGAATCTCAAAGTCATTATTCTGAGTGAAAGAGGCAGGCAGTCAAACAGTGCATACTATATTGTTGCATTTATGTAAAACTCTTAAAGTGTTAATACATCTATAGTAACAAGAAGTAAATCAGCAGTTGCCTGATTAAGGACAGCAGGGAGGATGGACTACAGAAGGGAAGGAAGAGGAGATTTAGAGTTAGTAGACATACTTGTTTTATTGGTGTGACAATAATTTTACAAGTGATATGTTATTCATTTTAAAAAGTTTCCCCCCCTAAAGAGTAAGTCAACTTTCATTGTGTTCCAATAAGTAATATATATATATATATATATATATATATATATATATATATAAAATATATTGTCTCCAGGACTATCGCTGGGACTGGGTGCCTACACCACAAATCCACAGCTCCTGGAGGCCAATCCCCATTTGTGGCCCTTCTTGTTGCTGTTATTGTGCCACTGCTGCTGTTGTTGTTAGATAGGACAGAGAGAAATTGAGGGGGGGGTCAAAGAGGGGGAGAGAAAGATAGACACCTTCAGACCTACTTCACCACTTGTGAGGCGACCCCCCTGTAGATGGGAAGCCAGAGGCTTGAACAAGGATCTTGAGTCGGTCCTTGTGCTTCACGATGGCCATGTATGCTTAACCGGCTGTGCTACTGCCTGGCCTCCAATAAGTACTATTTTTAATTTCCACAAAACTAGTTGTGAGAGAGGTATATATACATCATACTTTACTGGATGTAAAGTGGTGAAGAAAAACAGCTATTTTCCTTACAGGGACAATAGTAGAGTCTGTCTCAAAACCCAATGATCCTGCAATGCTCAGATCATTAATAACACGCTAACTAGACAAAAGAGAAATGATTTCAGAGATGGAGAGAGTGACGACTATGTGAATTTAATGGTGTAAGAATTCTACCAACTTTACAAAAAAATTATGCAAAATGACTTGGTCTGCATTGTTAGTTCAGATTTTTCCATATTCTTCTTCTTCTTCTTTTTTTTTGCCTCTAGGGTTATTATTGGGGCTGGGTGCCTGCTACTACTAATCTACTGCTCCTGGAGGGCATCTTTTTTCCACTGTTACTGTTGCTGCTGTTGTTGTTGGATAGGACAGAGCAAAATTGAGAGAGGAGGGGAAGACACGGGGGGAGAAAGACAGACACCTACAGACCTACTTTACTGCTTGTGCAGTGACCTCCCTGCAGGTGGGGAGCCAGGGGCTCAAATCAGGATTTGCCCTTCACACTATCTGCTAAGCTTAACCCAGTGTGCTACTGCCTGGCCCCCAGATTTTTCCATATTTTGTTGTATTTTTTTTTGTGTTTTTGCATAGTGTATATAGTCTAGTCCTAAACATTATGAAAAGAGAATGAAAAATAATATGATTAATTTTTTACTGTTGTTGTTATCAAAAAGTAAAGCTTACACATGCCTGGTGAAATTCATATCTACATAGTAGCAAAGTTTCAGATTCCTAGACTATCAGATTGCAATTTTCCACACATCTTTATTTTACTTCTAAGGAAATCTTTTAACATATAGTAATATACAGGGAACAGGCATTTGCAAAAACTTAATATTGTAACCTCCAGCAATACACAACGTGACAGTAAAGACCTTAGAACTCTTGAAAAATGTACTTTTCCCTCACAATTTCCCTGAAAAGTAGGTTAAATGGAGATACAATCTCATTTTAAAGTGTCAGAGACTAAAGTTTGAGGAGGTGATTTGTAAATTTGTTTCAATCTGAGTTTTGAATTAGCCCTGAGGATACTCCTGAAATAACAGCCTCTCCAGCAATCTCTGCCCTGACTCTTGGGAACAGCAGCTAACAGAGGTGGGGCCAGAAGGTGATAAACTCTGTTGATGAGAGATCTCTGCTAACAGCACAGAGTCAGCCACACAATCCTCTTAAGAATCAGTTGACTTAGGTCTTTATTTCAGTGAAATGAAAACAACTATTACTCTATGTCTTTATTTGCACTACTTTTTTAGCTGCAATTTGGAGTTACAGAAACTTGTTTATGATAATCTTTTTTAAAAAAAAAGGAGAAACCTAAGTGAAATGTGTATTAGGTATATATATCCTGTTACACCAGGGGCAGTCTTGAACCTGGGCCATGCGCTGGGCAAAGCAGGCAACTATCTAGAACTATTTTGCCAACCTCCAGATCCATCTTTTTGGTTTTTTTTTTTTTTTTTTTTTTTGTCTATGTCTCTCCCACTTTGAAAGCGCCTGATCTTTTCTTAAAAACAACATAATATAAAAACAGACAAGATATTTGATATTGCTATATTTGATAGGACTAGATATTAGAAAAAGAAGTTAATGGGAGAAGTTAATGCGGTAGAACAGAGGGTTAAACGCACATGGCGCAAAGCGCAAGGACCGGCATAAGGATCTAAATTCCAGCCCCTGGCTCACCACTTGCAGGGGAATCACTTCACAGGCGGTAAAGCAGGACTGCAGGTGTCTATCCTTCTCTCCTTCTCTCTGTCTTCCCCTCCTCTCTCCATTTCTCTCTATCCTATCCAACAACGACGACATTAATAACAACAATAACTACAATAATAAAAAACAAGGGCAATAAAAGGGAATAAATAAATATTTTTTAAAAAAGAAGTTAATGTGCCATTAACTCAGATTGATTTATTTGACTTTTTTTTTCTAATGATGTAGATGTTTCTAGGTTTTGAGCAATGTAGAGGAGAGAGTTACACATATGTAATTTTTTTTTCCTCCAGGGTTATCACTGGAGCTCAGTGCCTACACTATGAATCCACTGTCCCTGGAGGCCATCTTTTCCCCCATTACTTTTGTTGCTGCTTTTATTTTTGTTGGATAGGACAGAGAGAAATTGAGAGAGGAGGGGAAGACAGAGAGGAGGAGAGAGAGACACTTGCAGACCTGCTTCACCACTTGCGAAGCGACGCCCCTGCAGGTAGGGAGTGGGGGTTCGAACCAAGATCCTTACACCAGTCCTTGCACTTCGCACTATATTAGCCTGGTGTGCTATTTCCTGGCTCCCTACAAATATGCATTTTTTAAAAAAGATTTTACTTATTTATTCATGAGAAAGGCAGAGAGAAAGAACCAGACATCACTCTGGTACATGTGTTGCCAGGGACTGAACTCGGGACCTCATGCTTGACAGTCCAGTGCCTTAGCCACTGCACCGCCTCCCGGACTACAAATACGTAATTTTTTTCTCTTTTTTTTTATTTAAGAAAGGAGACATTAACAAAACCATAGAATAAGAGGGGTACAATTCTGCACAATTCCCATAACCCGATCTCCATATCCCATCCCCTCCCCTGGTAGCCTTCCCATTCTCTATCTCTCTGTGAGTATGGATCCAGGGTCCTTGTGGGTTGCAGAGGGTGGAAGGTCTGGCTTCTGTAATTGCTTCCCCGCTGAACATGGGCGTTGACTGGTCGATCCATACTCCCAGTCTGCCTCTCTCTTTCACTAGGGTGAAAACTCACTAGGGTGAGTAGGGTGGGGCTCTGAGGAAGCTGAGCTCCAGTACACATTGATGGGGTCGTCTGTCCAGGGAAGTCTGGTCAGCATCTTGCTGGTATCTGGAACCTGGTGGCTGAAAAGAGAGTTAACATACAAAGCCAAACAAATTGTTGAACAACCATGGACCTAAAGACTGGAATAGTGCAGATGAAGTGTTGGGGGGTATTCCCTGCATGCTCTTGTGTACTTCTGCTTTCAGGTATATATTTTTCCCTAGTTTATGGGCACAGGTGAACCTATGCTCTATCTCAGGGGACCTGGACTATATCTAGGTTTGGGGACTTTATTGGGGAGTGGAACACCTGGAATGGAATTAGAGAATACTATGAAAGGAAAGGTCTCACCCGAGTGATGAAGCTGAAGGGTTGTCATTCCACACCTGAAGTCTCTGGTCACAGTCTGAAGTGAAGCATGATGGGGTGGCACTCGTTGCATTGATTAGGTTGCGATCCGCAGATGCAATATTATTTGATTTGAATTGAGAGCAGCATGCAGAAAAGTGGGCCCCACCCTAAGGTTCCAGGACTGGGGGAAATATAGGCTCTATAGTGGAAATGTGAGGTTCCTGTTGTCTCAGGGTTCAAGAAGACAATGGATAGTTATTGTTATCATCACATTATTTGGTGATAGGGTTAACTTTGGAAAGTCCCTTTGTTAGGGTTTGGGATATAATACCCAGCATCTTGTATATAGCTGTGCTACCAGTTGCTTCTGTTCTCCCTGGTCTAGGCTTTTGAGAGAGTCAATATATCAAAGACAGCCTATGTATTGAAAAGACTCAGTCTGTGTCTTAAGAAGTTCTAGACATTTGATCAATTTTCCCCTCTCATATTAATTAAATAGTGGTTTATATTAAATAGTGGTTTATATGTTTACACTTTAATAGGATTGTACATAAACACCACTCCCACCACCAAAAGACTGTGTCCCATCCCCACCCCCCACCCCTTGCCGCACCGGGAAGCCCAATGGCCACCACCCTCCCCTTCACCACAGTGTTTTTACATTGGTGCCCTGCTCTCGATTTTATGGTTTGATCACTGGTGGTGTGTTTGCTAGAGCTGAGTGCTGCTTGGGCATCTTATCTATCATAGAAATCAATATAATAGTTAATTTAAAAGCTCTATCATTAATATTATGTATTTTGTATCTAGTGGGGCAATGGCTAGTTTTCAGAGGGATAGTCGGTCTGTTTGGCTTAATTGCTATGATGTGGACAAGTAGGGGAAGGGTTGAAAACTAGACTTATGGTGGAAATTATAATGCATATGTGAAGATGCTGAAAATCAAGCCAGGGCTGGAGATATAGCATAATGTTTATGCAAGAAGACTTTCCATGCCCTGAGACTCAGAAATCCAGCTTCAAATCCCACCATCACCCTAAGCCAGATGTTCTATTCAAAGCCAAATCAAATCCAAAAGCTTAAACTGGATGAATAGACATAGAAAAAAATTGTGTGATTGTTGACCAAATGGTGCTCAGACTTGACCATGTGTGAGACTTTGGGTTTTATCTCCTACCATACATGTGGGCATCATGGCATTGTTCAAGCTCCAGGGTTGGTGGTGTGCTATCTATCCCTCATTCTCTCTTGGTCTCTTTCTGCCTGAAATTAAAGGCACAATCTAAGAAAGAACTAATTTAGAAATTTTCTTCCAAGGCTGGATGGTGGCACGACACATCAAGGCTGGATGGTGGCACATCCAAGGCTGGATGGTGAACATGTTACAGTGTATAAGGACCCGGGTTCACGCCCAGTTCCCATCTTCAGGGGGAAAGCTTTGCAAGTGGTGAAGTGTTTGCACTTTGAAGTGCTGCAGGTGTCTCTCTCTTTCTCTTCCCTTACTCCCTCTATGCAATAAATAAGTATAATAATAATAATATTTTTTTAAAAATAAAATTTCTCCCTATGCTCACTTTTAAAAATAGCCCTCGATGTTAGGCAGAGACAGCCAATTCCTTGGTTTAGAATTCATTGTTTCTTCAAGTGCTATTAGAGGGGACAAAAAGATAGAAATGACCATGAGAAAAATAGAGCTTTCTTTTCATTTTTATAATTCTACATAAACTAGGAAAAAAAGCTAAGTAGAGAGAGGGGGAGGAAGAGATGACATAAAGAATGGGTAAGTGAACAGGGGACAGACCTATATTGAGAATGTTTTCACCATCTGGAAGACCTGCTTTTACTCTTCATTTTTGGTTATCTTCCATGAGGCTTTATGAATCTGTTATAGTTGGCTACCTCATCTGTCACAGTTTAAAATAAGGGCACTATATAATTAAAGGAATGCATTTTTAAAAAAGCACTTATGTCCAGTGGAGAAGCAATTACAGAATCCAGACTTTCTGCCTTCTGCATCCCATAATGGTCCTGGGTCCATACTCCCAGGGGGATAAAGAATAGGAAAGCTTCCAAAGGATGGAATAGGATACAGAACTCTAGTGGTGGGAATTGTGTGAAATTGTACCCCTCTTATCCAAATGACTTGTTGATCATAATTAAATCTTAAAAATTAAAAAAAAAACAAGAAAGGGGGTTCTGTAAAAGTAGAAATATTTAGTAGAGAAAAGACAAAAATGGCTTTCTGGAGTAAAAATACTTTTTTTTTTTTTCCTTTGCTATTCTTCAGTGTCTAAACTATTTCCCTTGAAATACCTTTTGCTCACCAGCAGAGGGCAACTGAAAGAGTCCTGAACACCCTTAAGGGCCTCTATGGTTCAGATATGTCTTACCAAGAGATTAGTTGTAGGAAAGGTGAGCATACATTAATTATTCAGTGAATTAAAATCTTAACTAACCTATATATCAAAATAAGTAATATTCTCCTTAGTTTAACTTTATACTGCCTTTGTCTATAAATCCTACCAAAGATCTTTGACTTCCAGTTTAATATGAATATTTTCATTGCTGGCTCCTTAACTTGTTCTGCTGCTTTCTTTCTCTTTTGTTCTTAACTTCATAGAATATTGACCACCCTCAGAGAAAAGGAATGTATCACCTTTGATTTCAGAGACCCTAAAGTTGGCTATTGGGGAAAAAGAGCCCTAATAATCAGCTTTCTAGAAGTCCCTCATGAAATGTAAACGCAAAGCATATAAAAATGGCAGATTTTCCTAAAAGTTCGATTTGTATCTTTAATCTGTTATGGAATTTTTTAAAGGTTTTTTTTAACTTTATTTATTCATTTGTTATTGGATAGAGACAGAGAGAAACTGAGAGAGAAGGGGTAGATAGAGAGGAAGAGAGACAGAGAGACGCCTACAGCCATGCTTCACCGCCTGTGAAGCGACTCCCCTGCAGGTGTGAAGCCAGGGGCTGGAACCAGGATCCTGACCGGTCCTTGTGCTTTGTGTCACATGCACTCAACCCGCTGCGCTACCGCCAGACTCTCTGGAATTTTTTTTAATGAATTATTTATTTATTCCCTTTTGTTGCCCTTGTTCTTTTATTATTGTAGTTATTATTGTTGTCATTGGATAGGACAGAGAGACATGAAGACAGGAGGGGAAGACAGAGAGGGGAGAGAAAGATAGACACCTGCAGACCTGCTTCACCACTTGTGAAGCAACTCCCCTGCAGGTGGGGAGCCTGGGGCTCCAACTGGGATACTTTCAGGGTCTGGTCCTTGTGCTTAACCTGCTCTGCTACCGCCCGAGGACTCCCCTGTTATGGAATTTATAGTGTGAATATACTTGAGTTTTTCCTGTTTGTTTCAAAATAAGAAATTGTTATCTCTTGAGTTCTAGAATTTCTGTAAGAACAGAAGAAACACTCAGCTAATGCTTAGCATCCATATGCTTCATTAAAGTGACCATATGTCCTGCATTTGTCAAGGAGGGCAGGGAATTGTTCTGGTTTTGCTTTTTCTCCACTCCAGATTATTTCTTTTAAAAAGCCTAGCATGGATGCATTTTTGTGATTTTTTTTATTGGTCTTTCTTGAAGTTATTATTCATACCATTCTCTAAAAACATTGTAACTGAGAAACTGGCCTCTTTAGTGCTTGAGATTTAGGTCATAAATGCACACTGTTCCATCTTGGTTTTATAGAAAAATATATCAGAATTTTCATCTTGTGTGTATAGTCATATAGAATCAATTTATACAAGGCAGGATTCCACTTTTTTAAAAAATTAAGTCTTAGCTCCAGTGCAAACTTTGAAAGTTAAATATTGAATTTAAATAACATGTTTTTGACATTTTAACATAGTAAATATGATCAGGGAAATTTGTTCAAGCATTGTGATTGGGAAAGATTATTGGGCACTTTTGATGTCCTTGGTTATCTGTCAGTCTCTTCAACCATGATCAGATTCTCAGTAACTTCCTATTGATTAGATTGGGCATTTGTACACATTTTACTGTTAGAATTGCTGTACCTGCCTAAAAATTGCAGACTCCAAACTTTCCATTTATGTGGATTTTACCAATTAACATTTATCAGATTATAAAGTAAATTAAACTTCATTGGCTTATTTACTTTAAATAAAAATAAATTTATTAATAAACAAACCCATGGTTAATTTAGACATCAGCTTATTTTAAAAAATAAAATTAGTTTTCCAGAATAAAATGTGTAGGGGAAGAGCAACATTGTTTTATAATTTTACAAATTTCAGATTCTCATGTGTTCTGGTTTTCAGTTAGGTTGTCTATTGTATTTGGTTGAAATGCAGAGACATATATAGTGCTCATGCCACACAGGTATATAGTATAACGGGGGTGGGGGTGCTCACATATCGCCCTTCCATATCACTGTACATGTTCTTTGATACTATTCCTTGAAAAGCAGTAGTTGCTAAAAGATTAGTTTTAAGAGCCAAGAAGTAGCTCAGCCTGTTAGAGCATCAACTCCCATGCCTGAGATCCCAGAGTCTGCAGGTTCAATTCTCAGAAATTATGCCAGAACTGAGGAGTTCTGTGGTTTTTGTCCTCTTCCTCTCCCTCTCCCTGCCCTCAATCTCTCCCTCTCCCACCCCTTCCTCCCTTCTTTCTTATAACAAATAATGTAAATTTTAAGAAATTATAATTTGGGATCTTTACTTATACCAAAAGACATAAAATCTGTTCCTTTTAATTCATTGGTCTCTCTCATATTTAAATAGGTAAATTTACCAGTGATTATGTAACATAATATATTAACCACTTGGAAGTAATTGTCTGTGGATATATAATGTATATATAAATATTTTTCTAAATGTTGAAAAAATTCCCATCTGATATTAAAAAAATCAGTTCTACTCAGATTATTAGTAAGTCACACATTCCTGCAAAACAAAGTGTCTAAGAGAAGCACATATTCACTGAGTGTGAAAATAACTTTAAATTTTACTTGCCTTTGCACCCAAGGATTCCAATTAAATATGTTTTCTTAAAAGCATCATTGCACAGTTGGAAAAAGTTTGTAAAAATGCATTCACAAAAGTATTCTTAGTTTACAACCTAACTTAGAGATTCCTTAAGAGAGAATGACTAAAATGTGGAAATACAGAAAAGCAGATACATATATACCCATTAAAATGCTCTGACTTTAGATTTAACAGCATGAATAGATCTACACGTTCTTTGACAGCATGAACATTGTTTGCTATCAAACAATATATAATGCAACATGGTCACTTTTTAGAATTTTTCTGTATACATATGCATAGATGCCAGAGTATGCATTTTCTTTTCAGAGAATCAGAAAGATTGAAATATTTAATAGTTATACTATACCAGTTGAGCTATTTCCCCAACCACAATTTTAATAATTACTCATAACATTTTGAGTAATGTTCATATCAGGAATGTTTCTTCATACTTTTTTTTATGCAGTTACAGGGATTAAGCCCAGAACCTCACATATGCACTCTACTGTGGAATCATCTCCCTGATCCTATCTTTTTCTCCTTTTAATTCTTTATTGGGGGATAAGTAATGGCTTACAGTTGACAGTAAAATACAATAGCCTGCACACCCATAACATTTCCCAGTTTTCCACATAACAGTTCAATCCACACTCGGTCCTCCTCTGCCATCATGTTCCAGGACCTGAACCCACCCTTCCACCCCCAGAGTCTTTTACTTTGGTGAAATACTCCAAACCCAGTCAAAGTTGTGCTTAGTATTTTCCCTTCTGATCTTGTTTTTCAGCCTCTGTAAGTGAGGTCATCCCATATTCATCCTTTTGTTTCTGACTTATCTCACTGATACATCTAGGGTTCCACGGCAGTGAATGTACCAGAATGGTGGTCTGGTCTCTCTCGCTCTCTCTGTCTCACCAAAATGTCTCTCATATGTAATCAATAAAATATAGCCTTGAAAAATTTATTTTAAATTAATGATAAAAATTCATAAATATTTAATAATCGTATGGCTTTTTAAAACATGTAAGATAAAATTGTTTTTATGTAAAGTAATAGATTGATGAGATGTTGAATTGGATGATATACAAATATATTTGGGTTGAAAGATTTGCCTAGGAGGCTGGGCGGTGACACACCTGGCTGAGCACACATGCTACCATGCACAAGGACTTGGGTTCAGGCCTCCAGTTCCTCATGCAGGGAGCAAAGCTTCGCAAGAAATGAAGTCATTCTGCAGGTGTGTCTCTTTCCTCTCCCTCTCTATCTCCCCACCCCTTCTTGATTTCTCATTAATTCTGCCCAATAAAATAAAATATTTAAGAAAAGATTTGCCTTTCCTGACTTTTCTTGAAGTTCTTATTCGTTTGATGCTCCAAATTCATCATAACTGATAACATTGCTATCGTTCTTGAGATTTAGGGAAAAAAATGCATGCTGATTTTCTGAAACATTTTGAGTGTGTAAATTTTATTAAGAGAAACATGTATGCGTTTGCAGTTTGGGAAAACAAAAAAAATTAATGAAAATTAGTTTGTTTCTAAAATTAGAAAATACACTTTCGTCTTTATGCAATCTAAGATGAGGAGATTTTTTTTTTCACCACTCAGAGCCTATATATGAGAGAGAGAGAGAGAGAGAGAGAGAGAGATGGAGAGAGAGAAAAGAGAATGGTTCCATGGCACTCCCATGTGGTACTGTGGTGCAAGGCTTCAAACCTGTGCTGTGCACACGGTAAGACATGCACCATCCTTTGTGAGCTATCTCTCCAGTCTATATACACAATTGTATTTTGATAACCAATGTTGTCCAGAGTTCAATGCTAGGTACTGCTTATGTGCAGATTGTAGAGATATTAGCACAGCATTTCTGACAAGCAATTTGGCTTGAAAATCTGAAAAAAAATATATGCTTGCTAATTGAGTTACTTTGGCTCTTCATTCTACAGAAATAACCTGAGCAAATGCTAAATTATGTAAGATTATTGACTATTTCAGTTTTTGAAATATATTGAATACAAGTGCTGTATCCATTTGATAAACTATTATTCAGAAGATGCTGTGAATTACTCTTTTGAATATCTATAGCTGCATTCTGTGAACTGGAGAAGGAAATAGTAAGAAGAAGTGAGAGTCTCTAACCATTTTCCATAATGGCATGTTTTGTGGCATGTCTTGCTTCTGCAGCCTGTCCTTACACAATGCTACTTGGACTTTTACTTTTCATTCTCTTTTGTGTCTCACTGCACAACCCTGATGTTAGTGGTCCATGTTTCTAGGTGTTACTTAGACAGGCAGGTACACCTTCCTAAGCCTTGTTTATGCTATAGTATTTCTTGGTATTTTATTTCTGGGAAGTAAAAATGTTATCTCAAAAAATGTTGAAAACAGGAAAGAAGTTTATTTTTAGCCAACTTAGCCAATGAACTTTTATTATAAAGAAGTATGCAAATAAATTTGGGTATGTCAGAGACTTATAAGAGAACCCAGAGATTAACTATTGAAATGTCACATGCCTTTTACTTACTTTAAAAGTTACTTTTTACTTTTTTTTTACTTTACTTTTTTTTCCCTTGTAAAACTACGGAGAGGTATTTTTAAAATACACTTCAGAACTTTTTGAATAATTTTTATTTATATTCAATCTAAGTTTTCAGCACATTCAAGAGCAACCATATAGAAATCAGAGAGCACTCAGTTTATGATCCAGCAAACCCACGTTCTCAGGGGTAGTAACTAGAAAAATTCCTCATGAGTAAAATTAAATCGCTGATCTACAGACTCTTGGTGTCCTTTCCTAGATTCCTAGTATACAAGCTATTTTCTTTCTGCTCACAGTATTGCATTTAATTTCCTTGTTTCTGCAAACAGAATCCTACAATAACAGATTGACTTAACTAGAATACCATGATTATTTTAAATACATGTCAGTGATTTTAAGTAATCAAAATTTTATATATTAAATGACTAATAAAAAGTGTTATTTTTTTAATGAGAAAGTATTAGTGAAACCAAGACCAACTCTGGAGATAGCTAATATTAATATTTCCATAGAAATAATATATTTTTACATGACTATGCCCATGTAAGCAAAGAACATATCTAAAAGATATACCATTTAAAAAAACTAAGAGGAGCCAGGAATCAGGCGGTAGTGCAGCAGGTTAAGTGCACGTGGCACGAAGCACAAGGACCAGAGTAAGGAACCGCTGGCTCCCCACCTGCAGGGGAGTCACTTCACACGCTGTGAAGCAGGTCTGAAGATGTCCACCTTTCCCTCCCCTTCTCTGTCTTCCCCTCCTCTCTCCATTTCTCTCTGTCCTATCTAACAATGACAATATCAATAACAACAAAAATAACTACAAAACAATTTAAAAACCATGGCAAAAAAAGGGAAAATAAATATTAAAAAAAACTAAGAGGAGCAAGGAGATAGCATAGTGTTTATGCAAAAGACTTTCATGGTTGAAACTCCATGATACATGGTTCAATGCCCAGCACCACCATAAGCCAGAGCTGAACATGCACTCATTAAAAAAAAAAAAGTAGAATCTAATAGAATTTTCACTTTCCAAGTATCCTAATATATTCCTAGACCTCAGCTATAACAGCACAATTTCACTATATGTGGACATTGCCAGGTTTGTTTTTCATGTATTCCCATTTCATTAAATCAAAATAAATTTAAATAGATCCCTAGCTAAATGGAAACACAAAAAACAGTAACAGCAAAAACATCAGTCTTACTAATCAGTAACATCTTGTAGGATTTTTTTTTGCATTTTTATTAACATTTCTTTTTCTTTTTAATTTTTTTCTATATTTATTTATTTTCCCTTTGTTGCCCTTGTTTTTTATTGTTGTAGTTATTGTTGTTGTTGTTGATGTCCTTGTTGGATAGGACAGAGAGAAATGGAGAGAGGAGGGGAAGACAGAGAAGGGAGAGAAAGACACCTGCAGACCTGCTTCACCTCTTGTGAAGAGACTCCCCTGCAGGTGTGGGCTCAAAGCCAGATCCTTCCACCTGTCCTTGCGCTTTGCACCGTGTGCGTGCGCTTAACCCGCTGCCTACCTCCTGATTCCCTGTATTAACATTTCTTTAGTTTAAGTCATATGATATGAAAGAAGTTTAAGGGATATAGAATTCTGAAGACAACCAAACAAGACTTGGGGTTCTGGTTCATGTGGGTTCACTAACATTAACTTCATTTTGATTTGGATTAAAAATCCAAATCAAAACTTTTAAAGAACCAATTTTTAATTCCATTATTTTCATGACTTCATGTGTAAATTACTATCATACCTAATGTATCAAAGAAAAATCTTACATGTTTTTTAGTATTTTATTTTTTTGTTAATGAGAGAGATAGGGAGGAGAGAGAGAGAGAGAGAGAGAGAGAGAGAGAGAGAAAGAAACAGACATCAGTCTGGTACATGTGCACCGGGAATGGAACTCAAGACCTCATTCTTGAGAGACCAACGTTTTATCCACTGTGCCACCTCCCGGACCACAGGAAAATCTTACACATTTGTAGGTACTCACTGCATGCAAAATATCTAATGATACATATATATCCTCCAGGATTATCACTGAGGATCAATGCCTGCACTATGAATCCACTGCTCCTGGAGGCCATTTTTTCTCTTTTGTTGCCCTTGTTGTTTATCATTGTTGTTATTATTGTTATTGCTGTCATTGTTGTTGGATAGGACAGAGAAATGGAGAGAGCACGGGAAGACAGAGGGGGAGAGGAAGATAAACACCTGAAGACGTGCTTCACTGCCTGTGAAGTGACTCTCCAGCAGGTGGGGAGACTGGGGTGGGCGGTGGGGGGAAGGCTGGAGCCGAGATCCTTTCATGGGTCCTTTCGCTTTGTTCCACGTGCGCTTAACTCACTGCGCTACTGCTTGGTCCCCGATATCTTCAACTTTTTAAAAATTAAATATTTATTTATTTATTCCCTTTTGTTGCCCTTGTTGTTTTAGTGTTGTAGTTGTTATTGTTGTCATTGTTCGATAGGACAGAGAGAAATGGAGAGAGGAGGGGAGACAGACAGAAGGAGAGAAAGATAGACACCTGCAGACCTGCTTCACTGCCTGTGAAGCAACTCCCCTGCAGGTGGGGAGCCTGGGGCTTGAACCAGGATCCTTATGCCGGTCCTTGCATTTTGCGCCACGTGCGCTTAACCCATTGCGCTACCGCCGGACTCCCATCTTCAACATTTTAAAGTAAACTTTTAAAATATATTTATTTTAATGAGAGAGATGTAGACAGAAAGATTCAAAGAGAAAGCAGAGCACTGCTCAGCTCTGGCTTATGGTAGTGCTAAGGATGGAACCTGGTACTACAGGATATTTCCAATTTGTAAAAGAGCTAGGCTTCTCTCCTTTCTTGGGGGGTTGTTGGCTGGCAGTATAGTAGTTGTTACACCGGTATAAACTCTCAGGTCACGTCCCCAACATAGGTCCTCTTCCATCCTTATGTCCCAGAACAGTAGCAGCCCCCTATCCCATAACTTTCCCTCCTCAAGGGCCCTTGCCTTTTGTGCAGTACACCGAACCTAGTCTAAGTGTCACCTGATGCTTCCCTTAATAATCCTTTCTTCTGAATTTACACCTAGTATTTTCCCTTATTGTCCTTCAAAAATTACTACATCTCTGTGAGACCATATGGTATTCATCCTACTTTTTCTGGCATATCTATCTCACTCAGCATGATACCTTTGAGGTCTGTCTGAGATATGAAAAAGGAGACAATTTAATCATTTTTAACAGCTGCATAGTACTCCACCATGCAGATATATAC
Source organism: Erinaceus europaeus (assembly GCF_950295315.1). Taxonomy (NCBI): domain Eukaryota; kingdom Metazoa; phylum Chordata; class Mammalia; order Eulipotyphla; family Erinaceidae; genus Erinaceus; species Erinaceus europaeus. The sequence continues at coordinate 104,635,787 of NC_080168.1, read as the reverse complement.
CATAACTTATTCACTTATCTATAGTTGGACATCTGGTTGTTCCAAGTTTGGTTTATAAAAAAATATGCTGCTATGAATATAAGTATTCATAGATCTCTTTGAATTAGTATTTTTATTTCTTAGGCTATATCCCCAGGAGAGGAATTGCTCAATCATGGGGTACATTTACTTCTAGCATTTTGATGAGTCTTCAGACTGTTTTCCAGAGGGGTTGGGCCAATGTACATTCCTATTAGTAATGTAGGAGATGTCCTTCCTCCCCACAACCCCTCCAACTGTTTCTGCCTTTTCTAATATATGATATTCTCTCAGGTGTAAAGTGGTGGCTCATTGTTTATATTTTCATACCTCTGATGACCAGTACCTTTGAGCATTTTTTTCCATGTGACTGTTGACCCTTAGGATCTCTTCTATGATGAAGATTCTGAGCTTAGTCAGCCCTTTGTGAGCCCTTTATGTATTTTGTTTATTAACCCTTTTTAAAAAAAATATTTATTTATTCCCTTTTGATGTCCTTGTTGTTTTATTGTTGTAGTTATTATTGTCGTTATTGATATCATCGTTGTTGGATAGGACAGAGAGAAATGGAGAGAGGAGGAGAAGACAGAGAGGGGGAAAGAAAGACACCTGCAGATCTGCTTCACCACCTGTGAAGCGACTCCCCTGCAGGTGGGGATCTGGGGGCTGGAATGTTTATTAACCCTTTATCTGATGTCTGTCATATAAAGATCTTCTCCCATTCCCGTGGGGTGTCTGTCTGTTTTGGTGATGATTCCCTTTGCCATGAAGAAACTTTTCAATTGGATGTAGTGCTCTTGGCTTCTTTTTTGTTTTCCTTTCTGTTGAACATGAGTCTTTGATGACATTTCTGAAGCATAGATTGTGAGGTGTGAGGTATTCTGCTAATGTATTCTCCTGTGTAACAGATGGGTTTCTTGTCTAATGTTCATGCCTTTGATCCACTGGAGATGGCGTTTGTGCATGATGGGCCAGTTTCATCTTTCTGCATGTTTTTTTCTTCTTCTTTCTTTTCATTCAATATGACAGAAATTGGGGGAGGGGGAGAGAGAGAGAGATTAAGATAGACATCTACAGAACTGCTTCACTGCTCCTTAAGCACCCTAGCTGGGTAGGGAGCTGGGGCTGGAGCCTGGGTCCTTTCCCATATCCTTGCACTTAGAACTATGTGCATTTAACCTTATATGCCACTACCCAGCCCTATCTGTATGCTTTTACCCATTTCCCCCAATACTGTCTATTGAAGACTCTCTCCTCTCTTCACTTAATGTTTTGGGACCCCTTGTCAAAAGGGGTTGTCCATAGATATGAAGACTTATTTATGGGCTTTTGGTTCAATTCCATTTTTTTTTCTGCTGTCTGGCACACAAAGAATTTCTCCTAGTACTTACAGGGAGTATCTCTGTTCAGTGGTGATTCTTTTTTTCTGTGCAGAAGTATCTGAATTTGAACATATTGAATTAAAAGATTTGTTCAGTAAGATTTCAGGTAGTTAAATAAAAATAAATTTAGTTCCAGTTGTACTGAAAAAAAATAAGGCCACATATTGTGGATAAATAAAATACAAAATACATTAAATCACAGATATATGCCCTATAAGGATTTAGTTGTTCCAAGACATGTTTTGTTTTATAATTAACACATATGCATTGACTTACATTGTCTTTGTCTCCATTACATTTCCATTTATATTTTAGTATAGATAATTCTGCTTTTCAGCCCTATATTTTATAATGTCATATTAAAGAAATGTTCATGCGACCTTACAAAGTGGAGTGATATGGCCTGAAGAGGAGTTCCACTATTTCACGTAGCATTTCATCTTATCAGAGTTACCTATAAATAGTGCTCTATTGCTCATTAGACGAGCTTGATTACATAATATTATTTACAGAGGTCATGGAATAAACCCATGGTCAGGAGAGACTAATAGTTACCACTTAAATGGTAAACTTGGGGGACAAAAGCATTTAGCTTTCCTGACTTCTTATTGAACGTTCTTTCTGCACACACAATCATGGAGGGGGTCATTAACTCACATACTCGAGGCTATCACACTGACATGAATCCTTGATCATAGATGACTGAAATTATTCTGACCTATAACAGTTTAAACTAAAATTCAACAAATAATTTCTCCACTTCATTTTTATGCTGACTACAGAGACCTAGCCTTGGAAGGCCTGAAAAGGGAATCTATTACTCAGAAAAGAAACAAACGCTTTTGTTGGTTTGGATTAAAGTGATTCTTTTTTTTTTCTTTTTTAAAAATATTTTTCATTGATTGTTAATTAAAAAAAAATCTCCTAGGGAATTCTTTATAAATGAACAAGCTTGATTTTGTGATACAGCTAGGTCCTGCTAGGTACTTTTCTCCTTTGGTCAGCTTGTAATGTTCTTTGTCCTGTTAATCTTACTTCATTTACACACTTATTACCACAAGTTACTTCTCCTAGTTCTTTCAACTCTTCAACTTCTTTACTCTCTTCAGATATGCTTTCTGTAAGAGATACATTTCAACTTTTGGGTGAGGTATTTCAAAGTCAAAATTTAAGCAACAGATTAATGTATTTAACAGAAGATAGTGGTGACATATTTATTAGCAGCCCGTTTCCAGATCTGTAACAGAACTTTTTGATGGATTTGAATAACCATTACTCTGTTACTCCATACAATGTCATGTCATTGGTTGGCTACATCAAATTGGAGGGGCAAGGATGGATTTGATTTTTTAAAAATCACTAACGTGTGTGTGTGTGTGTGTGTGTGTGTGTGTGTGTGTGTGTGTGTGTAATAAAAGCAATCTTAAAAAGAAGTTGATTGCTTACACTGACTCAGTATTGTCAAAAATGGAAGAGTAAGAATGTGGAAAGTCATAATTACGCATGAAAGAAAATTACAACTCATTTTCTGACATTCAATCTGATGAGTTAAATTATCTATTTTTCTTTTTTTTTTTGCAAAATTATCTTGAACTTTCTAGTCATTGTTCACCACTAAACCAGTTTCTTAGTTCAGATACTATTTTAAAGAGATGCTTGTAACATATTTCATACACATATCATTACTAATACTTGTAAACATTTTAAATTATATTTAATATTAAAACCTTTTCTAACTGTGAAGTAGAATCCCCCCCACACACAATTTTCAAAGAATGGTTACTGAAAACAGTGTAATCCTATATTTCATTGGCAAAGAAATACAAAGATTTGAACCTTTAATCAAGAATTGCTTACTGCTTGTTTATAAATTGTTTAAGTTAACCAGGACTCTCCACCCAAATCTGTTCTGCTTGAGTATAAGGACTGATTCTGTGCTTACAGTATTCTAGGCGGTACAGGAGTATATGGTTCACATCTGACTGAAGCCAAGAGGAGATGAGTGTGATATGATCTGTAAAGAAATGCTTATATACTGTTGGCTCTGGTCCACTTGGAGGTTCTGGGCTTTTATTTGAGAAGGAGTCTGGAAATGTGTTTTAAATGACATTCTATCTTCTCTTCTTGTTTTTTAAAGCCCTGGCCTGTCTCTTGTAGCCAATGTAACACACACAGTCTTCCAGGAGGATAGGCAGACAAACTCAGGGTTTGATTCACAGCCAGCTTTGTTCTAATATAGCTGTGTGAGTGCCATATTCATGAGACTGGTGGCCTTCACTGGCCATACTACAGGATTCCAAGTGTTCATAGCAGTTGGCTGTGCAGCTTCAGCTTCAGCAGCAGGTCTGACTATCCATCCAAGAGAAGTCTCCTTGAGTCTAGAATGTTCTTATGGCATTTCTAATAATGAAACATGCCAACTATAGCCACACGTCAGGTAAACAGTGATATATATCCCCCCTTGGGTAAGGAAAATAATATTTCTTATTTTAATATCAGGAGCATATAGACTTTCATTAAACATTTGGCCAACTATATAAAAAAATTCTCTAAGCACTATTGTGTTTGTACTAATTACTGGAAAAATGGCAAAAGATAAGATGCGTTCTATGTCTCTAGGCCATAGACTCATAAACAATTAATTACTAGGCAGATGAGGAAGGTATGCCTGAAGATTAAAAAAATAAAAAATAGATGCAGAGTAAACAACATTTCTTTGAGGGAGAGAAGAGCATAAAATCAGAAAAAAACTACACAGAAAAGCGACATTTTCCCTCAATATGGGTCATGTTCAGCTTATTTATATTTTTGTCTTCTGGAGTGAAGAAAATTTCGCTTACTCAATTTAATGTTCATAATTTTAGCCATATGTAAATTATCTTTTAATTCTCATGACAAATGTACGATAACTACATTAGTCTCTCTTTATCCATATGAGAAATTTGACCCTGAGATTAAGTGACTTGCTCAAGGTCATACAGCTGGCACTTGGGGAAACTGTAGCTAAAAATACTCCCATGGCACCAATTTTGCCTTCTTTCCCTAACCACTGCCTCTATTTAATGATATATTGGCTTCTTATCCAGTATACGCTATAACTTAAAGTCAACTCACACTGATTATCCAATTTGATTTTGGTTGACCTCGAGACTAAGGAATTCCTCTTTGCATTTGCTTGCAAGTGCTAGAAGACCAAATAAATACACTGCTGTTAATGTTTATTCAGTAATTATTAAATGCCAGGCACAGCATTTGTGCTGGAGCTATTGAGCTCACAATAATCTTATGCTGCTGTTACTCTGTCTCCATTTTATAGATGAACACAGTGAATCTTGGAGTAAGGCATTAACTTTCTCAAAGTTGTAGTTAGCCCCAGCAATTTAATACTACAACTCAGAAGCGTCACCACTGTGTTTTAATATCTGAGGAGACACAAGTTTAATGTATCTTGTGATAGTTGAAGAATTAACTAAGTAGATGATCCAGACTATTTAGAGGCTTTTTTAAAATTATTTTTAAAATTTTTTTTGCCTCCAGGGTTATCGCTGGGGCTTGGTGCCTACACTATGAATCCACTGCTCCTAGAGGCCATCTTTTTTTCTGGTTGTTGTTGCTGTTATTATTGTTGGATAG